>NC_047015.1:49743467-50943467 GCF_902652985.1 Pecten maximus
CCTTTTAAAAAATGTTTTTTTTTCAACAGAAGTCAATGCTAATCACGGTATATATAACGACGATGTAATAATCTGGTTGATGTCAACATCACACATATAATCAGGATGACTGTTAGAATGTTTTTATCCGACGACTGTACTTGGAGTATTCTTCGCTAATGATGGGAGGTATTGGTTCCAGAACTGGACCCTGTCAAGTGTCACGTGATATTGTGGTGATATATTGCTGTCAAACCGTTGGTAGAGCCCAGCTACCTGGTCGTATCTTGGCCAATGAGGAAGACCAGGACCATTTGGTGAACTGTAAACAAAAACAACAGATACAAGATTATTGTTTCATAAAATTATGATTTCTATAGGAAAAGGAAAACTGGATTTCAAATTTGTGTCAGTATGATTTATATTGCATGTGTTGTGATATGATAGACAGAAATATCATAGGGAAATATTCATATCGTCTCAGTCTTTTTATGTGGTACGAATATTATTGATTAGATATCAAAACAATGTACAGTGATCGGTAGCATATTTTACATGAAAGGAATTTATTACATAAGAAAAACTGAGACAGTAAAAACAAACAGAACACAACGTCATACATCATTAAATCATACGACGTAAAAATTGCTAGCTGTTTTGATATCAAATGCTGTAAACGTATATATTTTAGCGGGGAAATTGTTTTAGTGATTTTTCGCTCTGAAAATATTACACTTGATTACGATTCTAATCGGAACGTCTATATAACATTTTGCATATATAGTGGATGCATCCATTCATAAATAAGCCAATGTCAGATTTTTTTTAATGCTTAAATTCCTTTGTGGTCGATGGGGAGTGGTAATTGGATATTCTACAGAAACTGGTTATTACAGTTTTCCTACATAGCGAAAGTTCCATGGGATAATTTCGAAACAGTAACTATCATGCACTTTGAAACTTGTATTGAATTTGTTCAGAAAAGAAACATTACAAAGCAATGCATAGCTTACCCAGTCTTAGCGAAATTTGCCCAGTATGTCATCATGATCAAAGACAGCACTGGGTCATCTGCTTTGGAACCAGCAAACGAGAACAAATAGGAAAGTTCAGCGGCATGGCTTGCCCCAGTGAACCAAGAAGGGCGTTCGTTCGTACTCTTTGGTTCCTTGGTGAACATATACTGAAATGTATTCCTGCCCATGGTCAATCCAGGAGATGAGTGGCAGTCGAGAGTGCTGACCGTAGGGGCTACCATAATGCCATCTGTGTACAGGTTGATGACACTTCTGCTTTGCTCAATGTCATTAATTTTGCTGTATTTTTGACAGATGGCGTCAGCAGCGGCCATGTTTCCCTCGAAGAGGTCTTTCGCATACTCCGGAGAAAGAACATCACATAAAAATCGAGTTGGTATACCAAGTGAAACATTAAAATTATATTGACGTTCTAAATCATTCATATTGATGTCCAGCAGTATTGAACCTTCAGCGTCTGTATTGCCAAACATAGCATCCAAGGTTCGGAAAAAACAGGAGCCCTCTGAAGAGATATTTGCCATCACATCTACGGGAAAAGCTTTAATAAGATCACCATCAACTACAGGTGCATCTCTCATTGCTATTTGATTGTCTCTATACTTTCCTTCATTTAAATCCATTTGGGCTTGTATAATTTCTGCAGCGGATTTTCCTCTCAAACACTGAACAAGGACGGATGAGTCGAAATTTGCATCATGTTCATTTATGCAATGAAGGAAAATACCATATCCTCTAGACACCTTCTTAGCCTCTAAACTCATTGATGAAGGAGAATTAGCAGGTCCACTTTCACCGATAACGCGTTGGAATAGTCCATGGTTTTGTGGATTAAGAGCATGCAGAGCAACACTCATGGAGCCAGCTGATTCACCGAAAAGTGTAATTGAGTTCGGATCCCCACCAAATGCAGCGATATTTTGCTTTACCCATTGAATTGCAAGCCGCTGATCCCACAGACCGTAATTTCCCAACGAAGCATCGTCCATTGTACTCAGAAATCCGAGAAGTCCTAAACGATAATTCACCGTGACAACAATAACATCTCCTACATTAGTGAGAGGTGACGCATCGTAAATGGTGCCTTGGCCAAATATATATCCCCCTCCATGTATCCAGATCATTACACTTTTTTTGTTTGTTAGGGAAGCATTGTATGGTGTGTACACATTTAATTGAAGACAGTCTTCCGACCTTTGCCTATTTTCGAGTATGTTTGAAATATATTTTGGATCTTGCATACATGACGGTCCGAACGATGTTGCATCCAGGACGTTTGTCCAACTACCAAATGGAACTGGTTTTCTAAGCCTCAAGTTTCCGACAGGTGGTTTTGCATAAGGAATATTTCGATACTGATATACTGAGTGATTCCTGTTCTGAATGGCAATGCCTCTGACGGGTCCAGATGGAGTACGCAGCGTCTTGTAAGTTACACCATTTGCTACACTTACAAAGACTGCCACTAACGGTAGCCAATTGGCCTTGTACACCATCATATTTTCTGAATAATCGGAAACGAAAAGTACACTTATAATATCTTTCATTCATTATTCAATATTTATCTCCGCATATATCTTTAATTCGAATTGGTACCTGTATCATTCCCTTTCGCTCTTTGTGCTCCCGGAAAGGGTCATGACAAAATCGAAAGCTCACTTTCCACATTCTTGTGGAAAAACAAATAAACTAGTTGCTTACTTTGTTCTTCAAACAAATCTTGAGGTTGACATATAGAAAAATTGTCGGATTGTCGATCCTATATAGCCGTTAAAAGAAACACATCAGCTTAAAGATATTTGATGTTTTTTTCTTACACCAACCGAATTGCTAGTCGCTAGTCTTTGATTTTGTCATGGCATTCCAGAGGAGCAGAAAGTGAGAGTCAACGTTACCCCCGGAGTGGAAAAGCATGTTAACAGTCCCATAAAATGTTATACATCATCTGGGAACGGGGTGACGCTATGAGAAGGAAATCTCAATCGGAAAATGTTACAGCGCATTGTAACATGGAATATTAGAACAAATGTAAAACTTTTTTAGGTTCATAATCAAAACATTTTATCAAACATTGTTAACTCAAGATATTACTTAAGGCCTTACCTTTGTTGGTAATTCCGGTCTTATTCAGTCTCAAGGGACAACTGGCAGATATCGAGTTGGTAGTAAAGGTCAATATATAGATCAGTCGCGATAACATTTGACCCATCGTTATCTTAGCTTGCTGGTTAATTTAGATTCATGAGAATGTCCCTGTGGTTACAAATATTGTAGGTCAGGAGAGAAAACATCAGAAACTACTCGTTCTAGCTTCCCGTAATGTTAAGAAGAGACACTCCAAACAGTCACTTTTGGAGGCCATGCTGAAGACCACTGATATGTTATGCCTACGTCAGCACTGGCTCTTTGAATTCCAATAAGACAAGCTGAACTCCTCATCACTCTGCACACAGTAAGTCTATGGACTCCGATCCCATCAACACATGTTCCTAGAGGCTATGGTGGAGTTGCCGTAATCTATAGCATTGACATTCATACCAAGATCACAGAACATCCGGATGGGGGAACAGATTGGTCTTGCCTTCTCGTGGAAATTCAACAATCCATGAATTTCTTGATTGAACTTCAAATGTGTTGGTTTCAATGGTTCATTCTTACGACAAGAAAATAATGACAGAGACAGCTTACTGAATTTGTAAACCGAAGTTAAATCATCACAGAATCACATTTTGACATCCTGTTTATTAACCAGAAATGCCGAAAGTGACTATATGTTCTGCAACCGGAAAGAATATCCACAAACGGTGAAGATCACATTCCCTTTTCAAAGATATCATTAGGGAAAGTAAAATCATCAAAAACACTGCAATCCAGCAAACCAAAATGGGCAAGCTTTGACAAGGATATCTATCCGAGATAAATCATGGAATCACAATTACAACGCAACCGAAAAAAAACACATACGGAAGTTAAATTCAGGCAGCTGTCAAACTTAGCAAACTTAGAGAGAATTATCAATAATAGAACGGTCAGAGTTGTGAGACTATACACAATGTGGCAAGTCTAGGAATATACTCAATAGTACTGTGTTCTAGGTTGGAAACCACAAAGGTGAAGTGCTTCTATCTTTGACCCCACTGAGTTCCGTCTTTACATCGGGAATATTCTTCTCTTAGCTCTGCATTACTCGTAACGAAAGCCATACCAATGATATCATCCCCGTTTTTAACGACATTGGATACAAAGTAGGCCTTTGACGTTATGGAACACCAGGTACTCTACAGACAACTGTACTCGGACAGTATCCAGGAGGGGGGGCTGGTTTATTGCCCAAGCTATCAATGTAAGTGATCAGTGTCGGATAGCCTTCCCATACGGCATGAGTCAGACAGTCCTCAATGCATTACAAGAGGTACAATACGCCACTCCTACACTCCTAATGGGCTTTGAACAATCTTGATACCACACGTAACATGTGCCGCGCTACTGGCAAAATCAAAGAAGGATATGCAGACCTTATTATACTAGGTAAATACCTATAGAAGTAGGGGTGAGGGCAAGATACAACATAAACCCACTCAAGAGCAAGGTGATCCAATTCACCACCACCACCAATATCCTCTTAAGTTAGAAGACCAGCCACTGGAAGTTATGGAGGGAAATGATCATTTAGGAGTTAATAGAAACATAAAAAGGACTTTGATATCGAAAAAAGGAACAGGCAGACAGAAAGAGAGCTTACCTGTTAATAGGCGCTAGATTCCACGGCGAGCTATTAGAGGCATTGCAACGAGAGTCGCTACGCCAGGTGGAACATACTACGTATAGATTTCCGTCAGTTATAACCCTAGAACTTCTTTGGTTATCGCCAGTCGAGACATTAATCCACAAGAACATCCTGAACCTGTTTCGTAGTATTATCTCCAGAGACGGTAGTATAGAATCTCAAGTGGCCCATCAACAACTAGCAGTGATGCACTTCAAGTCCGGCAGCTTCTTCTCTAAGGTACGAAGACAACACGAAATGTATGGATTCCCAGACGTTTACCAACTACTCTTGAACACCACTTAAAAACTAAAGGGAAGGAAAGTGTCAATCTGGCCATCAACAGAAGTATCACGCAGACATAGAGCGATGAGACGGAAGTGAAACCCCCACTGAAGGAAATTTACTTAAAGAACAAACACGAGGGAAAGTGTAGCATATCAACAGTGAAATCGGTCCTAACCTGTTAGACGCAAAACGTGCAGAAATAAAAACAGACTGCTCACAGATACATACAAACTACAGGGAAACAGGCGCTAAGTGAATGTGTAAGGCCTGGATGAGTAGTACTTAAGTTCTTATTATAGTTTCGTTAAGCTAAGTAAAATGTTTATAAAAAAATAGTATGTTTGTTTATTTATTTGAGTCCATGGACCCATCCATTAGTGATTGTGTTAGAGTGATGGAGTGTTGAAATTCATATAGCATATACGCAAAACCTGTGGTTCCTAGAAAAGATCAAAAGATTGCAATATGAGGACATGCTTCAGAAAGTGAGTTAGTATAAAAGTACTATCGGGTATATCAGGAGTGTCATGGTACATGTTATAAATGATAAATATGTTAATTAATAAATATACGTGAGTTGAGATTCCCGTGCATGCGTACGTATCCATTATAGTATATGCAATTGTCAGTATAAAGAATATGAACGTGCTACATGAAATATCTAAAAGTAAAATATCTACATTCCGTTTGGCAAGTAATTCATTATATTTTTGACTGTGAAATGTAGAACATTATCAAACTGATAAATATATATGGTTTCCCGGAACTGCGTTCTTGAAGTATCGTAGCATATTGCCCATTGACAACGAGAGCGTATGAAGCTGTAGACCAACTCTAAATAATCCATATCTCGCGTGAGTTTGTTGTCTCAATTTAACGGATTTATGTACCGTTTCCATGCAAAGTCACATCAGTCACTTAGGCATCGGCGCAGTAATACCAGATGGCCTACATTTGATAAGCATTACAGATCTTTATCCAATTACAATGTTTACATAAAGACTGGATAAAATATCGTGTTTTAGGAATTAATAAACGCGAACTGTAGTTTATAAGTGTCGTTTGTTATTTTTAACGTATTTTAAATGTGGAACTATATCTTGTAGCGTATTAATGTTTTGAAATGCGCACTTATCCCAATCAGCTGACTCGACCGGTTGTCATTTTGACGAATTGGTGTATCTACTTTAAGTAAGCAGGTAAAGAAAAAACATGATAATAGCATGTTAAGGCCTCATTCATATCAAATATATTTCACCGCTATTAAGCTGTACACCATTGAATATCCTCTATATGTTTGCATAAAAAATCTAAAGCAAAAACAAAAAAACAGGTACACTGTGAAAATGAGGGTACCTTCAACTTAAGAGTCAAGGACAATGTGCTTAACGGTCATGAATTAAACATAACATAAACAAAATTTACAGTTCAGTTTAGAGCTCATGATGACGTCCTTTAAGTGAAAAAACGGTCTTTATGTATTGATGTATGGACTTGTGTTTATGATGTTTGGATATCTATGAATGATGTCTAGCAATATTCTTTACTCGATGGAATACATTATGACTGACATTCGTTCCAGTAGCTTGTCAGGTACTGCCCAATTCTGTACATTACGTTCTTCAATTCGATAGTATTATATGCCAAATAAAAAAGTCCGGAATGCCAGGAAAGAATTGAATGTTTAATACTTTTTTTCTAAACACTGAAGGGAAATAAAACCTGGATGTTTAAATTAAATTGTACATTATTTCATCATCTTAAAATGTTTTTTTCAACAGAAGTCTATGATAATCACGGTATATATAACGACGATGTAATAATCTGGTTGATGTCAACATAACAAATATAATCAGGATGGCTGTTAGAATGTTTTTATCCGACGACTGTACTTGGAGTATTCTTCGCTAATGATGGGAGGTATTGGTTCCAGAACTGGACCCTGTCAAGTGTCACGTGATATTGTGGCGATATATTGCTGTCAAATCGTTGGTAGAGCCCAGCTACCTGGTCGTATCTTGGCCAATGAGGAAGACCAGGACCATTTGGTGAACTGTAAACAAAAACAACAGATACAAGATTATTGTTTCATAAAATTATGATTTCTATAGGAAAAGGAAAACTGGATTTCAAATTTGTGTCAGTATGATTTATATTGCATGTGTTGTGATATGATAGACAGAAATATCATAGGGAAATATTCATATCGTCTCAGTCTTTTTATGTGGTACGAATATTATTGATTAGATATCAAAACAATGTACAGTGATCGGTAGCATATTTTACATGAAAGGAATTTATTACATAAGAAAAACTGAGACAGTAAAAACAAACAGAACACAACGTCATACATCATTAAATCATACGACGTAAAAATTGCTAGCTGTTTTGATATCAAATGCTGTAAACGTACATCTTTTAGCGGGGAAATTGTTTTAGTGATTTTTCGCTCTGAAAATATTACACTTGATTACGATTCTAATCGGAACGTCTATATAACATTTTGCATATATAGTGGATGCATCCATTCATAAATAAGCCAATGTCAGAATTTTTTGTAATGCTTAAGTTCCTTTGTGGTCGATGGGGAGTGGTAATTGTGTATTCTACAGAAACTGGTTATTACAGTTTTCCTACATAGCGAAAGTTCCATGGGATATTTCGAAACAGTAACTATCATGCACTTTGAAATTGTATTGAATTTGTTCAGAAAAGAAACATTACAAAACAGTTCTGAGCTTACCCGGTCTTAGCGAAATTTGCCCAATATGTCATCATGATCAAAGACAGCAATGGGTCATCTGCTTGGGAACCAGCAAACGTGAACAAATAGGAAAGTTCAGCGGCATGGCTTGCCCCAGTGAACCAAGAAGGGCGTACGTTCGTACCCTGTGGTTCCTTAGTGAACATATACTGAAATGTATTCCTGCCCATGGTCAATCCAGGAGATGAGTGGCAGTCGAGAGTGCTGACCGTAGGGGCTACCATAATGCCATCTGTGTACATGTCGATGACATTTCTGCTTTGCTCAATGCCATCGACTTGACTGTATTTTTGACAGATGGCGTCAGCGACAGCCTTGTTCCCATTGTAGACGTCTTTCGCATATTCTTGAGAAAGAACATCACATAGAATTCGAGTTGGTATACCAAGTGAAACATTAAAATGATATTGACGTTCTAAATCGTTTATGTTGCTGTCCAGCAGAAGTGACCCTTCAGCGTCTGTATTGCCAAATATAGCATCCAAGGATCGGAAGAAACTGGAGCCCGCTGATGAGATATTGGATATTACATTTTCGGGAAAAGCTTTAATAAGATCGCCATCAACTACAGGTGCGTCTCTCAGTGCTATCCTATTGTCCGTATACTTTTCTTCGTCTAAATCCATTTGAGCTCTTAGAATTTCCGCAGCGGATTTTCCTCTCAAACACTGAACGAGTAAAGATGAGTCGACATTTGCATCATGTTCATTTATGCAGTGGAGGAAAATACCATATCCTCTAGACACCTTCTTAGCCTCTAAACTCATTGCTAAAGGAGAATTAGCAGGTCCACTTTCACCGATAACGCGTTGGAACAAGCCTTGGTTTTGTGGATTAAGAGCATGCAGTGCAACACTCATGGAGCCAGCTGATTCACCGAAAAGTGTAATTGAGTTCGGATCCCCACCAAATGCAGCGATGTTTTGCTTTACCCATTGAATTGCAAGACGCTGATCCCACAGACCGTAATTTCCCAACGAAGCATCGTCCATTGTACTCAGAAATCCGAGAAGTCCTAAACGATAATTCACCGTGACAACAATAACATCTCCTACATTAGCGAGGGATGATGCGTCGTAAATGGTGCCTTGGCCCAGAATATATCCCCCTCCATGTATCCAAATCATCACACTTTTCCTGTTCGTAGGAGAAGCATTGTATGGTGTGTACACATTTAATTGTAGACAATCTTCAGACATTTGCCTATTTTCGAGTATGTTTGAAACATATTTTGGATCTTGCATACATGACGGTCCGAACGATGTTGCATCCAGGACATTTGTCCAACTACCAAATGGAACTGGTTTTCTAAGCCTCAAGTCTCCGACAGGTGGTTTAGCATAAGGAATATTTCGATACTGATATACTAATCGGTCTCTGTTCTGAATGGCAATGCCTCTGACGGGTCCAGATGGAGTACGTACTGTCTTGTAAGTTACGCAATTTGCTACACTTACAAGGACCGCCACTAACGGTAGCCATATTGCCTTGTACACCATCATATTTTCTGAATAATCTGAAACAAAAAAAATGTATTCATTTTATCCACCACTCATTCACAGGTTACCTTTCTCGGTTACGATTAAGCTACCCTTGCTATAAAATTCACTTTCGCTCTCTGTACAACCTGAATTTGTCATGGCAAAATTTAGGTCTGACTAACCGCCTTCTTGTGGATAAAACTAACAGACTAGATCGATACTTTGATATACATTAAACAAGTCTCGAGTTTGCCATATCGAAAGCTTAGCGATCCGTTATGGTGTTTTCCTGACACGTATGTCTTCGATTTGTCATATTCTACGGGAACAGAGAGCTAGTATGAATGTTGGAGTTAAAAGTGATTTATATATGAGAATAATTATCAGTTTTAAAAATTTACGAATAAATTTGCAAAAAAAAAACCAGCTCATGTGATATACAAAATTAATGACTGGACGTGTAGTTTGTCAAATTGTTTATATTTCACAGAATATACTATAACTTTCTTCTTTAGAGTTACTTTGTGGGAAGATTTAGTAACAATTATTAATCACACAAATGATCAAACCAAAAAACAGAATAATGCTGCTATGCTCACAATCGTTTAACCTTATTTGATTTTATGTATACATGGACACTTTTTTTACCTTGAAATGCGAATGGCGGCTATGAAAAATACAACACAAATATGGCTTAAAGGAATCAATTTCAATCATTAACTCATATTTCTTTCTTTTAAGACACCTGATTATAGAAAGGACGATGTTTAAGGCCTTTTTCGGGAATAGGTATCTTTTAATTCAAACTCAGCAACTGAACATTTTTACATAAAAACAATCTTCTTACCATGTTCAGAACCATTGATGGCGTCTAATAAGAACATTTGTTATGCCAGAAACGTCTCCCTTTTTGCCATATTAGTGTAATATTATCTATCGCCGCTATTTGCATTTCATGCTCAAAATAGAACCATTGTTTAGGCACATGTAAAGTCAAACCAATGATTGTATTGCATATCATAGACACTTGTGACTATTTTGTGCATTAAAACGTGATACAACTGAACTAATTATGTTCTCCTGAAACATGCATTGTGTTAAAAATTGATCAAAATTACTTCTATTAATTTTTTCAATAGTAGAGATGGAATTGCTTGTAAATGGATGTCCCTTTAAAGTCGCACATGCTGTTACATAAATTACTGACAATAATAATCATTTCATACAATGGTATTTTTATTGAGCATGCTTTATAAACAATTAGAGATGAACCTGATATCGGAGATTATGGTTTTTAATATCAGCTATGAATAGAAATGAAACCGACAGTGTATTACATTTTGTTCATCACACGTGACGAAACGGATTCAACCAATATTTACGAAAATTACAAAATTGCTCAAATTCCGAGCATCAGTTCCGGTTTCACACCCCTATCGTTCCCAGAGTGGAGAATGGACCAGCACCACGATAGAATACAGTGTTATATCCGTTATTCTTTACGGACTCTATCTATTACTTTATTCCGATATAAACATTAATTACTTGTATGCCTATTGTACTATACACAGTTTAGCTAGCTGCTTAATGTGTTCATACGGAGAGAAATATAGTTTACACGATTGCGCGTCATCAAATCTATACATGTATACCAAGTTATAGATATTAAAGAAATGCAATATTCAACTTTGCAATATGTTTACTTAATTTTAAGATATTTTGTTATCATGTGGATTGCAAATTGTAAATGTTGCATAATGTTTGAGCTGCAAACCAAAGTATAAGTGCGATTTCAAAAAAGAAAAGTTTAGAAGGCAAATCAAGAAATATTCACAGTACTCAGAAGAAAGGTTTTAATTCAGAAATGGTGTAGTACATTTTATAATGGAATCTTAGAACTAACGCCTTCTACAAATGCGGAACTTCTTAAATATCCATAACCTATACATTATGACAATATTGTTATATTGGCATATTGACCGACTCTTTGAGGCCTTACCTTTGATGTTCGTTCCGGTCTTATCCAGTCTCAGGGAACAACTGGCAGATATCGGGTTGGTAGGTAGGGTCAATTTATGGATAAAACTCGCGATAAACATGGTCTAACATTTGCGCCACCAGCCTAGTTTCACATATGTAGTATACTTATCTTAATCTCCTGTGATACCAGGGCAGTGTCAACAAATAAATGGACATGTGTATCAAGTTTGTCAAAATAAGGAAAACTGGACATTCAGCATAAACCATGTGTATTAATTCAAATACGATTAGCAATATCTTCTGTGAAGAATCTATACCTGGTATTACTGAAAAACTTATCTCAGATTTTAAACAAATACGAAATCTTCGTTAACATCCTTAAGTAATTTAGAAATACTTAGATCCGTCACTGAGATGAATTTGTGAGGCTTAAAGGTGAAGCAAATCGTTGATAGAGAACAAATTATACACGTTTCATAGATAAGTCGACATACTTATAACTTGTTATGTTGAATTCCAATTCAACCCAAATATAGAAATACGTTCTGTGACATCTAGGTAGTTTTTGATTGAATGTCAACCATCAAAGATTTACCAAAAAATAAAAAACAAAAACAAAAACAAACAAACAAAAAAAAACAAAAAAAACAACACTGTATGTGCATCATCTCGGAATTATTAAGAGCTTGAATAAATCGTGCCAGTAAAACAAGGAAATTCTTATTACATAATAATAAAGTAATCCGAACGAGGAAGAATGTTTTGGTGAATGCATAGAGGATATCTAACAGTGTCTTCAGTAATACCAAATATATTTCACGAGTGGGGCTAATATTTTGATATTTTTCACGAGTGCGCAGCACGAGTGAAAAATATCAAAATATTAGCCACACGAGTGAAATATATTTGGTTTTACTGAAGACACTGTTAGATATTCTGTTTATTACATTTTTTATCAACGAAAACCCTACCCCGTATGCTAACTAGGACTACAACGATAATTTGTAAACAAAAAAAGTAGTTTCCCCTGTCCAGGTGCTGACATAAATGTCGGGCTTTCTGATTGGTCAATTATTTTGGAATTTTCTAATCATTAATTTGATTGGTCAAATCAGCAAAAGTGATATTTTTCACTAGTGAAAAATATGATATTCTTCACTAGTGAAAAATATCACTTTTATAGAATGAATATTTTTTGATATTTCACTGGTAAAAATGTAATAAATACATATATTTGATTGTCGACTGGTGAAACGATTATCCCATTTGACTTTCACCAAGAAGGTCGGAAATTCTATTAATCGATTAAACATGAAAAATAGCAAGGTTAATGTGTCACCTGACCGACAAAGTGGATTGTCAATCGGGAACCTTCGGCACTTTCCCTAAACTAGAAAGCGCCGAAGGTTCTCGATTGAGTTTGACTGGGTTGTTTGTCGCTGTGTACTCAAGTTTGGTTCTCGCATAACCATCTTTCGTGCGCTTTGATATTGTTCAATAGCAATGACGAATGCAAGCTGGCATCATTTATTGTAATGTTTTGTTAAACATTCTGAGAGTATTGCTCAAACCATGCATGTCTCCTACCGAGCCTTACATATATTAAACGTCAGAGTAAGATATTATTGTTGTTGAAAATGTAAAATGCAAATTGTCCACATCATTATTATTATTACGTGACAAGTGAAACATTATAAAACTAAACAGATGTTTTAACATGACAATTTGAAAAATAAACGACTTCGCCTTTTGCCTCTTATGGACCAGGAACACATTATAATAATTAATGTACTCTAACTTGTTACCTCCCTCCCCTCCCCCTCCTCTCAAATGTATCGTAGGATATTTAATCAAAGAAAAAGGCATTGTCACGGAGATTGAAAGCCATCTCTAAGGACCTCAACATTGCACATATCTATGCTCTGTTGTTAAGCAACCACGAAAGTTTATTGAATTATTTCAGGTGGTTTTGAAGATGATGTATATTAGCAAAGTAGGACAACCCTGACGACGGAGGAAGACGACAGATAATACTCATGATATTAACATATTTACCACACAGGTATGCCTGGTTATAGTCAAACCGATCCTAAAGTTTTAGAGTGGACACAATTTCCTGTATTTCATAATATAGCGTATAATGAGAGGTTTGAGACCTTGACTTTAACACGACAAACACAATTTGGATAACAAGTTTGCAATGCCCCGTCCCTCTATGAGTGGTAACAAACTAATGAAGCGCATCGTGCTTTATGTTGTTCAACAAAATGGTCTAAGACCTTCGCATGTGGGTTAATGTTGCATTTATAATTGAAAAAACCCACCGTCCTCGTTGTTGTCATGGCACCCGATCCAAACTGCGATTACGTGTGCACCGACAAAGTGAAACTTGAAATCTTGTGCGAAACATGCCGATTTCTCGTAAAACTACCTTCATATCTCGTAATGATTGAGTTGTTTTATGATATCTAATCAATTAAGAATAAAAGAAATATTACAAAAACAATCAAAAATATAAAATGAAGCCTTCGTTTAAGGCATTGCAGACACAACGCGTTACATGTAAACAATGTGACGTCATCGGAATAGGCAAGTTGAAATAATGTACAACAATGTATATTTTACATGAATACACTAATGAGCAACAGAATGGGACACATCATTAACCCACATGCGTTGACATTTGAGTAACAAAACTTTAGTATTCAGCTCATCTTCTCAAATCGGTTAACATCACTTAATATTTACGTTAACTAAATTAAAAACTTCGCCATCCGATTGCAAAATTCGGTCGCAACGGTGTGACATAAGTGCGTCACTTTGTAACATTGTTATACTTATCGTTCATGTGTGCACAGTAGTGGAACAGCAGACAGTCAGCTATTCTCGTCGCCAAGGCAACAACTAAAATATAGTGCCATACACGTTTTGATTATTACGATGTTGATACACATACAGTGTACATACGATATTTTCAAGGGAAAATATTCATTTATAACAAATATTTATGATATTGTATAATTAAACCTTACCAATACCCATATGAATACGTATTTAAAGTGCATTGTTGACAGTATAGTATGTGTGTGATTTGGTCACACGAGACACAGGGACTCGGTTAAAAAAATGAGCACAAGGTTCAGAGAAATATCACAACATTAAAAAGCAGTGCTTATATACTCTCTAAAAAATTCGATTTTGTAAGGTTTTAATAATATGAATGAATGTTGGATCTTTAGTTTTTCGATTATTTAAAGATGTCATATGTTACTAAAAAAATAACCCCGAACCCCTGTGACCGTATGTGATGCAGTCTAATAGCAGGGATTTTCAGAGCACGAGAAAAAGTGTAACAATGTGGATTTTAGTCGCAAATTAGCTGATGATTTACATAGTATTCTTGAAATATTGGATTTCATTGTCGCACTGGCGTTTGGGGATGTAAATTCTGATAATAGTAAGTAAAGAAAAATTGATTTGAAAATTGGCGGTATTCGACGGCCGGAAACTTGTGTCCTCCATATGTTTAGATTGAGTCAAATTACGACAATAATGTGTCCCTGTGCTCGATATAGCATACCTGCTGCTACCAGTCGGTTTTGTGTTGTTAAATAGTGTTAAAATTGAGGTTTATTTTCTGTGACCACTAAAATGGTATCAAGCATGATATTCGAGTTACGGCTAATGTTAGACCTACTGGGCTAAATGTACGTAGGTCTTGAGCTCGGTGCTATCGGAAGTGTCAGTGTTCTGTCAGATCCTGGCATTATACTGGCATTTTTTATTAGCACATAAAGCGGCTATTCCCCTTGTGTTCATAAACGCTTATAACAATGTTACACAATTCACAAAATGAAAGTGCATTCAAGTCTGAGGCGGTAGAGAACTCGATCGCCATTGTAAATTCAATGTATTCACACGCCAGCAAGAAAGTGATTCGTCTCTCAAAACATAAGCACGCGACCCAAAATCTTCAACGGGGAATAAAGTGATCTGAGCTTACTATGTTCATTGAGGCGAAGCGAAGTGAAAATGTAAATATTCTGATATGAGTGGTTACAACATTATAAAACGGGCACAAAATAGACGCCCGTGCGCTGATAAAGCAGATCACTATAGGGGTATCTGGTTGACCCTACCGGTAAATACCTTAATATACTCATGTAAAACAGATAGACGTCAAGACAAAATGGTTCACTGGTGTCCAGATTGTTTTCCTAGTGATACAAATATTAGGCAAGATAAGTTATTCATGTTCTGATATTGAGTACTGATATCGCTATACCTGCATTCCTGACACAGAAAGACAAGCTATTGAGGTAAATGTATATGTAATCTGATCAGTTGATAACGCGTAGTAAATTTATCAACTAAACTAAAGCTATACTACCATGCACATGTAAATTAGTGCTTTGTTTGAAATATTTACACAAATAACGATACATCTTTAAAGATGTATGTGTGTTGTTCTAAAATATAATTGTTGTTCCCTTCTTTATAGACTTTATGAGGATGTTGATTCTAATATGGCTTCTATCGATGTCAGACATGACGCCGGATGTGAATAGTCAAATGAACAAGAAGACTGTTGACACACCGTTAGGACCTATAACGTGATTGACGACGCCCATTCAAACTGGAAGTATATCTCAATTCCGCAAAATCCCTTACGGGAAAACACCTGTTGAAGACCGAAGATTCAACAAACCGGAACCGTTCGGAAAATGGACTGGAACATATGATGCAACGAATTTTGGCCCAAACTGTGTGCAGGATATGAGTATATCATTCAGATCTGGGGATAATTTTCTTCCCAACTATGGAGTGTCCGAAGACTGCTTACATCTTAATATTTTCGTTCCAACATCAGCGTCGCCCACAAGCTTGAAGTCGGTAATGGTGTGGTTGTACGGGGGTGCTTTTGTGTCCGGACAAAGTGGTATATACGATGGTTCTGCTTTGGCCTTCAATGGTGACGTAATTGTGGTTACTTTGAATTACCGCATTGGTCTCCTGGGATTCTACAGCACAGGAGACGAAGCTGCACATGGTAATTATGGATTGTGGGACCAGCTTCTGGCATTGCATTGGATCAAAGACAATATTAGGGCGTTCGGAGGTAATCCGAATTCAATAACAGTATTTGGCCAATCTGCAGGATCCTTGAGTGCTTCAAATTATGCTCTGAATCCAAGAAAATAAAGGAATGTTTCACAGGGTGATTCTTGAGAGCGGGACAGCAAATCAGGTAGCTGCATTCAATCTTGAAATAAATGCATATGCCAGAGAGTACAGCATTCTATTAAATTGTACAGATAAGGGCATTAATCATCCTAACACTACAGAAATGGTGGAATGCATGCGTACTAGATCGGTGAAGGAAATTATAAAAAGTCAGCAAGACCATGTCGTCAAAACATACGCTAATTTCGTCCTCGACTTTAGTATATTCCCTGTTGTGGATGGAGAACTAATTCCAATACACCCAAAAATTATTTTAAAGAATACCTCATCTCCAGCATACAAATTCCTACAGTCTCTTGATGTTATTGGAGGAACAACCAGCGGTGAAGGTTATTTGTTGCTAGATTACCATGGCAAAAGCATGGAAAGACTTTGGGGACTTAACTTAACAGAAGGCCTATCAACTGCCGATTTCTGTTCCAGGATAGCACCAGAAATGGCCAATGACTTCTACCACAGCCATCCGCATGTGGCCAATGACATTTGTCAGATGTACAAGTCGGGTGTAAGTGATCAGGACCAAGCCCTGAATGTTACAAAGGCGTATGGTGATATGATAATGCAGGCACCAACTGTTTCGTTCCTAAAACGCCATGCTAAAAATAACAATCAGACCAAAACCTTTCAGTATCTTGTATCCCATGGAAATTGTATCACCAAAGTTCGCCGGGATCCACCCTGGTTCAAGGGTGTTCCTCATGCTGGTGAACTGCCCTACTTGTTTCGGCCAAAGTTCATTGGAATACTCATCGATACTTGTCCCGAAGACATCTTATTGTCGGCTAAATTTATCAAGTACTGGAGCAATTTTGCCAAGACTGGGTATGTCATATCGCAATTACTTCAATTGAATGTTGTTTTTAAATCGCAGAGTTATATTTTCGTCATTTCTTTGTTTGAGGTTCTTATATTTTGTTGGACATAAAAGGTACTTCATCCATCCAATTAATCTAATTTATTATAATTCCGTACATGATTATTTTATCATCTATTTATTTTTCAACAGTAATCCGAATGGTCCTGGTTTACAACAATGGCCATTGTTTGATCTGAGAAGGTTTGGGTACCTGAACTTCGATAATAATATCACTGACCAAAAAAAACTCTATTGGGACCGGGTTCAATTTTGGAACTACCAAATCGATAGACAACAGAACGCAACGTATGATAATGATTCACAACTTAACAGGAGCAACCCCCAATTCCATCAATATGGCATCATCATCTGCTTTGTTACAGCACTGCTCGTGTTCCTTCTGTTTGTGAGATGAACTGTGAACAGTTACCGTACACTCTATAAGATAATTCCAATATCAATCATAAAATAAGGAAAATGGATCTGAATAATTTATAAATTGTATAAAGCATATTAACACCACGTGTATATCTATAACTGTGCTCTTTAGAAATGGTATCTATGACATTTTACATATTCAACTTTTTGTATTAATACCTATTTTGTCATGACAATGAAACAACTATACCATTGTGATTTGGATACAGTGATCTGCAATGAATTCTAAATGATTCCATAAATATGAATTAGGAAGTAAACCTTTTATAGTGTTTATTGATTTCTAAGCAGTGTTCAAGTATAATTTATGTTAAATTGGTTCACACAGCTGTTTCGTTCTTCCTAGGACCCATTAGTGATGTTAGGGGCCGAAAATGTGGAAATCTAAACGGGAAGTCCGGAAATCAAAATGACTCTAGAGAAATGTCTACCTACCGATATTTTAACTTTTATATCATCTCGATGATTTGTTTTTCCAAGTTTTCCATTTTCATTATAATCAGACAGATCATATCGCTAAGGTAGTAAATGGACACACGTCGAATTATCTGTGGATTCCTTTAATCTTTAACGGCTTTGACAGATAGAAAAGGAGGATTCAACCATTTTGATATCTATCTTTTATCATCCTATCTTTTATTAATACTCCTTTTTATGCAGCTGTTCCATATTCTCTAAGTTATCATGTTGGAAAATATATCCTAAGTAGGAGACACAAAGCCTTTAACGACGACTTTCCAATCGGCAACATTTAAGATTAAAATTGACACTTATATTAACAGTATCGGTACGTAGAGACAGGTCCTGGCGACCGTAAAATTTCCTCATTGACGACTGGAGATAAAGAAACCTAACTGCATGTGGACGTCCCCAACATCGGTATTTAACTTACTAGGTCATAGTTACATGTTAAAATCTGGAACGTTAAGGTTCAATATTAAATGATATTTCTGCAGTAAGTGATCACATATCCAGTGAATATACATGGCGGTAAAATAAGAGATTAAGGAATAGGTATTGTGTTTTTGAAGAAAATAGAAACTCGAGGCTATTTGGATCATTCTCAGGCGCAATTTAGGTATATGTGGTTTTGTATATTGTTTAAACATATTTATGTTTATCTGTAAAGATTTTTCGAATACTTTATAAATAAATAGCTGTTGTCATTAGTATATCAGAGGGTGGAATTAAAAGTATGTACTGTAAAAGTGGATATTTTCGCGCGTTGAAATTTTCGCTTAGTCAGCCTCCAAACTGTTCGCGGTGTGGATATTTTCGCGCTGTCAATTATGATGAAAATATATTTTCGCGCTGCGATGTCATTGGCCATGTACATGAAGTATGATTATTATCGGCAAACTCCATTGAAAGCTCGCGACGATCGGTCCAGTTAATATACCATACTTTGATCAACAGACACGTTTAGGTTAATTGGTTGTAAGTGTGATCATTGCATTACGTCTTAGTGACAGAAAAAAAACATCAATATAAATAAAATATTTAAGCGTTGTTTCAGTTTTTTACGTTGAAAATACACCACATACGAGACACCTGATTGCAACTGTAGGCCCCGATAATGTATAAATAACTTCGTTATCAGTACTCGTACGGTATGGTAAATTAAGAAATCGTCCGTGTATTGTTGAATGCATTGTTAACTAAGTATTTTTATTATTTAATTGCAACTGAAAATCTCTTAATTATTTCCAATCAAACTATTACCTGTAAACCTGCTCCCTCAAGCTAGGTAGACAGGCCACGCGAGGTGACACTCGCGGTCATGTTGAAAGGATCGGACGTCCGGTCATGCCGAGTGACGTGTTATACTTTCATGTCTAGTCAAAACAACACCAGGTGTCCCAATTAGCGATAGTTGATTTTGCAGGTATCAAATAAGTTCGGTAGTAATTAAATACGACAATTAAAAAGCAGACATATTGATGTTCTGACCTAATTTTACCAACATACTGTATATAGACCTATTTCTACAGTAGCCCTTTCGTATTTTCAATATATTAAACGGATCATTCGTTACAGTTAACTATCGGTGGTTTCTGATTCAAATAAAACATATAACCACGCGGAGACTCAACATTAACTTTTTTAATACAAGCAAGTTTATCTATTTTGTCACAAATGAAACGTGTGCTGTTTTGGGGCCTATAGCTTCACAATGATCAATCAACATTAAACTAGATGCAATATTATCATTTTACTAATTATTCAAATTAGTATAGCAATGTCTCAGACAAATGACCGACCATGACAACGTTACACAGCACGGACGACATGGTTTACAGCAGGAACTTTCGTCTTGGATGTGGAAATATTCGCGTGCCAATATTCTCACGTGTTATTATATTCGCGGAAATTTAATGATCGCGAAATAAGCGAAAATTTCCACGCCGCGAACATTTCCACTTTTACAGTATATTGTATACTGGGTATTTTAAAATATATATTGAGGAGGTTAAATATAAATTCACAACCCGCTGTATATATAATCGGTGTTTTTACATTTTCTGACTACATTTAATGACCGCGAATACAACAAGATTAAATTCGAGCAAATATTACCAACTACATGTACTCAGTTTTGACTATATGAGTTGATGTTGCAGAGATATTTCTTTTCTAAAATGGAACAAGATGTGTAAAATTTCAATGAATCCATGTCACCGAAAGTCGATATATCATAATAGAAACTCATTAACAACACGATTATCAAACAGGATAAACAACACAATAAATAGAAATGTATTTCTGTGCGACAGAGCCATTTCGAATGATTTATTTAATAGATTATTTTATATAAAACAGTTGTGTTATGGAAATGAAACATATATGTACCTACAAACAAAGGATTTCATTTACATGTGATTATAGATTGATCATAAACTTTATCCGTTGGGAATACACTTCAAAGCTACTCCTGATATCACTGATTACCATGTATATATATATATATCATTTATAGAATAAATCAAGCATTTGAATTATATTTCCGCCAAAACTCACTCCCATTTTTTTCTGTTCTTTTATTGATGTAAAATCTGTCTGCCGCTACCCATCGGCCCTAAATAACTCATACACATACAGGTAACACGCGGTATTGATTTACACGTGCAAATCACATATCATTACGCCGGCTATTGGCACTGCATAACATACTGAAAATAACTCCATCAAAATTCCTACCCGTCATACGGTTGAAATTAAATGACTAGCTATTTGTTAACGAACCCGTTAATCTAACTCGTAATCTAACAATAAAGAACAAGTTATCGACAAAATTCTAATTTTGGCAATGTCTCGTTTGAAGCTATTTGCGTTTTAAAGTCATTACAAGATGTGAGATAAACTAAAATACTCATAATGTGAAATTGTGCGCTTGTTTGTGTGAAGATTATGAAAACGTCATATTAACCAATGTTAAAACTATGTTTTGCTAAATAAACGCCTTCATTTAAAACAATTATTTTATTTGTTTTAGTGTTTATGAAAATATGATTTTATATCTATTCCAGAAACGACGACAATGGAACGTAGCGTTCTGATGTATCTGTTCCTTTCGGCTTTTGTGTGCGATGGTTTATGTTCCAACTATAAAACAGTGCGAACTCCGTCAGGACCCGTCAAAGGAATTGGTATACCTTATAATGGTGATATGGTGTTTCAATACCGTAATATCCCATATGCTGAATCTCCGGTAGGTGATTTGAGACTACAGAAGCCGGTACCACACGGAACATGGACAGACGTTTTGGATGCGACAACATTCGGTCCTTCCTGTATTCAAGATGTTGCCCGAATAAAAAGTTTAATACCGAAACTGCCGAATTCTAATTTTTCTGAAGACTGTTTGCAACTCAATGTGTATACACCAAACATTGTTTCAACATCACAAAACAGAAAGAGCGTCATGATATGGGTTCATGGAGGAGCTTTCATGTTAGGACATGCCACGTATTATGATGCATCTAATATTGTATCCAAGGGAGACGTCATACAAATTCTTCCGGTCTTTAGACATTATATATGGCACATGTAGCAGTGAAGGTTTGGTTGCAACTATTATCGCTGATGGTCTTCAGAAGAAATACGGGTTCAATGCAACGCTTGAAATACCTACCATTGTTTTACGTGACGAGTTTGCACCAACAATTTCTCATTATTACTATAATAGCAATGAGCATGTGTCCCGCGCTATCTATGACAAATACACTAGCAAGGATGCACTTACACAGAGCAAAAATATGATAGATGTGTTCACCGACTATATATTTCTTGCCTCGACAGTAAAAGCACTGAACTCACATTCATCAACCGGTCTTGCCACAGGAGGAAACACTTTCCAGTTCATATTTTCAGCACATGGTGTTTTGAAAGGGTATGTTGTTCCCGTCTATTTAGAAGGAGCGTGGCATGGGGCCGAACTTCCCTTCTTGTTTGGTCTAGATGGTCAAGGAGTTGTTGTGAACAAAACTGCAGATATCAACGCTGTAACAAACACAATGATTACATATTGGACAAACTTCGCCAAACACGGGTAAGTGGTTTCGGGAAAATCCTAAATATGAAATTAAACCGTGTCAATTTATCTCAACTGAAATATCCTACCATACTCACAGTCAAATGTACAAATAGGCTTCAATATTGGAGGTTTCGGGTCTTTCTGTGAGCTGGGACAGCTTTTATAATTTTGCACCACTTCCGGTAACACTATGCGTTGAAACTGTCAGTTAAATAAAAAAAATACACTAATAATAATTTCAAAATACCGTTAAGATTGTCACTAATGAATTATTAAGGTATGTATGTTGCAAAAGTGTTATGAAAATATATACATATGTGTGCATTGTGCATAATTATTCAGAAATCCGAATAGCCACGGACTTCCTGATTGGCCTGTGTATAATCCGGTGACAACCGAGTATCTGAACATCAACACAATAATGTCCACAGGAAGTCACGTGGCCGAGGACAGAATGAGGCTATGGAACTGGTACATCCCGTCACTGCTAAAGCTTCAAACGAGCGCAATTTTAGGAAAGTAACAAAGCTTTTGATTGATGCCAGGTCGATGATTTCAAATCTCATTACGCACTGTAGACTTGAATGACACGTAGTTATCAATTGACGTACAATACAGTGACTACTGATGTTGTTATGCAAACGAGGACTTTGAATATTATTTCTAGTTTAGGAATCGAATAAACGTTGTTTATATACTTCAATGTTTGTTACATAAACATGACGGGAAGCTTTCTATTAACAAATTAAATGCATCAAATTTTTTATAAATAAAAATAATGTTGAATGGCGTTTTCGATGTTCTGTTTACTTTTGGGTGGACTTCGCTTGGTTCGGGTTAGAAGGGGATAACGTTCGTAGTACGGCTAATTTGATGGGGTCGTAGTATAAGTAGAATGGAATACGAAACGAACAGTATAACCATCATAGTATAAGCTATGACAAAATGACAAAACAGGATGGTTACTAAAGAAAAATGTCCTTGTATATCATACATGATATTTTGTGCAGCAAAATATTTATTATCATAGTGATTTTTTTTATTTATTATTTGTTTACAGTTATACATTTTTTGATATTATCATCATTTTGAATCTTAATCTTAATTTCCGAAATGACTTGAATAGTACTATGGTTTATTGTGCATTATCAACATTTTCCCTTAAAATTGAGTCATTCTAAAACAATAAACATTGATTGCTAATTTTGATTAAAATACCTTAAAATAGGAATTGAAGAAATTCGAGGAAGAAGTTGTTTGGTCATAAAACATGGATAATGTCTCAGTATCAGATACCGGCGTGCTGTGTCATTATTTAGATAGTAATACACACATAATCTAGCAGCTGTGTTTTCCGCTACCTGTACGGTAACACGGAATGCTACGATAATCGAATTTAAAACGACAAAAAGAGAAAAGGCAAACTTAATATTTTATTGATCTTCCTAACAGCATAATAGTTAGCAACTGTAAAAATATGTCATGTACACCTGTTTGTCCAGGTTTATTTGTTGGTATAGAGTGTTAATAGTTCATAATGTCAAAAATTATGTACGACGAACAAGTTATCAACATATCTTAAGTGTGCATGCTGCCATACACGTAACAAATAAATATAATGGATATCAGAGGTATCTTGAAATAAAAAAAAACATATGTCAGAGAGTACGGTATTCTATTAAATTGTACAGATAAAAGCATTAATCATCCCAGAACTACAGAAATGGTGGAATGCATGCGTACTAGATCGGTGAAGGAAAGTCAAGATCATGTCGTCAAAAAATAAGCTGATTTCGTTCTCGACTTTAGTATATTTCCTGTAGTGGATAGAGAACTAATTCCATTACATCCAAACAAATTATCAATAATCCTCATCTCCATCATAAAAAATTCCTACCATCTCTTGATGTTATTGGAGGAACAACCAGCGGAGAAGGTTCTTTGTTGCTAGATTACCATGGCCAAAACATGGAAAGAGTTTGGGGACTTAACTTAACAGAAGGCCTATCAACTGCCGATTTCTGTTCCAAGATAGCACCAGAAATGGCCAAGGACTTCTACCACAGCCATCCGCATGTGGCCAATGACATTTGTCGGATGTACAAGTCGGGTGTAAGTGATCAGGACCAAGCCCTGAATGTTACAAAGGCGTATGGTGATATGATAATGCAGGCACCAACTGTTTCGTTCCTAAAACGACATGCTAAAAATAACAATCAGACCAGGACCTTTCAGTATCTTGTATCCCATAGAAATTGTATCATCAAATTCCGCCGGGATCCACCCTGGTTTAAGGGTGTTCCTCATACTGGTGAACTGTCCTACTTGTTTCGCCCAAAGTACATTGGAATACTCATCGACACTTGTCCCGAAGACATCTTATTGTCGGCTAAATTCATCAAGTACTGGAGCAATTTTGCCAAGACTGGGTATGTCATATCGCAATTACATGTACTTCTATTGAATTTTGTTTTTAAATCGCAGAGTTATCTTTTCTTCATTTCTTTGTTTGAGGTTCTTATATTTTGTTGGACATAAAATGTACTTCATCCATCCAATTAATCTAATTTATTATAATTCCGTACATGATTATTTTATCATCTATTTATTTTTCAACAGTAATCCGAATGGTCCTGGTTTACCACAATGGCCATTGTTTGATCTGAGAAGGTTTGGGTACCTGAACTGCGATAATAATATCACTGACCATGAAAAACTCTATTGGGACCGGGTTCAATTTTGGAACTACCACGTCGATAGACAACAGAACGCAACGTATGATAAGGATTCACAACTTAACAGGAGCAACCCCCAATTCCATCAATATGGCATCATCATCTGCTTTGTTACAGCACTGCTCGTGTTCCTTCTGTTTGTGAGATGAACTGTGAACAGTTACTGTACACTCTATAAGATAATTCCAATATCAATCATAAAATAAGGAAAACGGATCTGAATGATTTACAAATTGTATATCTAGAACTGTGCTCTTTAGAAATGTTATCTATTACATTTTACAGATTAAACTTTTCTGTCTTCATACCTTTTTTGTCATGACAATAAATAAACATACCATTGTTTTTTGGATACAGTGATCTGCAAAATGCTATAATGGCGGAATAAAACATATACGTATAGCATTCTGGAAAATGTTAACATATACAAACGGTTTCATTTTATTAAAAAAACCAACAAGATAATTTGCAATGTAAATTGATTGATGATCAGGGTTTTTGAAAACTTTACTTTGAAAACAACTTTAGAAGCAATAACTATCAATTATATAACAATAAATTCATAATAAATCCATAAATATGAATTTGGGAGTAAACCTTTTATAGTGTTTATTGATTTCTAAGCAGTGTACAAGAATAATGTATCCGAAAATGTGGAAATCTAAACGGGAAGTCCGGAAATCCAAATGGCTCTAAAGAAATGTAAACCTACCGATATTTTAACTTTTTATTCATCTCGATTATTTGTTTTTCCAAGTTTTCAATTTTTATTATAATCAGATAGATCATATTACTAAGTAAGTAAATGGACACACATCGAATTATCTGTGGATTCATTTAATCTTTAACGACATTGAAAGACAGAAATCGAGGATTCAGCTATTTTGATATCTATCTTTTATCATCTTATCTTCTATTAATACTCCTTTTATGCAACTGTTCCGTATTCTCTAAGTTATCATGTTGGAAAATATATCCTAAGTAGGAGACACAAAGCCTTTTACGACGACCTTCCAATCGGCAACATTTAAGATTAAAATCGACACTTATATTAACAGTATCGGTACGTAGAGACAGGTCCTGGCGACCGTAAAATTTCCTCATTGACGACTGAAGATAAAGAAACCTAACTGCATGTGGACGTCCCCAACATCGGTATTTAACTTACTAGGTCATAGTTACATGTTAAAATCTGGAACGTTAAAGTTTAATATTAAATGATATTTCTGCAGTAAGTGATCACATATCCAGTGAATATACATGGCGGTAAAAGAAGAGATAAAGGAATAGGTATTGTGTTTTTGAAGAAAATAGAAACTCGAGGCTATTTGGATCATTCTTAGGCGCAATTTAGGTATGTCTGATTTTGTATATTGTTTGGGTATATTTTTGTTTATCTATAAAGATCTTTCGAATACGTTATAAATAAATAGCTATTGTCATTATTATACCAGAGCGTGGAATTAAAATTATTGTATATTGTATACTGAGTGTTTTAAAATATATATTGAGGAGGTTGCTAATGGTAGTTCAGACATTTTATATTCCATTATGTTTTATAAACTTTTAATTTATATCATACTCAATTCATTAAATATGTAATGTATCATATGTTTAATTGATCTGAAGTCATAAGAAATCAAAAATGTATTTCATATATCTAGCGAATGGTTTCGATGAGGATTAAGACACATTTTAAGGTCAAAGAATAAACTGGTTGCTGGTATGAAAATTTGCGATACAGCTTTGTATAAATACTCTACATTAAACAAGCGAACAAATTCCAACATTTGTGTGTTTATATAATTTAAATTGATAACTCATTGTATAAATAATCGCTGGTATACATTTTCGAGCTACATTTAACGACTGCGAATACAACAAAATTAAATTCCAGCAAATATTACTATACTATTAAGTTTTGCATATTTATACGATATGAGTTGTTGTATGTAGGAATATTAATTTTTTTTTTTCTAAAATTGAACAAGATGTTCATCGATGAATCCATTTCACCGAAAGTCAAAATATCATAATAGAAAATCGCTAACAACACGCTCATCAAACAGGATAAACAACACAATATATAGAAATGCATTTCAGTGCGATAGAGTCATTGCTAATGATTTATTTAATAGATCATTTTTATATAAAACAATTGTGTTATGGACATGAAACATACATGCACCTACAAACAAAGGATTTCATTAAATTATAGATTTATCATAAACTTTATCCGTTGGGAATACACTTCAATGCTACTCCCTATATCATTGATTACCAATATATGGTTATATAACATTTATAGAATGAATTTAATCCTTTGAATTATATTTCGGCCAAACCTCCTTCCCATTTTTACTGTTAATTTAAAATTCAATTTCCGTCTGCTGCCACTACCCGTGTCGCCTGAATAGCACGTAAACGTTACACACGGTAGGGATTTGCACGTGCAGATCACATATCGTTACGCCACCTATTGACAATGCATAACATACTGAAAACAATTTCATCCTAAGTCCTACCCGTCAAACGGTTGAAATCAAATGACTAGCTATTTGTTAACGAACCCGTAATTCTAATCCACGTTATCGGCAAAAATTACAACGATACCTATGAAAAAGTACCAGTATGATAAGGTGTTCCGAGCGGACACGTGTCCCGCGCTATCTATGACAAATACACTAGCAAGGATGCACTTGCACAGAGCAAAAATATGATAGATTTGTTCACCGACTATGTATTTCTTGCTTCGACAGTAAAAGCACATTCATTAACCAGTCTTGCCACAGGAGGAAACACTTTCCAGTTCATATTTTCCATGAAAATCTAGGTCTAATCTAGGCAAAGTCTCGTTTGAAGTTATTTGTGTTATAAAGTCATTACAAGATGTGAGATAAACTAAAATACTCATAATGTGAAATTGTGTGCTTGTTTGTGTTATAATTATGAAAACTTCATCTTTATCACTGTTAATACTAAGTTTGGCTAAATAAACGCCTTCATTTAAATCAATTTTTTTTTGTTTAGTGTTTATGAAAATATGATTTTATATCTATTCCAGAAACGACGACAATGGAACGTAGCGTTCTGATGTATCTGTTCCTTTCGGCTTTTGTGTGCGATGGTTTATGTTCCAACTATAGAACAGTGCGAACTCCGTCAGGACCCGTCAAAGGAATTGGTATACCTTATAATGGTGATATGGTGTTTCAATACCGTAATATCCCATATGCTGAACCTCCAGTAGGTGATTTGAGACTACAGAAGCCGGTACCACACCGAACATGGACAGACGTTTTGGATGCGACAACATTCGGTCCTTCCTGTATTCAAGATGTTGCCCGAATAAAAAGTTTAATACCGAAACTGCCGAATTCTAATTTTTCTGAAGACTGTTTGCAACTCAATGTGTATACACCAAACATTGTTTCAACATCACAAAACAGAAAGAGCGTCATGATATGGGTCCATGGAGGAGCCTTCATGTTAGGACAAGCCACGTATTATGATGCATCTAATCTTGTATCCAAGGGAGACGTCATAGTTGTCACAGTGAATTATCGTCTTGGAGCGCTTGGATTTTTCAGTACAGGTGACGATGCGGCAAGAGGGAACTTTGGTCTTTGGGATCAAAGACTAGCATTCCAATGGGTGAAAGATAACATCGCATCCTTTGGTGGCGATCCTGACACGATGACCATATTTGGACAATCTGCTGGGGCCTTTAGTGTTGGTATCCACGCAACGATACCTCTGAACAGAGGATTATTTACACGGGTGATTTCTGAAAGTGGAGGACAAGGTTCAAAAATATCAGTCCGACAAGATGCAGATCTCATCACATTCGAATACGGTCGAAAGATCAACTGTATTACAGGGGCAGATAATCACATTGATATGCCGACACTCGTTCAATGCCTTAGGAGGAAAACTACTGATGAAATAATGGATGCTCAAACAAATCTGAACTCTTCTTTGTATGGAGGTGATTATGGCATCGAATTCATGCCAGTTGTTGATGGAACTCTGATAAAAGCCTTGCCTGATGTTTTAATTTCAAATTCAACATCTGAAGAATACAAATTCTTCCGGTCTTTAGACATTATATATGGCACATGTAGCAGTGAAGGTTTGGTTGCAACTATTATCGCCTACGGCCTTCAGAAGAAATACGGATTCAATGCAACGCTTGAAATACCTACTATTGTTTTACGTGACGAGTTTGCACCAACAATTTCTCGCTATTACTATAACAGCAATGAACACGTGTCCCGCGCTATCTATGACAAATACACTAGCAAGGATGCACTTACACAGAGCAAAAATATGATAGATTTGTTCACCGACTATGTATTTCTTGCTTCGACAGTAAAAGCACTGAACTTACATTCATCAACCGGTCTTGCCACAGGAGGAAACACTTTCCAGTACATATTTTCAGCACATGGTGTTTTGAAAGGGTATGTTCCTCCTGTCTACTTGGAAGGAGCATGGCATGGGGCCGAACTTCCGTTCTTGTTTGGTCTAGATGGTCAAGGAGTTGTTGGGAACAAAACTGCAGATATCAACGCTGTAGCAAACACAGTGATTACATATTGGACAAACTTCGCCAAACACGGGTAAGTGGTTACGGGAAAATCGTAAATATGAAATTAAACCGTGTCATTTTATTTCAACTGAGCTATCCTACCATACTCACAGTCAAATGTACAAATAGGCTTCAATTTTGGAGGTTTCGGGTCTTTCTTTGAGCTGGGACAGCTTTTATAATTTTGCACCACTTCCGGTAACACTATGCCTTGAAGCTGTCAGTTAAATAAAAAAAAAAATACTAATAATAATAATTTCAAAATACCGTTAAGATTGTCACTAATGAATTATTAACGTATGTATGTTGCAAAAGTGTTATAAAAATATATACATATGTGTACATTGTGTATAATTATTCAGGAATCCGAATAGCCACGGACTTCCTGATTGGCCTGTGTATAATCCGGTGACAGCTGAGTATCTGAACATCAACACAATAATGTCAACAGGAAGTCACGTGGCCGAGGACAGAATGAGGCTATGGAACTGGTACATCCCGTCACTGCTAAAGCTTCAAACGAGCGCTTTAATAGGAAAATAACCAAGCTTTTGATTGAACCTGCCATGCCGATGATTTCAAATCTCATTACGCACTGTAGACTTGAATGACACTCAGTTATCAATTGACGTACAATACAGGGACGGTGCTGATGTTGATATGCAAACTTGGACTTTGATTATTATTTTTAGTTCAGAACTCGAATAAAAACTGTATATTCTTCAATGTTTGTTACACAAGCATCACAGAAAGCTTTCTATAAACAAATCAAATGCATCAAAAATGTCTTAGAAATAAAAAAAAAATAATGTTGAATGGCATTTTCGATATTCTGTTTACTTTTTGGTGGCCTTGCACTTGGTTCGAGGTTAGAAGGGGATAACGTTCGCAGTAATGGGGTCGTGGTAAAACGTAGAACGGAATACGAAACACAAGGTAACCATCATAGTATAAGCTATGACAAAATGACAGAACAGGATGGTTACTGAAGAAATATATATATGTTCTTGTATATCAACAGCATAATTTATGCAGCAAAACTTTATGATTATTTTTTTTTTCTGATACATTTTTTGATATTGTTACAACTTTTAATCTTACAGTAATGGTTTAGAAAGTACTATGAGTTATGATACATTATCAACAATTTTTTTCATTAAAAAATAATTAAAAGACATGTTCCATAAAAAAATCGGGAAAGAAGTTTTTGTTGATGAAACATCTTCTCTTATAAAATTTTCGCTGAATATTGATGGCTATCAAACCAATACTGTCAATTGGCAAAATGGGCGCAACGATATCCGTTTATCTAGCTTGGTCAGATAACCATAAGAACTGATAACAATAGATATCTCAGTATTAGATACCGGCGTGCCGTATCATTATTTAGATAGTAATGCACATATAATCTCACAGCTGTGTTTCCCGCTACCTGTACGGTAACACGGAATGCTACGATAATCGAATTTGAAACGACGAAACGAGGAAAGGTAAACTTGATATTTTATTGATCTTCCTAACTGCTAAACGGTTAAAAACTATAAACATATGTCCTGTACACCTATTGGTACAGGTTTATTTGTTGGTATAGAGTGTCATTAATTCATAATGTCAAAATTATGTACGACGAACAAGCATCAACATATCTTAAGGGATGCATGCTGTCATACACGTAACAAGTAAATATAATGGATATCAAAGGTATCTTGAAATAAATGCATATGCCAGAGAGTACGGTATTATATTAAATTATACAGATAAAAGCATTAATCATCCCAACACTACCATATACGTAATATGTAAATATAATGGATAACAGAGGTATCGTTTTTTTCTATTTTACTAATTCAAACATGTGGATGTTAAAAGTGAAGTTATTTTATAAATAATTCCACTTCATCATTTGCTACAAGAATTAAAACTGTTAAACGTAAAATATTAATAAAATTCTAACATATATCATGCTCATTAGTTTATTAGCAATCAGCTCTTACGGAATCTGGATTCATTTCAATTGAGGTGTTATTTATTCAACCAAATAATTTTTTCCATGACAGAAGTCATAAAGACATTATAACCTTTTAAATATCGAATTCGCGTCTTGGTTTCTTATCTCCAACATAGCAACAAATATTTGAAAATGAATTAAATCTACAGATGTGCGCAGGACTGCTGGTGATAATGATTGTTTCCACGACAGCAACGTTAGCGAAAAGTCTTACTCTTCCCGTCGTTCAAACATCCCTAGGATCTATAAGGGGTGTTACAACAAGGGTTGATAATGAAAAAATATTAGAATTCAGAGGAATTCCGTTTGCACAGCCTCCAATCGGAAAATTCCGTTTCCGAAAACCTAAAGCACGTGGACCTTGGAATGGCACATTAGATGCCACCGGTTTTGGGCCGGCATGCATACAGAAGATTTCTGACTCTATATCGTTATTACCGAATATGGAAGTCTCTGAAGATTGTTTAACATTAAATATATATGTCCCTATGGAAATATCGTACAGTAAGAGGAAAAGTGTAATGGTGTGGATTCACGGGGGAGGTTTTTATAGTAGTCAAGGTTCTTTGTACAACGGAACAAAACTTGCCTTATATGGAGACGTGATTGTGGTGACAATAAACTATCGTCTAGGAGTGTTAGGTTTCCTCAGTACAGGTAACGAGGACCTTCCCGGAAACCTAGGACTCTGGGATCAGCACCTTGCTCTACAGTGGATCAAAGACAACATATCATCATTCGGGGGAAATCCTAACTCAATTACTTTATTCGGAACATCCTCGGGTGGAGCTAGTGTTTCTTTACACTCTCTCATCCCTCGTAACAAGAACTTGTTCCACAGGGTTATTGCCCAGTGTGGAATTGCGAATTCATACCTTGCCTTCGTGTATGAACCTTGTATTATGTAAATATGCTCGGCAAAATATTGGCCTGTGGGAATGGCACCGAAGTAGTTGACACAAAACTATTGGTGCATTGTATAAACAAAACCTCAGCAGACGACATCTTGGCAGCTCAAGAGGCTATGTCGTGGCATCGGAGGGACAGGGCACGCTATGAACTGATGTTTGGGGCAGTGGTGGATGACGATCTCTTTACACATCATCCCGAGGAATTACTAAATGACAAAACGTCTGCCTCATTCCAGCTTTTCCGATCTGTAGATTTTCTCGCAGGCGGGACAGACAAGGAGGGATCCATGTTCTACGACATTTTCTCTGGAATGTTGTCGGAAATGTTCAATATTAGCCCTGCGGGTGGCTTTCCAGCAGAAATTGTGTGTGAATTCTTGATCCCTGGTTTAGTAAAAGATTTGTTTCCAAATTGTTTGCATAAACGGGTTCTAGAGCAAGCAATTTGTCATAAGTATCATGGAAATGATGACCGTTCGCGTGCAAGTAAAATGCTTGATTTATACGGGGATGTCTTGTTCATCATTCCTGTTGTCAAATGGCTTGGTGCACACTCCAAGGAAAATTCAATGACGTCTAGCTACCAATACATATTTTCACGACATTATACTTCCAAGATGGACTCAACATTACCTGAATGGTTCCATGGCACCCCTCACACGGCCGAAAAACCACTCCTGTTCCAAGGGATCCATGAACCCAACAACGTTTTGAATGGTATAGAAGATTTAACACTATCTAAGAAGATTATAACATTTTGGACTAACTTCGCAAAATACGGGTGAGAATTTATTTCTGCAAGGTTTGTATATATCTTATGGTTCAAACATCAATGAATATTCTTCGGTATTCTTCATGTAAGACGAAAGTTGTCTGCCACACAGCTTTGGATATTTTTGAAATTTTACGTTGGACAGAAATTTCATATCATTCAACGCAGATGTAGTTATATGACCAGATCTATTGATATGTCAAATTTGGTTTCGCTGTGTATTCGAAAAATTCGGTAGAAAGTACGTTCCCCATTTACGTAAATTTCGAGCCCCATTGCATCGCGATTGTGTAACCTTTGCACCTTTGAAGCCAGGAACGACAATTAAATATTGTAAATATGTCATAATTTATTTTTGAGTTATCCACATATGAGTTCAAGGTTTATACAAAAGTATGTACATGTACACATAAATATATATAAATGACGATTATTTCGAGACGTTTCAACAAATTAATTTGCTATGCGCCAGTTGATATTTTTAATAACACTTTTTGCTTGATGTAAAATCTTAAAACGAGAAATATATAATTGGTTTGGAAAATGTGATATCATTCTACTGACCTTTTCTAAAATTCTTAAGAATTCTGTCGCACTTTAAAAATCATCCGTTATGTTTCAGAAACCCAAACGACGGAACATTTCCCGACTGGCATACCTTCAACGACAGTGACAGACACTTTTATAACATAAGCTACAAGCCATCCTCTTCTACACATGTTTTCCGAGACAGAGTCTCGTTCTGGATGTTAGAGGTTCCCGAAATCATCATGGCGTCGTGTCATCACCAGGAGCTGTAAGATGGTTGCTTGCTGTGAAATGTTGGAGATATAAATTTATACAACGTATAACTATTGTTTAATTTCATCATTCAACATAAATTATAGATTAGTACTGTAGGTACAATTGTATCATGGTAGTTTAGTTTTGTGTGGTATATAGTAGATACAGCATTTTTAGCAACAGGTGTAAGTTTTGGTAGATATAGACATACGGGGGCTACGGAAGTATCTATGGTTACTACAGACCGGTAGTGGCTATGGTTACTTCTGAATGGTAGTTGCTATGGTTACTAGATACAAATGATCGCTATGGTCACTAGAGATTAATAGTGGTTGTGGTTATTTAAATTGGTAGTAGCCTTGATTACAACACACTGTGATCGCTATGGTTACTACAGATTTGTAGTTGCTATGGTTGCTATTGACAAATAATCGCTATGGTCACTAGAGATTAATAGTGGCTGTAGTTATTTAGACTGGTAATAGTCATGGTTACAATAGACAGTGATCGCTGTGGTTAGTACAGATTGGTAGTTGCTATGGTTACTATTGGCAAATTATCGCTATGGTTACTACATATTGGTAGTGGCTGCGGTTACTTTAGACTGGTAGTAGCTATGGTGAATATAGACTATTATCACTATGGTTACTAAGGACTGGCGGTAGCTATAACTACTTTAGACTAGCAGTAGCTATAGTTTTGAAGTGTTTTAGCTACAGTAACTATGGACTAGTCGTAACTATGCACAGGTCTTGGAATACATGCGCAGTAACTATACACTGGTGGTAAAGTTGGTAGTTAAATGTACATCCATATGAAATATTTATGATAGATAAAGATGCGTGGTAACTATGTTTAACTATAGACGATTGGTAGCTTTGGTAAATAGACGGGTTGTAAGGTTTTGGTAGTTATGGTAGTTCTAGACAGTGGTAGTTATAGTAACACTAAACAGATGGTAGCTATGGTAACTATATATATGTGGTAATAACTAGAATATACAGGTGGTAACAACAGACATGCGATAGTTTATTGGCAGATGTTAGAAATAAGCAGGTGGCAAATACACTGATAAACTGATACACAGACAGGACTCGCTGACATTCTGTAAACGTGCATATTTTAGAGGTAATATAATTTTAACGTTTTTTTCGTTGAAAGCCGTACCTGCACTTAATTATTATTGCGCTGATTTTCTTATATTGTTTTATATGGGAACTATCATTACTGCACTAATTCATCATTGTTTTAATCTGTTTGGATTTCAATTATTTTGGGGATACGATAAAATTTGAGTACGCCAAAATTAATGTGTTTACAGTATATATATACAGTAGTTATGAATAGGTGCTAGCTAAACACCAAGACAATTTGACTTGGTATAATGTATAACATAAATGACAATGTCATAAGACTTTGTCATAGTTTTAATTTTGATCTTTAAACTTCGATACATTTGTAAAATGAAATGCACACGGTGTGTAAGAGAACGTTCCTCTGTTACTGTACTGTGGTATCTTAAAGGTCCTTAATCAGACACTTTACGGTCAATGTCGCACTTTCTGGTGAGAGATAAGAACCACGTTATATCAGGTAAATTTGGACGTTAAACACCAGCTAGGTAAGTAGGACATCATTCACTTTCCCGCTTTTAGATATACAACTGCTGCATTAACACAGATACTTGAAATGATATCTTATGAGTTACAAAACAACCGCGAAATCTAGTAAAAATATAACTACAAAAATAACTTTGATTCTGATTGTAAATGTCCTGGAACTGGAATCGGTTTTATAAGCGTTTCTTAACTTTAAAACTGACATAGGAATGCATTAATATCGGATTTAGGATGAAAGTTAGCGAGCTTTCCTTAAATTATGTTATGCTCTCCCGTGGAAAATGTTAAGGTAAGAAAGAAACCGGGACCTGGTGACACATTTTCCGTCAAGTTTCGATGACGCATTTATACGTCACAAGAAATGTAGTGCTTTGAAGAAATTACAATGCTGCCAAGGGAGATAATTCTATGACACGTAGCCAATTGTATCTAGTTTGATAGTGTTTTGAATTTGAATAGTCTGGAATAGGAATAGTAAGTTAATGAGAATATCCAAGACCAAAACTCCTGATTTAGCAAGATGAAAACCGATGTGGATTAAGCACTATTTATTTATCATATATTTATTTATTTATTTATCATTCGTTTACATATATGTATATCTTTATTTGTTTTCCAGCATTAATTAATGATGCGACAAGGTGTGGTATATACAGTCTTGGTTTTTACGGTTCTGGTGGTTAAAATTACCGGACAAAACACGAAAGTCATCGCGACTGCCTCTGGACAACTGCAAGGGCTCGTGACTTTAGCAAATGGCTCGACCGTTTACCAGTTCAGGAATATCCCATACGCAAAACCGCCTATAGGTGAACTTCAGTTCGCAAAGCCAGTCGAATATGGCTCTTGGACCGGCATCCGTAACGCAACGGCCTATGGTCCAGCATGTATTCAAGATGTCCCCAAGGGTAAAAACCAGAGCATTTCCGAAGATTGTTTGTCATTAAATGTCTACGTTCCTGTGAGCACGGTTGGTAGAAGGACGGTTATGGTTTGGATACACGGTGGAGGGTACATCAAAGGGGACGCCGCCATGTTTGATGGATCATATCTCGCTTTACGTGGTGACGTGGTGGTCGTTACAATAAATTATCGTTTGGGGGTCTTTGGCTTCCTCAGTACCAATAACACTGTTTTACCTGGCAACAATGGCCTCTGGGATCAGCAGTTAGCACTGAAGTGGATAAAATCTAATATCAAAGCTTTCGGAGGCGATTCGGATTCCGTGACAATATTTGGTGAATCTGCCGGTGGGTTTAGTGTTGGAATTCAATCAATTATTCCCCAAAATAAAGGATTATTCCACAGAGCTATTGCTCAAAGTGGCGCAGCGCCCTCTTTCGTCAGCATTGTTCATCAGCCTTTGATATTCACTGGTTCGTTTGGGGAACGAATCGGGTGTCATTTCAATTATACAAACTCGCCGATGTTTTTAAAATGCTTGAAAACCAAAACCGTTGAAGAACTCCTCAAAGCCCAAATAAACGCCTCGGCCCCTGTCTCAGTAGCGCCATTTACGTTTGGGCCTGTTATTTCTCCTGTTGTCGACAGGGATCTGCTACCGGATGTTCCATCGGCCCTCCTGAAGAACAAATCATCGGAAGCATACAAATTCTTCCGGTCTCTAGACTTCATGGCGGGAAACGTTAACAAAGAAGGCTCAATTCTCATTAACAAATATCTTCGTAATTTCTCGCAGATTTTCCATTTCGACCCGGAAATGGGAGTCCCAAATTATGTTGTGTGTGACGTCTTGGCTCCTGCAGCTGTTAGCGCATTCTTCAAAAATATTGTTAAGAACAAAACGATTGAAAAAGAAATATGTGACAAATATAAAGACAATGATCTTGGGGAGGAAGGAAACAAAATGGGAGATCTATTTGGTGACGCTTTTTTCGTGGTCCCATCTGTAATAGCTCTCGATGTCCATTCTAATGGAAACAACGAAACCAATACATTCCAGTATATTTTCAACCGACGCAATCCTGCCATGAAGGGAAATGGTCCATATCCACAGTGGTTTGTGGGAACACCCCACGCGTCGGATAACGTGTTTCTCTTTGGGATTCAGCAACTGGCACAGCGAATTCACGTCTCTGATGAAGATTTGGATCTATCTACGCATATGCAACAATCTTGGGCCAATTTTGCTAAAACTGGGTAAGATTCTGATTTTTTACGGGCCAAACCTAGCCTTGTGTCATATTACTCGTTACATCTGTAAATATCTGTACCACTAAACACTTGGTCTTGACACAAATACTCAACCCATTCATTAGTTTATTTATTATTTTTTCATTTTTTGTCAAGCGCCTGTCTTCGGCAGTATGCTTCAGTGAGGTAGCACTATAAATCGGCAAAACTTCCGGCCTATCACAAGGAGACTTAACATAAACATACCGCAGCCTCTCAAAACACACATACGCACTCACCACACGCATGCATGTCGCACGCACGGGAGGCCGTCCTTAAATGACCTTAGCTGTTAATAGGACGTTAAACAAAATAAACCAAACTTTGAGAACTTCACTGTACACTATTTTTGTTTAGATTGAACAATATTTATTCATTACTCAAAATAGTCAATACATATACAAATATTTTTATGGGATGGGAAAACAAGCTTAGAGCTTATATTAATTCGTTTCCCATGTACATACACAAAGGCAAATATAAATATTCGGAACTGGAACACCTTACATCAATATGAAATGAAATAATAGTTAAATTTATATAATCATATTTTTGTTTTGCCTTTTTCTATCAACAAATCAGAGAGAAGTTACGTTGGCTAAATGGCGTTAATTAAATGCAACAAGATTACACCATTTCTGCTGTATAATTAGTAATCATGATTTTCAGAAAACCTTCTGCTGGTGGTTCTACGATTTGGCCGATATTATGACGGAATCAATCGAATGTACCTCAACTTGGATGACACAATATCTGTCAAGGAACACATCTTTGCTGATAGAGTTTCGTTTTGGACGGAGAAAGTGCCAATTTTCTGAAATGCTACATGAAACATACAATAAATAAGCTATACATGCAATAATAATGAGTATTTCCACGCTTTCCTTGTCCTTATTTTAGAAGGGGTATGATGGCGTACAATGGAGCACCTATATTACAATTTGTCGCTTTGATACGATCTCAAAATACCATTCCGTGTCTATAAATAGTACGTATTGCAAAATATTGTTTGCATTTGACAGTTTGTTTTATTTACTTTTATCATTTTATGAGTTTTATGAATATGATGGAGACACAATTTGGTGTAGCCTACGTTATAAATACATATAAAAATTATGTAAATTTATACTGAATTATTAAAGTAGTATTATAAAAATGCCAATTAAACGTGTTGCTATTGTCCATTGTTAAAATACACGTTACTTTCAACAAACATATATATATAAATTACTATCATGTATTTGAAAAATACTTAATTTTAATTGTTGCTGTCATTTTATAAAGTAAAACAATTGTCAGTGATCTCACTTAAAATCTATCTAGTTTTGGAAAAAAAATGCCTTTGAAAAAACTTAAATGAGAATAAGACCAGGTGTTCCGGAAGAGGAAGGGTATTATGTTTCATCCACGACATCCGCCGTTCAGATCTCGTTAAGTCCATGAATACCACATCCTCTTAAATGATAATTAGGGCACTGACAACGGAACCACTAGTCATACACTACATCAACAAGCACCAATCACGTGTGAATTCGTATCGCACAACTTAGGACTGAAGAAAGAAAGAAAGAAAGAAAGAAAGAAAGAAAGAAATGTAATATTGACTCGAAATCGACAAATTACGAACACAATACAGATTTGCATGGAAATCCTTGAAAATGTACATGGAGAAAAGACGAGACGTTCCGGGAGGGTAAACATCTTACAAATCTAGGTCAAAGCCGGGTTTTAGCACAAGAAAATCATACACACGTACATTGATTTAAAAACCAGATCATACTTGCCAACTTTCCCGATTTAGTCGGGAATTTCCCGATTCCAGACTCCCTGTCCCGTCTCCCGATCGTATAGATAAAACATAGTGTATTCTCCCGATTTTGGAGAATATGTCTTGATAACCCCGTATGGAGCCCCTATTCATCTTGTTAGATTCACTTAGGCCTATGACAGGTAACGCTTGCTGGCTGGTGAAAGACATATGTGTGGGCCATTGGTCAGTTAACTGACCTGCTCACAGACCGTAACGAAATTCTGACACTTCACTGACTGCAAGGGTGACAATACCCCGATAAATAAACAATTAATTAAAACCAATTAAGCTGAGGACGCGTGGTGATGGTTTTGTAGCAGGTCAGTCATGGTTGATTAAACGCTTGTAAATGGCTTCGTATACTGCCTTTGATGTCAAGCGCATAAACGACCTCTACTCGACAGTATATCTCGGACAGAAAAAGTGAAAACAACACTGGCAATGTTATCAACGGAGTATCGAATGTGACAGATTACTTATTGAAATGTTAACTACATTTAAACATTGGCTGATCTTCAGATAATTAGCACAAGGAAATAAATTCACAATAACGACCATATAGACCGAAGGCCTGGTTGCCGGTAGGTAACGTCGTTTCAATCACCGTATCATCAGCATACTTAGTGTCAATTAGCAGAGACTTATTTTGGCAGAAACTTTCCCAATTCACATTTTGAACGACAAAAACATGTCCACAAATATTCACTTTCTTAAACTAAATACTGTCATGTTAAAACTTTGATTTTAAGTATCAGTCCCCACCTACAAAGCACTGAGTTGTAAGCCTATAGTGATTACAACTGCTGGTACAGCCCTTTTTATTTTTTTTGTATTATTGTCTTTGTTGTAATCCAAAGAAACATTTGAAATTTCATTCAGATATTATATTGTACTCTAGATATTTATCGTGACATTTTAGGTATTTTCTTTTGAAGTTTACTGCCAGAGAGAAAGCTTGATAGAAAGTGATATCATTGTGATAATTTGCATTTAATTGACTGACATCTATCTTACAACATACTTTTCATAACATATCTAAGTAAATACTTTTATTTAGAGTGAACAGTGAGTTAAATAATTTCCAGAAATAATTAAAAATGATGTAATTTTGCAGCTATTTTTTGTAATTTGTTGCTTATATAATTATCTTTCCAAACTTAAATAAAAAAGATCATTGGCCAAGTTTGAAATAAGTTTTTTTTTCACCCTTTTTTTCAGTGAGGGAAGGAAGCTTAAGTGATCATGCAAGGAATTTATTTTCCAATAGCAAATTATCTCCCCCTTAGTTTTTGTTTGCTATCTGTGTCGCGCGTGAAATGTGTTTTCCGGTCAAAAATGTCGCTCACGCACTTTCTCCCCCATGAGAATTTTAAAAAGTTGGCAAGTATGCCAGATCATGCCGCCGATCTAAAAAAAATGTCTCGTTATCTCCTTCAATCTACAAAATTCGAGACTCTGTGCTTTTTTTTGTCAGCAGTCGGCATCTGTCGCGTCACAGAATTCGTGATATTGGAAATAAATTCATCAATTGAATCGATTGTAACTGTTCTATTTAAACACAGGAGTTGGGTGATCATAGATGTTACTATCATGCAATGGAAAATTAACATGAAATCATCACGCTTGTAATACAAATCTAGCTGTAAGATATTTTAAGCAAAGATGGAGGTGAGCGTCTGATTTTGAACATTATGCCAGTGCCATTGTTTTCTATATGGTATATATCCGATTGACGTGGTTCATAAAGTCGGACTGGGGTCATATATCGTACTGTCTAAGTAACCTTATCAACATTCTCTTTTCCAATACTGCTTGCAGGTTGAGAAAAAGTGATTCATAGGAGGCCACTAAATATTGTCTCCGTTGACATTGTTTTAATTTTGGTTTTTTGTTGAGCGTTCGTTCTGGAGAGGAAGGCTTTGTGTCCCTTTCCCTGGCCGAGACATATATCAGTGTCTATCAAAATTGTAGCATATTCTCCTGCACAACGCTTACGTAGTATTTTAGGGAGTATAATGTGACAAGATGGAGTCTCCTAACTATTGTTTCTTCTTCGGTAGCATGATTCAGTGAGCTAGAATAATATAAAGTTGGCATCATTTCTCTGCGTTTACACGAACGTTACCACATGTTTACCGCAGCCTCCCGAAACAAGCACACTCAACGCACACTTTAATTACCTATTTCGCACACAAGGGAGGCCATCCTCAACTGACTTTGGCTGTTGATAGTACGTTAAAAGATACAAAATACAAACTCAACCAAACCAAACCTTTCTAGAATTCCAACATGACCGGATATACCAAATAACATTAAGTGGCATGGGGTTAAAATCCTGTGATTTTTTAAAAATGTCTTTCATTTTTCTGTTCTTTTCTTTTTGCTGCTGTTTTTATGCTATAGTACTGCCAATAAGTGAACTGATTATATTGTTTCCTTTTTGTATTTTTTTTTTTTTTTTTTTTAATGTATTATGAGAGCTTTGTGTATATTTAATCGCGGTCTGTTTGCCAAATCAGTAATTGATAAGTAATTGATGATATATTGATATAGATATTTTGCATAAAATAGCATGGCTATGAATAATCATCATGATACATTGTTTCCCAAATCTTGTATGAATATTATTTCATTATAGAGACAACCTTTTGTGCATAACTAAAACTAAAATCTCTTCATTAATGCTGGAAAATAAGTGTATGCTCAAATATTAATCTATTTTGCACATTATCTCAGAATCAGATAGAAAAATTGAGGCATTTCCCATTTTTTAACATAAGAAAGAAAGAAAAAGAAAACGAAGAAAGAATTAAATATTATTTTATTCAGAGCTCAGTTTTATAACTTTAAGTAAATCGATCAGCTCATCAGTACAATACACACATTTATAAACATTGCAAACAGGCAGAACAATGAGATACCGTGAAAGAAAGGAGGGGGGGGGGGGGGGGGGGGGGCAAACCAAAACAACAACAACATAACTGATCACTTCTGTAGACCAAACTGAGTTAGTCTATATCCACACAACTATTTCTTTTTAATGACGACATGGCTGTCATCTTTTTTATCTCCTAATTCTTCTATATCGGCTAATGAGATTCTAAAAATGTATGGAAATACCGCAGACTTTTTTCTGCGTATCATAATAGCACGAAAACATTCAGTATAAAAATATCCCAATTTAAAAATAGGATGGCATTTTATTTTAACTTTTTTTTTCTTATTTATTGTTGATATCATAGGACAAGCATTCAAGGAGTTGGTTGTGTGATGTACACTTTTAAGTTTAATCAGGGACATATATAGACCAAATCTATATGTACATCCCTGAGTTGTGTAGATAATATAATTTTAACAATATACGCGCACCTTCACGTGAGTTTCTCAGAATTAATTTACTTAAATTTCATATGTTTCCGATTAAAATAATTGAAAATTTCTACGTTCTATTGTGATTCAAAGATGAGAAATATAGAAGGTTTTGAAATGTGATAATTAAAAGCATGACTTACCATCAAAGAACGATAACTCTCTATGGCAATACAAAGGAAGGTTTTGATTGGTTGATCGCGGAAAGTGTGCGAGTTTCAAACAAATTGCAGGTGCTCGAATGAAGACTTCCGGTTAGCAAGAATCATAATATATACCATTATATTATGTCAATAAGAAGATTGTGCCTGTAACATTCATGCCAGGCTCCTTCCCGTTGTACACTTAACGCTTCGCTATCCAAACAAGGACGGAATCTCCATGCAAGGTTTGTTTAGAGCCGGTAAACAGGTGTACTGGCCCGGGTGTAAGGCTTAGGGTTTTGAATATAGGCCTATATGGTTTCAAAGATTTTGCCGTGTTTCGCATATCTCCTCAATGCGAGATAGAAATTAAGTTTCTTCTATTAACGCCTTTTCTGTATTGATTTAATGTTATAAGCATTGTACTTGTTTATTTTCATTGTTGTGAACTCAAATATTGACATAATCAAACGGACGATTAGGCCTATTTGGTTCGTAAAAAGTGGGCGGGAAATCTGTGTTGACAATCTTCCTTCAGGCTGTTTTCCATTGCAATAATTTCCTATCAGACGCTTCATCTTCCATGCGTGTTACGGATTTATGGCATATATTATCTGGTTAATTGATTCTTTCATCCTAGAGACAATTACGCGACTTTACGAGAATCAATCCTATGTTTCACAAATTATACAAGAAAGGCCTACTGTAGTCTATACAGGATTCTAATTAAAATTAAATCAAATATTTGATGTAGTCATTACAGGAAGCTAATTTATTCATTAACTGAAATCACTAATTAACAATTTCTTTTTCAACGAGACTGTATTAAGACAGTATGTCTACTATTATATTTTTCATTTGTACAAACTATAATGATTGGCATGATATTATATTAACAAAAACATAATAAATTTTGTATTAGTTATATATATATATATAATTACTATGTTAAAATTGGTAGTGCAGGGTCCCATATTACTTATTAGTAGTGGAGTGTACACTTCACTTCCTGAGCGAGGAAAGGTCATTATATATACATTGCAAGTGTATTTTTATCAATTTATAGTTTGAGTCCTAAAATTTTGACAGGATTATATTTTTCACCAATCGATCACCACCCTTTCTTTTCACAGATTTGTTGCTGTTGACTACCCCAACTGTGTATGAGCTAATGATATAACTTTTAACTTTAAATTTACTTGTTGATTTTTGGCACAAGACTTCATATAATTAATGGGTCCTGACAGAATAGCCAAAGTTGATTACCCATTTAAATTTGAGTACAATAAATGCCTTTAGCTGCAGCTAGCCAGTGCTAACTATATATGAACTTGTGGAAATGCTAACATTACACCACAAAGTTGTATCAACATGTGTTTTTAACTGCAATGCATACTTATATTATAACAATATTAATTCCTGTCACCAGACAACTTGGACAGTGTATAAATTGGGACCAAACCTGCAGATTCCACTATGACTTCATCATATTCTGAGCTGCGGGGTTTATATCACCTCAGGGAAACCATTGGCTCAGGTAAAACAAATGATTTTGTGTATATGGTATACAAACATATGTGTACATGATGTAGAGACAATCATTATTTCTGGTAAACCGGTGTTAGTTTTTTGGCAATTGAGAAGAAAATCTAGTTACTCCAGATCATACTGGAGCCATTACCATAATAATTATAAGCATTCAGAAAAAATAGAAATTGAACTCTTTATATAACCTTGTGTGGTAATTTGATTAAATTAAAAAATAAATTCATTGTAGTTCTAACATTTAGCCTGTGAACATCATTAAAAATCTCTGGTCCTCCATTTAGCATGTACTACTCAGGTATTTTTCTCTTGTATTGATAAATTGCAATGATATTTGATTCGCCACAGGGGGATTTGCAAAAGTGAAGTTAGCTTATCATGCCTTGACAGGAGAAAAAGTTGCCATCAAGATCATGGACAAGAAGTCTCTTGGTGTAGGTATACGTAGGCAGCAGACATTTGTAACGTGTATTGGTATCCTCACCTATTAGTATATGTAGTGGAACTGGACTCGCTGAAATAGTTAAATCACTCGTCTGGAGTTCCGAGGTTGCATGTTTAAATCCCGGTCTGGCCATTACATTTTTATGTATCTATAGAAACAAAGCCATCAATTAAATGAAGGTGGCATTTTTTTTATTTATTTTTTTTCATTTTAAATACAGACATCTGCATTGGTTAGTACTTAAAATAAAAATAAAATTATTAGCTTCACGGCAGTTCCATGGTGTTATGGAAACAAATAAAATTATGTCATCTCTTTATTTCATTATTATGACATCATATTGTGTGTCATCTGTCTTAATTTTCACAGTAAAAACTGACTTGTTTTTCCCCGGTTAACCATGGATCCCCTATGAAGTATGGGAGAATTATCTGTATGTTGTGACTTAATTATTCAATTAACTGATGTTCTACTTACTTATTTGCAGGAAGACTTACCTCGTGTGAAAACGGAAATTGAAGCCATGAAAGTTTTATGTCACCAGCATATATGTAAACTATTCCAAGTCATTGAAACAGACACAAAGTTCTTCATGGTCTTGGAGGTAAAGAAATTTAAGTTAGTTTAACACTGAGACAGATTAAGCGTTATGTTCATACCTGACTGACCATGCAATTTTTTTATATAAAAAGAAATATTCTAGATAAAATTTTCTTCAATGTTCTTATAATTTTTATATTACTCTCATGTCATTGTGTCATTGTTATGCAATGATTGTTAATGTTTTTTGTCCAGAGAATCTCTTAATGTTTTATCAAATTTGTTATTTCAGTACTGCCCTGAGGGAGAGCTTTTTGACTACATTGTGTCTAAAGACCGCCTGGAAGAAGATGAAGCCCGTATATTTTTCCGTCAGATCGTGGCTGCTGTTGGTTACATTCACAGTCAGGGCTATGCTCACAGGGACTTAAAACCGGTAAAAATATCAGATAGCAGAGAACATGTTGACGAAGCACTGCTGCAAGATAAACCTATCCATGTACCGTCATTATTTGGTATGGCATAAAATTATGTTGGACAACTTCCATACTGCATCTTCTATAATATACCTGTAGCTACTTGGCACAAACTTTGTGCTGAGTAATATTACTTAATCAATATTGATATTAACAACCAATACCAGTTGGTTGAATCTTATTATTACTGTCAACATCCAATGCTAGTTGGAAATCAGTTTAGCTTTAAAACAGAACAACATTAAATGATGTATCATGTTATTTAAGTGTTGAATTAGCTTGAACACAGGCTATAAGTTCCAGTGTGAATTTGAGAATGACAGCAGTTTGAATCAAGATGAGCATTTTTTTTTTTTTTTTTTTTGCAGGAAAACTTACTTCTGGATGAGGATCAAAACCTGAAGTTAATTGACTTTGGTTTGTGTGCAAAACCAAAGGTATAGTATATAGTCCCATTTCAACTGTACATGTCGAGAATAGTTCTCTTGAAGAATGAACAGGGATGTCAGTTAGTTATGTAGTATCAGAAGTTTTCATATTTATGCCTCGCCATGCTATGGGGGGGTGGGCGGCATATACTGTGTTGCCCATGTCTGGTCCGTTCCATTCTGTCTCAGGAAATACTGAGGTTTCGAAGTGTCAAGTGGCAGCAGAGGCATTTATGTCTATAGATATTTTCTAGAATAAGTTAATTTTTTATGTATCATAAAGATAGTTGAAGGTGCTCTATGTATGTTTTGCGATGAAATGAGAATAATAATTTGACTGCCAATAAGTAAGGTTCTCTACAATCTCAATCTACTGTCATTTATTGCCAATGATAAAAAATGGCATTGTATATTGTAAGTATAAGCAAAAATTGAAAGCGAGACCTGTCAGAATATTATGTTGGAGATAAACTAAATAATATCTATATAGCAATATTGAAGTAGATATTTTTTTCTAATAATATCTATATAGCAATATTGAAGTAGATATTTTTTTTCATAATTTAAATATGCAAAACAGAGAGTATATAAGATTTGGCAATACATACATTTGTTACAGTAAATGATTTGTGTTGTGTACAGGGAGGTATGGAGAACCACTTGTATACCTGTTGTGGTAGTCCAGCTTATGCAGCTCCAGAACTGGTGTCTGGCAAAGAGTACCTAGGATCTGAGGTAGGTATACAATATAACAGTATCTATTTTGGCTGGTATTTATTTATGTTTAAACTTTAATCCAATAAATCTATATCTTTATTTAATAAATCAATATCAGGTAATCCAGTAGACCCTTGAGAGTATATTTTGACTCCCCATAATGAGATTTGACTCTTGGGATTGAAGGGACATATCTATTTGACATAATGTTTTGACACTTCAGATTTGAGAAATAGTTATTTGACTTCTGAAATTGTGAAAATTCTGGGGTCAACTTGATGCCCTTAAATATCTTTATCTAATAATTCAATATCTTTGATCCAATAAATCTGCTTCTATATTTCTCAAATAATTACAGTCATCTTAAGTCTGTCCTACAGCCAACTACAGGGCTCAAAGTAGATACTTTTACCAGGTGGCCTGTTTGGCTACCAATTCATAAAATCCAGGGGCCCATTGGAAAACTTAGGCTCTCAGCCAAGTTGTCTTATATCTAAAAAAATCTTTTAATCTTTAGTTCAGTATTACATCTCTCTGTAACTTTTTCATTTGAGAACGTCACTTTAGCATTGACTTCAACCTTTGAAAGATTAACCAAATCACAAATCTATACAACTTTTTAGTGGCCATGCAGGCGCCTTATAGGTCAATAACTGGTCGCCAATAAGGATTTAAGGCACCATGGCCACGAAAATAGGCGCCACTTTGAGCCCTGAACTATATTTTACAAAAGCTGTCTATAAAGGCTACATTTTAACTTGTAACAGTTCCGGGTGTTTTAACCTCTATATAAAGGCCATTTTTATCTGCTCCCTTGATTGACTTTTGTAGACAGGTTTGACTGTATGCCCCATCAGTACTGCTCATTTTCCACTTACAATCCAATACACATCACAATATTAAATCTTGAAACTATTCATTGATTTGACGACACAGTGAGGTATTGTCCAATCACATTTGTCATTCCATCTCTCCCTCTCTGCTTGTATATCCTGTTCCTGCTAGAAGTATGTTGTTACTGAATACTTTGTTGGGAAAACAATTTCCCTAATTTTTTTTGTTACTTAAGTTGTTTGTCTTGCTTTGTTTACATGAATATTTCCAAACATTTCCAAATCGTATTAGATTTACTATAAAATACAGAAATGTGAGGGTTCTGCCCTTATGGAGACACATGAATTTTATATAGGATATTTTCTGATCAAATTTTATATAGGATATTTTCTGATCAGATTTTATATAGGATATTTTCTGATCAGATTTTATATAGGATATTTTTTTATCAGGTTTCTGATCAGCTCAGAACACCATTTCAAAAATTTCCTAATAAGAAATGGATACTCAAATTTGAATGAGTTCCAGAGGAAAAGAAGGAATCGGAGTCCTAAAATGAATTTCATTGCAATCTAAAAAAACAACTTCATAGATGTAGTTGTTTTTTGTGTATATGCTGAATACATATAAAATTTGGTGACTATTTAAAGTATTAATGCCGATAGACCATATAACAGAAATGATGCTAACTGTTTTGACCATTGTTCTTACATTTCGCCAAAAATCCCAACAATTCTTTTCAATTTTCATAAATCTAAAAACCTCTGCTGTTATGCTGTGTTCAATAGGCTGATCTTTGGAGTATGGGAATCCTGTTGTATGCGCTACTGTGTGGTTATCTCCCCTTTGATGACGAGAAGATACCACAGCTGTACAGAAAAATACAGGTACTGTAGACAACAAACATATATTTCAAAAGATCAAAAGCCAATTACATGTTTACTGTGCTAGAATATTTTGGATAATGAAATTCCACCAGAATTTATTTAATACTTTTGATGCTATTATATGCCTGCTACTTGTAGTTGGCGGGGTATCATTACGTTTTTGTCCTGTCTGTCCTGTAACACATTTTGTTATCAATTTTGCAGTTGAATTTATTGATGAATAACCTTGGATAGATAGGAATAACAACATGATCAGTCAGTGGCTAATGCACTGTTACTAAAAATGTATTTTTGTTATATGCCCTTCAACTGCGGGTCATATTATGAATTACCCTGTCCTATACATACCGCCGTCCGTTAGCTATTCCTTGCTAGCACTCTCTAGCCTTTATTTATCAACATATTTTTTATGAAACTTGCTACAAATATTCTATGGCAAATTATAGCTCAAGTGAGTTCACGTTACAGAATTTTGCGATTATTTTTGCAGAGTTATGCCCCTTTTATTGTCAACCATGGGCATTATGTTGAAAATGCAAAAAGTTTTCTACTTTTTATTCAATTTCTCGAAGATTTTGCACAATACAACAAGAAGCAATTATGTTTAACACATATTACAGGTTTTTGGCTTGTGTTTCAACTATTGGCATTCAGGATGTATCATGCTCCCACTTGCGGAGATCTTGGTGCATTCATTGTCAACGCTCTAGAGTAACCATATTAACTGACAAATTCTGATAAAACAACTTGTTTGTTTTCAATGAACATATCTTACACAAACTTAATATCATAGCTATTGGTCTAAGACCAATGTTACTAATAATAGAACTTCATGAAATCTTTTTAAGTACATGTATGTCTAGATTTAGTTACTACTCTGAAGTGAACTGGACTGTGTTTAGTGTTTGAGCTGATTATCTCCCTTGTATTGTAGAGTGGGAAGTATGACTCGCCGTCCTGGCTGTCCGATGAGAGTAAGGACCTGATAGCAATGATGCTGAAGGTGGACCCTAAGAGGAGGATCACTATACAACAACTTATTAAACATCCCTGGCTGACTAAGAGTTTCAACATACCAGTGGAATGGCAGAGTAAATACAAAGTAAGGACTCGGGTCAAGCTCTCTAAACGGTCACGATTCTGTATGGTCAAGGTCTCTAAATGGTCAGGAGTCTGTATGATGAGGCTTTCTAAATAGTCACATGTCTGTACGGTCAAGCTCTCTAAACAGTCACAAGTCTGTATGGTCAAGGTCTATAGTCACAAGTCTGTGTGGTCAAGGTCTCTAGTCACAAGTCTGTATGGTCAAGGTCTCTAGTCACAAGTCTGTGTGGTCAAGCTCTAGTCACAAGTCTGTATGGTCAAGGTCTCTAGTCACAAGTCTGTGTGGTCAAGCTCTCTAAACGGTCACGATTCTGTATGGTCAAGGTCTCTAGTCACAAGTCTGTATGGTCATCTCTCTCTCTATTCTAGTCTATAAGGTCACAAGTGTTTGGCAAACCTGGAATCCTCCCGTTTGCTAGATATTTCCAATAGCACCAAAGTTTCAATACAACACCAGGGCCTTTTCTCACCGGTTTGGGATGGGCTTTTTTGTCTCATTTTGGGAAGAAAATTGGTCAATTTCTTAGGGAGTAAACTGCAAACTTTGGGGAATTTGGCTTAAATATGAAATAACTTATATTGGGAATGGGGCCCCCTTAACAGCCCCAAAAAGTCCTGATCACAGAGACACTTGAGCCTGGTAAAGCTACCTGTGACTAGTGTTGCCATTATCACAACCAACCTGTTTAAAATAGCTAAACTTTGTTAGATATTTCTAAAATTTAAGATTTATGAAAACACTTTGCAACTTTAGCAAGATTTTATCAATATTTTGACCATAAAAGAGATTTTATCAATATTTTGACCATAAAAGACATCAAATGCATTCTGTCAACAAATTATTTTGAAAGTTGTTAGTATAAAGAAAAATTAAAATGTTTACTGAATGAATTCATCCTCTTCTTGGACAAAAATATTATTGTGTCTGGTAACCAAATTCGCCCTATGGGCCAGTTGCTTCCTTTGTTTCAGGTGATAACATATCCAGAGTAACAAATTTATTTGTTTTTCAGAGAAAATTATTAGACGATGACTGCATAACAGAATTAGCGGTCCATTATGGTAAAACAAAGAAGGAAATGGAAAGTACAGTATCAGAGGTATGTTATCTATCATAATCTGGGGGGGTAGTTTAAACTTGGTAACCTACACATGTGATTTAAGGCTGTATTAAACTGGAAAATGCCCCTCAAAGTTTCACTCTTTTCTGTCTATATTATTATCAATTATGGACCTTTGTTGAGGTCAATATGTAGGTATACCAACCTGTTAGAATCAAATATTGACCGAGGGTGATGTTGGAGGTTAATATTTTAGATTCTACCAGGTGAGTAAAACACCATAATTATTGACCGAATAAAAAGTCTGTTGCAAAAGGTTGGAATTGCGTTAATATATTTATATTGATAACAGGAAATTTGTATTGGGGCATTGTGAGGTCACAATGATTATGATGCCATAAATGCATTATTTACTTTGTGTTTTAAAAATAGAAACATCAGGTCAATATCTCCAAATACTGACATCACTCTGGCCATGTTTTAATCACAGAGAATAGAGGAAATTTGAATATATCTAATATTGGAATAGAGTACAATAGAATAGTAGAAAGCCAACTGTGAATACAAATACAAGTACACAGCTTAAAACTACATTATTTCCACTGACAGATGGAATATAATGATTGATATTGTAGGATATGTTTCTCGCCAATGAAGATTTTTTCCATTTATATTGCTATTTATAGACTATAAGCAGAGCTTTAAATTTTGAGAAAGGTATTTCAGTTGTGAAATTATGTCTGTATATGATTATCATAAATTTCTGATAATTTTTAGTGGAAATATGACTACCTGACTGCCACCTACTTCCTCTTGTTTGAGAAGAAACTGAAGGGCCGGCCAGTCCGCCTCTTCCAGAAGAACCGATCCCAGTCGCATGAGGACACGCCTGGGAAGAATAGAGTAAGTTCTGCTTCTTATATATCACATTAGACAAGAAAAGCTCCTTCAGCAAAGGTTCACTTGAGATAAAGTTGTGTGTAACAAAATAACTCTTACTGAAGTGTGGTATAAATATCTTGTTCCTGAGGTATTTAACCTGATACAGTCTTCTATTTAAAGTTGTAATACTTCTTGGGGATTGTTGTAGTTTATAATAGATATTCATTCCTTTCTTCCTTGTGTTAATTTCTTAATCTTTAGTGGCCAATAAAATATGTTCTGTATAATTCTAATCTATTTGTACTCTAGGACTAGACCGCGAGTAGACCGGGTAGTTTTCCTCAGGGTACTACGGCTTTCCTCCATCTCAAAAACCAGGCCTGCCTTAAATGACCCTGGTTGCATGTTAATAGGAACTTAAACAAAATAATCCATAAACCACAAACAGAGAAAATTAATCTTTTACAGTTAAATGGGAGATAACTCATTGGATGATGGGAGAAAATGAATATATTCTGAAAACTGTTCAATGATTAAGGTCTATTCCTTTAAAATATCTACTCAACAAGAGGAGTTTTGTCAGACAGGAGCTGGCAACTGAAGTGATATGATAAAAGAAGTAAATATATATAGTAAGACACATTTTCTCCAGCTCATACCAGGCATAAAAAGTCTTTATTTCTGAGTCCTCCTACATGTGGAATATATATTTTACTGGAATAAGCCTAATTAATAACATTAGAGGTTGGTCCATACATTTTTGTCTTACCAAACAAACATAATTAGGTCAACTTCTGTCAATCAATTATACTTTCATACAGGCATTCCATCATGAATAGTGTAATGGAAGAAAAAGATCAGATGTGCAGGAACTCATTTTAAACTTTATACAATATTTCAAATGTTTAAATCCAATGTTAAATGCAAACATATTTTACAGGCACGAAGTCTGAGTGCAGATCCTAAGGGACACATTGATGCGTCGCCACGAATGGTGTTGACTCCCAAAGAAAGACAATCCCAACAACAAAACTGTGATCTAGGTCCTAGACCGACTCCGTATGGTTGTGAGGAAAGGGGGCGGCCACGAGCGAGAGAACGACTCAAGTTTGAAGCAAAGGATGAAGACAAGGAGAATTCTCCAATGGACGATAAGGGAGACTTTCTCGTCCCTCAAACTCCAAGCTACAGGACCCCCAAGCCCAAGTCTGTGATAAAGACTCCGAAGGAGATGATTCTTGAGCCTCCGCCCAAGCCGAGGTCGCCGCTCATGGCTAAACAACTACCTACAGCTATAGACGATTCCTGTAAAATATTATTTTATTATCTGATATTCAAAAAGTCATTTTGTGTGAGGTGTCTTTCATCCGTTTCCTCTTGCCTCTATTATGTGCTCCCAGTTAACAATCTAAGCTAGCAAATTCCTTTCCTCACAGATTTTATCAAACATACATAAAGGTCAGATATAAGAATACTTTGAATGAGTTTAATTTTCTGGATGCCAAGGCTAACAACATTGTTACTATTCATAAGAGCAAGAAATTAACAACCAATACAATATCACCTATGTAGCTAGCTCTAGGGGTGAATTTGTAGTTCCACAATGATTTCGCATCAAAATGTATAGAAACTGCAATTAGCACAAACATCATTTTGTAGATCACTTCCAGTCTGAAAATGCTGCAATAGGATTTAATACAACTAAAGTATGCATGTTATGATATGCATGTATCTATAAATGATTATAATGTACTTAATATATCGTTTAGAATTTAATAGGTATGATAATTCCTTGTGATATATATATAAGTTTATATTTTAGGATTTCATGATTGCTATTTAGAATTTTGAAAAATAATGATAAATAATTCTATTTAACATTTCAATGATGAAAATATTGCATTAAATAAAGGATTTTCTATTTTGAAATTAAGTTGAAACTAATGCTGGTTTTGTCTGTATTTCAGTATGTACTCCTGGGAGAAAATCTGATATTTCCTATCTGAACTCTACACTCTCTCCATCTCGTTCCTACGATTCTCAACTCAATAACCTTCCCAAGGATGAGCCCCTTAGTGCCAGCAAAAAGTAAGTGTGCCCAATTTGATTCCATGCGTTCTTATTATATTGAGGATAAGTAAAGGTTTAATATATAGAACATTGGTAAGGCATTTTAGACCATATCTACATACTGTATATTTTTTGTTAGGATGGTGTTGAGATGACTCTGGCTTCATGCAAGTCTTTTAAAAAAAATTAAGGGATATTCCAATAATATAATTATCTACTCATTGAGAGGACTCCAGGTTTGTGAAACACAAACCACCAACAAAAGTGATTTGATTAAAATTCTCCTGTGCCCACCACAGACATTGCCTAAGGGCTGTTCCAGAAATAAATGTGTGGGGGGGGGGGGGGGAGGCACTTTTTTTTTACCCCCACCACCCATAAAATAAAATTCAATCAGTACCCCAGCAGGCATGCAATAGCATTTTTGTTAAATCCAACCACCCACACAATTCAATTTGTTACTTTTGGCCACCCCCACACAATTCAATTTGATATTTTAGGGCACCCCCACAGAATTTAATTTGTCATTGTCAACACGACCACCCACACAATTTTATTTCTAGTCATATTCAAAATGTTGCATCAGCAAATTCGTCTTGATAATATAAACATTTCAATCTCCATTTTAAAAGTCCACTTCACAGAATCTTTGGTGTTGATGCATCATCGTTTTCCTATTGGTTTTAAACCTTGTGGTGTATTTCTTGTCCTTGCTGCGGTCTGACCGGCTGGTTATCAACCATGGTGTACTGGGAGGTGCGAATTCGAACTCGCATAGTTCTCGTGTCTGACCTTCAAGCAAGCTCTTAAAATATTTGGAGATAAAATATATATGTATTTTTGTCGTGATTTTAATATAATTTACGAAGAAAAACTTGTAGTTTATATGTATTGTGCAGCAGCCAGACATGAACAGGTCTGGGGATCGAGACTTTCGTCACGTTTAAATTGATCAAGAACATCACAGAATAAATTGATAAAAGTTGTCTGTAACGTCATGTTGTATACAACATCGTTTGAAACTATGTGAACGTTTTTTCAGTAGCGTTGAAAACATCATCATCAACTATCGAAGGAACGACGAAAACTTTGTCATCAAACACAACATAACTGAACATGAAATAATCAATAACGACCATGACAGTAAGCTTGACTGAACCAACTTTATTACCTACCAATGAATGTCTGAACGACGGAAGCTAGGCCATTTTCGCCTAGCCACCTAGCCACATCGTGCTTCGTCCACGTGTCCGCCATTTTTTCTGCAGTCTCGTTAGTTCTCGCATGAAACGAGAAGTTACTTCCCTTGAACTTCCGGATCCGCGAACAGTAGAAGTCGTGAATAAACAACAAGACACCATTTTTGATGACACCCATCACAATTTAATTTCCTGGGTCTGTTTTACCCACACAATTTAATTTCCTGGGTCCGTTTTACCCATAGAATTTTATATTCTGGGTTTTTGTCGATCCCAACCACCCATGCATTTCATTTTTTTTTTACCCCCACCACACATAAAATACAATTTAGTGTCGTCCCCACCACCCTATACAAAAACAATTCAGTTGCCGCCCGACTCCCCCCCACATTTAATTCTGGAACAGCCCTAAGCAAAATTCTTTATATCTGGAGTTGTGTCCTTGAACAAGACGTTTTACTCTTATTGCTCTGTATGGCATGTGACGGCCTCACATATATTGTTCAGTGAGGTAGTCACCAACTACTACATGCACTTAAAAACTTAATTTCTGGAGTCCTACTATTTGATATACATTTTACTGGAATAGTCCTCATTGCAGTTATAAGCTTCACAGATAAATACTCCTTTGGAAACCGCATGAATATTAGTCCATATAGGTATAGAGTTCTTGCAAAAATCTTCGACCATAGAGGGCTGTTGTAAGCTTAAAACAATTCGATGCAATATAAATTTTATTTGCTGTTTAGAAATTGTAGAAATGCTTCTTTAAAGGTTTTGTGTTGAGAAATTTCTTTGAAGCTCACGTTTTTTCAGGAACAGTTGGATTCTGACAATACATACAATATGTAGTGGGCAAACAGTATCTGCTATGCAGCTTGTACTTGTCATTGTTTCGGGGAATGGCTGGGATGAAATTTGAAAAAAAAACCACACAAACAATTTATTTTTGATAAAGGCCTATTCTAGAATTACATGGAAGGCATTGATAAAGGCACTATTAGCAAACCCAACTAAATTTCAATTTTAACAACTGGTGAGAGATTTGACACCGTTCTTCTGCCCTAGGTAAGGTGAGCAAAAACATGTTTACATGTTTCTGTTTTTACCTAAATATATATATGTGTTGCAAAATTTTCCATCTAGCTTAATGTAGCTTGTATATATTAAAGGCCAGGCTTTAATTGGAGTTGTCAATGAAGGATAAGAATATATATGATCAATTATATTAACTATATATATGTGTATACAGTTATACTATTAAATTATTATTGCATATAAATATCCAGTAATATTTTATTTACTAATTATATTAAAAACTCTTTCCTTACTAATAAGGGAGATAATTATAAAGGATTATTTTTATTATTATTATTAAATTTGCCAATGCAATGAAGACTGCAAATCTTGTGAAGAAAAGATTAAGACAGAAATGAACTTATGAATGGCTTCTAACTCTCAATGTTTAAAAAAAAAATAATGGTTTCCATGATAAAGGTTATGTTGAAATTAAGAAAGTAATCAATGTTGAAAGTGACACCCTTGGTGGTGGTCACAGTCCTTCTGTATACAGATGTTAGATCTACATTTGGAAGTATTTCTGCTATAAAAAGTACAGAAATAAAAACTGTGTTACCTCCCCTGAACTGTGAACTAGTACCATGCCTAAACATTAACTCATTCCGTTAATCCAGCACGTGCTTGCTTCATTAAGAATGACTATTAGGTAATCATCAAATCAACACAGGTTGTGACCTACGAAAAGGAAAAATTACGAGGAATGAAAGTTTTGTTATGTTAATAAAATCCTTGTGACCGTATACACATTCCTGTATACAGATCTATCTATATGACACACAAACAAACCTGGAATAATCTTAAGACAACTTCTGACGGGTCTTAGGTTTGAAATAAACTCTTATTTTATAATGTAAGAATAAGTTAGTGCTAAAACTCTTCTCCAATCAAATCAAGATTCATCGAATATATTTTCACAAACAGAACAATTTATAAAATATGTCATTGTCCACAAATTCATATTTTCAAAACAAAAGTTTTCAAAACAATTAATAAAAATCTAAATATTGATATAGAGGACTGTGTTCTGATTGTGATTATATTTATAAAGAGGAATATCTTTGGGGAAAGTTGGAATTTATATAGATTAAAATAACATTATATGTAGAAAAAAAAACGGGCAAATGTATACGAGAAACAAAGAAAGTGACTTTCTTCCCTTCTATAAATCTGTATATACAAATTTAAAGTTAAACTATAATCTGTTGTCTTGTCTTAGTTTGACCATATTTATCCAGTTATAAGCCCATGCCTGGTACCAAGCTTAGCCATGTCATATAGATGAAAAGTGAAAATGTTAACAATTTCTATTCATTTTCCTTGTTTTGGTTTCAATGAATATTATATACGTTGACCCCCTGGGCTTATGACTGGATTTATACGGTTATGTAGCTAAATGTTGTCATGTATTGTTGAAGTTTATAGCTTTACTATAGTACATAAGAGTAGTTATTGTGAGGTAGACAAACAACTATAATCAGAGCGCACTGCTTGGCTTTTGCTTCAAGTGTAAAGGACCCAACCGTGGCGTTACTGAGAGGTTGTAAAATGTTCGTTGTGATATTTTAGACATGTGGATAACTATAACAGGGCTTCGTCTGTGGACGAGGGTTTGCAGCGCGGAATGGAACCCGACACACCTGGATCGGCCACCAAGACCAGAAAGGGCTCCGTCTTCGGAAGTCTGGAGCGTGTGTTCAACATGCTGACTCCAAAGAAACAGAGAGGATCTACAGGGGAGGGACCAAGGAAAGTCAAGGTAAATGTTGACAGGGGAGGGACCAAGGAATGGCAAGGTAAATGTTGACAGGGGAGGGACCAAGGAAAGTCATGGTAAATGTTATGTTTTTTTTATTCACCATTTCATCAAGGCTTGTGTAGCAGTTCAGAAATTTTTTTTGTTTGCTCATCCTTTTCTTTTAAGATGAAGATGGATAGATGCAGTTTGGTAATCAAATCTGTGGCATTTCAAAAAGAAGCTAAGTGACCTAGGGTTGAGATCAAGCGTTCATATGGCTGCCATATTGAATTTCTACCAATATTCAAATATGTGGGCATGGTTTTGGAGCTACTTGATCAGTTTGGGGGATATCAGTCAGGCATATTATAGTTTACGTGACTCATGCGTGCGGATTTTCAGTTTATAGTTAAATCCTAGTCTGATGATGTCTGTCAGGTCACATTTACATTAATGAATTTCCTCCTGATCAGAAAGTGAAATCGCAAGTAGACAGAAGAGATCAGTATTGATACCCCTACCACAAAAAGTGGAGAGAAGGTTTTGTGTCCTGCCCATCCAACTATTTGACTTGTCCCTTTGTGTGTGGTTCCATTTCTGTATGACTTTCTGTCAGTCATCAAAGGTTTTGAAATGGGAATTCAGTCATGATCACCAACCATTTACTGGTTAATTGTTTGAGTGAGATTTTGTGTTTAGTTCTACATTTCTGTCCTTGTGAAAGTAAGGGCATGGCATTAGTCGTAATGTATGTTTACAGATATTGCTTTAAATAGTTCTTAATTACATTTGCTTTTTTCTCTATCAGTGAAATTATCAGCTTGATCAAAACATAATTAATTTTCCATTGTTTGTACATGTACCCAGAATGCAGCTTTCTGATTGGTTGAGATTTTGGGTTGGGTTGAGATACGGCCATTGACGTTGCATATTGATTTGTTAAAAAGAACACCTTATAAGATCAGTTGAATTGTACAAAACAAATGTTTTAATTTTAAGATCAAATTTCAAAAATTAATTATAAGCGTTGATGCCAATTAGTTAGATGTAGATTTATTTGCAAACTTTTGTAAGAATCCGCTACCTGCATTCATACAGTTCGCAAACAGAATTTTTTCATACCCCAATGAAACTAAAACAAATTGACATCAATGCTTAATTATATCATCACTGCTTTTACCATCACAGTGATGACTAAACAGAATGGTGTTGCTTTCTTTACACACCATTGAAATCAACTAATACTTTGGTTGAGATCCAAATGGAGGGAGGGTAGAATAAATGGTTATCATTCTGAACTTCTTCAATCGTCAAGGCAGTTTTTTTTATAAAATATCAATTCGACAACAGTTTTACAAACAAAACTTACTACCAGCTAGTTAAAAGCCAAAATTGCTGAGATTGGGTATTGTTGTCATGCATATAACATCGTGTAAGGATATGTCAGAGATTATACTACTGATTCCCATGTGTTTCAACACATAAATTTCCCATTTATTGGCATTCAAAGTGCAAAAATAGAAAATTGAATGGTTTCCATTGCATATAGCATATATTGCACTTGTATGATGGAGTATGTGTAAAAAAAAATTGATATTCTGTCATACTCATGAAATATGTGTTATTTTCAACGGGAAACCATCCAATATTTTCTATTTACCTTGCCCACCCAGCATTGGTGTTGCCAGATTAGTGTTTTGATGTAAGTATTGATCATACTGATATGTGCTGCATTATGAATCATTTTCAATAGATAGGCTATACTGTTCTCAGATACCATCTCTAGCCTGCCAAATGTGTTATTAAGGCCTGTCGTCTAATCTTGTTAGAATATTCTCAAATAAATAATCTACCCATTATATAGAACTTTGGTTATACTTAAGAATTATTTATTTATTTCAAATATTTAAAATAAAATGCCTGATTATTTCAGTATTACCCAAACGCAATCCTGAGAGGGTCCAGTGTGTGTAGTTGTTGTATCCAGTGGTATTCCCCATCTCTTTAATTTCGGGTTTTACAATATACCATTATACCAAATAATTAGCCCTAACTCATTGGTGATGTTTCTGTTACAGGCACTGCACAACGTATACAGAACAAGTGAGTTCAGCCCAGACCTGGTGCTGTCACGATTGAAGGGGGTCATTGAAAAGAAGTTCATACCATACAAACAGAGCGAGTAAGTACAAAAAAATAAGTCTAGGGTTGAGATGGAGAGATTCCACAGCAACTGTATAACGTCACGACAACAATACAATCCTGTTATGCCAAATGGTGTTACTCAACTGAATAATCCTTCAGAGTGATATCCTTATTTAATCCCCCAAGGGATGAAAGATTTGTTTTATCTCTTATTCAGATTGTGCCCCCACTACAAAATTAGTAATCAAGAGGCTAGGCCTAATACTGTTATCCAACATCTGTCAGTCCAGAATTGACAAAGTTTCGACTTAATAGTTCCCTACCAGTGAAACAAAGGAGGCTATATGTTTTCTCCCCGTCAGTCTGTCAATCAGTTTTCCACATTTTTCTCAGCCATGCTTCTAGGTATATTGGTGACTTTTGGTATACGTCATCAGTACGAGTGCCTACAAATTAAAAAAAAAAATTGTTTTATATGTTTTCGGGTCAAGTCAAGGTCACTGTTAATTTTAGCGGAGGCCGGTAGGATTCCAAACTCACAACAATTATATGAAGCATGCTTGTTAATATTGAACGATGCAGTTATTTGTCACTACAGTTTGTTTGTAATCAAATTTCAGTGCTGTGCAGTAAAATTGGAAAGTGTTTAGCTCACCTGGCCTGAAAGGCTTATGTCTTTGTTCAGTGTCCGTCATCCGTTCGTCATCAATCTTTTCATTTAAATGACTTTTTCTCAAAAAGCAAAAGACCTAGAACAAAGATATTTGACTGGTAGATTCCTGGGAGAAAGCTGAACAAAGTTTGTGAAAAGAAACAACCTTGACTTATATGTCAAGCTGCTGGAGTCAGATTTGTTAAAACATTCAAACGACTTCTGATTAGATAAGAGGCCAAGAATTGAGATATTTGACAGAAAGTTTCCTTTGATGACACCCAAAAGTTTGCGAATAAGAGATGACCTTGATCAATATTCAAGGTCACAGACAGGGATAAAATGTCTTCTGATTTTAAACTAAAAGACCTAGAATTAAGATAAGTATGTGGGGGCTGGTAGGTTACAGGGATAATGCCTAACAAAGTCTGCAAAAGAATTTCCCTTGACCCAGCCCAGCCTATCAACCCATAAACACTGCCACAACGGTCAGTATTTGATATCAGTTGATACCAAATGAGCAAATGCTGGCCTGCTGGACCTTTTTTTTTATGTGTTTGGCCCCATCCTCATGGGGATATATTTAATTGATAAACTTTCTCCTGTCTTAATCTGTCTGTAATAACTCTATTTGGTGATGCACAATTAAGTTGCAGTAGATCATGTGACTTTTTTATCCGTTGTAGCTACACCCTACGATGTACTGTGACTGACGACTGGGGGAAGGTCAAGCTTGCATTTGATATGGAGGTGTGTGCCATTCCAAAGATGCCATATATAGGAGTGTGTCGAAAGAGGGTGAAGGGTGACACATGGCATTACAAGAAACTTTGTGAAGATATTCTTGCTTCTACAAGACTGTAAGTATTCTAGCAAAACAAAAAAAAAATGTATTAAGAAAAAAAAACTTGCTCTTTACTTGTTAACCCTTGACACTGAAAATATGATGTTCGACCTTGGGCAGTTGCCTGGTACTGACTGTAGGCCAGTGGTTTATCTCTGGGTACTCCAGTTTTCCTACACCTACAAAACCTGGCACGTCCTTAAATGGCTGTTAGTAGGATGTAAAAGGGAGAAAAAAAAAAACAGAAAAAAACCTTGTAATGGGAGATCCACCTCTCCTAATGTAATAGTTTAACACTATTTATCGGTAAATAATCGATCACCCCTTGTGTAAAAGTTTTGCACTGTATATCCTTAAATAACCCCTAACCCCTTGTGTAAAAGTTTAGCACTGTGTATCCTTAAATAAGCCGCCTTGCCTAGTATTAAAGTTGGGGCCAGGTAATTTTTTGAACCACTTTTAGCACACTATTTCAAAATTGATGATTCTGCAAAAACGAAGAAGGGGGATTATTTGCAGATCATGAATATGGTATGAAGAGAGTGTCGTGGCGCGGGTTGGGCCATTTTGTAATTATATTACAATGAGAGAGTGTGTACAGACTTGAAAAGTCCTTGAATGTTACTGTTTGACTTTGAGAAGCCTTGAATAATTATAAATCCTTGACTGGTATTGAAAATATCTTGAATGTGCCATTGATCAATGTTCCATGTATGTATTTACTCATAGACGTGTCATTCTTATTATAATTCCAAAACTGTGCCGTCTGCAAAAGTTAATAGTACCGAATTGGAAGTGATCCACTCAAGAAAATATGTGAATTGATGCAATGTTTGAATAATGATACTCTATAGGACTATCTACAACAAGGATGTTCTTTTTACCGAAAGGTGTTAAAGATATTTCTGTATAGAACTTCACACTAATTGTTCGTGTTCAATTTTTTGACTGATAAGAAAAAGTGCAGTCATATTTTCGCCAATGGCACAGGTTAAAAGAACAGGTTATTCAGTTGAAGTGCTAGATCACTCATGCTTCATGAAATAAAATCTGTCGCTCATTTCATTCTTCTTCTTCTTCTTCCTCCTTCCTGGAGGGACATGTTTTTGATTTATTGACAGTTTGCTGTTTTGTCTATTTACAGAACGTAGCCGTGATGATGCTCTACTGTATTGATTGCCCTAGCTAGCTCCATTAGGATGTTGGGTGGAGTGCTGAAAGGGCCGGGTGCTAAACAATGGCAGTCAGTGTGTGCAAGTTGTGATATATGCCCTTATAACCAAAAAGGCGTTTGTACTAGTATAGAAATATGGATCCTTTCTTCAACAGGTGTGCCAACCCTGGGACAATTATGTATATTATTAAGTTGTACAGAGTATAAGAGTTTGTCAGCTATTTATCCGAACTCATTTTATGTATATTTTTTATTGACATTTGGATTAAGTCTTTCATTGTGAATGATTCTTGTGTTTTTCCAACAATTCATATGTTGACTCACGCTGTTATTTCTAGGGATATCAACATTTTATTATTACAAATATGAAATAGGATCACAGTACATCAAGTTGTTAACAAATGAAGATGTTTTTTAAAATGCATAATTGAAAATTTCTGAAGCATATAATTCAAGCATGTAGCAGAATTTTGAAAAAAAAACCTACAAACTGATCCTTTCTTTTGATAAGTTTTAAGAAATTTCAATTAGGATTATGACTCTTTAAAAGATAACAGTCAGTGTTTTTGTAAATGGATCTGTTCTGTGTCTGACAGTCATAAATCAAGATGTGCCACCAGTTTTATGGCAGTCTCGGAGAATTGTAAACCATCATTACAGAAATCGCATAGTAAGCAATATGGACACAAAGGGATAAATTATATATCTAGCATTTCTTTAGTTAAGGAAAATGGTTCTGTGAAATGCTATAACATCATGAAAATCACTTTCTGCAACTTCAAATAAATCTATTGTATTTTTATTTTTTTCCAAAAGTCCCATTTATGAATCAGTTTTCTTCAACATGAAATAAATCTTTTAATATTTTAAAGAAAATGACTTTCTTGTGCTCTCCATGTTGTAGAAATCCCACTTGCTCTTCTTTGCTGTCGATCATATTTTCCATGTCTGTCAAACCATTTGACAAACACACCTCATTTTTATCACTCTGTACCTCTCTTCTCCTCTGCAGATGCTCTGTATTTTTAATACTTATTTATTTTTCTTATGTTGAAAAGTTTGTCAAAGATGTATGTTTTTGCCAATTTAATATATCTCCCGTCTCAGAAGCACTGGTGCATATTAAAGAGGATCTGAAATAGGTTTTATATCATATTTTGGACTATGAAGCAATTGTAGAAGTTGTAATTTTGTCTCCACCAGAAGCAAATTAATAAGAAAAAATGTTTTGGGTAAAAACCATGACTTTTATTATCAGAAAGAATTTACGAAGATTTGTTGCTACGTAAGCTCCTGTTTCATGCAAAATTAATGAAACAATTCTTAGAATTTTGGATTGGGTGAGAATTTCCAACAGCCTTTTTTTTCTCCTGCAAAAGAGGTCATCTTGTTCCAAGTTGAAATAAAATAATGAGGAAAAGTTTGTTTTTTTGGTAAAAACCATGAGTTTAAAAAAAAGCAAAAGACAACCGTAGGGAAATGGCCTGCAGTCATTTCCTTGTGGACCAAATGTTTCCACTCAAGTTTGTGTTTGATTCATTGGACTATTTTTCTCATGAAATCAGCAAATTATCTCGTCATCAAAAAAATATGGCAACCAAAGTTCATGTACAGTTACCCTACTTGACCTTGTAACAATGTGTTAGATTGACACTGCCATATTCTCATAATCTGCTGAATCAGCCAACTTCATACCGACATTATATTAGGGAATTGTTTTTAATGCAAACATGCTCATGTTAAATGGTTGTATCATTAAATTCTGAGTAAGGAGAGGAATAAGGGTAGCATAGACTAATTATGTTTAACAAATTTTAAAATTTAAAGATTTTTAAAAGAATAATCAGTAAATTTTATATTTATGAAATTCTTACTCAGTGGTTTGTGTAATTTTAAGTCATATATTCTTTTTTTATTTTATTTTATGTGTACTTTCTAGAACCATAGTCATGGATGAGCTTACACCATGGTCGTTGTTTAAATTCCTGATCAACTCGACAGTAATCTGATACAAATTCAAACCTCTTCGCTACTAATAAGTTGAGCAGTTTTTGTTTTGTTTTTTTGTATATATTTTTTTGTAGGTGGTGAGGGGGGCTCAGTTTACGGTCTTAAATTATTATATCTCAATTTATTTACACTATTTATATCTTTCTTTTCAAATACCAGATTAAAAATGATCCAGAGACTGTCAAGTTGCTCAGTGATTTGAACAATATTGTCCACTCTATCAACGCTTTGTTGGTGTTACAAGTCCGGCCAAGTGCTTTGTATAGGTATCAACTCTGATAACCATTTTTTAAGTGATCAGATTGTTGTGATAAAGAATGTAAAAATAAATTATACTATCACGAATAGTTTTATTGTTATTTTTGCAGCTGGCCAGATGTTTTTTAAGCAAGATATTTATGTTTAGTTTTTACTGGACACGTATACAATTTCATTAATATGTAAAAAGACTATTTGAAGGGAAAACTTAATGATCAATTTAAAACCAAATTTCATATGTGCATCAAGTCAGGTAAGAGCCTCGCAGAAATAAGCTCAATTTTTTTTTCATGTCATTTTAAAAAAGAAGTATTACTATTTAATAGATGGTAACAGGCAAGAAGACAGTGATAAAGGGAGATAACTTGTTCCGTTTATTCCTCTCGAGTCGTATTTGTAGATAACCCAGCTTGATTGGTCGTTAAATCAATAACAAACAAGCAGCCATTTTGGTTTTGTATACTAATACTAATTCACAAGAAATAGTAGAGGATTCATATTGTTAGCTCAAGCTTATGCCATACCGTGGCGTCCGTCGTCCGGCCGTCCGTCAACAATTGACTTCTTCTTCATAACCGCTGATCAGAATTTGATCAAATTTGGTCAGAAGCATCCCTATGGGAAGGGGACTCAAAATTGTACAAATGATGGGGCTGGCCCCCCAGGGGCCTGAGGGGCGGGGCCAAAAGGGGTCAATTTTGCTATATTGATATAAACGACTTCTTTTCTGAAACCGAGCAATGGATATCGCTCATATTTGCCTGGTAGCATCACTATGGGGTGAGGATTCAAAATTGTACAAATGATGGGGCTGGCCCCCCAGGGGCCTGAGGGGCGGGGCCAAAAGGGGTCAATTTTGCTATATTGATATAAACGACTTCTTTTCTGAAACCGAGCAATGGATATCGCTCATATTTGCCTGGTAGCATCACTATGGGGTGAGGATTCAAAATTGTACAAATGATGGGGCTGGCCCCCCAGGGGCCTGAGGGGCGGGGCCAAAAGGGGTCAATTGGTCTATATTGATATAAACGACTTCTTTTCTGAAACCGAGCAATGGATATCGCTCATATTTGCCTGGTAGCATCCCTATGGGGTGGGGATTCAAAATTGTACAAATGGTGGGGCTAAACCCCAAGGGGCCTGAGAGGTGGGGCCAAAATTGGTCAATTTGTTTAAACAACTTCTTCTCTGAAACTAAGCAATGGATATTACTCACATTTGTATGGTAGCATGGTTTTGGGGTGGGGATTCAAAATTGTACAAATGTTGGGGTTGACCCAGGCCGCCAGGGGGCTGAGGGGTGGGGCCAAAAGGGGTCAATTCGGCTAAATTGATTTAAACAAATTATTCTCTGAAACTTAGCAATGGTTTTACTGGTAGCATCCTATAGGGGTAGAGATTCAAAATTGTAAAAAAGGAAGGAGCTGACCCCCCCCAAGGGCAGAGGGCAGGGTCAAAAGGGGTCAATTAGTCTAAACAAGATCTTCTCTGAAACTAAGCAATGGGTATCACTCACATTTGTGTGGTAGCATCCCTATGGGGTCGCGCCAAAAGTCAATTTCATTTCATGGATTAATGCACTTTTTGGCATTTTTAGTATAAAATAAAACCAATGTACATGTACCCATATAAAATGCTTATGATATATATTGACTTAGCAATACCAGCGACGTTTAGTTTTTACTGGACACGTATACAATTTCATTAATATGTAAAAAGACTATTTAAAGGGAAAACTTAATGATCAATTTAAAACCAAATTTCATATGTGCATCAAGTCAGGTAGGAGCCTCACAGAAGTAAGCTCAATCTTTTTATACGCCTGACAAAAGACGGGATGTATTATGTTATCATGTTGGCGGGTGGGCACATATGGTGTCCGGACCATAACTCCAATACTACTCGACCCAGGCTCTCCATACTTGACACAAATATACATCTAGATGAACCGGAGTTTCGCATACCAAAATCATGCCCCTTACCCCCGTATTTGCGGAGTTATTCCCCTTTGATGATTTTACTTGTCCAGACCGTAACTCCAGTACTACTCGACCCAGGCTCTCCATACTTAACACAAATATACATCTAGATGAGCCGGAGTGTCACATACCAATATCATGCCCCTTACCCCCTTATTAGCGGAGTTATTGCCCTTTGATGATTTTACTTATCCGGACCATAACTTCAATACTACCCGACCCAGGCTCTGTATATTAAAATGTGAACTAATTTTTGTGTTGTTGTGTCTAAACCAAGGTTTCCCATATTTGCAACATATATACATCTCATCATTTAAAGTTGCCCTTCGGTTTCAACTACACACCATTATGTGTATCATTATCTCCTTCCAACTTTCCAACAATGATACTTCATTTTAAAGCATTACAACCTGTGAAACTACCCCCTTCCAAGTGTCAAATATTGCGGCGGGCGTATGTTGTGGCCCTCCAACGGGCCCTTGTTTTCATTATTTTTTTCATGTCATTTTAAAAAAGAAGTATTACTATTTAATAGATGGTAACAGGCAAGAAGAGAGTGATAAAGGGAGATAACTTGTTCCGTTTATTCCTCTCGAGTCGTATTTGTAGATAACCCAGCTTGATTGGTCGTTAAATCAATAACAAACAAGCAGCCATTTTGGTTTTGTATACTACTAATTCACAAGAAATAGTAGAGGATTCATATTGTTTTGACTTATGAAGATTGACATTCCCTTCAAAATAACTTCTCAACAACTAACAAAACTCGGGTTCACAGTATTGGGCCAATAGGGTATGTGCCTACTTGGATGAAAGGCTAAATTGGTGGGACTTACTTTTAAGGTCACAGGTGTCTATTTGGTTCAAATATTTAAACAATTCATCAATAACCAAGAGTGAATCGTCATGATCATAGCTGTCAGTTGTGATGACGTCTACAGACATCTTCCCCTGAATAACCATGAAGCCCAAGGTTTTGATGCTAGACGTCACGAACTCGAAGGAAGGGGTCTAATTTGGATCTCCAATAAATGTATTCGTAAGATGTAGAACTGACGAACGATTCAGGCCCAGTGGGCCTCTTGTTTATTTTGTCATTCTGCCTTAGTCGATATGAAACATTTTGCCCTTGGTTTTAGTTGTATATCTAAACAACCACTGATCACTTGACTCAAATTTCTTGTCTAATTTCAACTTTGTCAATCATGGTTTCTAAAGCATATATAGTACTGATAATCGCTTTTACGAAATGACGTACAACAGTAAGCGGAAGCTGTTGACATAGAGGAGGTTGTGTTGCTGGTGTTAGTATGTTATCTTGTCGGCTTCCTAAGGAAACATAAATCTTAGAATTTTATTGTGTCGGCTTCTGGAGAAAGCATAAATCTCCACAGACAAGGTGTCAGGCTTGCTAAGAAATATATACAACCAGTATGCATTTTCAGAATTATCTCTACTGCCAATTATTGAGTACGAATTTACTGAATAATAGTCATTATAACATTAAATTTATCCTATAAGTCAAGTTTATTGAATATTGCACCGTAACATTTCTATTGATTTCTGGTTTTGTCGGAAGCTAAAAGATCTACAACCATTGCGGTAACCCTCAGCCAGACCATGAATACATTATTGTGAACTGATAGGCTACCTGACATTGCAAATGACCGGGTGATATGAGAAATAAACATCGCCCACTTAAACCCATTCAATGGTCACTCCATTTTCCCCGACCAGAAAACCATAGGTACTTGGGGGTAAGACATTATATTTATATATATACTATATAGCCTCGTATTACTATATATATTTATATTCTATATTGTAATACGAGGCTATAATTTATATATAAATATAATTTCTTACCCCAAGTACCTGTGCTGAAAACAGCGTAGAAAGTACGTCCTTTCCCAGTAGTACATGCGGATGTCTTACAGTTGTTATGCTGATGATGAAATGCAAATCATTCCCCAACAGTTTCTATTGAATAACATGTTACACCCATTTTTATGAAGATAGAAGCTCAAACTGAGAGTAACAGCTACCAAGATGCGATTGATATCGTCAGTCCAACTCGAGATTAATAAAACGAGGGCAAAGGTCAACCTCGCTTTGATTAAAGTCTTACTTGTCCAGGATGTTACTTTCAATCTAAAAAATATATATATATATATATAACACTGTGCGTCTTGTTATCGAGGTCGCTGTTAATATATTAAGAGTTTAGTTTATACATCAAACTCAGCAATCCGAATAAGATGGTCACAAAAAGTTGCTGTGCACTTTAAGCTATGGAATCACACGAGTAAAGGTTGCTGTGCACTTTAAGCTATGGAATCACACGAGTAAAGGTTGCTGTGCACTTTAAGCTATGGAATCACACGAGTAAAGGTTGCTGTGCACTTTAAGCTATGGAATCACACGAGTAAAGGTTGCTGTGCACTTTAAGCTATGGAATCACACGAGTAAAGGTTGCTGTGCACTTTTAAGCTATGGAATCACATGAGTACAAAGTCTTACTCAGAAATAATTAAAATGTATGTTACAATTTCAACGGGAAATGTTACGGATTTTACAAAAAAAGTGATGTTTTTTGGTTACGGATTGGTCCCAAATATCTATACCGTAGGCCGATGGTTTTTCTCCGGGTACTCCGGCTTTCCTCCACCTCCAAAACCTGGCACGTCCTTAAATGACCCTGGCTGTTAATAGGACGTTAAACAAAAACAAAACAAACCAAACCAAACCAAACCCAAATATCTATACCTAGCGTGAAGTTGTGTTCAGCAGTGTATTTACCATATAACACGTACACTTAGTTTTTGTATTTGGAAATTAAAAAGAAATTAGTGATCAAACCCCAAATCTATACAAAGTAAAGAATTCGAATTCGACGTCAGAGCTAATTCTTTTAACGCCTACAACATGAAAAAGAAAGAAAGCGGAACAGCTGTGGAATCACACAACCCACAAAACTCATCGTGCATGAATCGTTCGCGCAGATTGTGCTATTACTACAACCACTATACAATAGCTATCGGACACATATCGTGCACATGAACAATGCAATCGCACATGTATACATAGTATCGTGCATACTTCATGCGCACACTACACATCCCGTAACTTTGCGGGACCCACAACTGTACTAAAGATACAATACGATTTATGCCATGTTGTCATTTCCAAACGTCCACTTATCCTGCAATTGCAGTCGTAATATGCGGGGTTGAACAAAATACTTTTGGAGTTGAACACTGGCAAAGTATTAGTGACGTTGGAAACTGGCAAAGCAGTGATGGGATTGGACACTGACACAGTACTGGTGTAGTTTGCCAATAGCATAGTACTAATAGGGTTGGACACTGGCAAAGTAGTGGTGACGTTGGACACTGACAGTGTTCTAGTAGGGTTGGACTGGCAAAGTTCTAGTAGGGTTTAACATTGGCAAAGTTCAAGTAAGGTTGGGCACTGGTCAAAGTTCTAGTAGGGTTGAACACTTGCCAAAGTTCTAGTAGGGTTGAACACTGGCCAAAGTTCTAGTAGGGTTGAACACTGGCCAAAGTCCTTGTAGGGTTTGACACTGGCAAAGTCCTTGTAGGGTTTGACACTGGCAAAGTCCTTGTAGGGTTTGACACTGGCAAAGTCCTTGTAGGGTTTGACACTGGCAAAGTCCTTGTAGGGTTTGACACTGGCAAAATCCTTGTAGGGTTTGACACTGGCAAAGTTCTAAAAGGGTTGGACCTAGTAAAGTACTAGCGGAGGTGAACGGAATCGGGCACAAACAAACTGTTGATAAGATCCACATATACCACTGTTTATATCGATGTTTCTTCACTGAAAGCAAGAACATATTGTAGGGGTTGAGCAAAAAGCAATAGATGTAGAGTAGTTGTTTGCACGGTTGTCTTTACCGTGACGACCGAAGACTACAGTTTAAGTGCACCGGATAGGATCGTACCGGAGGGGACATACTCACGAATCATTATCCCTAACACGCTTAAAAACATTGGTATCGCTCTTAATACCTCGGAATTCAAACGTTATATTTCAAGAATTCATTTGAACTTAAAGAACACATTTTTATATTTAAAGAGAAAAAGTACAACTTATGAACGGCAAGGGACACATCATGCTTGACAAATAGTACTTTTTAACCTTTCAATATTTCGTCAGTTATCGAGTACACAAATTGATCCCTATTGAGGTATTGACCGATATACATTTTATATGCATACGTCTTAAAGTTATGGTGGTGATAATTGAATGCTAATCATTACCAACAGTTTGTTCTTACGATAGAAGCTCCAGCTGAGATATAACATTGTCAGTCCAACTCGAGATTCATAAAACGAGGGAAAAGGTCAACCTCGCATTAAGTCTCACTCATCGATGATGTTTTTAATTAAAAATGAAATTGATCGATTACGCATACTTTCAATCTAAAAAAAAAAAAAAAAACAACACCTGCGTCCTACTATCGAGGTCGCTGTTAATAGATTAAGAGTTTACACATCAGACTCGGCAATCTGATTTAGATAGTATTTTTAAGTACCATCTGACAGAGACTATATTTAACGTGAAGTTGTGTTCAGCAATGTATATACCATATATACAAAGATAATGTTTATCAATATGTGAATCATCGCATTGTATATGACCTGTTCTACCAAAGTATGGCCGAGTGAAAATAACATCTCTTTGAAATATCTCATTGGTCAGATAACATTAATAATTAGCCAATCATGAACGTCTAAAAGTAGAACCGGAAGGGATTCTTCCGGATTCTACCGCGAATAAAACAGACACAAATTGCATTCTGGTTAATTCACGGTTGGAGTCGCGTGATCTGAAGATACGAACGAACTCAAAATGGCGGCCACCAGTGCAGAAAGCATAAATTGAGGTAAGGCACTGAGAATACTCATCACATGTATGTTTTTCATAGTTGCGAGCAAATGCTTTACTATAATCTAGACACATCCTTACCTCATGTGTGTAGGACAAATCTAGTTTTCCGTAACATTCTGACAAAAGTTTCCAATTTCTCTGCATTACCGAGGGAACACGTACCCGTCCCAAAACTTGCATCTATATTCACATACCAACATAATATCTGACTTTGAAACATTAATCAAAGATTGCCTGTTGAAAATTTATATTGGCTTACGGAGGATACTTACCTGTTTTGATACATTTTTGCATATACAGTGTATTATCAATACGACTGGACTATTTGCATTTTGTATCTAACGTAACTCCCTGGTGTTTATTGTTATCAACAAATTCTACATCTGCATTAAAAAAAAATTATATCTATAATATGTTCATTATTTGAAGTTGAAATTATTAAGGCTTTCGCTTTCAGAGGATTGAAATTCACCAGCCATGTTTCTGCACAATTAAGAATTTTTACTAAGTTGTTATTTAATGAAGTCCAATATCCAAAGGCCATCGACCAGAACACAATAATGAAGTATCATCAGCAAATAAAGCGGAAAGACTTGCAAGGTTATCAGATACGTTATTTATATAAAGAATAAAAAGTAAAGGACCCAATACTGACCCTTGCGGAACGCCAGCATTAGTAAATTGACGGAAGACCTGCTTTTTACTGCAAAACCCTGTAGTTTCCGGTTACTGATATATCATTTTTTTAACTATTTAAAAGGTTTCCCATTTATTCCATAATTTGCGATTTTTTAATATCAGTCCTTTGTGCCACATACGATCGAGAGCTTTGGAGATATCACAAAAAACTAGACACGTTTGTTGCATTTTTTCAAACCTTTCACATAAAGTACGATGAATTTCTATCATTTGATGGTCAGCAGAGTATCCCGGTTGGAAACCAGACTTATATTTATATATAAGTAAATTTTCAAGTAAACAATTATTCAAAAAATTCCTAACTAAGAGGTTAAAAACTTTACTAATGGTACATAGCAATGACTATAATTTGAAGAAGCATTTTTATCTCCCTTTTTGAATAAAGACATAACTATTGCTATTGTCCAATGTTCTGGAAATGTACCAGTATCCAAAGAGTATCTAAATATTAATGACAAAGGTTAGGATACAGAGACTGCAGTATTTTTTAACAAATCGTGGCTAATTACATCATGATCTACAGCGTGTATAAGGATATGTCGGTTATGTCGTTGAGTAGAAATGGAAACAAAGTAATCATTGAGTAAATTAGCTGTATCGACGTCTGTAATTACAAGATTTACATAATTATTTACAAGGGGTGGTATAGTATTAGCAGTGTCAGATTTAAAGGGACATTCCTTCGTTCGGACATCAGAAACATGCACGACTTCCATAGATGGAATATATGTCCGAACGATGATTAAATGAGTGTTTGTGCCTACAAGTAATGAAATTAACGCCGAAATATACAGATAAAAAGACGTATCGTATACAAATACTGTATGTCTTTGCGGTAACTAGTGATACTTCGGGTCGAACTAAGAATTTTCAAGACTTAATACTCGAAGAACTTTGGTTAATCTTGAGAGTAAAAAAGCCGTAGTAATGTAAAGATTATAACTTTTACTTCTTGGAAAAAATACTTATTTTCCAGTAAGTTTAATTTTGACGACCAAAACCTTATTCAAACGAAGGAATGCCCCTTTAATTCGCGGACAATTTTCCAACAGTTTCTGGGATTCGAATCAGCATAGAGGTCTTAAATACCGGTATAGAAATATCCTTAGGTTGTTTTTAGATAATAGATATGATTACGTTGTTTAAAAAAAAAAAAATAAAAAGAAATCGTCAAGCTTCTTATAGAGCAATTTGATTCAAATATTTTTAAAAGTCTTGTCTCTTTTCCTAATTTCTCGTCGAAGGTCAGAATTAAACCAGGACTTGTCATTAGGTCGTATTGAAACAGCTAACACTCCCCAGCTATGTTCTATTATTTTCCTGTAAACTAAACACACATGTCGTTTGGGGAGTGCGCCGTAGAGAACAAATTCGTAATTATCTTTATTATAACATCTTTTGGTTCATTTATACGTCCTGGTAATTACGGTTCCTACAGTCAGTTAAGTCATCATCAATGTCAATTACATCAGAAAAGGTAGACGTACATGTGTTGGAGAGTAAAACTGGGTCAAGTAAGGTCCAGCTCGTGCGTCACATGACGTAATACTATTTTTAGGTCACATGAGCGAAGCTCAGTGACATTTTCCAATCCGCTTTCGTCCGTCGTCGTGCGTCGCCCGTCGTTTGGTTAAATTTCACATTTTCGACTTCTTCTCAAAAACCCTGTAAATCCAATGTTTTGAATCAAATACTCTTCATGGACGGAAAGGTATTAAGGTGATTTATCAAAATTGTAAATTGAGCTTTGATCAGCAGCAAGGCTGACTCTTAATAAGCGGTTCCTTAATGTACTGCACTAGCATGGTCTATTAATGGTGCATGTAACATATTGTTTTTTCTTTCGCCATAGAAATACAAGTTTGGTACCTGGGGTAATTCGTTGTCATGAATGACATTTTTAAAAGCAGAAAATAATGCACTGTGTCTGATATCTAAAGTTAATAGATTCCACTGTCTTACTGTAGAGGAAAAGAAGGAAAGGTTAGAGGATTCAAGTCTATTGTTTGGCAAATTCTGGTTTTCAGTATTGCGAAAATTGTGTTGAGAATTATTAGCAACAAGAGGAGGGAGTTGGGTGTTTTGATTATTAGGAGTAAGATTGTTGTGTATCTCAAAGAACAATTGGAGTTTTCAATGGTATCGTCTCTTGATTAAAGTTTCCCAACCCGTTCCAGTATAAAGTGACTGTCTGCTTGTATAAGAAGGTAGACCAGTGACAGTGACAGTCTCAAATTGTAATTTTTCTAACCTTTCTGCGTTAGCAATAGAGCAACCGTCCCAAAGTTCACGACAATATTGTTAAACTGGAAGAATAAAGTATCTTTATATTCTATTTAATGTTTTTCTAGTAAGGATATATTTTGATTTACGAATTCCATCTAATTGTTTTGCGACAGTTTTATTGATGTGTTCTATATGATAGCTCCACTTACAATTTGAATCGATGTATGCTCCTAGATACTTATGGTAGTTTACAACTTCAATACTTACCTCATTAATATTTATATCCATTACATGATCTAGTTCATTATTAGAGAAGAGCAATGTTTCAGTTTCTGCATGATTAAATTTAACCAACCACTTCTTAGCCGAAGATTGTGATTTGGAAAGATCATTTTTCATGGTATGTTCAATCAGTTGCGACAATTTATCGGAGCATAAAAAAAGATGTATCGCCAGCAAAAAGTTTTGGGAACCTTACTATATTGTCAGTTATACCATTAATACATGTACATATGACGAACGAAAGTGGGCCAAGGACGTATCTTTGAGGCACCTCGGGATTTGTATATTTTACAGCAGATTTATTTTTTCCAAAACACATGCTGTTCTCTATCAGAAACATAATCCACCAACCAGTCTAGCCACTGATATACCATAACTCTAGTTTCACCTTCCAACCCTCTATGACACACTCTGTCGAAAGCATTGGAAATATCACAGAAAACTTGACAGGTAGGTTGTTTCATTTCCATATTTTCACATATATTATGGTAAATTTCCATGAGCTGGTGAACAGTGGAATGACCCAGTTGGAAACCCGACTGGTACTGATATATACGAAAATTATCTAACAGATAATTGTGTAAATATTTCAATAGTACAAAGTAAAGCAACACGTCTATTATTGGAAGGGTCTTGCTTATCTCCCTTTTTTAAAAATCGGCATTACCGGAACATGTTTCCATTTTGTGTGGGAGAACTAGCTGCCAAAGAAGTGCGAAAGATTAACGACACAGGATAAACAACTGAATTAGCAGTGTTTTAAAGCATAATGTAACGTATGATATCATTACCTTACAGCTTTACCATGCTTTAATGTCTTGAGTATGTCAGTGATGTCATTTGTATTGAAATGTATGTCAGATATTCTAGAGTCTCTTTTTGATTCAATCATAGGTACTACAGTATCAGTATCCTATGTAGCTGATATAGAAACAAAGTAGTGATTTAGTATATTTGTCTTAACATCGTCGTCCATTTCTATATTTCCAGTCGCACTCCTCAATGGTGGAATGGAATTTTATGTATCAGATGATTTTATTAATCTGCGAACAAGTTTTTTAAAGTTTCTAGGATTCATCTCACAGTTATTATCTAAAGGTTCATTAATTTTCGCATTAAAACATTCTTTCTTCCGTTTTTGTAAGTTGTCGGACTATTTCGTTGTTTTCTAAAGTTGTGAGTTGTAAAATTGTGAGGAGAGCGACTGGATTTTTTGTGAAGTTGTCGGTCCCTTTTCCTAATTTCAAACGGTTTGTCATTTGGTCTAATGGTTACTAATTTTGAAGGAATACATTCTCTAGCTATTTCTATATATGTGTTGGTAAATATGTTACACATGTCGTCTGGAGTAGCAGTTATCGAAAATAGTTCATTCCAGTTAGTATCCTCAAGCTTATTATAAAAAAGTTCAAAATTTGCGTCCTTATTACATAAAATGTTCCTTATATACTTCCTAATAATATTTGACCCTATAGTCAGTTCAACAGATTTCGCTTGGTGGTCATATATGTCGTGGTCTATGTCGAAAGTGTCAGCTAATGTTTGGGTACACGTGTCCGATAGAAAAATAGGGCCAAGGAGTGTACTGCACGTGCGTCCTATTCTTTTCGGTCTGTCTATTACATTGAAGAAGTTAAAGTAGTTCATAATATCCATAAGAGAGCGATTAGTGTCTACTGTTAGAAGGTCAACATTTATAATGTACATCATTACAAGACAGTAGGAGAAATTGTAATATCATGAGGAAACCAGAGTTATTGGTTATGCTGGGCAGAACAATATGTAAAGAATAAAATACAGAAGCCAATAAGATCTTAGCAAGTGACCAGTCGTTGTACAGATGTCCAGTCTTTTTCCCAGACGCTTTATGCTGCAAAGATACTCCGAATGGCTGTGTAGGGGAACCCTCTGCACCCCATGTTTACTGGCATTACCCACAGGCTCCATCTTTTTGCTCTCATGTCAACAAGACTGACGTACTCTCTTTTCTGCTCGTAAGCCTCTTGACATCGGTCCTCCCAGGGGACAGTCAGCTCAATCATTACCATCCTCATCCCTCGTTGTAATATTGGGTTGGTTTTGACGACCTCTGGAAAAACCAGTCTTTTCCCAAAGTCAACCCACATCTCTCAGCTCAGTTCTGAGCTCTGTCCAGTAACCCTTCCAGGTTTGCTGTTCTGCTGTCTGACTCTCCAGATCTAAAATTAATCAAACTTTGTAAACTTTGTAAAACGCTATTTGGTTCCGTAAGTAATGTAATGAGTATTTAAAGCCACATACTCCCGAAGAAACATATGTCAATGTTTACATTTTTAGCTTTTTACAGTTTTCGGATTTGATACATACCTAACAGATTATCGTGAATCAGAAACTGAAATGAAATGTGTATTGATGAAAGTATACGGGGAATTCCCAAAAATATTAACAATAATAGCAATTGTACATTATTGTTCTCAGTAAGTAAATTCGCACATCTGACGATTTCCTTTGCCTTTTTCCCTCCAAGTGGCAGAAGACTGCATTTTTTATATGGGGACTAATGTCAGGCTTTCCTCGTACTTTTGCCATTTTAAATACAATATATATCACTTCCGATTAAATTCGTTTAAAAGAATCTGACTGATACGACTCTCTTCAGAGAAAACGGACACCGGCTGATTTAATATTTTATTCAAAATAATCACAGGTGTTGATGGGGATGTGCATTTGCAACTATTGAAATAACATTTGATCAGAATATAATTAATACTGAATAAAAATCCGCCAAGTATAAAGATCTGCAGACACGCTGTTTTCGTCACCTTGTTTGCATTACATAGGGAGCGGTCATTATTTAAAGCAGAAATGGTGATAAATTGACACTTTCCAATTTTACATTTTTTTATTTTTTTTTTCTTTTAAAGATTAATTTTGGCATTACATTGGGCTTAACCTTAGCTTAGGATGTCGTTCCTCTACAAAATGGTCGAAAACTATTTTTATCTACAAAAGTAAAGAAGTTAGATGGATGTGCGAAATTGCGTTCCCGAACGTCTTCAAGCCTAGAAATAAACCCAAGTTAACAACAGCTCCCACGCGCACATCAGATTATACACTTGTTTGTTACGACGCATTTATACATCAAGCGATTTAATATATTCTTTGTCTATTTGAGATGAGTTTGACAGAAATGTATTTAAATACATATCGAAAGTGTGCGAAATAACGAACCCCCACTCTAATTTCAAAGATGGTGTCGTTCCAAAAGGACAATCATCATCACGTGTATAATTTCTTCTTCTTTGGCTCGTTTGAGAAGGAACACGCGGACTCGGCGGAAACATGTTTTACGTTCATTGTCTGAGTTTGGAGTGCCAATCTGATCATTACTTTTATCCATGATTGGTCGTAAAGTACTAAGTCAGCACAAAAGGAGTGTCACTATTCAAGACAAAGGAATGTACGCTTTGAAAAACAAAAGTCTCCCTGTGTCCAATAAATCAATGGCAATTCCATAAAATTGCATCTGTAATATTAAGCAGCATTTCATTGACGGCTTTTATATAACGAATAACGAATATAACGAATATACTACACATCACGTAGCTTTGTACGACCCCACAACTATACTAAAGATTTTGGAAACGATTTATGTCATATTGTCATTTCCAAATGTTCACTGAACAAAAAGAAATTCCAATTGCAGTCATCATAAGGGACTAATCAATAATCAAAAATCATCGCTGTTTTTTGTAACTATCCCTATTAGTTTCTCAACTTAATTGCTTCGAACTCTTCAAGACCAACGCTTTCCTTTGTTTTTGAAAATGTCATAGAGCTGTAAGTATAAACACAAGATTGTTCAAAAGCGGATGTCATTAGCGAGTGTCTCCGACAAGGAAGGACAAGCGTTAGGCTGTCTCTCTATATAAATAAAAACTCACGGCGAATCACGCCTCGATACCGACTTTTTAACAGTTTACAGAGATTACTTTTAAATAATTGATTTTGTAGCTTAAAGTGCACAACAACTTTTAGTAGTCGTCTTGGTCCGCCATCTTGAAAAGACAATTCCTAATCTTCTTGGCCTATGCATCACATTTCGTCCTTGCTTGGATGACACGTCACTTTTTTGGATTTTTACCACCATTTCAATTGTATGAATCCTGACTGGCTGCATTTTTCTTTTCTTTTCATATTTTCATTATCGTCACGTGTGCGTTTCCCTCAAATTGCGACACGAGACATGTTTGAATATGGAAAGGATAACCTTATCCTGTAACATTTTTTTATGTTCATTGCGATACAAAATTGAATTTTAATGACGTATGCTATCTTAATAAAACTGCATAGTTATCATTCTCAAATATTGCTTAATATAGCTCAACATTAATTTGCCTTTAAGAAATCACCACTGACTGGAAACAATTTATGTATTATGAAATGCCCTACCGGTAGATCGTAAGAGGCGAATACATTTGGGATCTTATCTTTTCTCTTCTTTATAAAAACTTTCTCCTTCCTCTTGTCTTCCTTGACAATGTATCGCTTTTGGCGTTTAGTTCAGCGTTCACCCCAATGAGGAAGGCTTTGAGTTCTGTCCCCTGGCCGAGAGTCTATATAAATGATAGTTGTTACGCCTACTTAACGCTCGACATATCAGCATTTCGGGAGTGTGACGAATGGTTTTTCTCGTTGTCATTACAATGTGACCGGGTGAGGTGTCCTGCTGGGTGTCTTCGGCAGCATGCTTCAGTGTGGTAGCACTATAAAATCGGCAAAAGTTCCGGACAAACCGAAATCTCCCAAAACACACATGCATGTCGTATGCACGGGAGATCGTCCTTAAATGACCTTAGCTGTTGATAGGACGTTAAACAATGACAAACCAAACTAATTCAAATATTATACAACGTAATGTATTTTGCTTTATTTGATTAATTTCAAAGTTAGGTTCAGTTTGGTCAAGTCATGTGATAATGTATATGTAAAGGCGTATGTCACTCAGTAGGGCGGATGAACGGGATATCATCGTACAAATCTTTCCTGCTTTTAATGATAATTTTGCACGGATTTCAATTTAGTTTCGCGAAGATCCCCCAATCATTGCTCCGGTATGAATCAAGTTCTCATCGTGATTCCGTAGTGGACATGGCTTTGATTATACCTTGATGAAATCCTCTGTTAGGGACACTCTGTCGGCGTTTCCTTTCAGAGACATTTTAGAATGAAACATAGCATTTTTAATTTTCCAATTACAGAAAATGACTCGATACTTTCCCCTCAGGAGGCTTGTTGATTATATGAGACCCTGCATATATCGTCCTCCGAAATGCCGACGATTATTTTGGAACAAATATCAACAATTCACTAGTCAGTGTTTTGATCTCTTAGGCAGATAGCAATAATGTTCTTGTTCTTGAACAAATGCTTTCAGATGTTTAACTTTTAATTTTTTTAGTGATTTGCATGTGCCAGTTATTCTATAGTTAGTCCAATGAAGCTTGGCACTCTAGTCTTTAACAAGATCTATTAAGTCTTGATTGGTTAAGTGTAACGGTCTGATAAATTCATCCATCATATTGGAATGGATCGATCTGTCTGAGAAGTTTATTCTTTAACGCTACATCACGTTAAAAAAGTGGAATAAGTTTTCAGCTGTGGAATCGTGAAACGCACCATGCACTTCGCACACGAATCGTTTGCACAATTTGTTCTATTACATCAACCATGCGGACGATAGCTGTCGGACGCACGCGCCTGTACGATGCAATCGTATATACATACGTAGTATCGTGCATACTACACCTCCCGTAACTTTGTGGGATCTCACAAATGTACTAAAGTTACAATACGTTTTATATCGTATTGTCATTTCTAAATGTTCACTGAACAAAGATGAAATTCCAATTGCAGTCATCATATGGGACTAATCCATAACCAAAAATCATCACCTCTTTGTAACTGTCCCTACCAGTTCCTCAACTTGATTGCTTCAAACTCTTAAAGACCAATGCGTACCGGAAACACAATCGCTTTCCTTTGTTTTTGATTTTTTAATACAGCTATGAACATAAACACAAGATTGTTCAAAAGCGGATGTCATCAGGGAGTGCTTCTGACAAGGAAGGATAAAACGTTAGGCTATTTCGATCATCCAATATGAATAGTAACTCACGGCGAATCACGCCTCGATACCAACTTTTAAACATTTTGCCCGACTTTGCGAAATATTCACCGTTGTCTATGAAATAACAGCAGCTTTAAATGGGTTATATAAATTCTAACTGTTTATAGTTATACTCTGTACTTGTCTCGGTCAGAGAGTACTTATAATTGATTTTGTAGCTTAAAGTGCACAACAACTTTTCGTATTGTTCCGCCATCTTGAAAAGACAATTCCTAATCTTCTTGGCCTATGCATCTCATTTCCACATTGCTTGATATGACACGTCAATGTTTTGTTTGACGTAGACCACCGTTTCAATTGTATCAATCCTGACTGGCTGCATTTGTCTTTTCTTTTCATAATTGCCTGATCGTTACGCGTGCGTTTTCCTTGAATTGGGACACGAGACAGGTTTGATTATGGAAAGGATGAACTTATCCTGTAGCATTTTTATGTTGATTGCGATGCAAAATTAGAATTGACTTCCCCTGTAAAATAACGAACTGAAAAATGATATTGAAATTTTCATGACGTCTGTAATCTAAATAAAATGGCATAATTGTCATTTCTCTAATATTGTTTAAAATAGCTCATCATTAATTTGTGTTTAAGAAATCACCACTGACCGGAAACAATGAATGCATTTGAAGGAATGAGATCCGAGAATAGATTTAATCATTCTTCAGAGGAGGAATCGAGGCGGTACCTAGGATTGGCCTCGCTGATAATTACAAGCTGTAATAGAATACTACTGCTTCCTTTCGCTAACAAAATACGGAATCAAACGAGAGGAACGTACTAATTGCGTTAAATATAAGATGTTCTTGTTTGATTTAAACTATTATTCAGAAAAAAAACCAATTAATTATGGCTCAATATGGCTCCAGTAGTTCAATTAATTTAACATTTGTTTTGTTCATTTTTCATGAAGAATATATATCAACACAAATGATACCTGTTAAATCGTCGTCGTCGTCGTCGTCGTTGTCATCAGCATCAACAACAACAACAACAACAACAACAACAACAACAAGTGAGTGTATACGTAAACACTTCATTAAATACAATCCTGACATGTACTAATAAGAAACCTGATTGTATCATCATCATCATCATCATCATCATCATCATCATTATCATCATCATCATCATCATCATCATCAGCCTCGATAACATTTTCATTACACACTAAATCTCAAACAACATTGCGTTCTCATTAAAATATACAGCAGCAATTTTTATTTCCACATATGCTTGCAATTATCATACAACACATCCTGCACAATGTTCTTTATGATATTCACTTTTATATCATCATTTGGTTTCGAATACAATCTTTATCAACGTATTTGTTAATGTGATTAAAATCTTATCTTGATTTGCGCCCACGTTCCGCAGACGTAGTGTATTTCATGCACAGATCAATTTGTAAACAATTTAATTGTGCAATGTTATGTAAACTTCTCTCCTAATCTGATTTCACTTTGATAGTTGTCTCCAAAACAACAACAATAATGATATCGATTTTTGAATTGCGATCTAACAGCTTTCTCTTGTATATCTTATAAATATAAACCAAAAATGACAACTTCTCCTATACCGTACTCCAGTGGTAATAGACCAATTCAAACTGTTAATTTTAAATATTCTAAACCTTCTAATATGACTGATCTGTACTGAAGTGCTCTGGAATAACCATTTATGACAATCGGACAATCAGCCTGTGCATTATTGGAAACAAAAAGTCTCATTTGGATCGGTTTTAGTGCTGCAGCCAGCCTTCAGCTCATTTGCAATAGAATTAAGCTTTCACTAGCATTTCGTCCGCACTGGTGGTCTTTGTAACTACCGATGGGGAGCTTTACTATACAAAATCAAATCACTGAGTCTCTTGAAGTAGAAAAAGAAATACCGTCACGCTTGCATTTGACTACAGAACTGATGAGAATGTGTACGATTTTGTCTGACTTTCGAGCGGCATTTTCTACTACCATTTTCGTAATCTGCAGAACGGTTATTTTCACAAGTTTCGACCAAAGCTACATACATCTAGAACTTTCTAGAGTGGCTGCTTTTATTAAGTAGACAACACAAGATGCTGCGTCTGATCTACAACAACGGGCGGCGTTTTACGAGACATGTTTTTTAATAATTCACGAAACAGCATATCTCGCCATTCCTTTCAATGAGAATGCAATACCAATTTCGGAATATTCAACATTGAAAGTATTGAACTACAGTTCAGCATTGTTTTTAGTAGAGATAGAACATTGAGATACCTTACATTTCAAATATTTTACGATTTTAATTAACCTAAGTGGATTTGCTGTGTTGTCGTTTGTTTATTTCAGCATCCATGGTGTAATGACTGATTACGTGATAAAGTTTAAAACACGAAAGTCTGTCTCCTGCATCATTATGAATATTACATATTACATGTTGGGTGCAGCGTCAAGCGAAGGAACTGGCACTAGGCGGAGATTACGCCACCTAGTGAGTAATAAGATTTGTTTCCCCTGAACTACGCGCGGCGTGGGCTCAGGAGAAGATCCTGGATAAAGTGGCCAATGAAGCTGAGACCAGGTCCGTCTGGTTACTCTGCTGTCGTTGTGTCCTTCGGAAAGACAATCTCCCTCTATTGCTTTGGGTAACATACCATAAGTCTCCAGTATGGCGTTCAGTAAGTCAGCCACCAGCTACTACAAACAGACTCAACCACATAATGACACTGGTTGTTCATCGGGCAATAAATCTAGCTAATAAACGTCGAGAAAAACAAAATGGGATATTTAAAGATGGATCTAAAGTATATGGTCTTCATTTGTGGTGACGTAAAGTTCAATGCGAACAAACAATAACTTTAAAGTAGTTCCTAGTATTTTCAAGGTATTATGAATTAATTTTAAGTTAACGAGTTTACATGTTCATCGGTAGCTTTTTCTAGCATTCGATCAAACGAAGTTGTAAATCACTTATGTTTGTCTGTTGGCTAGCGATTATTGCAAATGCGGTTTTTCGCTTAATTCCCATTTTAAATTATAATCAAAACTGTTCAACTTAAAAATCAGCATAGGATCGATTGTGAGAGGGAGCCAGGGGGTTAATTCCATGATGTGTGTAGAGGTCATTGCAAAGGCTCATGTTTACGCTTCGTCATCGAAGATTGTATGTTTGATAGAACGCTCAATGCATGTCTAAGCGATTTGATCAGCAAACCCCATTACTGGCACCGAGAATATCAACTGTGACTCATAGACACAGGGGCATGGAAAAAAAATCAAAATATTATATTGGGTTCTTTGTAAGTGTACGTGGTAGTATCCCTCGAACCAATCACTGACTACATGAAGCATATTAAGCGAGTGTAAAATAAAACCATTAGGACCTAATCATTCTCCTGACACATCAGGCAATAGTATAGCATACTATGATCAATTCCAAGCCCCTGTGGTCACAGCGAAAGTCCTTTAACTAGATCATCCCAGACTAAACAATACAGAAGATATATTTATCAACATGTTTTCATTGCACAACACGCTTTTAGGCTTGGTAAATACAAATGCTGTTGATCACAGCATCACGTAGTCGCCTACTAATCGGTCGAGAATGCACGCGCTTGCTTCAGGCACTTGTTCTCGAATGTCGATTAACTAGTAAGGAGTGGTCACGTAGGGAAGCACTTAATCCATGTATTGGTGTTCACTTCATATATCTACAGCGGAAAATAATTAAGAATGAGACTTTGATTGAAATGTTTGTCATATTCATAACCCTGTAATGCAGTAAAAGTGCACGTGGCCAAGAGGTGCAGTGGTAATATACTGGCATGGGAATCACCTAGGCGACATGAGTTCAATTCGTATATATTTGTTAGGTTTTATAATGTTACACGTCTATTTGACGTCCACTGAAAGGCCGAAAAGCCGTGATAGCGCACAGTAAACTTGTTGTTAATAATAAGAATAAAGCCTATTGTTTAACATCCTATCAATAACAATGGTCATTGAAGGACAACTTCCTATCGAATGTGAATAGGTATAGTTTCACCTGTCCGACCACGTGGGTTTTCTCCGGATACTCCAGTGGTACTCGTTAGCTTCCATCCTTGTCATCAAGAGTGATTTTCAGTGAAATGAAGATGCTCTTTTATGCCAATTATTTCGAAAATCAGGTCACGTGATCAGCAGCAACATTCGAAATTTACCAGCCGACATCAACTGTTAGTTTCCGAACTTTAAAAGAAGCAAAAAGTTATTATCAAGGGAAGGGAGTGCTGATATCATCATCTTAAATACTCACACTCCAAAGATGCATTTAAAACAACATTATAGACAGTATGTTCAGCTAAATATGAAGTGCCTATACACCAGACAAAGAACAACTTCAGATTTTCGATGGCGAAGAAATGAGTGGTCGTGCAATGGAGATTAAGGGGCTGATAAAGTTTTCGCCGACATGTCATTTACACCAATGCATGGGGTTCACAAGAAAAACAAACATCTAATACAAGATTCTCCAAACATCAGACTTATGTGGTTCTGTGATGCCTGTAAAGAGATAGTTCAGAAAAGACATCAAAATGGATTCAATAATACCAGGCTATAATGGAAAAGATAAGACAAGAATATCATCACTCGAAGAGATAATAACAACAAAATTCAACGAGGATGGAGTACGTTAAATAGTGAAGGAAATGAAAGACGCGAATCAAATAAACCAACTTGAATAGCCTTAACCACATGCTGCAAACAAGCATGTTTTACTTACAGCCCCAAATCACAAAGATAATGTAGAAGAAAATCGCGACTAAGAACATGAATAGTTTTAATTTAATTCGTACCTGAACTCGACTCCTCTTAACCAGGAGGAAAAGATTACACATGGTACTTGAACCAGCAAAGATAACGGTATTCTAGAAAATGCAACATTAACAATTTCAGTGAGTTCTAGAGTAGGTGACAGCGAAAAGCTGCTGGTGTCCCTGGCAAATATGGTACCATAAACGCTATCATTAAAATTATTATATGGGATGACCTAACTAAGGCCGATAAAGGGAACAGAAAAACAATTACTTGCTGGAGGAAGATAAAAACAACGATGAAAAATTAACGGGGAATTCACCTTCAAAGTTCGGGGGCTTCCGTGAGCCAGGGAAATAACAAAAGTATAGACGAAAAACCAAATAGTTGAGTAAGCCGCAATAAGGCAGACAACAAAAGGTATTCCATAATCTAAAATGTATGTGTAAAGATAAGTTAAAATGTAAAATCACAGAATAAAATATCCTTGTAATTAATGTTTAACCGGACATAGGTCGGTATCACTGAGCATCACTGATGTAAGAGAGGGAAAACCGGAATACAGAATATGAAAGCATCCTTTTTTTCATAAAGAGATACCCAAATCACAAGTTATTTAGCAAATTGTTGGACGACAACATTGACAGGTGAAAGGTACTGTGGGTCTCATGAATCCTAATTTGACACATGAGGAAGTACGTATATGGACACATTGTTGCCAGAGAACATATTTCTGGATGTGAAACAAGTCCTTATCCAAACATTCTAGTAGGCCTGATATACAGATCAATCCCTGGAATTACAGATGATAACATACGAGTTAATAGAACATATTTTTAATAGATAGTAATTCATGAAACATCAGAGGCGAGAGTAAAGAAAAGTAAAAGTACAAAATCATAGTAATGCTACAAGACAGCTTTCCTCTTTTGGCATCTGCAAGAGTCAAAATGGAACTATAACCCACATTGATTTGATAATAATCAAAGCCTAAAGCTCAATGTCAATGAGTATTGGATCGAAATTGAAGACTAAAGTGCTTTCAGTATGAGTGACCAATATTGTGTGTAATAGGAAAGTAAACCTAAAACGGGACAGTAAATAATGCCACAAGAACGCTTATCAAAACATGCTGAGGATAATGAACTCTGGTTACATTGTGGTTATGCTCGGTATATTGCATATCAAAGTAGGAATAAATTGTAGATTTGTATCAATTCCACTGAAAAGGTAAAAGAAAACAAGTGCAAAATTTCTGCGGAAGAAAGAAGGGTCATGCAAAACTAGGTCAAATCCAAGTAATGTCAGGTTCTTAAAATAAGAACCGAATCAGGCAAAAAGGGAGCACCGGACATATTGAACATAACGATGGGCCAGCAGCATACTAGGATGGAGGATGTTCAGATGGAAGATCCGGAACTTCTATCAAGGCACGGGAGTCAAAATGTGTTAAAATATTAAAATAACTTCTTATTAGAAACCCAAAAGTCTAAGAAGCAGGTTAGGAATAAAAGTTCAATAATAGTTAGATATAATGAGCTTGACCTACTTTCAATGTATTCGGGTCATTTAGTATCAATATATAATTGCCTTCTTTTCGATAACTATGGGGTCAAAGGTCATGCTATAGGTCAGTAGCATGCTGGAATGAGAAACTGCAACGTTTGTTTGTAACGTTGTCCTACATTGAGGATCACATGGTCAAATGTGCTACATTTGTTAAAGAATTCTTCCGATTCTTCTAAATATCCAAAAGGACCAGATTTAATTCTGCTTAAATGGGTGACATTAGAGTAGATGCAAGGTCACAGAAGTAAAACATTGTTAAATCATTTGTTCACAAATAATTAAATCGAAAAGTTACGATGTTAGACATAGAAACAACATTTATTTAGGGCTGGAATCTTCACTTCTTAAGCTGCAGAACGGTGAGCGATACAGGCAATTTGATCTTATGTTGGAATGTGTGCCAAAACCCTTGCGGACACCGACGATCAATTGATTTATAATGATGTAAATCAATTTGTCTACCAGAACCATTTGACTGATGCGATTGTTACACAATACGTTTATATTTATTGTTTTATTATCTCCTAGGCGGACACGTTAACACTGAAGAAGAAAAAATATTGTACATTTTGTTTCTAGATATACATACACAATAGACTTATACCTAGTAAGTAGTAATCATGCCATTGGCGACAATCGGATCGACACGGCTCAGCCTTGTTGAAGTCACGTTTCAGATTGGCTGGCAGAATGCATTAGGGAATACCAAATAATGTATTTGTTAGTTTGAATTCCGCGTATTATCGTAGATAATAACAACACCAACAACAACAACTAACAACAACAACTACTACAACAACAACCACACGTTGAAAGTATGATGCCTACAGCAATGTGCTTGTAAACCTATGTTGGGTTATATTTCAATTAATAGGGCTCACTTGAGGGAGTTTCCTTTGACTGCAGACTGGGAAATGTAAAAGAGTGATGTGGAGGGCTGCAAAGCTGGTGCCGCTTCCTTAATCATGAAAACAATGCATAGCTTTATTTAAAATATGCAACCAATGCTATGTTAAGGTTTCAATAACCATTGGTTTTTTTAAGTTAAAACATATATTTGTATTTCATCATTGGAAATAGAATTACCAGTACATGGTTTATTATTTAGGCTCAATATATCCTTACAAGGCCTTCAAAGGCTTTTTTTCCAAATAAAATCCATATGTTAGGAAGTATGTATGTTTGTTCTATAAATAGTCAGATGTTTATTTCACAATTGGAATTATGATTCTCATAATATGAAATTGAACATTTTGGCTCAACAAATCCTTGGAAGGCTTATTTCCAAAAATGTCTCTATTTTATTGAATCAACATCATTCACAATATTCTTGCTATTCTGATTAGGTTTTTTTCCAAAATATTTATCAAATATGTTTCATCTTATTTGCTTACTTCATAAACATAGAATTCTGTCATTTAAATGAAGGAATATCAGCTGATTTTATTATTATTATTTTTTCAGTCTAAAACAATAAAAATACACTCCTGGTATAAAAAAAAAAAATGCTTAAGTTGCAGATGCTGAAAAATGTAATATACACCAAAGTATAATATATCTAATAGTTAAATCATGTTAGAAGAGTGTAGATATTTTTGTGTTGAAGGGCATGCTTATATCAATACGTTTCGATAGTATATATACGGTACATGTAACACGTCATATAGTGCTAGCATTGCGTGCATATTTCAGGCAGTTGGAAGCCAGACGGGGTTTACAAAACGTCATTATATACCTGATTTACTGAGCAAAACACAAGATAATCGAATTTCTGGTCGTAACGCAAATCTGTTATATATTGCATATATATGAGTTGGTATATATTTTCTGGCTCCTCTGCCAATGCTGGCCTCCCCATAGTTATTGGTCCAGAAGACAAGTTTCAGATACATACATAGCTAGACCGCCAGACAAATCGTCATCCCTTTAGAAATGGCTTCCCCTCCGACATCATATTGATGTGTCTGGCTTTGTCCGAGGGAATGTCTGTTTCGTCTGAGGATTGTTTCCGGGTTCATTTCTATTTACAGTCGCCTGGTCGTTTATATCGCCGGATTAATAGAATAGCAGTTCACAACCTCTTAACCCTGACTCATGAAACACTCTCTATGTCTGTAGGCCAGACCCAAGCGTCCAGCCACTTAAATTCCCAGCTTTTCTGCAGGCGAGGCACCACTGTCTCAGTAAATATGTTAGCCAAGTACCAATTTTCCAATATGTTCCTAAACCAGGCACCAGTTTCCCGGTGTGTCTGTTATTCAGGAATCAATGTCCCAGTGCGTCTGTTAGACATGTTCTAATATCTTAGTAGATGTCTAATAACTAGGCATCGATAGGTACCAATGTCCCACTGTGTCTGTTAGCTAGGTACCAATGTCCCACTGTGTCTGTTAGCTAGGAACCAGTGTCCCACTGTATCTGTTAGCCAGGTACCAGTGTCCCACTGTATCTGTTAGCCAGGTACCAATGTCCTTCTGTGTCTGTTAGTCAGGTACCAATGTCCCACTGTGTCTGGTAGCTAGGTATCAATGTCCCACTGTATCTGTTAGCCAGGTACCAATGTCCCACTGTGTCTGTTAGTTAGGTACCAATGTCCCACTGTGTCTGTTAGCCATGTACCAATGTCCAACTGTGTCTGTTAGTTAGGTACCAATGTCCAACTGTGTCTGTTAGCTAGGTACCAATGTCCCACTGTGTCTGTTAGCCAGGTACCAAATGTCCCACTGTGTCTGTTAGTTAGGTACCAATGTCCCACTGTGTCTGTTAGCTAGGTATCAATGTCCCACTGTATCTGTTAGCCAGGTACCAATGTCCCACTGTGTCTGTTAGTTAGGTACCAATGTCCCACTGTGTCTGTTAGCCATGTACCAATGTCCAACTGTGTCTGTTAGTTAGGTACCAATGTCCAACTGTGTCTGTTAGCTAGGTACAAATGTCCCACTGTGTCTGTTAGCCAGGTACCAATGCCCCACTGTGTATGTTAGCTAGGTACCAATGTCCCACTGTATCTGTTAGCCAGGTACCAATGTCCTTCTGTGTCTGTTAGTCAGGTACCAATGTCCCACTGTGTCTGTTAGCTAGGTACCAATGTCCCACTGTGTCTGTTAGCCAGGTACCAAATGTCCCACTGTGTCTGTTAGTTAGGTACCAATGTCCCACTGTGTCTGTTAGCTAGGTATCAATGTCCCACTGTATCTGTTAGCCAGGTACCAATGTCCCAGTCTGTCTGTTAGTTAGGTACAAATGTCCCACTGTGTCTGTTAGCCAGGTACCAATATCCCAGTGTGTCTGTTAGTTAGGTACCAATGTCCCACTGTGTATGTTAGCCAGGTACCAAATGTCCCACTGTGTCTGTTAGCCAGGTATCAATGTCCCACTGTGTCTGTTAGCTAGGTACCAATGTCCAACTGTGTATGTTAGCCAGGTACCAATGTCCCACTGTGTCTGTTAGCCAGGTACCAATGTCCAACTGTGTCTGTTAGCTATGTGCCAAAAAAAAATATCCCAGTGTGTCTGTTAGTTAGGTACCAATGTCCGAGTGAGTCTGTTAGTTAGGTACCAATGTCCCACTGTGTCTGTTAGCCAGGTACCAATGTCCCACTGTGTCTGTTAGTTTGCTACCATCGTCCCACTGTTTATGTTAGCTAGGTACCAATGTCCCACTGTGTCTGTTAGTTTGGTACCAATGTCCCACTGTGTCTGTTAGCTAGATACCAATGTCCCACTGTGTCTGTTAGCTAGGTACCAATGTCCCACTGTGTCTGTTAGCCAGGTACCAATGTCCCACTGTGTCTGTTAGCTAGGTACCAATGTCCAACTGTGTATGTTAGCCAGGTACCAATGTCCCACTGTGTCTGTTAGCTATGTGCCAAAAAAAATATCCCAGTGTGTATGTTAGTTAGGTACCAATGTCCCACTGTATATGTTAGCTAGGTACCAATGTCTCACTGTGTCTGTTAGTTAGGTACCAATGTCTCACTGTGTATGTTAGCTAGGTACCAATGTCCCACTGTGTCTGTTAGCTAGGTACCAATGTCCGAGTGAGTCTGTTAGTTAGGTCCCAATGCCCAACTGTGTATGTTAGCTAGGTACCAATGTCCCACTGTATCTGTTAGCCAGGTACCAATGTCCTACTGTGTCTGTTAGTCAGGTACCAATGTCCCACTGTGTCTGTTAGCTAGGTACCAATGTCCCACTGTGTCTGTTAGCCAGGTACCAATATCCCACTGTGTCTGTTAGCTAGGTACCAATGTCCCACTGTGTCTGTAAGCCAGGTACCAAATGTCCCACTGTGTCTGTTAGTTAGGTACCAATGTCCCACTTTGTCTGTTAGCCAGGTACCAATATCCCACTGTGTCTGTTAGCCAGGTACCAATGCCCCACTGTGTATGTTAGCTAGGTACCAATGTCCCACTGTGTCTGTTAGTTAGGTACCAATGTCCCACTGTATCTGTTAGTTAGGTACCAATGTCCCACTGTGTCTGTTAGCCAGGTACCAATGTCCCACTGTGTCTGTTAGCCAGGTACCAATGTCCCACTGTGTCTGTTAGCTAAGGTACCAATGTCCCACTGTGTCTGTTAGCCAGGTACCAAATGTCCCACTGTGTCTGTTAGCTAGGTACCAATGTCCCACTGTGTCTGTTAGCCAGGTACCAAATGTCCCACTGTGTCTGTTAGTTAGGTACCAATGTCCCACTTTGTCTGTTAGCCAGGTACCAATGTCCCACTGTGTCTGTTAGTTAGGTACCAATGTCCCACTGTGTCTGTTAGTCAGGTACCAATGTCCCAGTGTGTCTGTTAGTTAGGTACCAATGTCCCACTGTGTCTGTTAGTTAGGTACCAATGTCCCACTGTGTCTGTTAGTTAGGTACCAATGTCCCACTGTGTCTGTTAGCCATGTACCAATGTCCAACTGTGTCTGTTAGCCAGTACCAATGTCCCACTGTGTCTGTTAGCTAGGTACCAATGTCCCACTGTGTCTGTTAGCTAGGTACCAATGTCCCACTGTGTCTGTTAGTCAGGTTCCAATGTCCCACTGTGTCTGTTAGTTAGGTTCCAATGTCCCAATGAGTCATTTAGCTAGGTACCCATTTTCCCACTGTATATGTTAGCCAGGTACCAATGTCCCAGTGTGTCTGTTAGTTAGGTACCAATGTCCCAGTGTGTCTGTTAGCCAAGTACCAATGTCCCAGTGTGTCTGTTAGCCAGGTACCAATGTCCCAATGAGTCATTTAGCTAGGTACAAATGTCCCACTTTGTGTCTATTAGTTAGTTACCGATGTCCCACCGTGTCTGTTAGCCAGGTTCCAATGTCCCAATGAGTCATTTAGCTAGGTACCAATGTCCCACTGCGTCAGTTAGCCAGGTACCAATATCCCACTGTGTCTGTTAGCTAGGTACCAATGTCCCACTGTATATGTTAGCCAGGTACCAATGTCCCAGTGTGTCTGTTAGTTAGGTACCAATGTCCCAGTGTGTCTGTTAGCCAGGTACCAATGTCCCAATGAGTCATTTAGCTAGGTACAAATGTCCCACTTTGTGTCTATTAGTTAGTTACCGATGTCCCACCGTGTCTGTTAGCCAGGTTCCAATGTCCCAATGAGTCATTTAGCTAGGTACCAATGTCCCACTGCGTCAGTTAGCCAGGTACCAATATCCCACTGTGTCTGTTAGCTAGGTACCAATGTCCCACTGCGTCTGTTAGTTAGGTACCAATGTCCCACTGTATCTGTTAGCTAGGTACCAATGTCCCACTGCGTCTGTTAGTCAGGTACCATTGTCCCACTGCGTCTGTTAGTCAGGTACCAATGTCCCACTGTGTCTGTTAGCTAGGTACCAATATCCCACTGTGTCTGTTAGCTAGGTACCAATGTCTCACTGTGTCTGTTAGTTAGGTACCAATGTCTCACTGTGTCTGTTACTTAGGTACCAATGTCTCACTGTGTCTGTTAGTTAGGTACCAATGTCCCACTGTGTCTGTTAGCTAGGTACCAATGTCTCACTGTGTCTGTTAGTTAGGTACCAATGTCCCACTGTGTCTGTTAGCTAGGTACCAATGTCCCAATGTGTCTGTTAGTTAGGTACCAATGTCCCACTGTGTCTGTTAGCTAGGTACAAATGTCCCACTGCGTCTGTTAGTTAGGTACCAATGTCCCACTGTGTCTGTTAGCTAGATACCAATATCGTATTACAGTTGGAGTTGATGTTTGAGGCACGTATGCTTTCTTGTTTGTTTGTGATATCATGTTTGCGGTAATGTGTTGTAACAATTTTTTTAACATAAAGAAACAACTACAATTGACCTTTGTTGTCTTTTTGTAAAAGAGGATCATGAAGTCCTTCACCTGACCATCCCAGATAGAATTGAATAATGAGAAATACGTGGGTTACAACCAAACATTTCACAGTGTGTTGAATGTGCTTGCTATGCATGTAAACATACGATATATCTGTTCTAAATGTACAACCCCCGCTTTCAATTCCCCTTACTCTAAATCGGGTTTGTAAATAGACAATATTCTTGAGTGGCCACAGAGTGCTTGCGCGACGATGCCTAAGTAGAGTTTGCCATCAACAGAATTTCCAGCTTGGCCACTGTTGAGCAGGAAGCTTGTAAAACACAAACAAATGTCGATCAAGTCCACTAGTGGACAGTACAATATACAGACGTCACGATGGACGTTCATGATCGCCTCTCCGGACTTAACCATTTCCTAGCTTTTACTCTAAATTTGTAACAAATTGGCGTTGAATATTTAAAAAATGTATCTTCCATCTAATTACATCACACAGAAAGGTGTCTGTTCAATCAATAGAGATTCCGTCGGACAGCGGAAGCAGCTGGTCGGCAGACAATGGCGCGGGGTGTCGTTCAGTGTCAATACTGCTTGTATTGATTCGCGAACCATAGGGCAGTATATCTGTTATAAGGGGCGGCGATAATCTCTATTATACAGAACTTGACATAAATAGTCTCAAGATTTCATTAACAAAGCTTTTCAATTATCGCCCGTGTAATGTTAATATCGTTACGAAATACAAACAAACAAACAATAAGAAGACAGTAATAGAGTGAGAGGAATGGATAGACAGAGAGGGGAAATAGAGAAACATAGAGATATTGGGATAGATTCGGAGGTTGATAGAGAGGGGAATAGAGAAAGATAAAGAGAGTGGGTAGACGAAAGGTGGATTGAGAAAGATAGAGGGAGGGGACAGACAGAAAAGTGGATAGAGAGAGGGATAGAGAAATATATAGAGAGGGGATAGACAGAGAGGTGGATAGAGAGGGGGATAAGGGAAAGATAGAGAGAGGTGATTAAAGAAAGATAGGGAGAGGAGGATAGAGAATGATATATAGCGGGGAATAGAAGTGGATAGAGCGGATAGAGAAAGATAGAGAGGGGGTATAGACAGAGGGGATAGACAGAGAGGTGGATACAGGGGATAGAGAAAGATAGAGAGGGGGTAGAGACAGAGGGGATAGAGAGAGGGGGTAGACGGATGAAGATAGAGATGGAGGAGAGGTGATGAGAAGTGTATAGATAGAGGGGGATAAGGAAGAGAGTAGAGTAAGAAGATATAAGAGTGGAAGATGAAGAGGTGAAGAAAGGGGAAAGCAAAAGGGTAGGAAGATAGACAGAGAAAGGGGGATGATAAAGAGAGTAAGAGAGAGGGGATAGACAAAAAGGAGAGGGGAAAGAAGAAGTTAGAAAGGGGGATAGAAAAGAAATGTAGAGGAGGGATAGACAGAGAAGTGTGTTAGAGAGAGGGGGATAGAGAAGTTTAGAGAGAGGGGATAGCAGAGAGTGTAATGGAGAGGGGAAAGACAGAAAGTGTATAGAGAGGAGGGAGAAGAGAATGTATAGAGAGAGGGGAAAGATAGAGCTGATATAGAGAGAGGGGGATAGACAGGAATTATAAGAAGAGGGGATAGCAGAGAAGGTATAGAGGAGGTGGGATAGACAGAGATGTATGAGAAGGGGGATAGACAGAAAGTGTAAGAGAGGGGGATAAGAAGAAGGTTGAAGAGCGGGGATTAGAGAAGAGAAGTATAGAGAGAGGAGATAGAGGAGTGTATAGAGAGAGGGGATAGACAGAGAAGTGATAGAGATAAGGGGGATAGACAGAGAAGTGATAGAGAGGGGAAAGAAGATGTATAGAGAGAGAGGGGGGATAAGACAGAAGTGTATAGAGAGAGGGGGATAGACAGAGAAGTGTATAGAGAGAGGGGGAAGAAAGAAGTGTAAGAGAGAGGGATAGCAAGAGAGTGTATAGAGAGAGGGGGGATAGACAGAAGTGTATAGAGAGAGGGGATAGAAAGGAGGGGGTGCAAGAGGATAGAGAGGGGATAGACAGAGAAGTGTATAGAGAGAGGGGATAGACAGAGAAGTGTATAGAGAGAGGGGATAGACAGAGAAGTGTATAGAGAGAGGGGATAGACAGAAAGTGTATAGAGAGAGGGGATAGACAAAGAAGTGTATAGAGAGAGGGGATAGACAGAGAAGGTATAGAGAGAGGGGGAAGAGAGAGGTAAGAGAGAGAGGGGAGGTAGAAGAAGTGTATATAGAGAGAGGGGGATAGACAGAAAGTGTTATAAGAGAGGGGAGAAGAGAAGGGTAAGAGAGAGGGGATAGACGAGAAGTGATAGAGAGAGGGGGATAGAAGATGAAGGGGTATACAAGTTAGAGAATGGGATGGATAGACAGAGAGTTAAGAGTAGAGGGGAAAATAGATAGAGGAGGGGGATAGACAGAGAAGTGTATAGAGAGAGGGGACAGACGGTAAAGAATGATAGACGATGGTATAGGAGGGGGAAAGAGAGAGAAGGGTATAGAGAGGGGGGAAGACAGAGAAGTGTATAGAGAGGGGGGATAGACAGAGAAGTGTATAGAGAGAGGGGGATAGACAGAGAAGTGTATAGAGAGAGGGGATAGACAGGAAGGTGTATAGAGGAGGAGGAGGATAGAGAAGTGTATAGAGAGAGGGGATGGGAAGACAGAAAAGTGTATAGAGAGAGGGGATAGATAGAGACAAGTGTATAGAGAGAGGGGGATAGACAGAGCCAGTGTAGAGAGAGGGGAATAGCGAAGGTATAGAGAGAGGGGGAAATGGCAAGACATACCGAAAGGTATAGAGAGAGTGGGACAGACAGAGAAGTGTATAGAGAGAGGGGGATAGACAGAGAAGTGTATAGAGAGAGGGGGATAGACAGAGAAGTGTATAGAGATAGGGGGATAGACAGAGAAGTGTATAGAGAGAGGGGAATAGAGAAGTGTATAGAGAGAGGGGGAAAGACAGAGAAGTGTATAGAGAAAGGGGGATAGACAGAGAAGTGTATAGAGAGAGTGGGACAGACAGAGAGGTGTATGGAGAGAGGGGATAGACAGAGAAGTGTATAGAGAGAGGGGGATAGACAGAGAAGTGTATAGAGAGAGGGGGATAGACAGAGAAGTGTATAGAGAGGGGGGGAAATAGACAAGAGTGTATAGAGAGGGGGATAAAGAGAAGTGTAATAGAGAGGGGGATAGACAGAGAGTGTATAGAGAGAGGGGGGGATAGACAGAGAAGTGTATAGAGAGAGGGGGATAGGAGAAGTTTTATAGAGAGAGGGGATAGACAAGAAGTGTATAGAAGGAGGATAGAACAGAGAAGTGTATAGAGAGAGGGGATAGACAGAGAAGAGTATAGAGAGAGAGGGGATAGACAGAGAAGTGTATAGAGATAGGGGGATAGACAGAGAAGTGTATAGAGAGAGGGGAATAGAGAAGTGTATAGAGAGAGGGGGAAAGACAGAGAAGTGTATAGAGAGAGGGGGACAGACAGAGAAGTGTATAGAGAGAGGGGATAGACAGAGAAGTGTATAGAGAGAGGGGGATAGACAGAGAAGTGTATAGAGAGAGGGGAGATAGAGAAGTGTATAGAGAGAGGGGGATAGACAGAGAAGTGTATAGAGAGAGGGGGATAGACAGAGAAGTGTATAGAGAGAGGGGAAGACAGAGAAGTGTATAGAGAGAGGGGGAAAGACAGAAGTGTATAGAGAGAGGAGGATAGACAGAGAAGTGTATAGAGAGAGGGGGATAGACAGAGAAGTGTATAGAGAGGAGGGATAGAAGAAAGGGAAGTGATAGAGAGAGGGGGATGACAGAGACAGTGTATAGAGAGGGGGGATAGCAAGGTTATAGAGAGAGGGAGATAGAGAGAGGGGGATAGACAGAGAAGTGTATAGAGAGAGGGGAATAGTAGAGAAGGAGAATGTATAAGAGAGGGGATAGACAGAGAAGTGTATAGAGAGAGGGGATAGACAGAGAAGTGTATAGAGAGAGGGGGATAGACAGAAAAGTGTATATAGAGAGAGGGGATAGACAGAGAAGTGTATAGAGAGAGAGGGGGATAGACAGAGAAGTGTATAGAGAGAGGGGAGGATAGACAGAGAAGTGATAGAGAAGAGGGGGATCGACAGAGAAGTGTATAGAGCGAGGGGGATAGACAGAGAAGTGTTATAGCGAAGAGGGGATAGAAAGAGGAAGGGTATTATAGAGAGAGGGGGGATAGACAGAGAAATGTATAGAGAGAGGGGGACAGACAGAGAAGGGTATAGAGAGAGGGGGATAGACAGAGATGTGTATAGAGAGAGGGGGATAGACAGAGAAGTGTATAGAGAGAGGGGGTAGACAGAGAAGTGTACAGAGAGAGGGGGACAGACCGAGAAATGTATAGAGAGAGGGGGATAGACCAGAGAAGTGTATAGAGAGAGGGGGATAGACAGAGAAGTGTATAGAGAGAGGGGATAGAGAGATAGAGAGAGGGGGATAGACAGAGAAATGTATAGAGAGAGGGGGACAGATAGAGAAATGTATAGAGAGAGGGGGATAGACAGAGAAGTGTATAGAGAGAGGGGGACAGACAGAGAAATGTATAGAGAGAGGGGGATAGACAGAGAAGTGTATAGAGAGAGGGGGATAGACAGAGAAGTGTATAGAGAGAGGGGGATAGACAGAGAAGTGTATAGAGAGAGGGGATAGACAGAGAAGTGTATAGAGAGAGGGGATAGACAGAGAAGTGTATAGAGAGAGGGGGATAGAGAAGTGTATAGAGAGAGGAGGGGGAAGACAGAGAAGTGTAAAGAGAGGGGGTAGACACGAGAAGTGATAGAGAAGGGGGAGACAGAGAAGTGTATAGAGAGAGGGGGAAGAAGAGGAAGTGTTATAAGAGGAGAGGGGGATAGACAGAGAAGTGTATAGAGGAGGGGAGAAAGAAGAGAGTGTATAGAGAGAGGGGGAAGACAGAGAAGTGATAGAGAGGGGGGAAGACAGAGAAGTGATATAGAGAGAGGGGGAAGACAGAGAAGTGTATAGAGAGAGGGGGATAGACAGAGAGGGGGATTGGCAGAGAAGTGTATAGAGAGAGGGGGATAGAAGAGAGTTAAGAGAGGGGATAGACAGAGAGTGGTATAGAGAGAGGGAGATAGAGAAGTGTATAGAGAGAGGGGGGATAGACAGAGAAGTGTATAGAGAGAGGGGGGATAGACAGAGAAGTGTATAGAGAGAGGGGACAGACAGAGAAGTGTATAGAGAGAGGGGGAAGACAGAGAAGTGTATAGAGAGAGGGGATAGACAGACAGAGAGAGGGGGATAGACAGAGAAGTGTATAGAGAGAGGGGGATAGACAGATAGAGAGAGGGGATAGACAAACAAGTGTATAGAGAGAGGGGGATAGACAGAGAAGTGTATAGAGAGGGGGATAGACAGAAGGTATAGAGAGGGGGGATAGACAGAGATGTGTATAGAGAGAGGGGATAGGAGAGAAGTGTATAGAGAGAGGGGATAGAGAAGAAGAGTTAGAGAGAGGGGGAAAGACAAACAAGTGTATAGAGAGAGGAGGATAGACAGAGAAGTGTATAGAGAGAGGGGGATAGACAGAGAAGTGTATAGAGAGGGGGATAGACAGAGAAGTGTATAGAGAGAGGGGGATAGACAAGAGAAAGTGTTAAGAGAGGGGGATAGACAAGAAGAGAGAGGGGAAGGGGTAAAGAGAAGTGTATAGAGAGAGGGTAGATAGAGAAGGTAAGGAGAGGGGGGATAAGACAGAGAAGGTATAAGAGAGAGAGGGGATAGACAGAGAAGGATTAAGAGAGGGGGGATAGCAGAGAAGTGTATAGAGAGAGGGGGAGAAGGACAGAGAAGGATAGGATAGGGGAGAGGGGGTTTGACAGAGAGTGTATAGAGAGAGGGGGATAGACAGAAGAGTGATAGAGAGAGGGGGATTAGACGAGAAGTGTGAGGAGAGAGGGGGATAGACAGAGAAGTGTAGAGAGAGAGGGGGGAAGACAGAGAAGTGTATAGAGAGAGGGGGATAGACAGAGAAGTGTATAGAGAGAGGGGGAAGACAGAGAAGGGGATAGAGAGAGGGGGATAGACGAGAAGTGTATAGAGGGAGAGAGGGGAGGAAAGAGAGAGATAGAGAGAGGGGGATAGACAGAGATGTATAGAGAGAGGGGATAGACAGAGAAGTGTATAGAGAGAGGGGGACAGACAGAGAAAGTGTATAGAGAGAGGGGGATAGACAGAGAAGTGTATAGAGAGAGGGGGATAGACAGAGAAGTGTATAGAGAGAGGGGGATAGAGAAGATAGAGAGAGGGGGATAGACAGAGAAATGTATAGAGAGAGGGGGATAGACAGAAAAGTGTATAGAGAGAGGGGAAGACAGAGAAATGTATAGAGAGAGGGGGGAAGACAGAGAAGTGTATAGAGAGGGGGATAGACAGAGAAGTGTTAGAGAGATGTGAAGAGAGAGAAGGGGTAGACAGAAGAGAGAGATAGAGAGAGGGGGATAGACAGAAAAGTGTATAGAGAGAGGGGGATAGACAGAGAAGTGTAGAGAGAGAGGGGAAAGAAGACAGAGAGGTAGATGTATAGAGAGGGGGAAGAGGAGAGGATAGAGAGAGGGGGATAGACAGAGAAGTGTATAGAGAGAGGGGATAGACAGAGAAGTGATAGAGAGAGGGGGATAGACAGAGAAGTGTATAGAGAGAGGGGGATAGACAGAGAAGTGTATAGAGAGAGGGGGAAAGACAGAGAAGTGTATAGAGAGAGGGGGAAGACAGAGAAGTGTATAGAGAGAGGGGGATAGACAGAGAAGTGTAGTAGAGAGAGGGGGGATAGACAGAGAAGTGTATAGAGAGAGGGGGACAGACAGAGAAGTGTATAGAGAGAGGGGGAATAGACAGGAGAGTGTAAAGAGGGAAGGAAGACAGAAAGAGTATAGAGAAGGGGGATAGACAGAGAAGTGTATAGAGAGAGGGGGACAGACAGAGAAGTGTATAGAGAGAGGGGGATAGACAGAGATGTGTATAGAGAGAGGGGGATAGACAGATAGAGAGAGGGGGACAGACAGAGAAGTGTAGAGAGAGAGGGGGATAGACAGAGAGTGTATAGAGAGAGGGGGATAGACAGAGAAGTGTAGAGAGAGAGGGGGATAGACAGAGAAGTGTATAGAGAGAGGGGGACAGACAGAGAAGTGTATAGAGAGAAGGGGATAGACAGAGAAGTGTATAGAGAGAGGGGATAGACAGAGAAGTGTATAGAGAGAGGGGATAGATAGAGAAGTGTATAAGAGAGAGGGGGAGGACAGAGCAAGAGCAAGTGATAGATGAGAGGGAGGAATAGACAAACAGTGGTATAGAGAGAGGGCGGGATAGACAGAGAAGTGTATAGAGAGAGGGGGAAAGACAGAGAGTGTATAGAGAGAGGGGGAAAGACAGAGAAGTGTATAGAGAGAGGAGGATAGACAGAGAAGTGTAGTATAGAGAGAGGAGGATAGACAAAAGGTGTATAGAGAGAGGGAGATAGAGAAGTGTATAGAGAGAGGAGGATAGACAGAGAAGTGTATAGAGAGAGGGGATAGACAGAGAAGTGTATAGAGAGAGGGGGATAGACAGAGAAGTGTATAGAGAGAGGGGGATAGACAGAGAAGTGTATAGAGAGAGGGGGATAGACAGAGAGGTGGATAGAGAGAGGGGATAGACAGAGAAGTGTATAGAGAGAGGGGGGATAGACAGAAGTGTATAGAGAGAGGGGATAGACAGAGAAGTGTATAGAGAGAGGGGGGATAGACAGAGAAGTGTATAGAGAGAGGAGGATAGACAGAGAAGTGTATAGAGAGAGGAGGATAGACAGAAGATATGTATAGAGAGAGGGGGATAGACAGAAGTGTATAGAGAGATGGGATAGACAGAGAAGTGTATAGAGAGAGGGGGATAGACAGAGAAGTGTATAGAGAGAGGAGGATAGACAGAGAAGTGTATAGAGAGAGGGAGATAGACAGAGAAGTGTATAGAGAGAGGAGGATAGACAGAAGTGTATAGAGAGAGGGGGATAGACAGAAGTGTATAGAGAGAGGGGATAGACAGAGAAGTGTATAGAGAGAGGGGGAAGACAGAAGTGTATAGAGAGAGGGGGAAGACAGAAAAGTGTTTAAAGAGAGGGGATAGACAGACAGAGAGAGGGGGATAGAAGAGAGTAAGGAGAGGTAAAGATAAGAAGGGGATAGACAGAGAGTTAGAGAGAGGGGGATAAAAAGAAGCAGAAAGGGATAAGAGTTAGGGGGAGGAGGACAGAGAAGTGTTATAGAGAGAGGGGGATAGACAGAGGAAGTGTATAGAGAGAGGGGGATAGGACAGAAAAAGGTAAAGAGGGAGGGGATAGACAGAGAAGTTTATGAGAGAGAGGGATAGACGAAAGGTGTATAGAGAGAGGGGGGATAAAGAGAGAGGAAGTGAAGAGAGAGGGGGATAAGCAAGTAGAAGGTAGAAGAGAGGGGGGTAAGACAGAGAAGTGTATAGAGAGAGGGAGGAAGCAGAGAAGGATAGAGAAGGTTGAGGAGGGATAAAGGGACAGAAGGGGATAGACAGAGAAGTGTATAGAGAGAGGGGGATAGAAAAGGAAGTGTATAGAGGAGGGGAGAAGAAGTATAGAGAGAGGGGGATAGACAGAGAAGTGTATAGAGAGAGGGGGGACAGACAGAGAAGTGTATAGAGAGGAGGGGGAAAGACAGAAAGTGTATAGGAGGGAATAGAAGAGGGGGATAGACAGAGAAGTGTATAGAGAGACTGTAAAATGTATAGAGAGAGGGGGATAGCAGAGGAGGTGATAGAAAAGAGGTGTAGAAGAGAGGATATAAGAGAGAGTGTTTAGAAGAGAGAGGGGATAGACAGAGAAGTGTATAGAGAGAGGGGGGATAGACAGAGAAGTGTATATAGAGAGGGGGATAGACAGAGAAGTGTATAGAGAGGGGGGATAGACAGAGAAGTGTATAGAGAGAGGGGGATAGACAGAAGTGTATAGAGAGAGGGGATAGACAGAAGTGTATAGAGAGGGGGATAGACAGATAGAGAGAGGGGGATGATGAGAAAGTGTAGAGAGAGGAGGGGATAGACAGAAGAGTGTATAGAGAGAGGGGGATAACAGAAAGTGTATAGAAGGGGGAGGGGGATGGGACAAGAAGAAAGTGTATAGAGGAGGGGGGAGAAGAGAAGTGTATAGAGAGAGGGGGATAAGAGAAGAGGTTATAGAGAGAGGGGGAAAGACAGAGAAAATTGTATAGAAGGGGGTGAGACAAGACAGAGAAGTGTATAGAAGAGGGGGATAGACAGAGAATGGGGATAGAGAAGGGGGAAGAGGGAGAAGAGAATGTGTAAGAAGAGAGGGGGATAGACAGATAGAGAGAGGGGGACAGACAGAGAAGTGTATAGAGAGAGGGGATAGACAGAGAAGTGTATAGAGAGAGGGGGATAAAGAGATAGAAAGAGGGGGATAGACAGAGAAATGTATAGAGAGAGGGGGATAGACAGAGAAGTGTATAGAGAGAGGGGGATAGACAGAAAAGTGTATAGAGAGAGGGGATAGAAAGAGAAAGAAAGGTAAGAGAGAGGGGGGGAAGAAAAAGAAGGAAAGTATAGAGAGAGGGGGATAGACAGAGAAATGTATAGAGAGAGGGGGACAGATAGAGAAATGTAAGTAAGAGAGGAGGGGGAACAGAGAAGGTTGAGAGAGGGGGAAAGACAAACAAGTGTATAGAAGGAGGAAGGAAGGACAAACAAGGTATAGAGAGAGGGGGATGAGACAGAAGAAGGAAGGATAGAGAAGGGGAAAGGAGGGAAGACAGAGAAGTGTATAGAGAGAGGGGGAAGAAGTTAAAGGGGAGACAGAAAAGTGTATAGGAGAGGAGGAAGGAGAGGAGGAAGGAGAAGTATAGATAGAGGAGGGATAGACAAAGAGGTGGTTGACAGAGAGATAGAGGGGAGATAGAGAAGTGTATAGAGAGAGGGAGGATAGACAGAAGTGTATAGAGAGAGGGGATAGACAGAGAAGTGTAGTATAGAGAGAGGGGGGATAGACAGAGAAGTGTATAGAGAGAGGGGGATAGACAGAGAAGTGTATAGAGAGAGGGGATAGACAGAGAAGTGTGTAGAGAAAGGGGGATAGACAGAGAAGTGTATATAGAGAGAGGGGGATAGACAGAGAAGTGTATAGAGAGAGGGGGATATACAGAGAAGTGTATAGAGAGAGGAGGATAGACAGAGAAGTGTATAGAGAGAGGAGGATAGACAGAGAAGTGTATAGAGAGAGGAGGATAGACAGAAGTGTATAGAGAGAGGGGGATAGACAGAAGTGTATAGAGAGAGGGGATAGACAGATAAGTGTATAGAGAGAGGTGGATATACAGAGAAGTGTATAGAGAGAGGAGGATGGACAGAGAAGTGTATAGAGAGAGGAGGATAGACAGAGAAGTGTATAGAGAGAGGAGGATAGACAGAAGTGTATAGAGAGAGGGGGTATAGCAGGAAGTGATAGAAGAGAGGGGGATAGACAGAAGTGTTATAGAGAGAGGGGGAAAAAAGGGAAAGAGGGGTTAAAAGAAGGAAGGGTAGAGAGAGGAGACAGAGAGAGAGGGATAGAAGTAAAAAGTGTATAGAGAGAGGGAGATAGACAGATAGAGAGAGGGGGGATAGACAAGAAGTGTATAGAGAAGGGGGAAGGAAAGACAGGATAAGAAGGAGATAGGAAAGAAAGAGAAGGGTATAGAGAAGAGGGGGATAGACAGAAATGTATAGAGAGAGGGGGATAGACAGAGAAGTGTATAGAGAGAGGGGATAGACAGAGAAGTGTATAGAGAGAGGGGGATAGACAAACAAGTGTATAGAGAGAGGGGGATAGACAGAGAAGTGTAGTATAGAGAGAGGGGGATAGACAGAGAAGTGTATAGAGAGAGGGGGATAGACAGAAATGTATAGAGAGAGGGGAAAGACAGAGAAGTGTAGAGAGAGAGGGGGATAGACAGAGAAGTGTATAGAGAGAGGGAGATAGACAGAGAAGTGTATAGAGATAGGGGGATAGACAGAGAAGTGTATAGAGAGAGGGGGATAGACAGAGAAGTGTATAGAGAGAGGGGGATAGACAGAAGTGTATAGAGAGAGGGAGATAGACAGATAGAGAGAGGGGGATAGACAGAGATGTGTATAGAGAGAGGGAGATAGACAGAGAAGTGTATAGAGAGAAGGGGATAGACAGAGATGTGTAGATAGAGAAGGGGGATAGACAGAGAAGTGTATAGAGAGAGGGGGATAGAGAGATAGAGAGAGGGGGATAGACAGAGATGTGTATAGAGAGATGGTGATAAACAGAGAAGTGTAGATAGAGAAGGGGATAGACAAAGAAGTGTATAGAGAGAGGGGGATAGACAGAGATGTGTATAGAGATAGGGGGATAGACAGAGAAGTGTATAGAGAGAGGGGATAGACAGAGATGTGTATAGAGAGAGGGGGATAGACAGAGAGGTGTATAGAGAGAGTGGGACAGACAGAGAAGTGTATAGAGAGAGGGGGATAGACAGAGAAGTGTATATAGAGAAGGGGATAGACATATATTTGTATAGAGAGAGGGGGATAGAGAGAGGGGGGATAGACAGACAATGCATAGAGAGAGGGGAAACGACAGACGTGTAGATAGAGAGGATGATAGACATAGATGTGTATAGAGAGAGGGGATAGACAGAGTGGTTAGACAGCGAAGTGGATGGAGAGAGAAGGTAAGATAGAGAGGTGGAAAGAAGAGAGAGGGAGTAGATAGAGAAGTGGGGAGAAAGAGGGTTGGGGGGGGGGGGGGGGGTAGACAGAGAAGTGTATAGAGAGGGGGAAAGACGGAGTAGTTGATAGAGAGAGATTGGTAGATATAGTGGTGGAAAGAGAGAGGGAGGGAAAGAGATAGACATAGAAGTTTATATATATATTTGTATATATATAGATGACAGCAGATAAACAGGGTAGAGAGGGTGGGATAGACATAGAGGTGGTTAATAAGAGCAGAATAGATAGACAAATGGGGATAGAGAGAATGTATATAGAGAGAAATGTTCTGATGACAACTTTATTGTAACCGAAGCGGAGGAATCGTTGACAAGTTATGCATGACCTAACGTTGCGTACTCGGTCCGTCCGCATTCACTACACCAACGCTTGATGGCTAACAAAACCTAAACTGCTGAGCCGAGGATCCACTTCAGTCGTATGCCATCATGTGATCATCGATTTCTTCTTTCTAGGGATTTTAAAAACAGACGTGAGAGCACAGCGTGGCAAAGATGATGCCGTTTTAACATAACGGTACTAAGTTGAGACTTAATGTACTATATCGAGTTCAACATTCTGGGACCCTTATTACATTCTCCTATATTGTATAGCTGTATCCACATACCTATACACTGGTAAGCAATGCACGTGCGCTCTACAACCAGGCGATAAAGATGTGTGGGTGATTCAAGTCGACATTCCCTCCCAGCTCGTGCAGACATGGCTTTTTGTATACACACAACATTTACAAGGTAAGTAATGAACATTTACTAAAACTATAGTAAATAGTGAGCGTCATAAATGTCTGACAGACAACAAACTGTAGAAAAAAATGAACTCTTAAATTTACGAAAACCACCTGTGGGGAATTGTAATTTGTACAAATTTACAAATAGTCAAGTTATGTTTAACTGTTTTTATCAAAGTGAATATATCATAATTTTATAACATTGATATCGACATCATTAAACAAGTTCTGGTTTATGATCCGTTCGCCGTTACCGGACTAAAACATATGTCGTCGTTAAATGATCGTTGGTGGTATTGGCGATAGCAGAACGACAGGCCTGGGTTAATTGTCAGCGTCGTGTCTACCATAAAAACCCTGACCATATTCTCTCTCTCTGATAATCATTAACATTTACGTCAGAAATACGTTGTGCTATTTTTGAAGAAATTGTGAATGTCGAAATTCGTCTTGGAGAGAAAGATCAGAAGAACTGGAGTTAATGAAATCCGCCTCGTAAGTTGTTCTGAAATATTGTCATCTACTAAAATATGGTTTTTTATAGACCGTTATCCTGGGAATTAATCCAAACACAGGGGCTTGGCGACAATTTCCAACCCACGGGCCATATGTATGTATGATATACGGACGATGGATTGGGGCTTTGTTCCCTGTGGATTCAAATATAGGAACTAAGGAGAGAAAATCAAACACTGTTCTAGTGTTACCGTAGCCGTTTCACGCGATAAGCAGTCAAAAACAGTTAAAACCAAATGTGTATAAATATGTTTTGCAGTATTAATGAATATATTTAATATTAAACTTAAAATTGAAACCAACCTAGATGTAAGCTAAAATGATTGATGTTTTTGCGTTAACACATATTTTCCAGACTTTTATGTAAAAATACAATCTGTAATATTTTTGTGTCAGTGACATGTATTTAGCAGTATACTTTGTAAACTTAATATTTTGCGTTACGTTAACCTTTATTTTAATATGTTACTCAATATTGTTGGTTAACCAACGTGTTGTTGTTTCTATGTTAACCAATATTGTGTGATTCGCAATTTTGTGTTTGCCAATATTTCTAATTATTTTTGTTAAGAAATAGTGTGTACAACAAATTTATAAAAAAAACAACAATTATGTATATACATGTATTTAATTGACGACAAATGGACATTTCTTATTGACGACAAACGGACGTTGATTATTGACGACAAATGGACATTGATTATTGACGACAAACGGACATTGATTATTGACGACAAACGGACATTGATTATTGACGACAAACGGACATTGGTTATTGACGACAAACGGACGTTGCTTATTGTCGACATAATTTGAATTGCTTATTGACAGATGGTCATTGCTTATTGGCGAAAAAAGACTTGGACGTTGGTAATTGACGACAAAATGACATTTATATTTGGCGACAAAGTGGCATTACTTTTTGGCGACCAACGCAAAATTAGTGAATGACGAAAGATGGACATAACTTATTTGTAACACGAAGACACTGACTGTTGGCGACAAACGGAAAGTTGGTAATTGGTGACAAATGATTATTGGTAAATGTTTACAAACTGAGGGTTGGCAATTGACGGCAAATGGACATTGATTAATAACGACAAAAGGACATTGTTATTCGACAACAAATGGACATTGAATATTGATGACAAATGGACATTGATAAATGACGACAAACGGACAATGATTATTGACTTCAAACGGACATTGGTAATTGACGACAAATGGACATTGGTAGTTGACGAAAAATGGACATTGATTAATAACGACAAATGGACATTGGTATTTGACAACAAATGGAGATTGATAAATGACCACACAAATGGACATTGATAAATGACGACACAAATGGGCATTGATTATTGACGTCAAACGGACATTGGTAATTGATGGCAGATTGGCAATGAGTATTGACGACAAACTGATATTGGTTATTGACGACCAACGGACATTGGCAATTGACGACAAATGGACATCGATTATTGACGGCAAACGGACATTGACTATTGACGACAAAAGGAAATTGACTATTGACGACAAACGGACATTGGTAATTGACGACAAACGGACATTAATGATTGACGACAAATGGACATTGACTATTGACGACAAATGGACATTGATGATTGATTACAAACGGACATTGGTAATTGACGACAAACTGACATTGGTAATTGACGACAAATGGACATTGATAATTGACGACAAACGGACATTGACTATTGACGACAAACGGACATTGGTAATTGACGACAAACGGACATTGATGATTGACGACAAATGGACATTGATAATTGACGACAAACGGACATTGACTATTGACGACAAACGGAAATTGATGATTGACGACAAATGAACATTGATAATTGACGACAAACGGACATTGACTATTGACGACAAACGGACATTGATAATTGAGGACGAACGGACATTGATTATTGACGACAAACGGACATCGATTATTGATTACAAACGGACAGTGATAATTGACGACAAACGGACATTGATTATTGATTACAAACGGACATTGATAATTGACGACAAACGGATATTGGCTATTGACGACAAACGGACATTGGTAATTGACGACAAACGGACATTGATTATTGATTAGAAACGGACATTGGTAATTGACGACAAATGCACATTGATTATTGACGGCAAACGGACATTGATATGGACGTGAAAAATTGATTTTTCACTGATACAGAAGTGAAGACATTAATTAAAGATGGACCTAGAAGAAGCGCGTGGTAATGTATTGTCATTTCTTTGACCGTATATATTATCACCACTCCACATGATTCTACCGATATTAAAAAAGATATATATATACATATAAACTCACGTGTTTTATTTATTTTAATTAGTTCCATGTACTATCTTTCTTTTCCAATCTGCAAGTGGCAACAATCTGTTTTCGTTTTTGAATCCAAATGTTGTCTGCTGTCGATAAGACAGTGAATTAAAATCACAACGAAAGTTATATATGATATTGAATAAGTGAGACAGAAAAAGTAAATATAAGTACTGAACTGTCTTGATAGGATATCTATGGTCGACTTAAATTTAAATGTTGCAGACAAACCTCACAGAATGCGCTAGTGTAATATGATGCTTGCCTGTTAAGCTGTGTCATTTTACTCGAATATATATACTTTATCAAGACAGTTCAAGGCTTAAAGAATCAAGCTATTAACAATGAATAATTCATTTTTGAGTAAACCAAATCTAAATCTTCACGAGACATTATCAACGAAAGAGATTTGCACTTCAGACATATCGCGCAATATGGTGTGTGCATGAATATACCACATCACGCCAGTTCAATGAATAATTCTAATGCTATCGAGATGTAACTATACAATTTGTGGCAGTATTACTACAATGCACTGGTCAAACATATCTTCATAAATGAAGCGCGGCAGGCAATCATTTTATGGTGGCAGTGACCAAAAGTGGCTATAACTGTCTCGAAATGGCGGCGATTTCTCAAACATAAAAAAAAAAAAAACATAAAACAGCTTTTTATCTGGTAAATTCCACGGGCAATATTGTAGTTTTCCCAGTCGGATTTAGTTCGCCGGTATCTACACATTTATTTATATGATTATAAATATTTGCAGTTTTAGTCTTAGATTTTTATTGTTATTTACACATATGTGTGCTACAAGAGGTCACACATAAAAAAGCAAATTTTACACATGGCGGAATACAACAAATATTATACACTTTTTAGATTGTTTTCAAGTCTTTCAACAAACCTATTATCATTTGAACATACAAACATTGCATAGAGAAACCAAACCTTTCATTTTTGTCAGATAACGGTATATACAATAATACTTTCGAATGTTTAAATTTCTTATTGGCATACTAATTGATAATCACAAACAAATAAAAAATGATACTCGTCATCAACATCTTTAGAACACAAAGGACAAATCCGATCATTACGAGGTATACCAGTCCATCATCCCGTTTCTATGTATAAATTCAATTTGATGTACGGAATTTTACAATTCGTTTGCGTTTTTTTACATTCAGTTGATAAAATAATCGTCAATTTGAAATTAGACTTAAACATGGAATATATCAATTTCGCTAGCCAAATGTTTTCAATACGATATTCTCCTTTTCACTTGTGTGAAAAGGATCGTATTTTATTGAGTACCCTTGCTAGCAAAGTGTGGATTATTTCTTTCTATGTGTTTAATGACCACGAGATTGAATGCCCACGAATATTATCTGCTAAACAGTATCAGTTATACTGTCGCATTGATTCTCGTCATCAGTAAAACTGGATTATAACAGTTAAATCAAAGTATACCGTCACATATTTCAAAACACAGAAGGGCTATCTCGAAATTACTGACTACAAATGCATATTGCTAATTGACAATAGAACTACATTGAAGAAAACCCGGTTCACTGAAACTAAACAAAGAAGTGTGTATTTGAAGTCCAAGAAACATTGATTGGTGGTAGACATTGTTAAAAGAATGTAAGAATTGATTGCTGAAGACATTGTGATATTGATTATTGAGACTACAAATGATGTTTGTTTGGTTAAGATGAAATGCTAGGTCAATCAATAAAAAGGTTTCTTCGACTGAGAGAGACCAGAACATTTATCCTTGAAGATGAAACACATTAACATCACACGGATATGATGCATATTCCTACATATATATACGGACCGTAGTCGGGATTTTGCGCCGTGTGTTTGTGCTTAACGTTGAAATATGAAAACAGATATTGTATTTAGTTATTTTTATCATGCAAGATAAGTAATTATGAACGCTTTAACCTAAATTTCATCATACACTAGCACCCTTGTTAAGACAAATATTGAATATCAACACAATTGAGTGTAAAAACAACAAAGATGGCTGGCTCCGCATCTTGAACTGTTTCAGACTACAACTCACAACACCACACACCAACAACAGGCGCTCACTCCATGTACCGTCCTATTTTTTTTTTTGTTTAATTCACTGACGAGGATATTAAGGTTCAGATTGGTATGTGGTATTTTTATAATATACTACGTCATAATATACATATAGCGATACTATGTCTGGTCGGAAGGACTGCGGTCGACTCTGATAAAATGCACTACCGGTGTTACAAAAATAGACTATCGTATTTTTTCCCGTTGGCGATTAATATAGAACTTTAAGAAGACAGTGAAACACACACTGAGACCTCGCGTATAACATTTTCTTGTTCGCTGAATCTGTTGTAGCCGCATTCTGATATCTGTGCGATCTTCTATTAATAGCAAAAAATGTTTGATAACCGAGATACAAAGTAGTAGAACAGATTAAGTTCTTTTAGTACCGGCCTGTTATGGGGTGTGATGAGGGAAATAGCTACAATGTTAGATTTTATTGATCTACATATGACAGCAGGGCATTAATAATAGTTACGGTTTTTATCTGGTACGGTCTGATGACTTAATTACAGACCGATATATATCAGGTAAAATTGGGGTAGTTTTATAGGGCGTTGATTAACCAAGTTATCGATACTGGGCGCACGTGGTTATTAATAGCACGGTGTTTGTATGGCAAAGGGGAGTGAGGGAGGGAGGGTGCGCGGCACACGACATTCGTTTTATTACGTTAATTGTATTTGACATGACGTCACGGGTTTAGATTACTCCCACGTAATCAAGTATAGCTGATAATGTCAGACATTCTGGCCTATGGCCTCATCTTGATAAGTCTATTTCTGTATCATATAATCTATTGATGTTATGTTTATTTGTTCGTATTGTTTGGTTTTTGTTATTATTTATTTATTTTCTAGGATTTCAAGAAACTTTAGATACTAACGAATTCGATTACTCCTTTGAACACTATATATATTTTTTTTAATTTCGTACGATATTGTCGAAGAGGAATGCGCATGTCTGTTAGGGAATTCAATTTATTATTTTTTCCCTTCTGCTTCTGTCTTCAAGCGGTTACCACAAAGCTACTCATGATACTCACTTGTGATAAACTGTGACGTCATAGCATCATTGCGTCACATGAATTTTGATAATGTCAACGGAAGAGGTAAGGAGTAAATACAGTATATGTGTATCGGCCTTATCAAACGGTTCACGTCGGTTTACAAAATATCTAATGCATAATTCCTGAATTGTTGTAATAGATTTTACAAGCATAGCAATATAGGTTTTTGGTTCCATACGATTGGTTCAAATAATCAACAATTAAGATACTGATAAATTCATTATTTTCGAGGAATCGTATATATATATGCATATTGTAACATTCATCCACTACAATATTTGCGAGAATTCTTAATTCAATATTATCGTCCTCGCCAATCCACGATGGCCATATATAGGATTGCATGTTGAAAGAGGCGACTAACGTGGGTATTCCATATGTTAACTTTGAGAGGCAACCATCATGGGCACTCCAAATGGTAACTTTATGATTTTGTTTTGTGTTGTATATTTAAGTAGATAAACTCTACAAGCTAGTATTACAACATGCTATATTTTTCTCTCTTCTACATAACGATAAAGCTATTTTGCTATAAATGTTAAGTGTTCGCCAAAAGGGTGATAGGTTACGGATTTTCTGACCTGGAACAAATTAAAGGAATTAATGCTTTTACTGCGTTATATTTAACGATAAGCTTCAAATATGTTGCATGTAAGATAAGTCCAAGTATTGTGATTCTGATTGATTTACTTTGTGGCATTTCAGTGCGATAACACTTTAGACGGGGGTTTAACGACCCGTTATCCGTAGACTAATACTTCCTCAGACCACCGAAACTTAACACAATTTAAAACAGCACGGCATATATTGCAGATATTTAAAATTACACACGTACTGACCTTGGGGTTAGGAATGTATGCTAGGATTAATACACATAATATCATACAATTTGTGCTGCAAGTCCGGTTTTGTGCTTAAGTCGAGAAATGTTGTAATGGAGACGACAAAAAAAAAAAAAAAATAAAATAACTAAATATTCTTCATGATTTCGCGCGAAATGTAAATGTCTCAGTTTGCTTAAGTATCAATAACAGAAAGATAGAAAGTGGAACCGAATGGCTTCTGCTGATGCAACAACTGATTAAAATGTATACCATTACGACCAGTCGACCACCAAACACTTTAAAGACTTTGATAATATGCTTATGGAGACACGTGCCTAATATGCAAACACCACCAAACACTTTCTATAGCCTTAGATAACGTTTAGCGTGACACGTCCATAATTTGCGAACACAACACATGAAATAATCTGTGTAAAGCCAAGACGAATCAATATGTACGCTTACAGATGTTTTGTACGCAGGGTTCGGTCTCGCTTTCCATAGATTCTTCTTCAACATGTCTCCTCACAAGTTACCGTAATTAATGCTGGCATTCTGGCATTCCTGCAACCGCGTTATTGAGGAGAAGCGAGGTAGGGGGTAAATACGGCACAGGCGGCTATAAACACACACTAATTCAATATATGCAATTAACCTTATTTTCTTTATTTTCAAAGTGAACATGAGCTGAAAATGAGAAGATCGCTCAATTTTTTGTGCGACTCCAAGTGCCAAAATTGAATACGCTCGGTCGCATTTCATTACAAGCAAATTACAAGATAACACATGCTATTACACCAGTTTTTTTTTTTTTTTTTTTTTTAGTAAATTGGTTTTGCAATATAAATATATAGTTGATATAATATTATATAAACAGTTTGATTTCTTTTGATCTAAGACAAAAAAATGTATTAACTATATTTTAAAAATAGAAAGCATATTTGCTTCCGATCTTCTCAAGGGAAGATTTGTTCCGTATGGATATGTAAACTGAAGAAACGAGGTTTCGTGGAAATTATTTACGAGATACGGGATAATTTTATACACCTGCTCCGCCTCCCCAGTTTCACACAGAACACTTGCGTCAGGCCACTGATGGTGGCACTGTCCGTGTTATTAACTACCAGGTATGATGCCACAGTTCTCAATGTAATTACGCATGTGATAATCAATCTACGTATGGATTAGTTTATCGATTAGTTCATCTCTCTTTTTCTCGTTTTATTTTCGGAATTGGACTACATAGAGTACACATTTTCCATATTGAATATATTTCACTAGGTGTACTTCTGTGATCATTCTCTGGTCGATATCATATTAAAACAATCTCTCCATTTTGTAATCGATTGATTGGAACATAGCAGAATACCTGTAAAATAAGCAAAAAATACATTTGCTCTCAACGCTACATCGCGACATTTATTTTAATGAAAATTACGAAATTTTTGACCCGCGAAATTAGCCGGCTCTATTTTTTTTGTGTTTGTTTGTTTTTGTTTATATATATATATATATATATTCATATATCTTCTGCCTCCATTACGAAATTTGTACGGTGCGACAGAATTTAGAATTATTTAATTCTCTGTCTTTTCTCCTGCTTCTGATCAATTTCGTTCTTATACATGTCTTCTTTGACACTGCCTCACTTTTGGCTCTCATATGAGTGTTCGTTCCAGTGAGGGAGACTCTGGGTTCTGTCCCATCGCCGATTTTTATTGGTGCTTGCTACTCTCTGTGTGACATGCAGACGTTCAGTTTTACTGTGAGTGATAAGGACGGGTACATTGTCAGTATAATGTGACCAAGTGGAGCGTCATACTACCATGTCCATGTGAACGTGGCATTTCAGCGTGATGACACTATAAAAGCGCCCGTCAGTTACCTTTAATCCGTTAGTACTGCCCTTAAATGACCTTATTGTATTAAAAGGGTTTAAAACCGTACCAAACCAAAATCATTATACTGATTCTATAGTTTATACATATACACATGTATAGAGAGACTTCCGGAAATCGTGATTATCGGAAGTCTCTCTATACCACTGGGTTGCGAGTTCGAAACCTACGTGGGGCAGTTGCCAGGTACTGACCGTAGGCCGGTGGTTTTTCTCCGGGTACTCCGGCTTTCCTCCACCTCCAAAACCTGGCACGTCCTTAAATGACCCTGGCTGTTAATAGGACGTTAAACAAAAACAAACCAAACAAACCAAATCACGATTTCCGTGTCGACTAGTGAGGGAGAAATTAACACAATGTTTCGAGCGACGCCGGCTGATGATGACTATGGGGACGTTTTATGATCGACATTGTGATACTATTTCCTTATGGGATAGGAAGACTGACGTGTTTAGTGCTTCTTGATATACACAGTGGTTCCGCTGTCATCGCCCTAAACATAATCTAGATGAAGCAAAAGGCGCTTGCTCTTGAAGAGCACCTGGTCTTATTCTCCTTGTGTTTTTCGGGAGTCTTCATGCAAATATATAGTCTCTCTGTGATAATTTGCTCTCGTTAAATTGATTTTGAATTTTGATAATGGTTTCCGTATTTATTTCGTTGGTCTTTGATGACTTTAGATTATATTTTTACACCTGCGAATTTACTAACGATTTTAAATAAATCCTACGCCAAAAATAACCCTGAACTTAAAGAGTGCTTAAACTATCTTGTATTTTACATATCTTAACACTTCTTTAATATGAATGTTATAGGTTCGCATCCTCTAAACATAAATTACGTTATGTATGTGTTTAACAGACATCTTTACATGTATTGCTAATGTTACAACCAGCCGTCAACATACCTACGGCAATAGTACAGATACCGAGCTTGCGTACGGGAAGCTCTTGTTATCGAAATATCGAACTGATTTTTTGTAGCAATACCTAAAAGACATATAGCTACATTATTAATCATTCGTTACGATTCAAGGCACACTCATCAATTGTACATCATTATAATGCGTTCAAACTAAATCCATTATCGATCCAGGTGCCCGGGTGACAGCTTTTCATTACGCAACACTGTCTTTGATGTCTAAAATATTACCAATAAAAAAGACACAATTTTGTGTAAGAATTGCTATGTACAAACGCAGCACAAATGCGTTCCAAAAGTGTTAATCTAGGATAGTTTTAAAAGCAAAAATCGATTTTATGTATGAATATTGCTGAAAGTATTGGCAAAGACCCTGTAGGTGTTAGGCGAAAGCTTCCACTGTATAGTAGATGGAACTAGGCTGAAGGAGCCAATCTTCCTATCCTCACTCCTTCATCATCATTTTTGTGTTTATTGATCGTGATGCGGAAACGGCGGTTTTATTCTTCCTTTTCATATCAACTCAATACAGCGAACTTTCTCTTTCACTCTAATTAAATTAACCTTTTTTGACTTGCTTTTTGTAAAAAAAAGAGAATATCTTCCTTAGAATAAATAAAAAAAACTGTACTCTGGCTCTCGGCTCATTAAAATCTTTGGTTACGGAAAAACACACTACTCCCGGAATGCGTTTCAGAAACGGTCACACACTTTTCTGAATTTGTTTCAGAAACACTACTCTTGAAAAAATGTTCGTTAATAGACATACGTCCCTGTTAACTTGTTTCACCAACATATATACAATACTTGAATGCGTTTAACAAACAGACACATGACTCCCGAATGTGTCCTAAAATTGGCCTTTTCTTCGAGCTTTTCTTACAGCGTAGCCAAACAAGGGCAGCTTACCTCTCAACTGTGTTAGTGTTTTGCAATTTTCCATTTCTTAAATGTAACACCCAGACTTATATGTCACAACAATTGATCCGATGTTATGGGGCTTGTTCCGAATGTAACGACTTCGGTGATAGATATAGATAACTGACAAAATAATAAAATATATACATACAAGAAATATCTTTAAAATAGATAAACAGCATAGTTTTAATGCTGGTGGTTATGATATAAAACTGCTTGTGAAATAAATTAACGAACTAATGTGTTTCAGCACAGATAACAAAATTATATCAGTTTGAATCGTTTTTGGTGATAATAAGACTGCATTTGAATCAGGAATATGATTTTATTAATGTGTCATTTGAAAAGATACATCAACTTATTTAACTTGCATTCAATCTAAACTTTGTTTCGTTTATAACTGCATATCTGCATTTTGCATTTACCGCTACGTTGACCAATTACATGTACATACTTCATCTTGACCAGTAACGCCGCCTGTCTCGTCATATCCGGAGCCAAAAGAATATTAACGGCTTTGCCGAAAAAAAAAAAACAACAACAAAAAACCACAAAATTACTGAAACGACTTTGACGCAGTCCAAGTTAAATAGTCGGCGGCGAGATCTCATCAGAATACATTCTCTTGTATGATATGTCACTTACCTTTCACTGGTGAAAATGTATGGTGTCATCTTCCCGATCACGTGAGTACTCTGGTTTTCTCCCACAGTGGGACTCCTCTCGCGCTGCCTTCCGGGTCAACAAGCGTAATTAATTGAAGTATGGTTTTAAAATAAACAATATGTGCATGATGTTCTTTTGAAATCTAATATTGCAAATTATTGAAAGAATGCGGCTATTGTTCCTCTTCATCTAGATGTCATTTCTTTCAACCTATTTCGGGTTCCCTCAGCCACCTCCCAGATATCAAAACTTTAGACCCTTTACATCACTGTCTGATGTCCCTAGCATCACTGACGAGTCCAAGAAGGACAAATCAGCTGTATGATGTCCCTAGCATCACTGACGAGTCCTAGAAGGACAAATCAGCTGTATGATGTCCCTAGCATCACTGACGAGTCCAAGAAGGACAAATCAGCTGTTTGATGTCCCTAGCATCACTGACGAGTCCTAGAAGGACAAATCAGCTGTTTGATGTCCCTAGCATCACTGACGAGTCCTAGAAGGACAAATCAGCTGTATGATGTCCCTATAATCACTGACGAGTCTTAGAAGGACACAAAAGTTGTATGATGATAGCATCACTGACGAGTCCTAAAGGACGTACCAACTGTATGATTGAGATACATTCATTTTTGGTTATTGGAAGGTGCTAATATCTAACTATGTCAGTTGTTTCCGTTTGCATTGCCCCGCCTCTTCTTAATTTGGAAAACCGATCTACGTAAACATATTACCTAAATTAAGAAGAAGAAAACTACTCTTCCTGAACAACTGGTTTTATTATACTTTTTCACTGGTCTCCTTGTAAATATATCTTGTTTTTAACATTTCTTCCTAGTTTTATCGACTAGTTTCGTTAGAATGTCGGTTTCGTTTACATATCGACAGTCTCTTATTATTTTCACCAACATATACACGAATAATGAACATGATTCACCAACGCAAGACTCTTGATTGCTCACACTAACGGTCGCGTGACCGTATCTGCATTTTCACAGCAGGGAATTAGGAACTGTCCATGTTCTCTTCGAAAGTCACGCGACTAGTATGAGCTGTATAGTTATTGGAGCCTACGTGCGACTAACCTTTTGACCATGAATTTTATGTTAAAATCGTACATCGAAGATGGATACTCCAAATCAGTTTAGCAATGGCTAAAATGATATATCTTTCTACATTTTTCGTGCGTGTTGATGTGATAAAAAATCAATATGACGCCATTTTGTCCCATTGCTGACCAACGTTTCCTGCACGCTTTGGCACGCCGACTTAAGACAACACATATTTTAGCATCGCATCAATCATTTCAATGACGGAGATTTTCAGGAAGTTATTCCAGTTTACGTAAAAACATATGATAACTCAGTGGAATAGTGTAAAGTGTAATTATTTTAATATCATACATCGGGAGAGTATTCGTCTGTTTGTATCAATGGCGACCTACTGAGATTACCTTGAAAGAAACTCTCAATATGCTTATGATTTTGTAATGATATATATTCTCTTATGACCCATTAAGAGAAACATTACGGAGTTCTTAAAAATACCAATGATCAGTAAACCAACTAAATCGACATATTTATTCAACTTATTGTCCCAAGTGTCCGTATATAAATTAATATTTTCTTTCCCTGTTATATTTATAATGCTCAATCGTCCTTGAGCCGAATCGTGAATGTCGTTCAACACCATACTATGTTTCGTCCTTCTAGGACTCGTCAGTGATGCTAGGGAAACAATTCGGCTATTTCGTCCGTTTAGGACTCGTCAGTGATGCTAGGGACACAATACTGATTCTGTCCTTATTGGATTCGCCAATGGTGCTAGGGACACCACACAGCTATTTCGTCCTTCTAGGCCTCGTCATTGATTTTATGGATATCATACAGCTGTTTCGTCCTTCTAGGCCTCGTCATTGATGCTACAATTGTAGTTACACCATACAGCTATTTCATCCTTCTAGGAATCGTCAATGATGTTAGGGACAGCATGCAACTTCTAGGATTCGTCAATGACGCTAGTGACACTATACAACTATTTCGTCCATCTAGGATTCTCAAGTGATGCTAGGGACGCCGTACTGAAGTCTCGTCCTTCTAGGACTCATCATTGATACTAGTGCCCTAAAATGAGCCAATGGAAATCAAAATGGACAAAATTAAATGGCAGCATACAAAAAACGGAGATATATTTGAACATTTATGAAATTAAAGACTGAAATAAATATGTTAATATGTTGATAATTCATTATAGATCAATAAAGTATTTCGTGTTATTGATTTTTTTTGCCTAGAAATAACAATATAACAAACTATACACAATTGTAGGCGAAAGGTGCCTCACTAATACATGTGCTATTATTATGCAAATGAACTACCCAAACAGAACAGGTCCATTGTATTAATTTTCCCCTTAGGCCTCGGCTTTTTTCTGCGCGTTTGTTTCTATTCTTTTAGCATCTATATAAAGCTCTTACAGGCAGTCTCATAAATACCAATTATGCATGACGAATGCTAGGGAATTCAAATCTATTCATCGCAATCACTCGCAATATATCAGGAATTTGTAAAGGTTTGATTTCTAACTTGAAGAGAATTGTGAAAGTTTTAAAGATGCTTCTGGTGTACCGACCTTGATTTTCTAAATGACACTCAGGGGATTGGGCACAATGATGCAAGAATAGGGATGGATTTGCTCATTTACATATTTTGATTGTCTAGCGAGAGCAAACAGGCTTTTCCGTCTGAGGATTATAATATAGATGGCGACCAGTGTCAAGACTGGTGTTTTAACAATCTATCCCAGAGATCATTGTGCTTCTGTACATGCAACGTACAAGATACTATATTGTACGTACAAGATACTATATTGTACGAACAAGATATTATATTGTACGTACAAGATATTATATTGTACGTACACGATATTACATGGTACGTACAAGATATTACATGGTACGTACAAGATATTACATGGTATGTACAACATATTACATGGTACGTACAAGATATTACATGGTACGTACAACATATTACATGGTACGTACAAGATATTACATGGTACGTACAACATATTACATGGTACGTACAAGATATTACATGGTACGTACAAGATATTACATGGTACGTACAAGATATTACATGGTACGTACAACATATTACATGGTACGTACATGATATAAAATTATACGTTCAGGATACTACGCTGTTCGTTTACGATACTGTTGTACATACAGGAATCTAAGCTGTACGTAAATGATACTAGGTTGTACACACAAGATCAATCTACGGTTATAGTGATCCTAATACACCAACGTAATTTGGATACAATTTTGTTTTATATACCGGTTAGATATAAACATGGGTATTTTCATCAACTTATTAGTCACTTATTTTAGTTATCCACACAGTTGATACAAATAAATTTAAATAAGTAGATTGATTAAGAAATACGTATTGGGTGGTTTAGATATCTTTGCAATTCGGTAGGAATGCAATTTTCACGGTTTTTAACAGCTGGCTGATCAAAGATCACTTCCTTTGCTAATTCCATTAGCTATTACATAATATCCAATTCATATTTTCCAAAAGGAAGGCAAAGCAGCCGAAAATTTGCCTGAGTGAAACATTTTTATTGATATAATTGCATAATATTTGTATGAATGTCGGTTCTCCGAAGATGATAAATATCTATGTTTTAGCATACCATTCAAACAATCCTATAAATAATCATTTGTTGAAGGGTTACCATTAGCAACGACATTTTTCACGTATGACCTTGAGATACAATTCTATCAGACCGCATTAATTTTGCAAGGAATGCCGGGAGAGATTTAAAAGTCGGTGGGACCTAGATAGAGGCTATATTAAGCTTAGAAAATCGGTCAGCCAATCGCTATAAGATGACGCTATGGCTATTTATTTCCTATTCCAACAGAATGGATGGCGTAAATGACCATTTGATTATTTACGACTGATGGATTTACTGAGTTGCGTGGGTTTTTATCTTCCAATGAACGTCTACAATTTTACAAGCATAACAACCCTTTTTTAGCATTAATGCAATCTGATACACATTATATTTTTAGAAATATTGCTTTACATACCAATATGGTCTGGATTCTTGTCTGATCAAACAAACCTTTCCATTGTGTAAGTATGTACACATCCATGAGGGGTATTATATCTCTACAATATATTGGTGTCCCGGTTTAAAAAAACAAGACTGTCGATTCTGGTTAATTGGACCTATCGAACCACTCCCCGTGTCTTGGAATCTATCCTCGGATTTTCACACAAGGAGACGATCCCGGCAATTTTGTCTATATAAAGGAATGCTTATTCTACTTCTTAGGTGGTATTTCTTGAGATGGGTTTCAATCAAATCCTTTGACAAGAAGACAGCTTCCATTGATTGATTTTTTTATTAAAGAATAATGTTTAATGTAAGGTTTCGCTGTTGGTTACGTAGAACCCGATTGGCTGATGTGGTTTACGTCATTGACAAAATCAACAGTATTGTATGTATTATTACTTCTTTTTAAAATAATTGCATCAATGCATCAGTATTCTGGAAATTCACAAGCTAATAATGTTATTTTACATTACAAAATAAAGAGATGCAAGAAAACCTGTATTATCCGACACCTCGAGGAAATAGAATGTATTGGTTGAATTAGAGAGGATATCAGGATTTAGAAAAATCGTTGGTGGTAAAATTAAATGATATTTTCGTCAAATTGATAATTAATATAGTACTGGTTTTGCATCATTATGATAAAAATGTTTTTAGACATTATCAAATGTTAACTGTTTATCTACAGTTGTTATATATTATCATTTCACTTAAGTTTCGACCTATACAGGGCAAAATAAGTAATGTAGAATGGCTAATATTGAACCCTCATATCAGAATGTGGTAGAAAAACAAACCATTGGACCGGACGGCAAGCATATCGGCCTACCTCATGAAAGTGCTACGCATTATCCGCTCCATATTAGTAAAAAGACTGGATGGAAACTCGGTGTTCATCAAAGGATAGTCAAAGGACATACAGATGAAGAGCATTTTATAGATAGAAATTTGATAATAGATGCTAGTAATGTATGAATATAAAACTCGCACCATACATTTGATTCGCCTGTCTAGGGCTCGTCAGTGGTGCTAGAGATAATAAGCGAATCAGAAGAGAACATTGGAAAAAATCAATGTTATCTTGATAAAATGTTAAAATATAGAAGGTGAGGTGCATATGGACTTCAAAATGAAATCAGTTTATGTTTTGTCTTGATGTTGGATCTTGTTAAAAGAACATAAAAAATATTGTTTTGAGTAAATGCCACTATTCATAAGAAGTTTACAAACTGGTTTTAATCCACATACATAACACATACATAATAAACAACGTTCCATGTACGTCATGCAGTATAATGCCGTAGAATACTAGTCATTGAGACTGACAGAGGCAGACAAATGAGATACAAATAGAGGCAGACAGAGGCGACAGACAGACAGAGACTGTCAGACAGCAGTAGAGGCAGACAGAGACATAGAAGACAGAGAGACAGACAGACATATAGAGTACACACGATATATATGTATAGCAATGAATAGTATTAACAATTTTGATGCAGCCGGCATATATACTGTAGCAGAAATACAAATTCTAATTTCGTCTTAAAATTAGAATCTCATTTTTTTTCATAGTTTCCCAAAGTGTCTAAAAAATGTAACCAGTGCTGTTTCAGACGATTTTGAATGAAAATAGTTTTATTGATGGTTTACTCAGATATCACACATGAAGAGTTATATTTTATTCATAACTAAACTGTATTAGACTTAAAATGATTATCTTTGAATATTTTGTTTGACCTAGATTTACATTGTGGTTGTCATTTATGAAGCAGAAGACGCTTATCCCTCCGGGACTCCTCTTTCTCGTTGTACTTATTCAAGACTCTATATCCAAACCGTTGCTTTGGTTAATCTCTTGCCCTCGTTTTATTAGGTTTCAGTTGAAACTACTGTTCTGTTTGCATGTCGGTGTTCTCTGTCTGGTCTTGGAAATCTATAATGGAAAACCAATAGAATGTTGCGATATGAAGTAATTTTTATATGAATATGTCCTGCGGAACTGAATTTCCTCACTCTAGATTTTATAGAGAGGAGAGGCATCCCGTCCCAAATCATATGGCTTTCGAAAACCAATAAAAGCATGGTACTTTTCTCCGATAATACATTTTAGCATGTTGTAAATGGGATACCTAGACTTAGTAAATGGACATTTGATGGTTATCACCGCGGTCTCATAAATAAACAAGACATCTTCTATATTTACATGTCTGGCTTATTTAGAACAAACCAGTCTAGTAGTAACTGTGTCAAGTTCAGTTTCTGCCTTACAGAAGTAAAATGCTACATTGACATCTCGCAATGTTTTGTTTATGGTATCTCAAAGCAATATCTATTTTTCATATGAGGCTGTAGGCTTAGTTTCAAATAATCCCCTCTAGCAAGTTAAACAATTTCGCTTGACCTGGGTATATACTCGTATGGACTTAATTTATCGTTCACAGTTAACCTTGGGTGCTTTTATCTTTTGTTGAATCGGCATAATATTTTTATTTTAAACACCAGATATATACTCTTTGTTATTATATTGACGTTCATGACGTAAACATGCAGCCCTAGAATATCAACATTTACATGGAATCATATTTCTAACCCACTATCGATAAAACCAGTCCAAAGATATGCCCAACATGAAGAATAATAAGAATGTTCATGGAGATCTTGAAAAGGTCCAGGGAGGACAAGACCAGATTCTCCAAGATTCCACATTAACATGGTTTGCCTGGTGATGTAAGAAAAAACAGCATTCTTTGCAATATACCGTCACTGCTGCCAATGACACAATGGCGTTATGAAAAGGGTTGATGATATAAATACAAATATTTCGAGCAAAATGAACAGAACAAAAAATTAAAACACAGTACATGTACAAGTGGTTTCTTAAGACACGAGGGGTACATATCAAACCTTTACTTTTAGTTGTCTTTATGTGAAAGAAGTATTACTTTTGTAACATAATGATAATTCAAGATGCAATATTTGCCTGGTTATAATTTCTAACATATGTTTCTTTATTTTGCAGTGAAGCACAGAATATACGGTTTACAAGATGATGACAGAACTGAATACGGACTCAATCCGGGTCATTCCGAGATCTCCACGCTGTAGTACCGCCGATAACCTACTAAAACTAACTCTCAAGGATCACTATGACGTCACAAGGGAGCTAGGAAGGGGTACGTACGGCCAGGTACTTTTCGCAAAATGTAGAGAAACTGGAAAAAATGTTGCTTTAAAAGTTTTGCCAAAAAGCAATACAAAATTACGCGAGTTTGAGCGGGAATTTCGCTTCAGTTACTTTCTGTCACCTCACACAAATGTAGTCGACACTTATAACGTAGCATTTGAAACTAGAACAGCATTTGTATTTGCGCAAGAGTTTGCAGCGTATGGGGATTTATTTGAGAAGATTCCTCCGCAACAAGGAATGGTTGAAAAAGACGTGAAAAACGTCATCAAGCAGGTGTCGTCTGCTCTTGACTTCATGCACAGTAATGATCTCGTACACCGGGACATCAAACCGGAAAACATTCTTATTTTCGAGCAGGACTTCAGCAAAATCAAGCTTACCGACTTTGGCATGACACGGAAAGAGGGATTAGTTTTACGCAAAGTAAACGGAAGCATACCGTACACTCCACCGGAAGTGTGTGAAGCGGTTAAAAACGAAAGTATAACAGTGTCTTCCACTGGTGATGTGTGGGCGTTTGGCGTGTTACTCTTCTGCATGTTGACAGGGAATTTTCCATGGGAAAACGCAGAAATAAGCGATATATATTATAATGAATTTTCGTTGTGGCAAAGACGAAAATGTACAAAGACACCATCGCAATGGAGAAAGTTTACACCCAGAATTCTGAGATTTTTCCGTAAAACGCTGGAAAGTAAAGTAGAAAGGAGATGCAATGTGAAAGAAATAAAGAAATATTTGAGCGATACGTGGTTGAAGCCATCTGCTCCATCAATAGCTGATGGCACAGAGGAAGAGGATATTACCGTGGACGACGAGAAAAACAATCAACTCACCTCGATTCTACAGAGCCATGGTATCGATACAAACTTAGATAAAAGACTCCGCGAGCGGAGGATTTCAGAATGGCTTCTAGCTCTTTGAAACAGACAATACGGAGATATCTACTCGCCTGCCTGCAATACAGACTTGAAGGATTCGATGGTCGTATACCACTTTAGGTGTCTGGTCGTCCTGAGATACAGACGTGGTTGAAGGTGACCGAAAGCCGTATATAATACGGAAGTTATCCAAGGTGTCTGTTTGTTTGTATTGTGATATGAATGCCACTGAAATGACTCATTTTATGTGATTAGCGAAATGATAGTACATAGCAGAAACGCCGGATAACAATTAATATGTTATCAAGGTGTCTGGTCGTCCTACAACATGGTTGATATTAAAAAAAAAAATCGGGCACTACTACTGTTCACTGTGCTGCAAAAAGTGTTTGTTTGTCCTGTTCAGCTTAGATGTCTTACCAGATATTAGTTTCTATTATTATTACACTAATGTGTGAACAAAAGAGTTTCCGAGGACGTGTTTATACGTTTTTATCGCAATAATGATATACTCTCATTTGATACATATTTTGGCGTTAACATATTCAGTTTATTAACAATTTGACATATTGATGTTGTGATGGATTGGTGCATCCACGATACTTGTAATATACAACAATATCATAAAACTTAGAATATGGAAATCATAAATTATGTAGCACAACATTTCAGCGCGAACATCGCTAAAATAAAATTACTGCTAAAACCTGGATGTTTACAGTATATCACAAGAAACGTGTAGCACTGATGTATAGCATTGACAATGTTATTGATGATGTGGATATCAACAAGAAGTCAATTTGATATCATTATTTTAAGGCAACATTGTGTTTCATTTAATTATGTTTTTTTTTATCTTTATCATTAAGATTAAGATGAAACAGGATTTTACACGCTTGTGGCTATAACGGGAAAACCAGAATGCACTGGCGGAATGATTCATTTTGTATTATGAATTATTAAGAAATTAATTCAGACCCCGCAGTCATGAAACCATTCTCATGCTCAAGTATGAAATCTGTGGTCAAACCAGCCTCCTTTAAACTAAAAAAAAACTAAAACAAAACCTAAAATGAAACCATCGAATCTTGCTTTAAGTCTTTTCGAAATCCCTTCAAATCATTTAAATATCAGATTTATTGCGAACAGTATTTGAGCCTTATAACAAAATGTGTATTTGAATACGAGTATGGTTTCGTGAGTGAGGGTCCAGGTAAATATCATAGATGCCGAATGAGACTTTCTGGAAATGTGATTGGTTAAAATGTTTCATGTGATAAGTTTGAAACCATTTTGACCTAATCAGGTTCAATATAAATCAAATTTGCGGTTATGCATTTTTTTTATTTTTTTAATGGATGAAAGCAGGGGGGGGGGGGGGGGCTGCATAGGATTTGTTTTCCGAATCCTATGTCTGCATTGTTATTTTCATTTTGCTAATTGCTAATCTACTTTGTATTTAAGTAAAACACTTCCTTCATCAACTTGGGTTTGTTTGGATACAGAGGAAGATTATTTACTAGACCTGATCCATTTATAAATATATACATATAATGGTGGTGCTTATTTGTAGCTTGTTATATATACATGAATCTATCACAAAAAAATGAGTTGTGCAATAACGTTGATAGAGCGATGAACATTTACAATGCTGGTTTAATTTCGTCATCCATCGTCATCCAAACTGTTTCCGTTACGTAAGTTTCTTAGCGATGACGTCATACTATCCGTTCCAGTATTTCTTAGCTTTTAAAAACTGTGATTTGTGAACATAATTGTGCCGTATGTAAATGTACAGCAAATGATAAGATTGGTGCATTGTGATGAGGTTTTGATTTTGTTCAGTAAGAGTATGGCTTTGTGATAATTCTATATTGTTATACAAGGAATTACCGTGATACAATATATATTCCAATTAATCAATAAAATGCCGATATTGCAAATGGTCATTGAGTTACATTTTTTGATCACATTCATTAGAACAACTCGTTAATCTATAGTAACACGGTGCTGAATATGCCCATGTACTTAAAATTCTTTTAAAATCCAATATTGAAAATTATGCAATTTATTGAATGATGTTTTTGCACCTCCCCATCCAGATTTAGATATCTCTCTCAATCCTTATAGCTTAATTGGTTATGATGACCATCTATATTTCAACCGTCTTTGGTTCTAATGTTGGTATTTGTTCTGTCAATATTGTGTCTGTTTTATCGATTTAAAAAAATATTGAGATGTATAATATCGATATGACGAAGAACAAAAAAAAAAAAGGCATTTTCTTCTTCTTCCACACACATTCAAAATAAGAAATATGGTGGTATTTCAATATTCATCGAACACGCCTGATCTCATATCGCACAAAAATTACGTGACAACTATATTTCTGTGGAGAAAAAGAAATTTGTTGGTCAGTGTCGAAAGCAACAAGATCGTCAATATACAGCCCAGGTGACTTAGAGGATAATACGATACATAGCACAAGAGAAATTAATACAATAAAAAATAAAATATTCATTGAAATACAAAAAGTTCAATGACAAACAATTTCCGAAGGAGAAAACAAATTTCCGTGTAACTTATTCTAACTTCAAAAAAACAAATCGAACCATATTATTTGCATTTTTATAACAAGCACACGTGTATTTATCATTGAGATATTCTTTGAAGTTTAAGATCAGACATCATGCTTGTAATTGATGATGAAATGTACGTATTTCTAGGCAATGAGCTGAGTAAAATATGAAACACGGCCTCGTTATGCTTACAACTGCCAATTAAAAAAGCTTGACCTGTACTTCATCATTTTTAAATCAAACTTTATATTGAGTTTAGACTCGTTTGGTTTCATATGAAATGACAGCCAATTTTGACTTCATATGCATACGTAGCTACAAAAAGGTTGTATTTCGACTGCGAAGATATATATTCGTTAAACTTGCGTTTGGATTACCGAGCCTTAATTAATTTTTCAGCGTGAAAACCCCATCTGATTTAGGATACGACAGGTGTGCTCAATGTCATGTATAGATTAACTAACGCTAACCGTGTTATCAAAACGAGTATTCTCTTGTTGTTCCATCACACCTAGATTCTATTTTAATATCTTGTTTAATCCCAGTAAACGTGTTTGACAAGGACAGCTCATAATTCCAAGCAACAACCAACCCCGGTAATTTTATCGCTGGTATTCTTTTACCGATGTAAACATCGCGTAATTATTGGCGGGAATTCACGACATGTCGTCTGCTTCTTTTCTTGCAGTCCAAAAGACGTTGATGTTGATGTTAGTGTTTGTGTTTTTTCTCCTAGATTGTAGAACATAGCTAGGCTAACTTCTTCTAAATACACATTTAGGTTGTTCAACGCCAGCTGAGTGAAGATTAGGCATAAGTGGTTATAAGAAAGAGAGCTGACAAACACAAAGATTAATTTTCCCCTCATCGCCGTCGTAAAACGTCATTTCCGCCTAGTAACTGTAACTGTTGATGTTCGAATTAGCTCTGATACGTATGGAGAGTACTTGGCAGAGGAAGCATTGCCCTGGCTAATGTACAATGCTGTGCAGTGTTTGGTATAATAGTTACCGTTGCTTATACATCTGTGATGTTTTCTTGTTTATAACCAAATTATTTTTGTTGTAACAACAAACACGTCTTATTCCGCTCACATTATGACTATTGTGTCCTAACAACAAGGATATGCATACTTACTATACCTAACTTTGTCAATAGCAAAAACTAGTTACGCGTCATTCATGTCGTCTGTTTCAGCCATTCGGAAACCAGAGTTGATATATTTTTACTCAGCTTTCTGAATCACGTTTCTAAAAAAAGTTCCGAATGAGAAAATATATCATTTCTCAGTAAACTCGACGTTTAATTTCAAAGGCCTATGATACTATTATCTGCAGTAAGCTTTATAAACTGCCTTAGTGTCTTTTTTCTCCGTTAGGCGGCGCTCGTTGATATAAATATTTTAGAAGCTTATTCAAGCGGAAAGTTGAAAATATATGATAGGTATCCAATGTGCTGTAATGTCAACATAGTCAAATGGAGAACAATCTTAGAACATTATATAATGTGTTTCAATAGCCCTCTAGACGCGACATTCTCGAATCATGGGAAATTGAAAACAAACAAATTCTAAGTAGTCCACAGAGTTTGTTTAAAACGAAAAGGTAAATCTAGGGTGTATGATATTTTCGACTTCAAATATTTTATAATTTTCTTGCAACCTCTACTCCTACACACACACAACTTGTCAAAGAACAAAGAATGCATTATGAAGCATTTTGAAGTTATTGTTATGTCAAATGATTGGCACACAAGAAAATGCATAATGTTTCCTTTGATATCCCCACAAAGCACGCCAGCGTGTTGTTAAGATAAAAAATACAGACAAAAAAGTGAGGATGCATTTGATGTGATGCATTTAGCTTTGATATCAAATATTGAAGCACTACAGCTTCGTTATATGATCTGTTGTTTAAACACACGTACCCTTGGCGGTGCATGTATGTAGCACTACAGCTTCGTTATATGATCTGTTGTTTAAACACACGGGCCCTTGGCGGTGCATGTATGTCTTCAAAGAGCATAGCTTGGGAAATTGTACGAGTAAATATGGATATGGGGTCACCTTGAATATAGAGTAAGGACACAGTCTTCACCGAATTCATATTTCAGGTGAGTGATTCTCATAAGAATACTAACTTCGCTATATTCTACGTTCATTATTGTATAACTGCATATTGGTATGAATACAATTTAAGGTGAAGATTTTTTTTTTATATAGCATTGATCGCCGTTTCTCTTTTGAGAGTTAAACTAGGCGCTTAGAAATTGTCTAAAACATCACAATTTTTCCACTAACCCATACCTAATCCTATTGTAACTTACTTTCAGGATTTTTTTTATAGGTTCCGTGAAATCTACAGCAGGATATCAATATTTTGTATCATCGAATGACAGCACCGGCATTTGGGGCCGCGGTGGCCGAGTGGTTAAGGTGTCCCGACACTTTAATACTAGCCCTCCACCTCTGGGTTGCGAGTTCGAAACCTACATGAGGCAGTTGCCAGGTACTGACCGTAGGCCGGTGGTTTTTCTCCAGGTACTCCGGCTTTCCTCTACCTCCAAAACCTGGCACGTCCTTAAATGACCCTGGCTGTTAATAGGACGTTAAAACAAAAGCAAACAGCACCGGCAGCATGTTCCTAGGGAAGTTGTAAACTTTATTTTTTACAACAATAACCCGGAAGGAAGCGCGTGAAGAATCCAGAGAACAAGGGCAGGTGACCCCATACTTTTCACGTACGATCGGTGAATCGAACCTTGACCACCTAGGTGAGCAGCAAGTGTTACCACTGTGTCACCGGATCACTCCTTAGCGAGTTTAGAAAGATGTTTAGTTTTTGATGGGTAAAGGATAAAAAAACCGCTATTGGTTGGAAGAACGTGACAAGCAGGTTACGAACTGATTTAAAATTACTAAAGTAAAAAGATGCCATGTTCTTTTCCTTTCCAGGGACGAGACAATGTCTTCTACTAAAATTATCTTTTAGAAAGACCTTTATGACCAACTTATAAAGAAATGTGTCTGGGATAAGGGGACGTTATGAATAAGGTAATTAGAAGAATATAAGACTATGATGTTATTTAATACTGATCAAATCTCAAAATCCCCATTCCACCTCTAATTACAACATCAAGACGTCACAGGCAAAGGAATTAACAGAACATAATACCGTTGGTATACGTGCAGACCATCCTGAAAGTCCGCAATAAACAAGTCGTAACGACTGCTATGTAGCTTCATTATCAAAAAGACAAATTAAGACATTAACAAAAATGGTTTACTTGGTTTATCGCCTTGTGGACATCCTGAATACATCAGGTAGCTACCTCATTAAGTAACAAAATGCGGGGGAGGGGGAGCACATGATGTTAAGCGCAAATGGGTAATGCGAAGTGCCCACGGACCAGATACAAAAGCTCAAGATGGCGACTGATCTCGGCTCCCATGACACAAAGTGAGACATCGAACCTCACACCTCAGAGGTTCACCTATGGCTGTCCTATCAGATGATTTCCTAGTGAGCTATCGTGTCCCCATCAAACGAGATTCGGAAGTAATGACATTGACGTGTGTCGTGTCAATGTATTATCACATAGCTTAGTAGTGAGCTTTCACGTTTAGTTACTGTAAATCACTTATATTTCGCGTGGGATTTTTTTTCGCGTTAATTCGCGAGGAGAGTCAAACGCGAATTCAAATCCCTCGCGAATATTTGTATAAGAATGACAAGAATGCTAAGTTGCATCCATTTTGAATCTACCGTAATCTTTAGTTGGTGAGCAAACGTCGCCGTTAAAGTAATGACAGCATGATAGAGTATATACTTATATCAGAGTGTGTTTTTATATCACAAAACACCAAAATTTCACACACAAAAAAACCCACTGAACACTGATATTGTGGTTGAACTCGGACTTAATTAACTTCTAGACGACATTTTACATGTAGTTAATTTAGGTACAATATGTACGGTCCCGAGGATCCCGGTGGTCACCCGGAATACGTCGTACTTTATTACCCACGCTGTTGTAAGTAATGTAAGGTTACATGTATATATAGCACTTCACATCGCTTGATTCTCGAAAAGATATTTACCATAACAAAGTTGAAATCAAACAAATTATTTATTTAATTCAAACATTCAGAGCAAATAATCGCCTGGAGTATAAATCATTAGCAATAGACTGTCCCGAGAACTGTTCATTGGTATCACTGTATACACACGTACGTTAGTTACAATGTACGTTAACTCACAACCTATTGTAGTCCCGTCATCTTCCAGGCATTTTTAATGAGCCGTGGGTTTTGTTCAATGTCTGACACCGCCTTTGTAAGCCATTTAGAATGTATACAGGTACGGTAAATACAATTCAGTATGTCCAGACACCGATATCACATGATTGAATCACATGACTTTTCTTGTACCGTCACATGACTCTCATAGACAAATTGGCTACCAACATTGAAAAATCGCCGATCTGTTAACGTCATTCGCGAATTTAAAGTCATTATGAGATCAGAATTCGCGAAATTATGTATTCGCGAATAAGTCAAATTAGGTGAGTTTGCGAAATTAAGTACTCGCGAAATATAAGTGATTTACAGTATGCTGTACGAAAAAATCGAGATAAGAGGTTAATGTACAGGTGTCTGTCTTTGATATGCCATTGAGTGTATGTCTGATTGACAGCTGATCTTGTTTTTTTCAAGATAAGATAACATGTGGTCATTACTGTCGTAGAATTATTACAAACTTACGTTTTTGGTATAGGACGTGACTCAATGTTATAAAGATCATGAGTGGTAAAATCTAAAAGAATGACGATTGTTAGAGTAAGTGTCAAGTATCAAAGGAATTATTTTCATCCTTTTAGACTTTGGACAAAATTAAGAATGTTTATCATTTCCATAAAACATGCATCAATTTAGTAATATTTGATAACTTTGATCATTCCTTATTATCCCCAAGACCTAACAATGTATTTCTTCAGAAAGTTTAGGTAATTCTACTTCCAAGTCTTCAATCGAAACAATAAAATCTATGTTTACGTTTTAAGGTTACCCTAACAGCAGTCATCCTTTTAGGTCAGACAAAATACATGCTACAGAGACATAACAATACTCGGTATTTGAACGCTCTGTATGTCAGAAAAAAGAGCAGATGTACAAACGTAAATCAATACTTGTTTTTGTCTCCTCAGCAGGTGTGGTGATTAGGCTGTATGTCATCTTATAACACCCATGGGAAATCTGTCAGATTTTAAAATGATGCCGATATTCTCACAGCATGTGGGATCTTTGCTTGGGTGTATTAGTTTAAGTCTGTAGACACCAAGGAGTGTAGTAGCAGGTTTATTCATTGAAGTAAATAGTACAATGAATGTTCAAAGGACACACTAGAGGATAGCTTATATGCATATAAATTTTGTATTAGGTTTAGTACTAGCAATAGCTGTGTTAGGTCTTCTGATTAGCATATTTGCTTCTTCGACCACCTGTCTCCTGTCTGCCCTGCAGGTAGGGCGTAAGAATTGTACCTGCTGCCCCCATTGCATGATCGTAGGAGGCGACTAAATTTGGGATCTTATCTTTTCTCTTTTCTTAACAGCTTTCTTCTTCCTAAGGTCTCCCTTGACAATGCCTCACTTTTGGCCTTTAGTTGAGCGTTCGCCCTTGTGAGGAAGTCTTTGGGTTCTGTCCCCTGGCCGAGACATACCAGAGTATTTAAAAATGGTAGTTGCTACTCCTGCTTAGCGCTCAGCATACTTGGAGTGGGACGACTTGTTGTCCGTTGTCAGTATAATGTGACCGGGTGGGGTGTCCTTAAATGACTTTAGCTGTTAATAGGACGTTAAACAAAATAAACCTAACCAAACCAAACTGTCCAGTTTCACTATTGTTATTTTACTTGAGGAACTCTTTAATTTATTACAGAATTCAAGGAAAGCTCCTTAATTAAACTAATTTCTTTAAATAAATCTCATTATGCCTTCTGATGATCAATTTTTATGTTACGGAGATTTCTTTAAGAATTAGAGAGCATTAATGAAAGTGGAACCTGTTATATTCTAATTTATCCCCCGTCAAACGTTCCCGGTCACAGTCATTCTTAAGAAAGGGAGATTCTTTAAACAAATGAGTTAGTTTTCCTTTTTCTTTAACCTTTTTATGTTTTGCAAACACACCGGATACATATTGTAACGTAGTCATGCGCTTGTAATTGATTTATTGACGTATGCGTGGTATTATTTCGGTTGTTTGTTTTTAGAGATGATTTTCTGTTAGAAACCTGAATGTTCATGTTCAAGGATTGCGCAATGTTATCGCTGGGTAGGATTAACGTTACATGTGTGCTATCTCACATTGCTTGGCAGCCGGTCTTCGACCACATTAGAACTATGACATGGGGATCTCGAGTAAACATCTCGATATAATTAGGTAAAAGTAGCACAGGATAATCAGGCACCCGGCACACTGAAAGAGCAATACGTGATTCGATAATTATAGGCAGGATAAAAAGACAGTGGTTAAGAAAAGCAGAAGCTGGAGGAGATGGAGAACACATGGGTACAAATTACAGTATCGCCGGAAAAAATAAAATGAAGGGACCTGTCATAATATGCATTATATTATTATATTAAATTAAAATACAATATGTACTATACGATCATTGTGAGTTTGTGACAAGAACTGTGGCGCAGGTATTGATACTGTTAATAAACACTGTCTACTATCAACTATTATACAAGCGTTCACACCTAGTTGTGTTAACAAATCCCCTCTCTCCGACAGCTGTTTGCACATTACATTTTTCTGTGTACTGTGTTCACCTAATGGTTATATGAAGTATTCCTAATAGCATGACGGGTAGAAATATACTTAGGCTGAATGATTAATGTAAAGTGATACAGTATGTACTTCACGGACTCTTCCGTAATTCGAAACTGGTGGTAAGACGGGAAAATAGTACTGATACCAATTGAAAATAATACATTATATTAAATGCTTGTAATAGAAATTGTTTCATTTCAGAATATTTCATCACAGATTTTATTAGCATAAAATAACAAATACTAACACCCTCGCGCGTACACACACGCACAAATTAGCAGTATGCAAAAGCGCATACAAATCGCCCACTGGCAATGTCAACAGTTCATATGGCATTGAACGGAAAGATATATCTATTTCTATCAGTAATTTAAAGTGAGACAGTATTTATAATAAAGACGGGATAACAAGTGGTAATTGTCCATTATGTATAGAAATATACTGTATGTCTCCTAATTACCGTAATTAACCATATTTACTTCAAATAAATAGAGCTGTTAAGTTATCCGCGATCTGCATTGTCAAATTGGTGGCCAAAAGTTGACCACTCATCATACATTTACACCTAACTGCACTGGAGACAGTAAAGATTATGGCTGAAATCAGTCGTTAAAAGTAAATTTTAACCTAAACTAAACGTCAATTATCTCTCGAATAAAGTTGAATGGGTTTTTATACGTGACATCATAAAAACAACCATAACTCATTCTCAAAATCGACTGAACAATTGCAACGCATAGACGAAAATATATTTGCAGGGTGACATTTATCAAAGTACAAGGATGATATGACCAGATGTCCCGGGAGAGTGAGCGTCTTCTGCTTCATCGACGACACCCGCCATACAAATATAGGTCACGGCGACACCCGCCATACAAATATAGGGCACGGCGACACCCACCATACAAATATAGGCTAAATCCGGGTTAAGTCACAATCTTAAATGAGAGAAAGGGTAGTATAGATATATTCCGTATAGGATATTAATCTAAGAAGGAAAGAATTCAATAGACTCGTTTGCAAATTTTCTGCCCCCACACTTATTTCCTAAATTGATTTTAATTGCTGTAGCAAAACACATCTTTCGAGATATGAGATATGATTGTAAATTGCTTATGCAATATGGTATCCAGCGTTATTTTGTGTGGCTTAGTTGTTGTCAACCAGATTCCCATCCAGATTTTGAATTTTTCGTTGGCCTATATCGAGTTTTAGTCGTTCCCCCTATGGTCCCGTCAGGCCCTTAGCATCATTAACAAGTCCTCGAAGGATAAGCCAGCTGTATGGTATCCCTATAATCGCAGACGTATCCAATGGAGGATGAACAAGCTGTATGGTGGATGCAGTTTCCTCTACTTTACACATCATTCGTGGCGGCAACTCTTTATCTTTCGGAAAACAACAAAGCAAACTAATATTCGAACCAACATCTAAACAACTGGCTGACATTATCCGGAACTAAGACATTTCATGGTCACCTAAAAAATATATTTTACATATATATAACAGTAGATCTGAATTCGATTTGAAATGTGCTAATATCTTATGTCTTTTGTACAGTCATTTTGAACGTAAAAAAAGGGGGATTTCGACACAGATTTCCTCGGTGAGTTTGACTGATTTAGTAGCAGACTTTGATTTGTCTCCGTGTAGGGTATCCCTTATTGTCCTTACTTTGCCGTAGATATTCTCTTTAAACAATACAGTCGTGTTGACTCATTTTCGAACTGGCTTTCCGAATTGACTTGCGCAAAACGCCAAAGGCATTTACTGTATCCAGATTGTAAAATGCAACTACAAGTGGATCTCCTGCTGAATAAGTGGTTTCTGGTGTGTCTTTCATTCATGGTAACATTGACGAGACAAAAATTTGATATGCAGTCCTCAGAACAAACCTGGGATCTTCAAACCCATCGTTCCTTTCTGCTGTTTTGTTCTTTGATTGGCACATTTTGCGTGTAGGCCGCGGACAGACAAACAAAGAAACAAAATGTCCACGTATCACAACATGTTTTGTACAGTATTTGAAACCACCAAGGATTCGTCATCAAAGTTTAATATAAGCTCGATAAATGAACAAAATTGCCTGTATCGGTTTGAAATTTTATGCAACTAGTCTTATTCTATACAACATTATTAATCTGAAAATCTGTTATACACTGTTTTGTATTTCGAATGATCAAGAAGGAAGAAGCAAATTGGATTAAATTGACACCGTTGCCTTGCCAATTTTCAATTAAAAGACCCGGCATAGCCTGGTTCTCAAGGTTGATTCCTATAATTGCATGTACATGATCGGGAGATTTGAAAACAAACTGTGAAAAGTCACCATTCTTTGTTGACGTTATGTAATTAGTTTTATCATCACAGAAGTGCTCTTTGTTCATATGAAGCATAATAAGACAGAAGAACGTTGATTTTAACGACTTCAGATACCTTGATCCAAGCTTAAAAGCGTATCAATTTGCAATCATCAATACTAGTCATCTATCAATAAAAACATCAAATCTTACCCGGAAATATCGTATCAAGTTTGATATGTTAAAACCACAGATTTAAGAACCAGGGATGTGGACAACTGGAAATGTATTAAATTAGCAATAGGAACACTAACATCCACTGTTATCACATAGCTTAGTAGTGAGCTTTCACTTTTGGTTATGTTGTAAGAAAAGATCGAGATAAGCGGTTAATGTACAGGTCGATATCTGATCTTGCTTTTTTAAGACAACACAGCATCAATACACTACCTACACAAAGTATATCAAGGCTAAAATAAAGAGCTTTGCTCCTTGGTCTGATAAGCTCTCCGATGAATTATTGTCATGTTATAGACTTATCCGTACGTTTTGACCCATATAGGTTTTATATAGGCATTTTCAGGATATATTGAAGTCCGGTTCCACATCTTATTGTAAAATGTTGTGGTCACCTCTTGGTTTGGTTGAGGGTTTGGTACAGTAAAAAATGTGTAATTGAACTCCCAAATATACTTTTTTTTTTACTTGGAAGAGAGTTAATTATCTTGAAACAACATTATTTTGGTACGAAAAAATCGAAGTTTTGTATAACATAGTTCAATAACCATGTGACATTTTGTATTACATAATACAATAGATGATATTCCGTATTATAATAGTCAGGTGTCAATTTGTATTACATAGTACAATATTAAGATGACAATTTGTATTACATATCACAATAGTCAGATTACATTCTGTATTACATAGTACAATAGTTAGATGACAATTCCTATTACATATCACAATAGTCAGATTACAATCTGTTTTACATAGTACAACAGTCCGATTATAATTTGTATTACAAAGTACAAAAACAGTTATAGATCTATTAAAACAATTCTAAAGTTATACAAAATACATTTTGATGATAACCATAGTATTTCATTGTATTGTTCTTTTCGTACATTCAAATATGCAATTATTGTAAACTTTATTCAATTTACAACAATTGCAAAGCAAAGGTATATAAACTAATATTAATTACGCATGTTGGTGCAGATGGAAGCGCGCAAGGGGTCTTACTTTGGGAGAAAACTGGAATACCCGGAGAAAACCAACCTGGTCGGGTAGGTGATCACCAACCTTTTCACGTCCGATCGGGGAATTGAACCCCGGCCGCCTAGGAGAACGGCAGTTATGTTACCACTGTGGCATCCGACCACCCTTTGATATTATAGGGACCAAAGGGTAACAAAAGAGATGACTAAAGCTGCCAAAGTGATAGACCGGAACACAAGAGTGGTGCAATAAATCTGCTCTGCTACAATCTTTACTATGAATTCTGGTAAATGTTTGTTTCGCATCTTATACATTTGTTTGTTTGCATTTAAAGATTTTCTTCTTTTTTTTTAATTAATTTTTTTTTAATTGGCCTTCTTGTTTCACATCTTTTACATTTTTTTGGTTTGCATTAAAGATTTTTTTGAAGTGGCCTTCTAAAAAGCTGAGATGTAAAACAATGTCAAAACCGTGCAAAGTTGTCTTCCTAGATTACAAGCATCAATGACTACACATAAATGTTTATTTAAAAGCCTTTATCTCTAGCTCAGATGTTTGACACATTTTACTACAATCAATCATCATTAAACCATTTAAAAGTACAAGTGGCCGTGAAATCCTGAAGATGCGGGTATGCATGCCACAGTCTCTCTGATGTCACTTCAGGAAGAAACAGACAATCCGTATTTTTATTGTAAATCATAATGATAACACAAGAAAATAATAATATCCACGAGGGTTACAGAACATATTCACCAAAATACAAACGCAATTAATGGGGTATGTTCTCAAACTCAGTGTTACAACATTAAGAATGTTAAAAAAAATATTATGGATGTTTAACAGCAAGACCTAAATAAGTTATATCATCTTATATCAATGGCTCTTGTCGGCCATGATGGAAGCGCATGCGTGGGTCTTACTGTTGACTTTGCCCTACAGGTAGGGCGTGAAAAGCAAGAATTGTACCTGCTCTCCCCATTGCATAATCGTAAGAGGCGACTAAATTTTCTTATGTTTTTTAACAACTTGATTCTTCATAATGTCTCCCTTGCTCCGTAACAATGTGTCACTTTTAGCCTTTAGTTTGGCGCCTGTGAGGAAGGATTCTGTCCTCTGGTCGGAACATAGCAGAGTCTTTAAAAATAGTAGCTGCTATGTTTTTTGGTAGTATGTTTCAGTAAGGTAGCACTATAAATCGGCAAAAGTTCCGCACTATCACAAAAAGACTTAACACGAACATACCGCAGCCTCCCAAAGCACATTCTCACTCACTACACGCATGCATGTTGCACGTTCTAATGGGGAAGTATTAGGTTTTTAAAAATTCAGTTGAAAAAAACATGCCAACAATTCACACCTCTCCTTTATTGAGCCACTTTTGCAGCATAAAAAACAAGGCAATATGTCGCATTTTACCGTATTTTGTTAAATAATAATATTAATCATAATGAAACACATTTGAATTAGATATAGACGATCTCAGCTGTATTAAGTAGAGCAGTTATTCACTTGTTGATTTCTATCCGTGTTCCAATGCCACACATCTCAAGTGTAGTGGTCCTCTTCGGTTTGTCCCTAACACCTGTCACATATGTTTTTTGTTTTGTTTTAGTGCTTGTTCTTCGTAACAGGCAGGGTCATATGAGGACGTATGTCAAGGAAAATTACAAGGAGTCGCCACTTACGATATGCAGTAAGATACAGCAGGTATAGTTGTTTCCCGCCCCTGCACAGGTTGCAGCATCTGCATCAACTTCAGTGTTTGTCGTTTTGCCAGTCATAAAAATTTAACAAGAAAAACGAAAATGCCACGTAATGTTTATATGAGCAAACATCTCTGGGTTTTTTTATTGTCCTTACTACTTTGCTAAAATGAAGACACGGACATTCCCTTGATGATCAAATTGCATTATTCGGTATATACTGTTACTTAATACTAAAATAGCATGTTTATTTAGTAAATGCGCTTTCTTTCTGTGTGTAACAAGCTTATGTGTTCTGTCTACATACCAGGAACCCCGTTATATCTCAGTCGGTTAGAGCGCCGGCAACGCAACCTCAAGTGAAGATCCGAGGAGCGCGATTCAATGATCACTGCCCATGTCTGTTTGTTTTTCTTGGGAAGCTTAGGAAAAGGGCCGGTCTGTGCTGTCATGGTTGGTTCCGTTGGCAAGACACTTTACTGTAATTGCTCTGGATGGCATGCGACAGGCCTTCCATACAATGAGGTAGTCACCAACTACTACAAGAGATCCCACCTCAATATGGCCCTGGTTGTTCTGGGGGCGATAAATCCAAAAAACACAAACAAACAAAACAAACAAGCCTACATTCCAAAATGACAAAAGTCTAATCAAACTACATTATTTATTGATTATCACCATTTTCGTTACTTATTATGAATTAATTATTAGTTCCTGATTAATTGGATGAACAGTTATGTCATGAATAAGCATTTACAACTTACGCGAAATTTATGCAACCCTCAGGTTACATAAGTGCAACAGCGTAGGCAAAGCCAGAAAAAAAATGTAAAGTGGAATTTTCTCTGGTCGCATAAATTTCAATGTAGTATGAATAATAATCCGAAATTGCGACAATATACGATATGTGTCGGACATACAATGTATATACTTCTCCTTGCCTACACACTTTTCTAATAAACATTTTCGTTTTTATTATTTTCAAATATAGGATAATTTGCAACCAACATTCGACATTTACCCAAAAAAAGAAAATTAATATATTATTGTTTTACTTTAATGCATCTTAAGATTAAAATTCGATCATCCACTCGGAGCGGTTTGCGTTTCTCGGGAAGCTGAGAAATTGACCGGTCTGTGCTGTCCTGGGTCTGTCCTTGGGCAATTGAAAGACACTTTACCCTAATTGCTCTTCAGGACGGCATGCGACGGGCCTCTCGTATGCTTTTCAATGAGTTGAGACAGAAAACTATTCGATAGGTCATTGATGTGTCAGTGTAAGTGTAGGGGTCCAAAGACGGTTCATTGAGGAACACCGGATTCCACCGACACTTCCTAGAGCTGTCCTTTCACTTCAGATAAAACTCGCATGGATCTTGGTGTAATTTTATCGAAGGAGACAGAAGAGCAAGCATCCGACTTGGGTAGGTAATCTTGGTATATTTCTTTTATTGCTTTCTGTACGTACTTCTTGTCATATTTAAAGTGTCCCTATAACATACCAGTCGATCAACCGTATCCTCTGATGGCTATTCATTCAAACGTAACTGTTTTCGTAAAGGTGTATTCTTTGAAACAAATATAGAATTAAGATTATGTATTGTTGAATGATTAATCATAATCAAACAAAATTAATGCATTAGAATTAAACTCCAACTGTAGGCTTATAAATTTACCACATATATATGTTTCTGCTGTTTGTTGCTCTTGGAGGGTTCTAATGCTTTAGAGACTTCAAAAGAATAATTGATTAATAGAATCTAACATTGGCCTGTTCTATGAACAGGGAAATCTCAACTCTCGTGTCTTCAAATATTTATTAGATATGAAATTAACTCGAACGAATTGGTCTTGGTGATTTTAAGTTGCAGAGTAGCTCAGCGGTTATACATAGCACTGGAGGATTCGTATCGCTTGCGATGTCCTGTTGTTATGCAATTTGCAGCTACAAATGTCTGTGATTGAGTTATGCTATTCTATATTTGAATTTGAGTATTTCGGTTACTGATAGAGAATATAACCAATCTGTATAGAAAGATATGGAGGATATCTAACAGTAATACCAAATATATTTCACGATTGGGGCTAATATTTTGATTTTTTTCGAGGGCGCTACACGACTGAAAATATATTTGGTATTACTGAAGATACTGTTTATTACAATTTTAAAGCAATATCAACCGGGGCAGCTTTAGAGTTCTCCCATGCTAGTGTTTTGATTGGTCAAATCATAAAAAAGTTATAAATATCACTTTCAGAGCAATTTTCGATATTTCACTGGTAAAATGTAATAAAATAAAATGATTTTCCGTTGCAATGTGAGCTTGAAGTTCATTAAAACAAGATGTATTCTTCAATCCAATCATAATCCGTAAACAGGAAACGGAATGGTTATGACCATGGAATTGATACTAATTAAAACATCCAGTCTGTAATTTTCTGCAATACCAACTGATGAATATTTTTTTAATTTCTGGCGGAGTATCGAGAAACATGACGTAGTTAGTAATACAAGACTGGTTCAGGTCTGATTCTAGCTCGTTAAGAAGATGATATAATATCATCAAAGGGTTAATTTAGTCGACAAGCAAAAACTAGCATTTTCTTTGCACTTTAATGATTTAGTAATCAAACCATCAAGAGCAAAATCTGCATTTCAAGGAGCGCTACTTGATTTAATGCCAAAAAGAACATCCGAGCTGTCATCTTTGTCTTCACTCAACTTTTTTTTCAATTCAAACTTAATCATTTGCTGTAAATTTATACATTTTAGCGGTAATATTATTTTAGCGTCTTTCCCGCTGGGAGCGTTGAGCTAAATCATGATTGCGATAATAGCACTTTTATCAAGACTTTTAGCAGTTGATTTAATTTTTAATCTTTTAAAATCTATACTATTGTAAGACTGTTTTGCTGTTATTGCTCTTGTTAATGTTAGTACTTTTAAATAGCTTTATTTTTATTTTTTATTTTTTTGCATTAGAGGGGTGACAAACTTTTGAACAAAGGTTTCTCAACTGAAATGGTTAGGGTAATGGGCCACCAGAGCAAAAAAAAAAAGTATAACGACACTTCTAAAGTGATTCCAGATCAAGATTTATTTTTCATGATCAAAGTCAATGTGAAATTAGATCAAATTTTCACTCCCATTTTGGCGAAAAGTGTGTATATTTATTTTTATGTATTGTTTGATTCATTTTCAGGTGCTGGTCATGATCAAATGTTTGCTATATTTCGATCAGGACGGATTGAGTATATTGTAATGGATAGATTAATATTATTCATCTGGCATTTTTTTTTGTTTCAGAAATATAACTGTAATGGCGTTATCAACAAGCAATGCTATTGCTAACTTTGTGGGGAGAAGACAGTATTGAATCAAAAAGGTTATCAATGTGTTGGACAAAAAGGACTTAAAGCTGACAGTGCAAGTTAAAAAGCATCCAATTGAGATTAAAAAAAACAACACATGTACAGATTTCTGAAAATCGTTTTCGAGACAGCCCCCATTTATGGTAGTGTCGTATCTAAGGACGGGCAGACATTTTTCTTTTTCGTTATGCATGGATACGAACCGCTATAAAGGCGCGTGCGTTCATTGAGACAAGCATCAGTCTATCGATACATGCGCAAAGCGACACATCTCTCCATTATTATATAGTATACGTTCTCAATACACACGCCAACGGGTTTTTGTTTTCATTGTACGCAATTGTAGAACTTGGATATGGAATTTGAAGAGGTAATTATATATATAAAGATATATTTTATTTTACAATAAAAGAAAGAAAAGAAAATTTTGACAATACAATAAATGTGGGCCTCAACAAAAACATGCACCTAATAAAATTATAAACAGGGTATATATGAGTAAACTCCTACCTGAGTCTTTACAACTGTTACAGTATTATATCCATAGTTTCCATCGATATATTTTCCGTGTCTTCGTATTATTTGTGCACGTGTCATAACGCAATTAAAGCGTGATAAAACTGCACTACTGCACTACAACAGCCCTAGTGTAGTGTAGTGTAGACAATATGAATACATCCGAGGAGTTCCGAGTGCTAGTGTAGACGCGAGTAAAAATTGGAACTCCTCGGACTGTTTACTTGTTATCGAAATGGCTGCACCCACGAAAAACACGCGAGAAAATGGATAGAGTATTTCGGATTAATTCGTTATGCATTTTCAGCATTTATTTGGAGATTTTATTTTAAACAAGATTTGAAAGATAAACTGAGAGACACTGACCATCTTTCTGCTCAGGTTACAGGTAAGTGCTTCGTCTGTTTGGTGTCGTTCGCGAATACAGTTGTAGGTCACGTGGTGTACAGATATAGTGTAGGTGATACAGGTGTGCCACCGTGAACACCAGAGGTTAGAGTGAATGCGAGTGTGACGAAGCACGTTCTTTTTATAGCAGCGGCGGCTTGGTTGTATCCACGCATAACAAAAAAGAAAAATGTCTGCCCGTCCTTAGATATGACACTACCATAACTGGGGATTGTCTCGGAAACGATTTTTGGAAATCTGTACATGTATTATTTTTTTTAAATCTCAATTAGATGCTTTTTAACTTGCACTGTCAGCTTTAAGGGTCATCTATACAGCAGAATAATGTTGAATTTCAAACACGAATAAATATCTTAAAATTTGCACAAAAATAGTCATATACCAAAATGTTTGTTTGGATATGTAGTGTCTTAAAATCACAAACAATTTGTTGTAGATGCTAACAATTTCTTCTATAGAGTTGCTTTGTGGTAAGTTGTAGCATGGAATAATTCCAAGTCACAAAAATAACCAAACCTGAAAAATAGCCCAGCTGTCATGCTCACAAGTGTCTATAGCACAGGGTAGGAGCATTTGTTTGACCGGATTTGACCAGCCTCGACCTTTATGGTCTGGGTATATGCAATCACTACATGTCGACGTGTCTTACCCAGGGGGAAGCACGCAATTATTCCTTCCCATGATAGATTTGACACCAAGTAACCGTACATGCACCCGTTCAACCCTAGAGTACCTTTGCAATATAGCTAGGAAACAGGAGGTGACTCCCATCATAACTTTCGACCAGCAGCTATACTGGATCGCATTCATAATCATTTTCTGTGACGCAGCGTTTTACTTCTTGGAAGGTTTCATACCGAGATGGGCCTACTTGGTGCGATTGGAGCCATCATGGCAGGCTCCGGTCTGAATGAGATGCTGTCTCAGGTCTACGCTGAAGGATCAGTCGACCAGATGCCCGTGCTTTGCATGCATGGCCACTTCCTCATTGACAGTGCTCTCAACGTTATCTCAACATCTGCAGCTCTTCAACTGCCCATTCCGGATCCCCCCCATGCAGCTAGCACATCGGGACCACCATGAGTCATCGCATCTAAACACCTAAGAACTTCCTGGGATAGGGATGTCTTCACAATGTAGCACATCCGAACATATTAATCTGACAGATTCAGGTAACTTTATATGCATGGACATGTCAGGCGACACATTCATCTTTATGTTGATCAAATTGGAATGTTCATGGTGTTATACACACACACACACACACACACACACACACACACACACACACACACATATATATATTTCTGGAGAAGAAACTGATACTGCGTTAATCACTTGTATTCATCAATTAGTGGAAGCTGTACATGACGGAGAGATCAGCATTGATGATGCTCTTACGAGTAGCGTGCTTGATCAAATGCAAGTTTTACTTGGCAATTGGCGTGTCTGAATGAAATCGAATGGAACTGCCAAGCTGTGGATACAGTATCAGAGAAAAGTTAAATTGGGCATTCATCCGCTCTGTGCGCATAGGACACTGGAAACTGCATCTACTGTCTTTGTGTGAGATGCATCCATATCCTTCTGCTGTTGGGCACAATAGTTACACAAAATCCTTGGCTCTCTTCATCCCTAAACATTAGAACGTACCCACCCAGATATACATACGATTTTTATGAATTGGTTTGGTTTGGTTTGGTTTATTTTGTTTAACGCCCTATTAACAGCTAAGGTCTTTTAAGGACGGGCTCCCGTGCGTGCGACATGCATGTGTGTGGTGAGTGCGTATGTGTGTTTTGGGAGGCTGCGGTATGTTTGTGTGAAGTCTCCTTGTGGTAAGCCGGAACTTTTGCCGATTTATAGTGCTACCTCACTGGAACATACTGCCGAAGACACCCAGCAGGACACCCCACCCGGTCACATTATACTGACAACGGGTGAACCAGTCGTCCCACTTCTTATATGCTGAGCGCTGAGCAGAAGTAGCAACTACCATTTTTATGAATGGACTTTCCTGTCAGAAGAACTGATGGTGTGTGGTCAGGGAAATTTACTTCTCTTACTCTCCAGATCGATATGTGCAGAGGTTAGCTATTCCATATTCGAGATAGCAGGGTTGTCCTCCAATACCGGAGACGGGCATCATGGCCTTGCAAAATCACGTATTCGACGTGACATGTCTGCTATTCAGAAGTTGATTGAGGTGTTTATTGAACGGGGAACTTTTAGCCAAACCACAGACAAACGTGTACGTCTTTCAACAGGGCTAGTGGCAGAAGAATGTCGGCAATAAGATTCTTGCTTCCAGGTATCAACGACATTTCTTTTTCTGAACTCTTCAAATACGAGCTCTGTTCATACCCTCCGTCACTGTTTGATAACCCATTTCTGTATGCGAACAGGGGACAAAGCTGAAATCATACACCATCTCCTGAAGCTTGCTCCTTCAAGCAACACCCGAGACGTGATCGACATGGGATAGATACAAGTAAAACAGTTAAAACAGTTTTCAATGGTATCTTATGTGTTGTTTCTTCGTCATATCCATTTGACAAAAGCTCTGTGATTGTATATTACGTTGTAAAGCATAGCTTTAACATAACTTCATCTTACATTTATGATATTCAACTGTTATATCAAGTAAATGGCTGTGAATGGCAAATCGTCATGTCTGGAGACCGATTAAGTGTTACTGTACTTGAATTTCGACTAATTTTGGTCACATTTAACTTGCACCTTCCATTACAAATATTTCTCTGACATCTGATGACTTGTTTTTGTTTTTGTGGATTTGTTACCCTAAAATTAGCTCAAAATGACACCTTAAATGTATTTCTAAATCACTTAGTTCCAATACTACGAGCGTTTGAAAATTGAATCTTCTGTAATGGCGGCAATCGTGGATTTTGGACGAAAATGAGGTTTTGCCATGGAGGGATTCGGGTGGATTGTATTGTCTGTGTTCTAATAAACCATCACTTAGCCCATTTCAGTTGAAAACCCTATTTAAAAAAAATTGTCCAACCTTAGTCATTCATTGCCTGGAATATTTATATGTATGAATATCATATTATTTTGAACATTATATCATTTATCATAAAGTTATTCCATTTTGTAAAATGTATGTATATATTTGAGTAATAATTTTGTAAAAACTTGTGCCAAATAAGGCAATGAAATATGTTTAATCTGAAACTTTAGCACTTTCTATATTCTAGTTTATTGTTTTTAAAAAAGCCGGTGCGTCATTCATTATTGCGCTGATCTGTTAAAATGATATCCGCTGAAATTGAGTGCACCAACAATAATACATTTACAATATTCGAGAACAATGCGAACAGCTAATCAATTGTTCAGAAACCTATATATATATATTAATTACAAAGGTATAAAAAAAATTCAATGAGAATGTCAGAGAAATACTTAACAAACACTCTGTTAAAAAATTCAGGTGAAACTAATGCAAACATATTACTATTCAATGCAACATTAACAAAGGGCACTGTCTGAGTCAGATAACCTAACACAATCTAGACCAGCGATTTTTTCGGAATCTTGACAGGAGGGCAACTCAAAATAGATGCGTGCGTTCTCTTCATCAATACATTCTTAACGTACCCGACTAACTTTTAAATCCAATATTAAAATTTTATTGAATAAGGGGTATTTTGCATCTCCCATTCAAGATTTTAACATTTCTTTCGACCTTTTTTCTGAGAGTTTTGCCGCCTCCCATAATCAGCACTAAGGCCCTCAGCATCACAAACGAGAGTTACACATTTAGAAGGACGGTACTGCATGATACAGTTCAATTCTCTTTGGCTTTACTGTATCTAAGTCAGTTTTGTTGAAAGATGATAAACTTGTTAGTCTTTTGTACAATCTTGCAATACAATACCAGAAATAAAATCAAACGAAATGCTAGCGATAAGTTTTCGGAAATTGATAAAGATACTTCAACGACAAAATAATATCACAAGTTGTTCAATTCAGAAAACAAAAAGTTTCAATAAAACAAGACGCCCATATAGGCCTAAACGGTCATGTGACAAACACTAACAGCAGAGACACACCCCTCAATCCGAAGTACTCAAACCAACATCGTTACCATAAATTGTCTATTCGCAGCCAGTAATGCTTCAAATGGAATTTGGTTTTTATTCATTAAAAAAGAGGAGTAGCGTTTTGAAAATAAAAGTCTAACGGCGGACGACGACGGACGGAGCACGATGACATTAGGTTATAATCTGACCTTATGACCTTAAAGTCTGGGTAGTTATTTTTTAACATACTGTATGTATCGACGCTTTCTTAATATGGCTACGTTTCATCCTTCTTTCCCGCTGATCAACATTGATAAACCGAGCATTTTGTACCGGCATGTATTTGATATAGCCACAAACTTCGACAAATGCAGTTGTGAACATTTTGCGACCATCCGGCTCTTAGTGAAGGCGACATAGATATGCTATTTAATGGAGAAGTGCATGTTAATTAGGACGTCTCGCGAGACACACACCATTAATCAAAGTAACATAACACACAATAATCCAACGGAAGAACCATTGCCTCGATTATGATATTCTCTCGTCAGCATATAACCATTTGGCTGACTGAAACCTGATGGCGGTATAACATTCTACAGATAAAACATGCGAGGCGTAAGAAACTTTGAGAAATTCGATTGTGTCTAACGCGCCACCACAACCCAAGCCTGTCTAGAAAGGTATATAGAAAACAGATTCCGCCCAGCGCGCAAATGCGTTTCTGTTTAACAATCGTGTTTAAACTAACTGGAAGTAATTAATTGTCTGTGAAGAAACTGCAATATTGTATCAATTGTAATTATTTAAGTATGGCTATCTTCGCAAAATAGATTAAATAAATTAATACATAAAAAATAAATATTGATATATCTTTTGTACATAAACAACAACAGCATTAACAACAACAAGAAAAACAACAACAATAACAACAAAGAAATGAAAATTGCGTTTCGTTAAGCTGACAAGACTATGTACGATATATCCGATCCTCGTGTCTTGATTGGATTATAATACTCCTACATATGTCAAGACGGTCGCCGCGGCCATTGCTGTCTGCTGACACCAGAAAAACTGACCAACGAGGTTGCGATTATGTTTTCGCCTCTGACATTTACGCCAACAACACTAAAGCCCCTCTGGAACAGCTAATATCATTAAGGAATCAACGTTTATCAGGTTCGTTGGTATTAGCGGAAAACGACGAATGATCGATTACTTTTTATAGCCATAATCAATAAATTGAGTTCAGCTGAATGGCTAAATACTCAGCTAGAAGTAGGCCAGGAGAGCAAGACCTATCCCACAAGAAATGATATATTGGACGTAAATGTCATAATTAGCATATCACCAGTACCGATCTGGAAAAATAAATCACATCCGGTAAAATTCTCATAAAAAATTACATTTCTAGACAAAAACTGTCTGTACGGTGTAGTTTTAATACTTGAAAAAAAAAAAAAAAAAAAAAAGGGGGGGGGGGGGGGGGGGGGGGGGGGGGGGGGGAGCGGCGGTCATGTAGCTTCTACTTGGATGTTAGGACGGCTCCTGTTGTCAGTATCTGCTTCGATGTTGAGTTCCGAGCGCTGTGGGGGAAAGTTTCAAAATCAAATCTCGTTCATGAATTGTAAATATCGTATTACATTTTCTTTATGAAAATGCCAAATGCCTTATACTGTATACATTATGTAAATTTGATAAGATATCTTACAGGATATATAGATCTTATATGGTATATAATTTAATTCTTATATATTTAATACTATTTCTTATATTCCCTCACCGTCGGTACCCACCTGATTGATCTGTCTTTGTACAGCTGTGATCGATCCCGTGTGGGACTGGCACAAAAATTCTAGTATTCATGAATAATCCATGAACCAAATCCAGTAACCTGATTGGTTCCGTAGATGATGGCTATGGGAAATCTTACCAATCAGAAACGTCGTTTTATATGTTCTTTGGTTTGTTCGGCAAGATATCAGATAAGAAACAATGCCGACACATGCGCAAGAATCTTGGCATACCGTTTCTCAATTCAAGAAGAACTTCTTTGATTTGTCAAACGGAAGGATTCCAAGCCAGTGCTCCCACGGGTCAAATTAGCGAAACGCAGAGAAGACTCCGCGGGGGCCGATGATGGTATTCTTTATAATCATTTCTTATCTGTTTTATGACATATATTATATAATATATACAAGATTAGATACCTTATATAATTTTGTTAAGTACAGGATAAAAATTACTTCATGCAAAAACACTTTCGTTCGGCACACTGCCTGCAACTCTCGCCCCCAATTTACTCAGATATTGTCTTGCATTTAACGGGAAAACGTTCCCAGTGCCTAATCGATAGTTTACGCCTTACGTCAGGCTAACAACAAAAGCACTAGTTCACTGGAAGATTGTGAATCCCTATCTGAATTGTATGCGAAAGGTCATAGGATGTTCTGGCGACAGAAATCCGACACATGTAACCAACTCACTCGGTTGAGAATACGAAGCCCAACCTTTGGATCGAAAGCAAGTGCATTGACTTAATTAATCAAGATGAAAACTGCTCATCCAGTCAATGCCCTTTTAATGTTTACCGATACATGCATATGCAGGTCTTCGTCATCCGATATGTTTGAAAATGTCCTGTCGTATTATCAGAAGAAATTGCAATGGCCACAATTTGATCAACAGCAACAATTTCTTCGCATTTGCGACACAGCGATACCTGCTTAATCTAAATGTACATATATGTCACATGTAAAAATCACCACATACACAAGATGTTTCCATTACATGTTCTTTATTGTTCATCACAATTTTCTGGCATTTGTCTGCAAACATATTAGAAAAACATTCAGTTCCTCGCAGACAATATATTTAACAAATCGATTATTCATGATAAAAATAATCAAAGAATGATCAATAATAACATTTTGATAATAATGTAATTGCATTCAATAAATTACATTAATCAAATTATTCATACAATTACATATACTCATTCATTTCATGTACATTCAGATTACATATAAACTTATATACCTGTCATAAAATACCCTGTGAGTGACAGTATGCTGTAATACGACAATAGTATTTAACGTAATCTAATACAACAGTATAACTCACCCTAAGTAAGGTAAAGATGAGTGTTCACCGTTACATTTTCTTGTTGTGAATAGATTTCAACAACCTGTGATAACAAATATACAAGTGTTCAATCACACACTAACAATGTGAGTAAATGCACATTTCAATATTATAAAATACAACATAAATCAAATTTACTAGTCTCCGAATTTCGACCTCATAAGTACGAGATTTGGATTCAATTATAAAGCTACGATGCTATCCATTACACCATCACGTGTGTTATCATATACAGGTAATTAATATACGCATATATAGCTAAAACGAATTTACAAAACGATCTAATGGTCTCTATATCTACTAACTATTTTGCAAATACTTATACTGAATCATAAATAGATGTATTACTCACAATTATATATATTTTGATCCAGAATAGATTACTGGCGAAGCTTGAAACTTGATCTACCTGTTGATTGTCAGCTGTCTGATCTTGTACTGACCAGTAACAAAGGCCTTGTATTTAAACTGACCGCTCAAACCCGATTGGTCAAAAATAGATCGGAAGGTTCCGGAAATTAATGTTTTACATTTTCCTTAATTTTAGTACATATCAATGATGATCTGAATTATATTAGAAATGTTAATAAAACTAACTTGTAAAAATAACACTAATATAGCGTATACAAAATATTCGAGATCACGTGATTATCATGTGATCCACGACTACTATACCAAGCATTAGGAAACCAATAACATAGTAAATACAAAGTACATTTGTATGTACAATTCACCTTGTTACATACATACATACATACATACATACATACATACATACATACATACATACATACATACATACATACACTGTACATACATACATACATACATACATACATACATACATACATACATACATACATACACTGTACATACATACATACATACATACATACATACATACATACATACATACATACATACATACATACATACATACATACATACATAAATCAATTACTAATACAGTACATCAATCACGATATCTATCGCACACACTTCATGAACAGTTTTAAATTATTTCACAGTTCACTTCATTTGCACAATGTTCACTTCGTTCCATTTGTAAATACAAGCAACAAATTTAACAATCAATCCTTAATTGCCAATTCAGTCATTTATGTTTAGATTATTGATTTTTCGTTCAACAATAAATGTGTATTAGCCTAATGAACGTCATTCAATCTAATGTGCATACTGACCTTCTTAACACAATACGTATTTGATTATCATCTAAATTGAGCAAAGTATCCATTATGAGGCATGGACTTTTTAAAATTTAGAATATCATAAAAAAAAAATTAATATCAAAAATATATATCTTTAGAATCTTCAGAATGATTTAAATCATGAATTGATCTATGTCAAATTGTCACGAACATTTTTATTCATGGTCATCAAACAACAGTTTATTTTAAGACGACGACGCATAAATGTTTATGGAATATACATGTAGATGAAATGGAAACGACATTTAAAATCACTAATCTTCTCCAATAGCCATAGGTTTAGAATAGTAAGTTGTTAAAATTTAATCTAGATGACAATCGTACAAATGCATAAACCATTTGATTGAATTGATTTGATCTGAAATGCCGTGAAAACTGGATCAAAAAGATGCTGAGGCTGGGATCTTGGTAAATAAAAACAAATGGTTTCGTGATGGTAAACAGAGTGAGCTAATCGAATTCTTATAAATCAATAATTTGAAAAATTGAATAAAACATGATTACATGGCGGCGAGACATAGAAAATTACTGTACATATTGGTGGTAATTTGACCTCTGAACCTGCTCTAGAAATTCGTTCAAGTTATAAACGGGGTATGATTCATCCGCAAAGTCAGAAGAAAAAACCCTAGAATAATCTAAGCTGTTTAAACAAAAGGAGCATATAGCTTACATTATTTCCACTTTGTCTTCTTTTAACGATTCATGTAACGAGTGTTATTATACTGATAGCACAATGGTTTTGTACTAAATAGACATAGATAATATTCTATGTCTGGAATGCTTCTTCCTATCGATCCCTCTTTCTTACGTACGCATTGATTTCTTCCTAAAAACTCAAAAGGAGACACCATGTTGGTTTTCTATGTCGAAGTTTTCTTTACAAAGGAGAACTAGGGCGCCGACCTGCTGGACACTACTCCGTACAAATTGTGCCCTGCCATGACCAGTCGTGTCAAATATAATTGTTTCTGTTTGTTCTATTAGGGCCATCAACCGACGTGGTTCAATGTTTGTGGCAGGTACAAAGCCTTTGTCCAAATCTCGTTTGACATCTCACACTATAGTTTCGCACGAGACGTCGGGTTCAATCAGTTTGATTTTCATATACTGGCTCGGTCATTAGCTCATAGGGCATGCAATAATTAAATAATCCCTTTATACAAAACGTAAGTGCGAAGCAAAATAGCAGTTCTGTGCACAGCCGCTATTTTGCCGCACACATATTTGTGTGCAACAATTTAGTGCGGCAAGCGGGATTATTGCATCTTGCAGCACCATTCTCGCATAATAACCGCACCAATATATTGAACGCGACTTTACTGCCGCAATGCTACAGTTTCCGTACCAAATCCTTTATTTTCAAAATCTGCGTGCAGAAATGACCTGCAAATTATACAAGAATCTCTCTAATCAGAGAACAAATGAAACTACAATACTGTTGCAGTAAACGAGGATCATGGGTAATAGTTAGTCTCCAATTTTAAGTAGACAATGCATGTGGTCGATGGTTGCTGAATGAATGATAAATGGCGATAGAAACTTTTGAGATGAATTAACAGAACTGGCTCAGACATCTTCGAACACAAATGATTCCTATATCTTCTTCTCTCCATCTTTAGGCTTTGTCGCGGCATTAATATCCAGACCCTGCGGCATTTGACATATGGTAGGAGTTGCCTGTTACATAATTAGACTTACATGTGATATATTACGTAAAAAGACTTACTCGGCAACATTACTAAAGAACTGGTCGGCATTTACTCTTTCGTCGCGAAATATTTCAATTTCTACTCAAGTTGGACTCAATGAAACTACCAAACTTAATCTGTTTCATTTGCTCATGAATTTGACCAGATTAACACTGATCAGTGCGTATGAATACCTAGACAAAATCCTTCCGAGGAACGATTTCACTTTTTCTACATTGTTGTTATAAACATGGAATAGTTATTAAAATTAACAAATTTATAATGTATTCTTGTATTTTATGAAAGACCAGATATGCTAAATACTTCTATTTTGACAAAATAATGCTGTTTTTAATCCTAAAATGGCGGACTATTTTACTCGACCGACTAGACATGCACAATCCGGAACTCCTCGGGCTTTTCCCAATTTGGACTTGCACAAGCTACGAGACATTAATATCTAGACCGACTTTTTTATTCGAAAAAAAACCAATTGAAATATAAGGATTAAATCTTGATTTGGTCGATTTCATGGGGTCTTGAATTGAGTTGCTCTTGAGACAAATTCAACATGAACTGCTTCGCAGTTCATTAAATTTGTCTCAAGAGCAACTCAATTCATGACCCCATGAAATCGACCAAATCAAGATTCAATCCTTAAATGTACAAGATTAACGATTGGTCGAATTCCGTAAACAGTGAACCAATCATCCAATGACAAGCAGTGAGACTTTCGCATTGACATGACATGTCCCAAGGATGAGGAACTGTGGGTGGATTTCGATGTGGATTTCGATGTAGCTTTCGATAAGTCATTCTGTTTATTGAATTGTCGGGGGGCATGTGTAGCTTTAAAGAACTTGACCGTGTCATTATGTTTTCATTATTGACAATGGTACATGTACTACAAGACAGGGCGCACATGGTATATCAGAATTTGCGAAGATATTTTTGGATGTTTTCATGAAATTTTATCAAATACAGACTTAATAAAATTTTCTCTGAAATACACCATGAAGCTTTGGTCATCATATGAAAAGCAAAGACCCTATTATCACCTCTCCTATGATATAATCATATATCTCATCAGAACCTCATGACTATTATTATTTCTTATATACTAACTAAGAGAAACAAACGGCGATGTGATTTTAATCAATGTGACCATCTCGCAAGATAACTTCAATGGTTTGGTTTGTTTTTGCTTAACGTCCTATTAACAGCCAGGGTCATTTAAGGACGTGCCAGATTTTGGAGGTGGAGGAAAGCTGGATTACCCGGAGAAAAACCACCGGCCTACGGTCAGTACCTGGCAACTGCCCCATGTATGTTTCGAACTCGCAACCCAGTGCTGAAGGGCTAGTGATAAAGTGCCGGGACAAATTAACCACTCGGCCACCGCGACACCTGAAAACTTTACGAAACAGTCGCTTACACTGTGGTGGAAGAGGCCTTTCGGTACGATATCTTTTAATGGCAGTGACCGTATGGTACGGTGATTCTATGGAAGTTATTGTCTGGTAAGATGGTTTTCATTCAACTGACCATCTGTATCGGTTAATTTAATGACAGGGACATTCTGTTATGACGTTTTTAATGTTTATAGTGATAGTAATGGTCTAGCATAGTTATTTTGATTGATTTGACCGCTTGATACGGTGATATAAATGGAAGTGACCGTCTAGTCAGGTGGTTTTAATGGAAGTGACAATCTGGTCAGGTGGTTTTAATGGAAATGACCGTCTGATTCAGTGATTTGTAATGGACGTAACCGTCAATTACGGCGGGCTTAATGGAATTGATCGTTTGTCATGGTGACTAATGGAAGTGACTTCTAGTCAGGCGATTTTAAAGTAGTTGACCTTCTGTTTACGGTGATTATATTTGTATGTGACCGTATTGCATGGTGGTTTTAATAGAAGGGAACGTCTGGTAGTGTGATTTTAATGGAAGTGACCGTCGGATCTAGTGATTAAAATGGAAGTGACTGTCTAGTCAGGTGATTTAGACGGAAGTGACCGTCTAGTCAGGTGATTTAGATGGAAGTGACCGTCTAGTCAGGTGATTTAGACTGGAAGTGACCGTCTAGTCAGGTGATTTAGATGGAAGTGACCTGTCTAGTCAGGTGATTTAGATGGAAGTGACTGTCTAGTCAGGTGATTTAGACGGAAGTGACCGTCTAGTCAGGTGATTTAGATGGACATGACCGTCTAGTCAGGTGATTTAGATGGAAGTGACCGTCTAGTCAGGTGATTTAGACGGAAGTGACCGTCTAGTCAGGTGATTTAGACGGAAGTGACCGTCTAGTCAGGTGATTTAGATGGAAGTGACCGTCTAGTCAGGTGATTTAGATGGAAGTGATCTTCTAGTCAGTTGATTTAGATGGAAGTGACCGTCTAGTCAGTTGATTTAGACGGAAGTGACCGTCTAGTCAGGTGATTTAGATGGAAGTGACCGTCTAGTCAGGTGATTTAGATGGAAGTGACCTTCTAGTCAGTTGATTTGGATGGAAGTGACCGTCTAGTCAGGTGATTTAGATGGAAGTGACCGTCTAGTCAGGTGATTTAGACGGAAGTGACCGTCTAGTCAGGTGATTTAGATGGAAGTGACCGTCTAGTCAGGTGATTTAGATGGACCTTCTAGTCAGTTGATTTAGATGGAAGTGACCGTCTAGTCGGGTGATTTAGACGGACATGACCGTCTAGTCAGGTGATTTAGACGGCAGTGACCGTCTAGTCAGGTGATTAAGACGGCAGTGACCGTCTAGTCAGGTGATTTAGACGGAAGTGACCGTCTAGTCAGGTGATTTAGATGGACATGACCGTCTAGTCAGGTGATTTAGATGGAAGTGACCTTCTAGTCAGGTGATTTAGACGGACATGACCGTCCAGTCAATATCGCAATATAATTTCAACTGAAGAGGTATTTCGCTACGATAACTTTTAATGGCAGTGACCGTCTGGTACGGTGATTTTAATGGATGTAGCCGTCCGTTACGATGATTCTTATGGAAGAAGCCGGCCGTTATGGTGATCCGTATGGAGGTGACCGTATGGTACGGTGGTTTTAATTTAAGTGATCACCTGGTTCGGCGATTCTAATTGAAGTAGCCGTCCGTTATGGTGATTCTAATGGAGGTGACCATCTGTTGCAGTGATTCTAATGCCAGTGACCGTATGATACGGTGATTTTAACGGAAAGAGACCGTCTGGTAAGGTGATCTTAATGGAAGTGACCTTCTGATAAGGTGGTTTTAAAGGAAGTGATCGTCTGGTACGGTAATTTTAATGGAAATGACCGTGTAGATAGGTGATTTTAATGGAATTAACGGCAGGGGCAGTCTATTATGGCGGTTTTAATGGAAGTGACGGTCTGGTAACATTATTTTAATTAAATTCAACGTCTTTCACGTTGATTTAAATGGAAGTATAGTGATATTAACCATCTTGTAGAGTGATTTTAATGGAAGTGACCATCTAGTCAGGTGATTTTGATGGAATTAATGGCAGGGGCAGTCTGTTATTGCGGTTTTTATGGAAGTGACGGTCTGGTTAAATTATTTTAATTGAATTTACCGTCGTTTGCGGTGATTTAAACGGAAGTATTTCGATATTAATGGTCTAGTATAGTGTTTTTGATTGAACTGACCGTTTGATACGATGATTTTGGTGGAAGTGACCGTCTAGTCAGATTCTTTTAATGAAAGTGATCATCTGGTAGAGTGATTTTAATTGAAGTGACCGTCCGTTACGGTGATTTGCATGGAAGTGATCGATCATCTAGTCAGGTGGATTTAATGAAAGTAACCGTCCGTTACGGTGATTTTAATGGAAGTAACCATCTAGTCAGATGGTTTTAATGGAAGTGACCGTGTGGTGTTGTTATCTTAATAGAAGTGACCGTTTGTTACGGTGATTTTAATAAATGGTTTGGCGATTTTTTTATAGAAGTGACCGTATTAAACGGGTCATTATATCCATAACGACCACCACCAAAGGGCCTAACTGGGAGAATATACAGACACTTTTACTATTGCGTCCTAATCAAGTTCGTATATCACTTTCCCGTTATTATGACGTCATTCTAGTACCATAACACGACTCATCTGAAAGAAATAGGATGGAACACGGAATTGGAAATAAGATTAGAAACAAATTAACAGTGTAACAGGGTTAGTGTATTTGTAATAACTTTTATCGTATTCTTAATTTACGTCTGCTGAAATCAATTGGAATATATTTTTAGAAAAATAATTGGAAAGGCAATATATCTTTTCCTCAGGCGGTTCAAATGTACCTACTCGAAAGCTGTATTTTCTATATTTGGGCGCATGGATGGCGTATCGCAGACAATAACTCCAGAGGACGATTCTAGTTCATTGATTACTGGTGATAGAGTCCGACCTGTCTGTGTTTATAACGACGACGCATTAATACATTTTAACGGTTCATTTGTAAGTTGTATCGCACCCTGAACATCCTTGTAGTCCTCACTAAACAACACGTGGTAGGCCCGTCGCATTCCACCCGGAGCAATTAGGGAAAACCCAAGGACGCAGCCACGTCATTCCAAGTAACACAAACAAGACGGGGGCGTCGAATTGCGTACCTCGTGTCTTTATAATTTACCACAGGTCACGTATACGTGCGTTCTCAGTCCCTATCGGCTATCCACCAGACAAGAGTGAAACAAAGGGAAGTAACTCTAATAAATCAGAATGTCGAACATGTAGTTTTTGTTTGTTTTGTTTTTGTTTGTTTTGTATATTTTTTCCTGTCTTTTGACAGTTTGGCATGATATTTCAGTTTCATAAATGTCAATTAAAGCGGCGAAGCACATTCCTTTTTTCAATGTTCACATTTTATTTCGTTGTTTATATTATCCTTGCTGCCTTCTAGATTTCAACAATTTTGACCCTTGCATCACCGACGAATCCTACAAGGACGAAACATCTGCATGATACAGTTTTATACTCATTATTCGTCCACATTTCCAAGGTAACTATATGAAAACCAATTACTACCTCAATGTTAACATCGAAATTGGGCTGTTGTCCCGGACGTTGACTGTTGTCATTGCGAGAGTGAGGAAGGAATTCGACCGGTGGGACCCCGGAGAATTTTATCTGAGAAGTTTGAATAAAACTATAATTATCTAGACGGCTTAGAAAGAAGATAAATGACGCAACAACGACTAGTACATATACTGGATGAGTCCAGTTCTAGCATCAAAATTAATTTAGACATACATGTATTATACATGTACACTACAGATATTGGATTTAGGTTCCAAAGGTATTGGTATTTCCGGTATCGACCGTCTGTACAACCATCTACGCATTATCTTGCTGCTTGGCGATGATTGATAGCCCGGTATGTAATTTGGTGATAAGCATATTGTAGGTTGGATCTATTTCTACCAAATAAACCCTCGAGACAATTTGGGCGTCTTCGAACACGATATATCGCCTGGTTAGACAAACGACATGCAATTCAGCTAAAAAACGGACGAGACGGTAGTTGCTCGAGAGTATGTGGGATGTGTCATACAAAAAGATGACTCGTCACAGCGTTTCCGGATACAGGGTCTGACTACCTGATGAGGTTCATCTTCGCTATACCCAGCCAAGAGCTCATCCATTAGTAGTGCTGCCACCTAGCGTGGACATGAGAGAATACGAAATTATGAGCCCTTGGCTAGAGAAGATTGATGAGGCCAGGGTCTACACATCCATCCAACCATGAGTTATGATCAGGTTTTTTGAGAAGGTCAGATACAGGGTTATGGCATGATGCCAACAGCCAGGGTCGGGTAGGACGTCTGTTAGCGTCACTTTATGGGTATACGTACCAATAGTCTTCAGATGAGGGTCAAGTGTGGTTTGCGGATCCGTAACGAAGATTTTGTTCTGTTATAGGAAGAACGTAAACATTACTTGCTGCCCCATAGGCTATGGGGCGCCGTTTTACTATTTATTCCCATTTGGTGATATCACCTATTCAAATGAGTGATATCACCTATTCGAATAGGTGATATCACTTAAAACTTTTTTAAGTGATATCACCTATTCGAATGAGTGATATCACCTATTCGAATAAGGGATATCACCTATTCGTTTCATTAAGTGATATCACCCATTCGAATAGGTGATATCACCCATTCGAATAGGTGATATCACTTATTGAAACGAATAGGTGATATCACTTAATGAAACGAATAGGTGATATCACCAATTCGAATAAGTGATATCACTTATTTGAAAAACGAATTGGTGATATCACCTATTAGAATAGGTGATATCACTGATTGAATAGGTGATATCACCTATTCAAATAGGTGATATCACCAAATGGGAATAAATAGTAAAACGGCGCCCCATAGTGATATCACTCATTCGAATAGGTGATATCACCAATTGGAATAGGTGATATCACTTATAAAATTTCATAAGTGATATCACCTATTCGAATAGGTGATATCACTTAAGAATTTTATAAGTGATTTCACCTATTCGAATTGATGATATCTCGAATAGGTGATATATCTTAAGAATATTTTTAAGTGATATCACCTATTCCAATTGGTGATACCACATATTCGTGTAAGAGTTTGGCCAGTCAGCACGAGGCTTGCCGAGGGCTGGCCAGCCAAACTCGTACACGAGGATTGATATATCCTTGTTCGCGGAACGGACCCATGTTTGATTATTTTTCTCACATACTTGCAAGCAAATGTAAGTTTTTATGAAAGCTTTTCATCTCACCAACTTCAAAGTTCCTTAGAATGTGCGTCAAAATTGGTGACGCCATTATTTACGACTTGATTACTCAACGTAAAATGATGACGTTACGTTATTGTGAGCAGCGTCATACAGTGAGTGCCGGCTGTCTTTACCCCCCTGTGTGCGATCGACTTATCCCACCCCCTATCAACTGCCGGATAACCCTGTGAGATTTACTCCTTACCTGAACTAATCAGATTGTAACGGATCTCGCTTCCTTTTTCTGACCACAGGCGTCTACTTCTGGTTAGTATAAATAGGGGAAAATATAAGTCCCTATCGATAATTCTATAAACAGGAAATATATCAGCAACTTCTCCTAGTCTCCTACTATATCAACAAAAGGAGTAAGATTTTTTTTTTTTTTTTTTAATTTGTTCAATGTAAGGATGAAAAGGATGTAGATTTCCTGTTTCATATCAGTAATGTGTACTTTTGTTACATGACGTTTTATAAAGTGATAGACAAATATTCAGAATTTAAATAACCTAATTAATCGCGTTTTAATTATTTGAACCTTAGAATAATGATAGTTTGATTCCTTTCTCAGCCTAAAAAAACCCCTCTTTTCAACTATTTCTGGTATTCATTCTTCAGGCAGATAAACAAATGCATTTTTACGACAGGCTCCGTCAGAGCTACGATTGGGTCCCATGTACCCCGATGTAGCAAATCCCTGTATGCTGAAATAGTGCCAGGACATGCTTATTTAAGTATAATTTGGCCAAACATTTCCCCAAACCAATTTAGGATAATTTATACATGTATTACAAATATTAAATACATAGAGCAATGACCCAAACATGATGTTATTTATACATGACGGGTATCCCGCATGCATAAACCCTTAAAATTTATATGATATGACAACTTAGTGTAGTTTGGGACATGCTGTACTATCAAATATTAACATACTGATGTGTTTGTATTCAAGTACAGAAATTAATATTTTAATGCATTTTAGAGCAGTCAAGACTTATGAATAATGTCCGAGTGATTCATCCCAGCGTTGCTTACTAGAGCATATGAGAGCCAATTCATACCCAATTGAGGTGGTTTTTTTTCCTTTCAAAATTTTTTTTATTTTCTTCCATACATATGCATACACGTAGCAATACATAATATTGGTGTATATTTAATCGCAACAATTACACTTTTTCATACGCTTAATAAAAAATTCGCTCATCAATACATGAAGTATACCTCAGATGCAGTTTCGTCCCAATACATTAAATCGTGCAATCGTATAAAATGTTCATCACGATATCATATTATCTCATTGTGTAATGTGGCTGATAGAACATACTCTTTTATATATATATATATATATTTTTATTGTGTTGCTATAGCTATTTGTGGTATACCTCAGGTAAGGATATTGCCATATTAGTTCAGAAGAAAACTTTTTATACATATAGATATACAAAAAACAAAAAACAAAAACATACATAAAGACTTCTTACATGCACAGACTCATACTTTAACAGTAATAGAGTTCTAAAAGTAACAATAACAAGTTTTTCTTTTTTTGATTTGTTACGTTACAAGTGCTTTCAAATCAACCCATCGTTTTTCAAATTTTTGGACAGTCATATTTTTCCTATGAATGTACTGTTCAATTTTGTAATGTTTTTCCAGTTCCATTTTGAATATAAATAGAGCAGGCAGATGATTTTTATACTTTTGCTTGTATATGTGCAATTTTGCTAAAACAATAATTAAGTTTATGTTGTTTATTTCGTTGTCCGTTTTCCCAAGGATAACATCTGAATTAATCAAACTCAGAGTTTTCCCGGTTTTGTTTTCTACCCATGTGGTGAATTCTTGCCAAAATTTTGTAACAAGAGTACATTCCCAAAACAAGTGGATTATTGATTCTATATTTGCTTTACAAAATGAGCATACAGGCGAGTTAATTACACCTATCATACGCAGGTATTTGTTTGTGCTAATGATTCTGTGAGTAATTCGGTATTGGAACCATTGAAGTGTTGAGTCCGAGGTTAACTTAAATATTATAAAGTTAATCTTTTCCCACCAGTATTGATTTTGATGTATATCAAGTTCAAGTGACCATTTGACTTTGTATTTATCATTTGTAGATAAATCTTTAATAAAAAGATTATATATCGAGAGTCCTCGTTGTTTATTTGTTAAGATGTGATAAATATACTTTTGACAATGTGGAAGTATAATAGTGGAATTATAATTTCTCAGAAAAGGCCATTTAGACAGAATGGTATTCCTGATGCCATAAAACTGAGTTAGTATTGGTGAAAAAGAAACTTTTTCGCAAAATTCTTCATAGTTTTCAATTAATTTACCTTGGTCATTACATAAGTCATACACATAACATATCCCTTTTCGTGACCATTGTTTAAAATGTAAGGTCTTGTTATCAATCTTTATTTCTGGATTGTGCCACAAGGGACGATACAAAACACTTTCTTCGTTGCATGGAAGGTACAAAAAACAATGTATATTTTCAAGGACTTCTTTCCAGAACAGATTTTTAATAGATTTCGACTTTTTTCTCCAATAGTCCGCCCCATATGAAATAATAGTAAATTTTGATTCGCCAATCACTTCTTCAAAAAGGTAGGTCCATGAATTCTCATTTGTTAACAGGCGTTTTATCCAGGATAGTTTCATGAATTTAATGAAAGCATCAATTTGAACCATTTTAAGACCACCGTCTTTGTAATTTTGAACTATCAGGTTTCTCGAGATTCTGTCGTTTTTCCTGCCCCATATAAAATTGTATAAAAGTCTTTCTAGGATTTTTACAAAGTCCTTATCAGGTCTTGGAATACTTATAAATAAATGTGTTAATTTAGAAAGAATGATGCTTTTAACAACTGTAATTCTACCTATTGGACTAAGACACCTCTTTGACCATATGTGAATGAGAGTTTTAATTTCTTTAAGTTTGTCACAGTAATTCAAGTCAGCAAGCTCTGACAGATTCGGACTAAATTTCACTCCTAGGAAAGTGAATGGTTCATTTGACCAAGAAAGGTTATTATTAGCACATATCCTATCCGTACTTAATTTTTTAGTTCCAAACCATATACACTTTGTTTTTTCGATGTTGGGTTTTAACCCAGAGTATTTGGCGTATTGAGTAAGAAGATCTAAAGTTTTCTTGAGTGCTTTGTCTGAGCCATCTAATGTGAGACCAGTATCATCAGCATACTGCGATAACTTGAATTCTTTATTACCGACTTTGATGCCTTTTATGTCTTTATCATTTCTAATTAGTATGCCAAGTATCTCCACACACATAATAAAAAGATAGGGTGACAGCGGATCGCCTTGTCTACATCCTCTACCAATATTAAAAAATTGAGAGAAAAAACCATGTTGTGTAACACATAAAGATGCCTTTTGGAATAAAGTATGGATAACATTTTTGAGATAATTACCAAAGTTAAAATATGTTAAAACCTTTGTTATGAAGTTCCATGAAATAGAGTCGAAGGCCTTTTCGAAATCTATTAATAATAATAAACCAGGTATCTCCTTCTCTTCTGCATACCCAATTGAGGTGTTAGTTAAAGGCCAGGAATAGTAATTTAGTGCTGTGTTTAAATGTTATTTCAAGAAACCATACTCCTGATCCTGAAGTGTGGAGGAACAAATTGTGAGTTGTTCATAATGACGAAACAAAATATGTCAATATGCAAATATCATGTAGTCTTATAAAAAAAATATAAGAAAAGATAATTAATTTTTAAGATTTTAATCGATAAGGCCCAATCTGGAACATCTGCACACCTGTAGATGATGTGGGGTCGTGGTCTGTTATTGAATAGTTTAGAGTGACTTCCTCAAACACGTCACTTCTGGAAACCTGTTAACATTCAAAACAATTGGTATTACAAACAATCCTCCAGTAAGGTTCACTGGTCAGGAGTTATCTTTCTTGACAGAGATTTTATTTTGTGTGTTGCCAAAACAAGAACACTGGGCACCTTTGAACCCAGACAAATATAATTTTTTATCAAAAATTGAATAATAATACCAACATTTTACCAGTTATTTTCCATCTTCATTTACAAGAATGTTTGAAAGGAATGAATGCATATGGACAGTGATTTCCGTAAAATACACATCATATTGGACATGCTTTCCAAATTAAATGTAAGAGTTATCTCTCTTGATTCATACCTCTTTAAACCCTAGCCTTTGGAACAGATGTATGCTTGCTACGTTGCTGAAGCCAATCTTAGCTGTGAACTCTTCAACCTTCAAAATTTGTTCTCCTGTAAAAATCAAAGCAAATAACGAACAATGATACTTTAATATATGTGTCAAGCAAATACAACCCAAGTGAAAGTTAGTGGTTTTTATAAACAATTATTGAAAAATACATGATTGTTGCATTCATTTATGTAATGGAAAGTGTTGTTTAGTTACAGACATCAAGGTTGGGTATACTTATACCTAATAACTATACTGTATTTGAGTATTAGTTGGTATTGCGGGAAAGTTTTTCGCATTAACCAAAAGACGACCAGATTCAATTCAGATGTAAAGAGACAGATACATATTGTGGTAACCTTCCCAAACAGGTTGATTTTCGAGTTTCCATACGCCTTCCCACTCCGGATAATCAGAGTGACTAACGTTAACAAACTATACTGTACTTTTCCCCCAGGGGAACATCATATAAACTCTGACTCCACAAACATGTAAAGGGAGTTTGGCTTATCATAAATACAGTACAAATATTCAGTTTTAGATTTGCTGTTTAATAAATAGTGTATAATGAATTTTACCATATTGCATCATGCATAACAATGCCTCCTTTCCAAAGCCTTTCCTTCTTGCAGTGGGTTCTAAAACCAAAAAGGAATATCATAAAATTATTTGTATACATGTATATTGTATGTTAAAAGCATCACTGCACCTATGTAAATGTTTTTATTCTTCTTTTTCTTCATATTTCTTTAATAACGTACATGTAATTACATTATTTGATAATATTGTTTGATAATCTTTGTCATACTAAACTGGAAACCATGCATATCATTGATGTTATACTGACCTTACAAGACTCACCTGCAATCATTATCTCTATTTCAGCAGAATGCTTGTTATCTTCATCATTAAAAAATAGATTCACATCCCCAACCATAGCAGCTAAAACATAGAATAACCTTCCTGTTTTACAAACTGCACAGATTAATAGCCACATAATCATATTCTTCAAGTTTTCAATAAATATGATAAAAATCGCATATGGAAGATTTAATTTTCTAATGTTTTATACCACAAAAAACAAATACCACATACAGTACTGTTGCTATTATTATGAAAAAATTAAATAATAAAGTAATGAAATAAAAGCACATAAACAAAACAAATAAGTTTATAAATGTAAACCTTATAGAAAGGGAAATAACTTAGGAATGATAAAAACACTAAAATAATATACTTTGTCCTTAAAGATTACTTTAATGGAATGATCATATTACTTACATATTTCATCTTCAGTTCCTTTTTCGTAGTCATTGTACACAGCAATATCAAGTATAATAAAAGTACATTCTGTAATAAAAGCGAAATATGTAATTCTATTCATGTCTGATTGAGAAGATTAGTATGAAAATGTTCTCAATTTTAATTAGCTTATTAAGTTAACAAATGTTTAAAGTGAAAGAGATTTGAACAACAAATGTGGCATGACAAATTTTCTCTTTATACAAAAAAGTCTTACAAATACAATTGAAACATTAAAGTAAAGCACAACATTCCATGGCTTCATGCTTCTATTAAAATATAATCATAACAAGCTCACTGTCTTCATCCTGTCTCCAGCTTTGCTGCATCTGGTACTCAGCCTCTAATGACAATGGCTCTGATGCTGTCAACTGTTGGAGCTCTTCAGATTGCATCCACTGGTGGTATCTAGGATGATAAATTAAAATCATCAATGGAAAGGAAAGTGCGAAAATATGTCAGTCATTTTGTTTTTACATGTAATTATCATTTTGTTTGTAAATTAATTTTCATTTATATTCTTTGATTTTTTTTGAACATTATGTAAATATTTTTTTTCTTGCTTTCACTACTTACATGTAACAAATGATTCACAAAATACATGTACATGTGTGTACATCCATCCCTATATCACAATTAGCAACATATTATGCAGATATATATGTATTTTTGTACACATACTTAATGTATATACCATGCGTATTTCAATCAATTAAAATATATTATTATGTGGAAAAATATAGTTACTACTATGACTGCATTGGCAAGTAAAGCAATTTGAATACATTTCAAGTATTTAAAGACAGATGATCATGTGCTGGAATGTAAATTTAAAACCCAACTTGTATTTTGTGATGCTATGCCTAGTATCACTGAGTATCTGTTCAACGTCTCGATCCATGCATGCTCTATGATATATCTGTCACTCCCAATGAATGTTTAAGTGTACACATATTGTAGTTCTGACAGTCTGAAAGTCTAGACCAGTGTGATATCCGAAACGGAACAGGTGACCTAGACTCGAGTCCGACACTCGGACGTGTGTAAATAATGACAATGTACAAATACGTACCTCGGAACGTGATGGTTTTCATAAGGCACCAGTAAAATCTTCTCACTCTTCACGACAGTGTTAGCGTTAATCAACATCCTAGCGATGAATTATGAATTGACATTCCATGAAATACTAAAGCGAATTAGGCTACTCTCCCATTCCTACTGTTTGTTTATTAACCATGGGTTAATTTTCTGCTTTGAATAAAGCATCGTACGAATGAAACGCTCTTAAGATCAAGATGCAGTTTACCGCTTCGGTGCGTTCGTTTCCAAATTAGTGTAAGTAAGCGGTGCATTCGTATGTTAAAACTATGTTTTGTGATATTGGCTTAATTTGTTGTTATCGACCCTATTATTGGGAGAAACACGGAGTTATATCTAATTTTGCGGATGAAACAATTGAGACAGCAAATGAATCCAGTAGCATACGTGCATTATAGCGAAATCTGCTCAGAGACACTGCATGAGAGGAGGGGCAAAACGCAGGTTGCGACATTGCTATACCCCTTTCAGGAGCAACCTGTGCTTATTTTTGCACAACGAGAGCTTTGAAATACCTTGACAAAACTAAAACTATCGTTGCGACAAAACCGCTGATGATGTGGACTAAACCAATCGGCATTATAGCCTCAACCTACACCTAACAACGAGTAATTAATATAGCTCTAAGCTTGTTTTCCCATCCCATGAAGATATTTGTATATGTACATGTATTGACTATTTTGATTAATGAATAAATCATTGTTTAAACTAACAACGAGCAAACATACGATAAATGGAAAAGCCATGCAGTCATCAGCGCAGCTCTTTAAAACAAATCATCAGCACGTATAATGAAAGTGCTATAGTTTGATGGAATGAATAAAATTATCACAAACAAATAAAATGCGCTTTTTTCAACAGTCAAACAAACCCACGACAACCTCAGCCTCGGTTCATGTGTGCGATCCTCACATTCTGCCGTCACATGCAGAAGTCGAGGAAAATTGTCTCGCTCCCCAATAAAGATGCGGTACCCGAACTCTACTTGATAGATCCCAGTGGAGACACAGACAAATAACAGACTAATACGCCTGATATGTGTTCAAGTGTGATCTTCATGCCAACAAGGAAACCACCCCCGTAAGATAACACACCATCGATAGCTACCAGTATATTGGAAGGACTACAATGATCGGAATCTGTACGTAGTAGATACAGTGTAGGACAACCCCACCCTCCAACCCGATCAGACCGACTTGCTTATCTCTCGAAGAAATGTTTATCCCAATCGCTAGCGTGAAGCCATTCATTCATTATGTCGTGGTCCGGTATCCCACTGCCGATCCCCTATGTTCACACGGATACGCATATCCTGTTCATGGTATCCGCTCGTATTCGAGACCCCAGCCCATACCAGAGACACTCATGACCCAAATACAACACTTATGGATGTTAAACAATATGGGCTACCAGAACCGGGCTAGATATTAATGTAGGTAATCGCAACCAACAGCGAAACGTGGCTACCCCACATCGCCGACTCTACTCACACGGAGAAATAATGTTCTGCTCACGCATCCATGGCAACCAAAAAATGACTCGGTACCCCCGACAGAAAAATCCCACACCTCTTGCCACGTGACCTATGATTAGGATATCCCCTTTTATGCACAGCGTCTCCGGGGGCCCTAACAGAATACCAATATAACACAAGTAATATCGACAAAAGTTCAACCACGTCACATCTCTCAATTATAACTTAAAATTGTAAGAACATTGGTCGCAATATTGTGGTTGCTCGACTTCAAGCTTGACTTCCTCAAGGAAATCCCATCTATATGCGGCAGTGGTAAACTGGAGGTGTCTAATGACACCGTCTCCCCTACGTTGGAACCCAATGGATAGCGGTGGGGACGCTTTTTCGGCATAGCCGTATAATTTTCTTTTGGCCCCGGATATGACGCGGAAGGTGGCGTTACTTGTCAAGATGAAGTATGTGATTGGTCAATGTAGCGGTTAATGCAAAATGCAGATATGCAGTTAAAGACGAACCAAAATTAAGATTGAATGCAAGCTGAATAAGTGGATGTATCTATTGAAATGACACATTAATAAAATTGTATTCCTGATTCAAATGCAGTCTTATTATCACCAACAATGATTCAAACTGATATAAGTTTGTTATCCGGGCTGAAACGCATTTATTAATTATTCGTTTATTTATTTCACCAGCAAATTGACATTATAACCACCTGCATTAAAACTATGCCGTTTATCTTTTTAAAGATATTTCTTGTTTGTTGTGTTCTAAAGACATTGATAATCTTGTAACCAATCAAATGAGGGTGACAAGAGAATACCGTGTATCAAGATTCAAACCTAAGTCTACGTGTCCGACTCACAAAGTTATTCTCGCACCGGGCTACGCCAAGACTTCACACCGTACTAATAATTCAGAATAAGTCAAGCGCCAAAGACATCTTAACATAACTTAATGTAGAAAGATCAAGAGGAATCCCTTGAAGGTTGGACGTGGCATTTTGGAAAGGTAACAACGCCTCCCGACTCTAGTTACTCCCCAAGTGCCTCGCATATGTATCTACTAAGGTGAGCATGAGGTCGGCCAAGCTACCCAGGACATCAACCGCCAAAAATCACAATACTTCTGCATAATTAATCGGCGAAGTACCTTCAGCATAAAGGAGAAATGCTTTTTTCTGAGAATAGCATGGAACAGCAAAATGGAGGTCACTACTACCGTGGAATCACTGTATATTCTCGGTCATCCCTAGTAATCGGTAAGCTCATCCGCGTCCTATACATATACAGTTCGCATCACATCCTGGATAGACCATTGTTTTCAAGGGTGGTAAGTAGTTCACAGCCTATAGGAGGAAGCTAGAACATATGTATGGGAAGGGGAGATTTCCAAATTGATTACCTTTCTAGAAGGAGCTCGCCAAGGAGGAGTTCTGAGCACCGAGCTCTATAAAATCTTCACTAAGGAAATCCCCGAAAGGTAAGAATTGTCGACCATCGGTGACGGAGTCTCTATACGATCTCATACGGGCATTGTTAACCATTGAAACAGATTACGCAAAGTCACACCAAATACGAACTCAAACCAAAGAAACGTGTCATACTTCCTCCATGAATTGAAAGTATAGATACAGGAATGGGCCGTACATCTCTGTATTCTAAATCATATGAACGGAAACTGTTCCTCTGTCTAGTCTCGACTCTCCCTTTGGGAACTCCGTATAAATACAGTTAGCCTGTCGACAGATGGTGTCGAAGGGAATCGATACAAAGGACAGTGTTGGTTCTCCGGACCTCAAAACCTAGCGCTTCAGACAGACATATTGGAGCAAAATGCTTATATTTTTGGAAAAGTCTATGTAACCCTGGTAAATACTAGCCGCAATATACCGCTCGGCTAGAGAGATCTTCTCTTTAGCTCGATCGGTTGAGCGTAAGACTAGTAAGCCAGAGGTCCCGGGTTCGATCCCTAGCGGAGGCAGTGATTTAAATTTATATAATTCCTGCGCTCTGTTACATCTAGCTACATCTAGATACACAATTGTCAGAATTTAGAATTCATCACTTAGGGCTTCATATCCGCCGCATCATCTCGGGCTTCAAATTCATTTCAATCATTTCGGTTTACATAGTCACCCCCTATAATCTCTGTCTTGGCAGATTTTAAAGCCACAATATTGAGGACAAAATTTAAGCTGAAACGACAGCAATTTTGTTGCACCTTTTCCAAACTTTGACGTGACGTCATTTCCATATTCATCCCAATAATTTCGGGCTTCATATTTCACCTTCAACACCTCGGGCTTTATAGGTTTTAAAGTCAATATGTGGAGGGAAAAATCAAGCAGAGACAACAATTTTGTTGCGCCATTTCCAATCTATATATGACATGACGTCATTTTCGATATTATGACATCACAGATGATTTCTGACTGGTACAGACAATTAAAAACGATCCATGGTATATTACACTGGTGACATATACTGGAGAACAGATTGATTATATTATAAATGGTTTACTGTTCGACCCAATTCTATAGTTTATGACTTGGGGACTAAAACAAGTCTACATTTCAGGAGTACTCCGTAAACTTCCTTAGTGATCCCATGGCTTTTCCAACTGCCGGTATGGTTTACATACACGTGTAATGTAATCCAGATGTGGTTTTGAAAATATTCCAAGCAACACATACGAATTGTACTTGTCAGAAAACGGTTTTAATTATTCTTTACGTCAGAACTTTGTCTGCCAAGAAATGATTAGGTTATTTTACGACTTGCTGCATGGCCCAGATTTTTGAGGCTGCAAAGTACTTGACCCACAAAAATCGCTTCCCTGTGTCTCACTGACCAAATTCATAATTATTACGAGCAGCCCATGTGGCACATAGCGTGTGTTCATTATCTTGTCTGACTCAAGCTTTTCGTTAATTATAGGTTTTGTTTTACTGGTACATAGCAGGGTAATAAAACCAAGCTTGTCGAAATCCGCAACTATAACGGAACGATTGAAAACTTTACGAAACAGTCGCTTAAAGTGTGGTGCTTAATTGTATTGACCCATGCAATCCATAAGAGCTTAGGACCAACCCAGAAGAAAAAACCGATCACACATGATTATACATATTCTAAAAAGACCATTAGTTAAAAAACCATGATCATGATTTGTCTAGCCATTTGAATGGAGAAGTCTTTTAACCCTTCCCACCTCGTCACCGCAACATCACAGAACGGGATATTGGCTGTATGCATATAAATCTCAACCCTGTTTATCAATAATATGATTGCTATCTTCTGTATATTTTACATGTAATTCATATTCAAGAATAGTTTAAAATTGCTTTGCAAAATATCTTACATAAACCAATAGTAGGGAATCTTATATATATATAATTGTTATGTGTATAATTCTTAATTACTTTTTTAAAGAAAAATCATAGATTGAATTTTGCAATTGATTTTGTGTAAGCTGACGGGGCTTTCAAAAACAAAACCTTGTCCTACATGTACATGTATTGACCTAGATAGCTATCCTGGCATCAGCATTGATACTTTTACATATCAATTATTCGATCAGCATCTACCAGCATGTTAAGGTTGGGTTTGAGTTCGGGTTATGTACGGAGAAACCTTATAAGTTTATTGAGTTCTCCTGAAAATCTCGTTTGGCAAAACATGAACATTTTTTTTTTTTTTTTTTTGATTTTCGTAATAATTATATCATTTGAAAGAGTTGGTACATTTTGCATACCTTACGTTGTAAACATTCCCTATCTGATTGAGAACAGACATGTACTTTACTCTAGTAGGCCACTGTCTGGAATATGACCAACACATGATGTTTACTAGAAGAGATAGTCAACCTTTGCGTCGGTACACGTTGTTTTCCGCGATGAAAGGGAGGTCGGTGCATATTTTCTGTATTTCCCCGTGTCATAGGGAAATTCAAATAATTGCACAAAATCTTTATCCAATAGCTACGTTTTCATGCATGCTATAGTATAATGGAAGCTGTGCGAATTTCATTTGAAAAAAAAGATGGCGAATGAAACTAAAATGCAGAAATGGCCGAAAACATGAAAACTTCCGGGATAAACGAAGTCGTCTACAGATTTTCGAGATTAATGAATCTTAGAGATATGCATGTTTATTAATGGTTATTCAATAGTGTTTTGCTAATATCCAACAAGATGGCTTCCAGATACGAGGAAATTCTCCCGGATTTGTCGAATTAAGTAAACTAAAAACATCCACCGAATAAACTTGAAATTGAGTTATCCCCCCTGTTCGCTCAGTTTGATATTTTGTTAGTCCAGTTAACCCAATACGGTCATTTAAGAACAGTTATCTACTGATATTTCTCATATACGTGTAATTTTTTTTCGTTATTGCTATCGTTGGATACTATTGGAGTTATAAATGTACACATGTACGTCCCATGTTTCTGTGTAATTAGAGTTACTTCCCCTGAGTGATTTCGTTCGCAGCTCTGATTGATTACTGGGTGTACCAGTAAGGTTATACTCACACTCATGACCCGTTCAGTGTTTTCTTTCTGTGTTAATCACTAAGGATGCTACGTTACAGTGTCTGGTAACATTTTTTTTTATCTCTAGGCTAATGTCACCATCAATGTCAAAGTAGTATCCCTTCCGGTATACACAAGAGTTATGTCCCTTTCAATGTTAGGTCTCGGTGTCTGGTTTCTCTATCTATTAGTAGTCACATGACACAAGAAACGTAATCCGATACGACATATGCATGCTTATATTGAAGATGTGTTGGGTTTTGATGAATTAACACTATACGTTAATCATGTGTTACATGTATATATATCTATAACTTAATGTTAGTCCTTATATGACCATGCCCTGCAGGTAGGGCGTAAGAATTGTACCTGCTGCCCCCATTGCATGATCGTAAGAGGCGACTGAATTTGGGATCTTATCTTTTCTCTTCTTTCTTATCAGCTTTCTTCTTCCTAATGTCTCCCTTGACAATGCCTCACTTTTGGCCTGTAGTTGAGCGTTCGCCGCTGTGAGGAATGCTTTGGGTTCTGTCTCCTGGCCGAGACATACCAGAGTCATTAAAAATGGCAGTTGCTACTCCTGCTTAGCGCTCAGCATATTAGGAGTGAGACGACTGGTTCGCCCGTTGTCAGTATAATGTGACCGGGTGGGGTGTCCTGCTGGGCGTCTTCGGCAGTATGCTTCAGTGAGGTAGCACTTATAAATCGGCAAAAGTTCCGGCCTATCACAAGGAGACTTAACACGAACATACCGCAGCCTCCCAAAACACACATACGCACTCACCACACACATGCATATCGCACGCACGGGAGGCCGTCCTTAAATGACCTTAGCTAGGACGTTAAACAAAATAAACCAAACCAAACGTTATATGAGCCTGGCTGTTGCGAGGACGTTATACATAAACACCTGGAAAAAATACAATACGTTTTGTTAGGTTTCGGTATGGGATATTTAACTTTTCACTTGAGTTATGTCCCATTACTAGAGGTATGGCCCCTTCACTGCTAATTTTCTGTGTTAATCGCCAGCCTAATGTTCCGTAAACGGTTCACCACTCAAGTACCAATACCATTTTACGTATCATCCTTTGCTTCGCTGTAGAGCTTCCGACTAATGCCACTTCAGATATACATCTTAGGAAGCCGGCCATAATAATATTATCACTGACTGCCTCGTGCTGTCTTGGTTGTGTCTCCGAATGTTGTCCAGTGACCTAGCCAGCAGCTACTACAAGGATACCCCGCCTCAAACTGACATTAACAGGCATAAACTATAGTAGCTGATATTGAATGAAAACTATAACACAAAGAACAACAACAATAGTCAAAATATTAAAGATTTGGTAACAGTATTTTTATTTTCGGTCATTGCATCACATGGCGTATACATATACAGGTAGATACATTTTGTGCATACGGAGATGGTGGCGTACTGTGCTGACCCGACGATATCCTCAGGGGGTCGGGTTTCTTGTGCAGGAGGGTCGGGCCGGTGAGTACCACCCAACGGACGTATTTTGTTGCAGAATTGATTATTTTGCATAGGAATCATTATAAATTTAACCAGAAAATCTTAGCTCGTGTAGAACTGACACGTACGCATTAGTCATTAGAATGAAATTTGCTGATACAAAAAGTTTTCGCGATTTTTTAAGCATTGCCCTTAACTTTCTACCATAGCAATATTTGGTAAGCATTGTTAGTTTTAACAATAACTGATTTAGTTTTTATTATCTATATTACATACACACACCTACTAGTATAAGATTAGGATTAACCGCTTGTATGAGTATAGGTTGACACTAACACTGTACTAACTATTCACTTGTATACATGTTCCGACTAATACGCAATACATTTAAGTGGCTTCGCATTTTTGGAAAAATTCTTACCATTACTGTAAACGTACATATTTTTGCGGTAATCTTATTTTAGCGTTAATCTTATTTTATCATTTTTTTCGCGCTGGAAACATTCCGTTAATTAATATTGTGCGAATTGTAGTTTATCTCATTGATTTCTATGGCAACCATTGCTGTTGGGCTAATTCATCGTTCCGCTTATCTGTTTTAATACGAATTTGGGTGTGTCAAATTAAGTACGTTTGCAGTATTTTCTAATTAGTTTTATTTTCCCGCACGTAAATTGAAAATCTAGACAGATGAAATGGGGTTCTCGACCTAAATTTGAATTTAAAATAACAACGTTTCTGAAGTTTTTCACAAAAATTGATAAAATCACGGTTTCTGTATCTTTTCAAATATTATCTATAAACTAGCTAGATTCGAATATTGTAATATGGTAAGATTCATAAAAATGAAATGAAGAACTATGAATGTTTACTTGTCTCATGTTGGACATTCGAATCGGTAGACAGATATTTGTTTTCATCATAATTTCAGGCTTAATGGCACAAACAATATGCATCAATATTCTAGGTCAGGCACCTAAAATTTGGGACGGTCGGGTGTCAGTAAACAAACATACATATTTTCATAGCCTTAAAGGATATCTGGAGAACACTGCTGTACAGTCTTCGTAATTTTCTCATAGTTTAAGTTGAGTTATACACGTGAGAAATACAAAAAAAATTGCATTTTTATTACATATATGAAAAATTATCCATACAGCTAGCGAATACTATCAGTCTCCTTCAACTATGATGATATTGCAATTGATTCAAATCCGGAAAATGTTGAAGAAAATGTCAGCAATAAGTTGGTCAATTATCTTAAATTATTCCGTTAGAAAGTATTTTCTTAAATTTTTAAATGATTTTAAACCTGCTTTATTTCATTTGTAAAGAAATTAGTAACATTCAGATACCATTATTATTTTAAGCATTTCTCTATATAAGATTGTATGAACTGTGGTCAAGTAATCATTGAATTTAAACTACATCTTATACCTGTTTTCACATGATGTAAGTAAATTCAGCTGTTATAGATATCGTGTATCTCAAATGGTTGTCTCGTTTCAGTAGTTAATCCTCTACTTAAATCCACTACAAATTTGGTATAATAGCACTAAAAAATCCATATAATGCCGCTCAACACAATATCATGCCAATGAAACATAGATGTCACTAAATTGATTAAAAATACACAAATTCAACGTCACTTAAACCTATGTATTCCATAAATGATGCATTGATATAGAATACGATAAAGTACCACTAAAACCTCGATACAATGCCATTAAAATATCGACATAAAGCCACTAAAATATCGATATAATGCCACTTAAATATTGATATAATGACACTAATATATCGACATAATGCCAATTATATATCGATATAATTCCAATACAATTTTGACGTAATGCCACTAAAATATCGATACGATGCCACTAAAATATCGATATAATGCCACTAAAATATCGATATAATGCCACTAAAATATCGACGTAATGCCACTAAAATATCGACGTAATGCCACTAAAATATCGACGTAATGCACTCAAATATCGACGTAATGCCACTCAAATATCGATACATTGTCACTAAAATATCCACATAATGCCACTCAAATCTTGATATAACGCTACTAAAATATCGATACAATGCCATTGAGATATTGACATAATGACACTTAAAATATCGATATAAAGCTTTATATAACTCCACTTCAACCTAAACACAATGCCAATAACATATCGACATAATGCCACTTAATTTTCTCGGTATATTGCCATAAAAATCTCGATACATTGCCATTTAAACGCGATAAAATGATGCAAAACCTCGATATCTTGTCACTGAACATCGATCAAACATCACTTAAACCTTGATGTTACTGAATACTCCGTATAACGTCACTAAAGCTCGATATTTCAGCATTAATCATTAAAAACTCGAAACTTCTCAGCATCAATATAATGCCACTTTATCTTGATATCATGTTTTTGTGCTAGGCAATAGCTGCCACGTGCATTATATGGTATTTTTTGTAAAACTATTATGAAATACTCGTCTTTATCATAATACATTTGCCAACTCGCTTTACCGCAGATAAATGTATATCTATTTTCAAATGTTTTTTTTTCTTTTCTTCTGACAAAGGCTTGAACGTAATGGCAGTATAACAAGGTTTAAATACCTTATAAAACCTTTATTGTGGCACCAGGACAACGCCATGCTACAGGCATTCTTTATAAAATACTACAACATTAAAAAAATCAATTTTACCGTCAACAAGAACGAAGTCCGTATTTACCATAATGGGTATTGCAATATTACACATACAATGTACACAAGACTTTCTTATTTTCCATCATTTGTATACAAAAGTATAATCTATAGATTACTTTAACTATATTTTCTCTAAATTTGAATTACGTGTACGTTATTTATAACCACGGTATCTAAATTACTAATGATCCCACCTTGTACAATAAATGACGTCATGCAGTCGTGACTGACTCAATACAGACAAACTAAACGCATCAGCCAGACCCGAAACAGTGAAACTTCACAGCCTGTATGGAGCTTTGCTCTTCTTTCTTTATTCCAACGGAAATCCCAGAAGCAGAAAACATCACTTCCAGCGGTGGCGTGACGTCATGGGCAGATCGATGCGTTCGATAAGGAGCACGCTAGCTCATGGGATGATTGATAGTCATTGTACTTATGGCTGAAGTTTACACAATGTAGGTACACACTGCTGTTCGAACGCATCTGCTTGTCCTGTCAAAACTATTAAACCATATTGGACTGTCTATCGACGGAACAGCTTTCATAAAATATTACAGCGATATCGAAAACATGCCATAGTATATCAGTATTGCTAAGTTTACACGTATACGAGGTATGCAAAAGCTTGATTACCTACTAAACTACATATTATATGACACTAAATTATCTAATTAAGTACATATTTACATATACACAATCCGTAAATGTCACCAATCTGTCGCATCCGAAATAATAAGTTATAAAAAGGAATATATTAAATTTCATCAGGAATGACAATCAACTAATCATGTCACGTGACCTTTGCGACATTGCTGAGAATTTCATAGGAACAGGAATGATTATTTGTAGTAAAAAATGATAATAATTTTCGGTACAAATTATCAGTGGACGAGTATTACTTATGTCGTTCATAGTTTGCTGAGAACTAGATATCATGTACATTGAATATCCCACGGTCGCTTCAAGTTTTTTTCTGAAGAAACACATACACGCATGATGTTCCTCCTCGAACGCGCCCACACGCGCGTGACGTCACTACAATACCACACACTTGCGAGTCTCAGTCCAGGGATTTTTCTTCTTATCTGGAGTAACAACTAGACCGTCCTCCGGTGTATTCTCTTCAATGAAGGCTTGTAACCTAAAAAACAATAAGCAAATCAAAATGTTATTTAGATATGATTTTGTCTAAAACAACTACACGGCCGGTTCACGTTGTATCAGGTTAATAGGGGAAATTAATTTTAAAAAGGCGATACAAATGCCGACATGTATGTTTAAAACATGTGCTCTGTTTCTTCTACCAAACAACATCAAAACAAGCAATAAAAAAAAAAAAAAAAAAAAAAAGGCTGAAGGTTATATTTTGTAGGGACGAAAGCCATCTTGAAATCTCGCGTGGAGTTCAATTGCGTTCCATTGTATAAGACCGTATCGATTCGTTAGAAGAGGTGCGAACTCGGTTTAGAAACAAACGAAGCGAATTCATTAAACAGCACGTGTACAGGTACATGTAGTGAAGGGGTTAACGATTCTAACAGTCACATTGCACTTTTTTATGAAACGCACATCGTCGAAGAATAACGTTGAAATATATGCAATATCTGTAGCGCATGAAACTCTAAAAACGGTCAACACCCAAACACATGGCACGTGCTTGCACCAATACAGATACTTTTTTAATTGGTGAATCGATATCAAATACACTCAGAAAATGTGTTTGTCAAACTGTCATGAGAGTAAAACTAAACAAGAAATGTTTTGTAAAATTAGTTGGTCGGGGAAGAGTATATAGTAGTAACACATATTTCATCTAGGGAACCGGGGTTCGATTTCCAATCGAAAGGTATAGGGTTAATACCCGATCACGTGGGTTTCGGGTACTCCGGTTTCCTCTCACAGTAGGACCCTTGCGCGATCTTCCGAGGCAGCTAGAGAGATTAATATAAGTTTATATAACTTAAGTTGCTTCGCAATATTAATTGAATTAAATAAAGTTAGAGTTTCCTGTAAAATGACAAAGCAATGAGTAGATAAAACTCAAAGTAACATTTAAAACGTTGTAAAAAAAGACAAATTACAAAAAATGTACATCAGTAACGAACTAAAAAAAAATCAGTTATAGTCGAAGTTCGAACGCGCCTCATTGTTCTAGACTGATATCGACAGGGTATCTTTGGCATGGTGCTATCTAAGACACATTCGAACGCGCCGCCTCCTATATAGAGTCTAAGACAGGTCAATGGTCTCCATTTATGGGAACGCGAGTCAATACAGATACATTGAACAGGAAATTAAGGAGCATATTGCTAACATAACGAGACAACTCGTCCCAAGTGACTGCCCCCAGCCCTAACTCTGATATAAGTGTCCGCCATCAGACACAAGCTATGATTGGTCTACACATTAATGGAAGGAGCTTGTAGACAATTACTGCAGCACATGTCAGCTCTCGGGGGACCTTGATGCTTTGTTGGTAAACCTCTTAATGTATACACTGTTTACTGAACAGTGTAAAACTGGAAAAAAACATGACAAGATCCTAATTACATACCTATAATAGCTACTGCAAAACCTCGATACAATGCCACTCGTTCACAAATACGCTCAGTAAGGCATTGAATAATATGATTATGTTCCTCGTTTATTTTACGTCAAGACTCGATATAATGTCCCTCTTTATCCAAAGTATGGTCTTGATGTAATACGTACAGCCCAGTTTCCTAAATAACATCTAAATATAATGATTAATGTGTTAATATGATATGATATATGATAATGTTTATTAACTGCAAACTTTCTATATACAGCGTAATTCAATTCAATGCATATGATATATTTTAACAAAAAGGACTACTTTTGATCTGAAAACACATGCTAGGATTTTTTCTGTAACTTTAAAATTATATAACTATTGCATATGTGGACACGTACATTGTAATGTTCCGTCGATATTTATGGGTTAATAGAGAATTGGTGATATAGGCCTCGCAGGAGAGCTAGATATAGGCCTCACAGGAGAGCTAGATATAGGCCTCAAAGGAAAGCTAGATATAGGTCTCACAGGTGAGCTTGATATAGGTCTCACAGGTGAGCTTGATATAGGTCTCACATGAGAGCTTGATATAGGTCTCACAGGAGAGCGTGATATAGGTCTCACAGGAGATCTTGATATAGGTCTCACAGGAGAGCTTGATATAGGTCTCACAGGAGATCTTGATATAGGTCTCACAGAAGAGCTTGATATAGGTCTCACAGGAGATCTTGATATAAGCCTCACAGGAGAGCTTGATATAGGTCTCACAGGAGAGCGTGATATAGGTCTCACAGGAGATCTTGATATAGGTCTCACAGGAGAGCTTGATATAGGTCTCACAGGAGAGCTAGCTATTGGTCTCACAGGAGAGCTTGATAGAGGTCTCACAGGAGAGCTAGCTATTGGTCTCACAGGAGAGCTTGATATAGGTCTCACATGAGAGGTAGATATAGGCCTTAAGGGAGAGCTTGGTATAGGTCTCACAGGAGAGCTAGATATAGGTATCACAGGAGAGCTAGATATAGGTCTCACAGGAGAGCTTGATATAGGTCTCACAGGAGAGGTAGATACAGGTATCACAGGAGAGCTAGATATAGGTCTCACATGAGAGCTAGATATAGGTCTCACAGGAGATCTTGATATAGGCCTCACAGGAGATCTTGATATAGGTCTCACAGGAGAGCTTGATATAGGTCTCACAGGAGATCTTGATATAGGTCTCACAGAAGAGCTTGATATAGGTCTCACAGGAGATCTTGATATAGGTCTCACATGAGAGCTAGATATAGGTCTCACAGGGGAGCTAGATATAGGCGAGATGGATATAGGTCTCACAGGAGAGCTAGATATATGTCTCACAGGAGAGGTAGATATAGGTCTGACAGGGGGGTAGATATAGGTCTCACAGGAGAGCTAGATATATGTCTCACAGGAGAACTAGATATAGGTCTCACAGGAGAGCTAGATATAGGTCTCACAGGGGAGCTAGATATAGGTCTCACAGGAGAGCTAGATATAGGCCTCACAGGAGAGCTAGATATAGGCATTACTTTATACAAGAAGTATCATAAGACGTTTACGATAAGGTAAGCTAGCTATAAAGGCTATATATCGATGTTTTACTTGAATCAGAATTACCATGGCTATTCGTTCACACTTACGCCTGGCAATAATTGTTTCATGGAATTAGATATTTCAAAGCTAGCTACATAATTAAAATAGATTGGGTTTGAAATCAACTTTGCTTACAATTTACCGCTGTTCGTTTGGCCATCTCCGAACCCGGTCGATGGCAGCCATTTGCCCGCGATTGGCCAAAACGGTTCTTGGTGTGGTTGGTCACTCAGTCCATCGATTTTACCAAGTCTAGATTAATGTCCGTGCTCTGCCCCAGCTATAGCTTTCTGCCCTGGGAATTCGAAACTTAACTGAACCTTTTATATTGTGTTATGTCTCAGAGAAGAACCAAAGTTCTCGCTTCTAGCACACCAAGGAAGCTATAGGGAATTCACAGTTGGTCAACAATCAAGTGCGCCCCTTTATATCAACTGTCAGATTTGGTTAGGTGTTCGATTAGAAACTCTCAAGCTAGTACCTCTGACGTCACGTTGGACGTGTCTTTTATATTTAGAGTTAACCAGTCGCACGTGCTTCTACATCTCGCCTTACTTAGAACAGAGAGATGAATAGGTCTCTGAAATACTCTGTGAATAATTCCTAAATAAAAGTCGACCGCTTCCCAATAAATCAATGTCGGATCTTCTCTTGCTATTTGTAAACACTGCTTGTGAAATTCATTTCCTATAGTAAGAAGAAAAGATCATGGATATTCAAGTTCCCAACGGTTTAACTTAAAATCTTGAAGTCTGCGAATGGCGTATACGTGGAGAGGGGTTTTGGCGCCCGGACACAAAATCTCTGTAAAGCTAGATTGCCCAGGAAGCATGGCAACACACCGATCGGATTCTGGTATTGATTTCGTCAGAGAATAACACGTAGCTATCTGTTTGTAGGACTTATGTCCTATTTGAAAATAAATGAAACAAATTCATCATCCTTATTTCATATCTGTTCACACGAGAGAGAGAATCAACCGGTTCTCGTCAATCTGTTGGTATCGATCTCTCGAGTAACATTTTAAAACACCTTACACTAACATTTTTGGATACACTTGGTTAGCGTTGCTTAGCAACACAGACGCTATCGTATTTCGATCAAATCATATGCTTTAGATATTGTAGTTTGTTGTATTGATTGATGGAATACGTCACTGTTTTCCCCGTGAGGTGACCTCCAAATCTCTTACCTAAAACAATAAGCAGTTTGTATGTTACACCTATTGTGAACAACGTGAAATTTTATTCAACAACATTTCTCCATATTGTAATATCACAATCAATGTTGTTCTTTGTGGTTCTCCAAACCTGTCAGACGAGCAAAACGGATATATTTTTAAATCCGTACAGACCTATATTAAAAATAGTAATCGGTTCTAGGGTCACTTAAAAATAATTCACTTCAATAGACCCCCCCCCCCCCCCCCCCCCCCCCTTTTTTTTTTTTTGTTTGTTATTGTTTTCTTCTTCCTGGCTTTACAGCTCTCTTTTTCTTAACAAATATCTAACTCTAGAAAACTTAATTGGTGATAGTGTATATTATTGTAGATATGTTATAGATATACATGTACAATGTATTTTGGGAGAAGGCGTTTCTAAATTGAGATAACTTGTGCCTTATCCTTGTTGTTATATTGAACATTAAAAATATGGTTAAATCAACCTATTGTCTAGTGCTTTTAGGGTCCCTTTACATAAACCTAAAACATTGTATATCAAAACTTACACTTTTTTGTCTGGGAGCCTTCTACATAAAACAACATGCATGAGGGACGTATTGAATACATCACGTATTTGAGTAGAACATACTATTACTTACTATTATCCCAATACATACGGGTGACATAGTCATTTGATATCGCTTAAAAAGTTTTAAAACTGAATTGTTTATAATACTTGTATCACTAAATCTCTCCCAGAATGTGTTTATAAAACATTATTTTGAAGGAAACAGAGAGCTTATTGTTATCAGTTTCTGTGGAATTTTGCATGTTATAACACCAATTCAAAATTGGACACATTTTGAATAAAGGATTTGATTATGTTTACTTTTACGTCCGTATGTAGACTATGAGGAAAGGTGACATCACCCTTTAAAATAATTAGGATTGTCATATGAGAATAAATTGTATAAGGACACTAATAAGTATATCCTATAAATTGGAGTCCCTTTGTTCCCCACTCATTACAATGTGTGAGCATACCCCCCCCCCCCCCCCCCCCCCCCCCCCCCCCCCATTCCCGTACTAATTGTTTACGGGTCCCTCAGATCATATTTGTCTTTCCCTCCATTATACGCTGTACCTATCTTAAAAGGGGTTCCCTCTTTAGTACAGCACGCACTCGCACTTAGTAGTTGGTGACTACTTCACTGAGCATCATACGAATGGCCCGTCACATGCCACCCAATAGTAAGTAGGGTAACGTGTCTTGCCAACGGACACAACTACGACAACACGGCGACAGACCATCCCGTTCTCAGCTTCTCGAGAAGTACAACCCGACACGGGTGGAGACCGTCGAACAACGCACCTCGGATCTTCACCTGCATGAGGTCACAAGACCGGCGTATAACCGACTGAGCTACATGGAGTAGTTCATTTCTTCCAACTTAGGAAGAAAAGTTCCAGTTAGTTTAATTGTATGGTTTTCGTCTAACATGGAGTTGCTTTGACACTTATTAGAACTTATAGAATTAAACTTACAAAAGATGCGAAATCAATACATTTACAAGTTTTCACGAAAGAAATATATTAAGTATGGGTTTCATGAGGGAGTCATACTGTATTCACTACATATTGCACGGCGAAATATAATTGATATAAGTTTCTAAAATGAAATATAGGTTTCAGGAAATAAATATATTCTGAATCACTGAAACATTCACGAGTGAAATATATCCACTATAAGTTTCACTAGGGAAATGCTATTTAAAAAATATTCAAGATAGAGTTTACGAAAGAGATATATTTCACTTAAGGTTTCACACGTGAAATAAATTCAAGAAACGTTTCACCAGAGAAATAGATCATCGCTAGGTTTCAGGAAGCAAATATATTCATTTGAAATTTCACGAAAAAGAAATGCTCTATATGTTTTAGAGGGCAATATATTCGCTATAGGTTGCACGGGCAAAATTATATGTTTCGAAAGAGAAATATATTTGCTATCTATTTCATGTGAGAATATATTCGTTATACATGTAGATTAAAAAAAAACAAAAAAACAAAAACGAAAACAAACAATAAAAAAACATTACAAGTTTCGCGAGGGAATATATTCTTATACATATAACGAATAAAATACAACTGTACACTGACACGCTGTATATTCACTTAAAGTTTCACGAAAGAAAAATATTCACAATAGCCCTAGGTGTAACGAAAACCACATTTACTTAGAGGAATATATTCGCTTTATCTTTCGAAAGAGAAATGTATTCACTATATGTTTAAGGAGGGAAATGATTTCACGATATACATTACAAGTTTCTTCTTCCACAAAAACAACACGGCTACACTACGTACCTAACATCTGAAGTCACCCGTGCACTGAACCAATACTGCATGTATTGTCAGTGCACTCAGAGTTCATACTGGATATAAAAAAGTGATTAACTGAGTGTAACTTTGGGGCATTTGTGGTCAAGGCCTACGGGCATCACGCGGAAAACACATAGTAATGCTGATGGGATAGTCCGCATGGGATTCCTGATTAGCTGTCGATGATGAACGAGAATGGAAACATGTATAAACGCTTCAATAAGGGAGACAAATATTGCTTCATTTCCACAAGGGGGAGCATTAAAGACGACCCAGCCCAGCCAATCACCCTGTCTAATCCCATAAAAATATTTAATCTAACTCGAGCACGTGCTGGAAGCGCCGGATGGCCTGCTTACATTGTAGTATATCATGCTTGACAGAATACCTCGATCAGTGTCAGGCTTTAACAAACACTTTTAAGTATTGAAAGAACCAATATTTAAACTGTAAATTGGTCAATGTTTGCTATTACGCGAAAAGAGTACAGTGCATATATATAATAATAATAATACTCTGCGTTGTGTCAATGGTAAAAACCACATACGGGCGTTTCCGAATGGCCTGTTCCGAATATTGAGGGATTCGACTCGTTTTAATTTTGCTTGGCCACATGCACTGCGCTCACCAAAATCTTGATATAACGCCATTGCCCCTGTATTTTTCAAGTAAAACTTCCCTTCGATAGGATGGCCGTCTTTTTACACGGTAAAACCTCGATATAATGCCCGATGTTTGTTCACTCTACAGTAAAACCCTATTGTTATGGCCATATTGTTTCATTTAATATAAAAACCTCATTATAATTTTCCTCGTTTTTCACTACAGCGAAATCTCGATATAGGGTCACTCAATCCACTGACATCGCTTAAACATGTATATAATTATAAATTACCGAACACTTAATTAAATGTACCATTTCTATCGTATTTAAACTTTTTGTTTGTATTGTCTCGACAAACAAATATCGACAAACACATGGTATATACTATCAATATTTGACCGAGAAAATGGCGTGGCATGGATTTATTGCGACATATACGGCAGGGGATATTAATGATGTTTGGCAGGGTTTGATTAAAGATGTTTACGGTAGAACTTTAAGTATATTGTTTGTGGCAGTTTTTGTATTGTCCCGTGTTGGAGAATGAAGGGTCGAAATTGTTCTAGCACGCCTGATTCAATGACTAGGAAATCCGGATCAATACTCATCCCGGAATCGACAAGGGTAGACCACTGACCGTTGTTAACAGGACAATTCCGGACATTCCTGGACACAATCTGGTTTAGGTCGACATAAATTGAACCATGCAAGTCTATGGTACACTGTACAAACACGCCCTGGCCTATTTAGTGTAATGGAATGTGCCATAAATATTGTATACGGATACAGATCTATAGCGCCACCTAGCATATGGAGCGACAACTCTTGAAAGATATTGCCCTTTTGTGCATGTGTGTTAATCTTTGGAATACAGTTTTGCCTAGTCCCGGAGAAAAATTCTTCGTTAACGAGGAAGAATGACCACAAAGATTGTTTGGTTTTCTTGTTTTGTTAAATGTCCATAATCAAATGCGTAATACACTGTGTAATTGGTAATAATCGCGGACGAGTTAATTTTGCGAAATTCGCGGTCAATAAACATGGCGGGAAAATAAATACCCAGCGAATACTTATTCAATTACACAGAGGCATATATGCGTTTGCTGCAGAATATCTACAAAGGCGTTGTTGCAAGAAATGTAATTCCCGAGTACTAGGTCCGACTTGGACAACCGCGAAACATTATAAGCCTGTGAATTTTAACATCTGCGCAGTAAACTACCACCACGACACGAATGCCTTTACGAGCTACGTTGTAATGAGTTGGAGATTTATGTTGTGCTAGTCAATGACCGACCGGTCAGATATATAGCTGATAACCCTGTTTTTTAGAGAATAGAAAATGGCCAAATATATAGACACAACAGAAAAAAAAATAAATAAAAAATTAGAGACAGGGTATAAAAGCATATTTGTACGTGCATTTGATTTACATGTATTTTCATTGTTTTTAATACTGTTCATGCATGCGCAAACAATGATTATTATATGATAACAAAACATAAGGTTTGAGCCCTTGGGACTTGCACTGAACCCTGAAGGACAAATATGTTATCAACGCGACGTTTTTCATCATGGCGGGGCTGGATTTTCCCCAAATGACAACAGAGATTGTATTAGGTAATTAAGACATATGCTACAGTTCCCGAGACCTTGATTAAAATATGATTCATGGCACTGAACCCTGAAGGACAAGTATCTTCAGTTTTCCATATGTCATGGGAAGGTTGACCTGAAATGACTTCGAGGTGAACTGGCGCCGTTTGTCATTATCGCTACACCAAATCGACCTCTCTCCAAACTCCCAGACTAGGCCCGCCATCCTATATACAATCGTGCCACCGATTCTCGTAAATTCTTCAACCCACGGTATTCCTCTTATTGTGTTTAGGGCGATCTTGTTTCATATGGTATCGCTTACCATAAATACTTCTTCTTGTTCGATATTCAAGGTGGAGGTTTGTATTAAATGGATGTTTCCAGATCAATAAAAAAATATTAGCCGTGATAGAAAGCTATCTTTTCAGTAATTAGAGATGTAATACCTTTCGTATCATGTATATTTTATTAAACCAGGGCTTCATTTTCAATTTCCCGTACAAACGTCCTTCAAAATAGCTTTATGTATATGCAAAAATGTAACCCGAAAATGATGGCAGTCTATCAAGGTGCTGCTGCATTGTTTAATTGTTTACGCGTTTGGAGTTTGTTTTCATTTTAAAGCATACGTCGTTAATGACTTGTTCGGATGATAATTCAAGCAACAGAAACGTCAATCAAAAACACATTAAATGTTGGCAACTTACGTAACTCACAGGGGCTCGGCACCATTCTCTGTCCACGGTTAAAACTATATATTCAAACCGTTGGTCGGGATTTTGTGCCAACAGGCCAAGTCCCTGTGTCATAGAACTCGACAGATAATGTACCGAATCACACGAATGTATGACGTCACGCTGGATATCGGAAGAAATATGAGCGCAGTGACCTTGCATGGATCCAGGAATGTGTCGACTTGGATTGATTGTAATCAATTGAAGTGTCGTTGAGTCCAAAGAGCTTTACAAACCATACCTTACAATTGCTATTCACACCGTAAGCCTGATAAAACGTTCAGAAATGAAACTCAAGTCAGACATTTATCCATTTGATACGTGGAAACCAATAGTATGTATTAATTTTCCATCCGATAGAACCGCTACTCTTATTGGTTTGGTGTCTGCTAAAAATAGAGAAAGCTGATTCAGGTATTTACACAGGAATTTCATTTCCATTGTATTTCTTGCGTTAGATTTGCATATGACCTTGCCTGAAGCACCGCTTACAACATTGGTTAGGGCATAGCGTTTTGATTCTTTAAACTGTTCAATACTCACATCAATATGTCACTGTGTTTCAATCTTTAGTTTAGCGGAAGAATATAGCACCGTTCATGCGGATTTTGTCAAATCAAATTCAAGGCCTTTTCAATGCTTTTTCAATGTCTTAATTAAATATTCAAGGCCCATTTTACCCGTCATCTAAGTCATCTTGAGAGGGAACAAGAGAACAAAAAGGAAACTTATAACTATCCACCTTGATAAAAATACAACTTGACATGGAACATAATAATGTAATTATTAACGTCTGTAGGGGAGGCGACATGGACGAAGTGGAATCCAAATGATCAGTGGCCAGGGTTTCACTTATCCTATAATGAAACCTTAATATTCAATGCTTTTTCAAGGCTGTCAACAAATTTTCAAGGCTTTTCAAGGCCCGAGGTGAAATTCAAGGCTTTTCAAGGCCCAAGGTGAAATTCAAGACTTTCTCAAGGCCCGTGCTAACCCTGTATAGTATAAGCCGCATCTGTATTGTGTCCTCACGTAGAATATACAATTTATATATATATAGAGAGAGCAGAGTCAGAACTGTCCCAGGTGAATCAATTCTATAAAATCTAATGGATTTCATAATGGTAGATCTCGTAAATTTCAGACTATTATCTCAAGTGAATTTGTATTAAGGAGTCCGGTCCCGTAAATCAGACATGTCTAGCTACTCTGTCCGTCAGACAAGTTAATAAAGTGTGCTTATGAACCATTTAAAGAGTTGTAAGCATTACTGGAAAGGCCAATACGATTGGGTAGTGTGATTGTGGGGTTTGTTAATCGGAAGGTATCTGATGTTTCATCGGCCTTTCGAAAATCTGATATTGTCCGAATAACATCAGAACTCCTGCCTGATAAAGATGTAGAAAGTCAAGCCGCCATATACATCAGATCAGCACTTTAGCGTACAAATGTATGAATACGGTCGTGTAGAAAGAAAACACAAACATATACAAACATCTGTTATTTTTCGACATACCTGACCATGCAGACATGTCACCACACATAAACAGGTCTGTCGTCTGAGTTTCCAAACTTTTCTCCGCCATATTTGTAATGTGAATCACGTGATTATAAGTCTCACAGGAGACTGTTTTCAGCGGAAGGTGGTCCCGTGTCACGCGAGATCTCTTGAGGTCACATGAACCCGGTAATTACAAATATGACTGAGAAATGTTTGGAGACTCAGATTTGTATTATATGTGATGGCATGTATGTCTGATTAGTCTGGTATGTCGAAAAATAATCGATGTGTTTTTCTATACATACGACGGTATTAAAATCATTCCACGACACCCACGACTGTTTTTTTGTGATTTGGCAATGTCATGGTGGGGGTTTGTGTGACTGGGTAGTGTGACTGTGGGGCTTGTGTGACTGGGCAGTGAAATTGTGGGGGTTGTGTGACTTGGTAGTGTGACTGTGGGGTTCATGTGACTCGGCAATGTGTTTTTGGGGGTTTGTGTGACTAGGCAGTGTGACTGTGGGGTTTGTGTGACTAGGCAGTGTGACTGTGGGGTTTGTGTGACTAGGCAGTGTGACTGTGGGGTTTGTATGACTAGGCAGTGTGACTGGATATGTCAACGTGCTTCTGACTGTGAAAACAATCAATGTGACTTGATAGTTAGACTGTGGTGTCTGTTTTCGTAACTGTGAGAGTGACCAATGTGACTTGGAAGTCTGTGAGTATGACCAATGCGACTGGCCAGTGTGACTGTGTGATTATATGGCCTTGTTGAGTAATATTATTAATGCCAATTCAAATATCTACACCTTGTTTGAGGAAGAGGTAGCATTCATTTCAAAATGAATCAATGATTGAAATTATAGCGTACTTTGTGATAAGCCTTTAAGCATGATTTAAAGCATTTTATCTCGCGCGAGTGTAATACAATAGTTTCCTATCTCATTCTGGCCTAGAAACGTGCTTAATGAACCGTTTTACCCCTGAGATTTGGAGTTTAAAATCACTCCGCGCTATGACGCCACTATCCCTCCCCGGGGCCCTGAACCTGTTTACCGCTTATAGTAATATCAATATGTTCACAGTCCCGTCATCTATATGTAAATTCCTATCAATTTAGGTTTGATGAAAACGACAGTTCTGAAGTTTACAGAAATGGCAATTGTTTACACGCGGATCAATACTGTACCGACTTGGGATGATACAGTTGTGTACAAATTCTTCGCTATAACAACAATCTGCGGTTTCAGATGATCCGATTAACGACAACATGATGGAATGACCGGTCTGTCCTGGATAACGAAGTGTTTTAGGCAGCTTGTATCTTCTGCTTAACGCTATCTGCTGTTCTCGATTAGAGATTGCGTGCGTTACAGGGTGTGGACAAGGTTTGATGTGAATGGACTTTGAGGAATGGGTGCGCGTGCGGTTTGGTACTGTAGAGCACGGTTATAGATAGGAAATAAAGGTTTTACAAAGAATACTTCGTGTGAAAAAAGGCGACAAGTGGCGGAAGAGTGCTGTTAAATATTTACATTTATGTATATGGATCTTGGGTCAACATTCGATTAAAATGTCACCTCGAATCAAGGTGTCATTGCTTACCGAATGACTATTCGTACAAAATATTCATATCTGTGTTACGAATACCATTAATACAAATTCTTCGTGTTTTGGAAAACAAATTAAAAAACAAAAACAAAACGCGGACGGCATAATCACAAACCATAAAGATCCTTAGTTCCAAATATACGTAATAACTAAATAAATAAATAAGCTAATGAAAATGTTATAACCTTGTCTTAAACTAAAGATGTAATAATAAAATATTTTATCCCGATATTAATATTTGTTTATAAGTCAGATACTGCAGCAAGAGACCAATGCCGACTTTTGTGGTAAAAATACGACGCAACAAAATTTGTATCCATGGATACGTTAACAGGTGTCATTTAGACATCCACAGGCAACAAAACTTATCAAGATATCAGTACACTTTTTATCAAATGACGTCACTCTTTTAATTCTGATAAGGATGAGAACCTTACTAAACCATTTAACCACGTGACGTTTCTTTTCTGACACACAATGAACCGAGTGTCTTTACACAGTGACGTCCCTATCAACCACTGAAAACGTATGCCAAGTGACGTCATCATTACCAAAGTAATACATATATATAATATATATAGCCTATCACGTTTCCACTTAAGGTATAAGATTGACACGTTATGAATTCACTTTTTGGATTCTACATAGGAACGCCATAGGCATTAATATGTCGAAAACCGCCATTTTTGTTAAGACATTCTGATCTCTCTGACTCTTTCATAACTTTCATACTGTATGACTTTTGTAATATACAGTAGTATTAAGTAAATCATTATGATATTTGAACACTGATATTTTTTATGTTTATATATTTTTTCGTAAGGTAAATAGCTGAAACAAGTACAAATTGCTTCAAACCCAATGTTTAGGTAAAAAATCTACCACTAGGTTTTTGGCGTATATATATCAAATTCAATGGTAAGGTAGAAAAGCTACCACTAGGTTTTTGGCAAATATCCATCAAACCCAATGTTTAGGTAGAAAAACTACCACTATGTTTTTGGCAAATATCCATCAAACCCAATGTTTAGGTAGAAAATGTACCACTAGGTTTTGCGAACATCCTTCAAACCCAATGGTAAGGTAGAAAATCTACCACTAGGTTTTGGCGAACATCCATCAAACCCAATGGTAAGGTAGAAAATCTACCACTAGGTTTTGGCGAATATCCAGTTCTGTGACATCATATCCTGTGATGTCATGATACACTCAACAGTGACGTCACTATACTTACTGCCTGATCGCCTCGGACACCTTCAGCCGTTCCACGTCACGGTGGAACTTGAGACTCTCCACCTGTATCTTAAGCTCGTCTCGATCCATTTCGGACAATATCGGATTTTCACTGTAACGTATAGCTCACGCCCTCAGATGACCAGCGCTGTCCAGAGAGATGACCAACGGACATTCGGCGCTACAACCCAAACATTACTATACACGGCTGCTTCCTGTCCTAAACCACTAGCAAGTATTGTCTGAAGATCAATCCACTCCCGTCAAACTTTATGAAGTGGTACAGCAAAAATATCGGTCCTCTGCCTCGCGATTGTTGGTAGGTCTTGTTCTATGTCTGTGCAGTCTGGTTTACGTTCAACAATAACATTGTTTCTTCGTCATACAATCAATGGGATAAAAGCCGATTCGGCTAGGTTCATACAATCACTCCCAACGAAAGCATTAGCTGTAAGTATGTGGAGCACGCAGGCTGTTCCCTGGCTAGGCGCTCCAAGCACGCTTCGTGTTGGCTCGGATTTTATCTGCACATTGACGCACATCAGCTTCGGAAAATTAAGCAAAGTTAGTAATTGGGAATGAAATCGTGATTTTGATACTTGCCGGGGAGAGAGTGACGATGGCTGAGGTGGGCTGGCACACTGTCGTGGTCGTATGGCTTGTCAGGTTTAGGTGGGGCGGGACCACCCATCTGCGCAATATCTTCTATTGATTTTACACACATTTTGCCCTTTCTGGTGATTTTATAGGTCATCTAATACAATCGAAGTAGTATTCTTCACAATAAAATTTTCCAATAGGATTTTCCTCTCATCGCTAGTATAGAGGCGGGTTGTTTACCTTTTTTGTTTGTTTTTAATTGTTTACATCAACACCTGTGTGATCAGTATACGGTCACTATTTCTACGCTGAGGATAATGTGCTCTGTCTGGAAAGTTCCACTTACGTTATCTTAATTAATGCCATAACTTCATTAACTTGTGTATTCTTTTTCAACCATTTCGCTACGGTTTCAAATGATATATTTTAAGTAAATATATACACGTAAACAACTTTAAGTGAATCGGTTAAACGGTTTTTGATTTTGCCTCGTCTTTAATTTTTTTTTTTTATTTTATTTTATTTTTTTTATTTTTATTCATATTGAAACAAAAAAGCCAACAATTTCTGTTGGGGACTTGACAACGAGTGCCTTTGGCGCAAATTTTGATTCCAGCTAATTAGTCAAATCTTTGCCTTGACAATGCAATCTTAAGTATGTGACGTCATGAGGTTTTGATGTCTGAGACATTCTTAAATATGAGTGCAATCTGCTTATCACAGCTCTGCCTTGATTGATTAACTGTTTAAAAAACATTTGTATAGGACGTTATGGAATTGATGAAAGGGTAGTTATGTTATGGTTTTATTGTACTGATAACAGGATGATTATGTAACACGTGTTATGATACTGATAACAGGATAATTATGTACCACGTGTTATGATACTGATAACAGGATAATTATATAACACGTGTTATGATACTGATAACAGGATAATTATGTACCACGTGTTATGATACTGATAACAGGATAATTATATAACACGTGTTATGATACTGATAACATGATAATTATATAACAAGTGTTATGATACTGATAACATGATAATTATATAACACGTGTTATGGCTCTGATAACAGGATAATTATGTAACACGTGTTATGGTACTGATAACAGGATAATTATGTAACACGTGTTATGGTACTGCATGATAACAGGATAATTATGTAACACGTGTTATGGTACTGATAACAGGATAATTATGTAACACGTGTGCACTTATTGATAACAGGGTGGTGTTATGACTCTGATAACAGGGTAGTTATATACTGGGTATTATGACTCTGATAACAGGGTATTGGTGTACTGGTTGTTATGTAACTGATAACAGGGTAGTTATGTAACAAGTGTTATGACACTGATAACAGGATAGGTATGTCCTGGGTGTTATAACAATATATAAACAGGTATGAGTGATATGATAATATTAACGGGTGTTATGTCATGATAACAGGGATATTATGTACGGTGTTATGAACTGATAACAGGGTATTATATAAATGTTTGATACTGATAACACTGTAATTAAACAGGGTTATGGCTTGTACAGGTATTATATACTGGGTGTTATTACACTGATAACAGGGTAGTTATGTACTTGGTGTTATAACACTGATAACAGGGTAGTTATGTACTGGTTGTTATGACTGATGACAGGGTAGTTATGTGATGGGTGTTACAACACTTTGATAACAGGGTAGTTATGTACTGGTTGTTATGACTGATGACAGGGTAGTTATGTGATGGGTGTTATGATACTGATAACAGGGTAGTGATGTACCGGGTGTTATGACTCTGATAACAGGGTGGTTATGTGAGGGGTGTTATGATTCTGATAACAGGGTAGTTATGTGATGGGTGTTATGATACTGATAACAAGGTATTGATGTACTTGATGTTATGACACTGATAACAGGGTAGTTGTGTGATGGGTGTTATGACACCGATAACAGGGTAGTTATGTGAAGGGTGTTATAACACTGATAACAGGGTAGTTATGTGATGATTGTTATGTCACTGATACCAGGGTAGTTATGTACTATATAGTGTCATGATACTGATAACAGGGTAGTTAAGTACTTGATGTTATGACACTGATAACAGAGTATTTATATACTGGTTGTTATGACTCCGACAACAGGGTAGTTATGTGATGGGTGTTATGATACTGATAACAAGGTAGTTATGTACTGGGTGTTATGACTCTGATAACAGGGTAGTTATGTACTGGTTGTTATGACTCTGATAACAGGGAAGTTAAGTACTTGATGTTATGGCACTGATAACAGAGTATTTATATACTGGTTGTTATGACTCTGATAACAGGGTAGTTATGTACTAGGTGTCATGATACTGATAACAAGGTAGTTATGTACTGGGTGTTATGGCACTGATAACAGAGTATTTATATACTGGTTGTTATGACTCTGATAACAGGGTAGTTATGTACTAGGTGTCATGATACTGATAACAAGGTAGTTATGTACTGGGTGTTATGTCACTGATAACAGGGTAGTTATGTGATGGGTGTTATGATACTGATAACAGGGTATTGATGTACTGGTTGTTATGTCACTGATAACAGGGTAGTTATGTACTAGGTGTCATGATACTGATAACAGAGTATTTATATACTGGTGTTATGACTCTGATAACAGGGTAGTTATGTGATGAGTGTTATGATACTGATAACAAGGTAGTTTTGTACTGGGTGTTATGTCACTGATAACAGGGTAGTTATGTACTGGTTGTTATGACACTGATAACAAGGCAGTTATGTACTAGTATTTACGTCACTGGTAACAGGGTGGTCATGTAATTTTAAATGTCGGTACTGTTGTTTCCAAATTTTGTGAAAAAATAAAATAAAAATAAATTTTTATTATAATTTTTATGCATTTACTGTGAATCCTTTTCCCTGTCAATAACTAGCTTCTTCAATATAATATAACCCCTCCCCGTCCTGTGGGAAACTCATGAAAAATCTCAATCAATCTTTCTGTATCGATATTCTGGGCCAGAGCTGTACACGTATCTCCCATATTTCCTGAGAAAGAGGGATGTTTACGTATAAAATCCGCATTTCAATAGAAGCGAAGATTGGGTTTCAGCAGCTGATAAGTCCAGTGGTGTTCCTGTACCAGAGTGGGAGCTGGTGGACAATGTTAGCGCACTGGTCGGGCGATAAAGGAACGAAAAACACAGTCTTATAACCGGAAGGATCAATAGGATTAACACAGCACCGTAACATCTTAAACATATGAGGCCCATGTGGAGATGCTGCAAATTAACTCGAATATTCGATTTGGTCGAATGCCTATCATATCTAGAACATAACCATCCAAAATACGTGTGAACTTTCTTGCTCTTCATTTTAATGATATCAATTGTATTTGATTAATAAATTTATCGAAATCATTTTTGAAAAGTGTTTATTGTTATTGAAAATGTTCCATATTTAGTATTTAATTTTCGGTGTTTAGTAGTTAAAACGTAAATTAAGATGTGATGTTTTTTCCTACATGATGGAATGACGCACCTGTACACATGCACGCGACCCGAAATCTGCGCTCACGTAGTGCTCGCTGTATGGTATTGAGGGGACATAACCGATATTTTGCCAATCAAATAACTTTGTATGCTGAATGTTAAAGTATGCTAAGAGCGAACAGGTGCGCCATAAATTACCCATTCTATCGTAACTCTCGTGCAGACTTATGGTACTGTAGTCAGCCACATGAAATACTTATTTTATCGCTCCATGAGAGCTGAAGATACAGAATTGCAAGATTCCTGTTAAATGTACCAGTCGGACCTAGTTGATGGGTAATAAATTTCGCGCAACCACGCCTGCAGTAAACACTTCTTTACATTTGTTTGTATAAATATATATTCGACGTGCATTTATTCTCGCGATATATCTAATGACGGCGAATATAGCTAAATGAATTCGCCCGCGAATATTACCAACTGTTCATTAAGCAATTAAAGTTCTTTTTTAGGCTTTTGAGATGTTGCAACAGATGGATTGATACCATTTGATAAGGTTAATATTCATTTTAAAACTATAAAAAAGCGTGTGAGACCGCGGGTGACAACCAGAGGCCAGTTATATGGCTCAAATCTAGGTATGAAATACGTGTAAAATATTCTATGTAGTAGCGAAACGAAACGAAATCCCGATATCGTCAGCTATAAGATTGGCACAATTCTCTACTCATATTTGCATGCATTTACATTGTACATTGAACGATCGGAGACATACAGCATATAACTATTACTGGGTTTGTGTCATCAGTAATTTAACAATAGGGACCGTGAGTATTTTATGGTATTTTGAATTGACCAATGACCCTCAACCATTGTCCCCGATGTTTGACAACAGATTCAACGAATACAGCAAATGTTTATGTGCTCACTTTATCATAAGGTACTGTAGTAGTCCTACTTTGGGAAAGCTTTTAATTCTGGTTAGGTTTGAGCTTAGCTCCGTTATCGACAATGAGGTGTCGAGGTGTACTTATTCCGCAGCCATGTTGCAGTTTCCATCCTACGTAAAGATCAACTTGAAGCCTTCCTCTTCACGATAAACCCTTTTTAGCTTTACAACAAAAGGTCGTGTTGTAAAGGTAAAACAAATCGACATAAATTCTAACTAAATTCGATTAAAATAAGTGCAAAATATCATAAGAAATACAGATTTGCATGGACATCCTTGACAAGTACAAGAATAGTAAGACGTAGTGTTCCGGAAGGACAAGCGTCCTCTGCTTTTCGACGACATCCGCCATACAGACTTCTCAAAATGAGAACCAGGGTGACGATAACGGAACTTCTAGGCATATCAATAAGATCAGAACACGTCTGACGTCATATCTCACAAGGAAATAGAATATTTCCAAATGAAATAAACAAAACTTAACACTTTTTAATGGTCTTCATCCACCTCATCTCTTGAGCAATACATTGCATGTTGTTTCTAAAGGGACAATTAGCAAGAGACGTTTAAATAAACGAAACGTGCGCTTTTATTCAAACTTTTGCCATATGGATCATTTGAGGATGACTTCATGATAATTACAACATTTTCACTATACAAAAGGATTTTTTTTTCAAAAATGTTTGCCATCAGCTTTCTTCTGCTGCTTTTTATGTAACATATCATAAGTGTAATTAGAAATACATCCATGCGCATAAAATATATTCAGTTTTTGATGGAACAACCATTATAGTACGTACATGTATAATTATAATATTATAGCTAGAGTCATATCTCAAAATTACATGGACATTTGACGGAATCTCCGTTATGATGGACTTATGGTAACTATTTATCAACCAATCAAATAAGCGGTACCATGTGTCAGAATATAGAATTCAGAAGTCTCGGCATGACATATTATTTGAACGCTCTCTACGGTTGTTGCAAAACGGACAATTCTTACGAAACCAATATGGCCGCGGCTATGCCCATACTTTAGGAAGTTCTTTGATGAAATATATATAATTTTCACTTCCTAAAGTATTTGTTAAAATCACTTTCAAATCAGCTATTTCATAGAAACAAACAACTTTATTTATTTACGGAATAATTCGAAACAATATGATTGTTGTCTAATAGTGTATGTAGTCTTTACTTCTATAAGTACCTAGCTAATTCTTGACGTCAAACCTGGTTCGTTACCTTTCTCGAAAAGTGTACGGTGAGATTAGTTAATATAAATTGTTTGAGCCAAGACACCGGTCGACAGTCTCTAATCATCAATGCGTCTGCTGACTCTCGCTCCAGTTCAAATGTCTGGTGATATAGCTTCATGCCTTATCCGCTAGAGGTCACTGACAGTTCATCACTTCCGGTGACTGCCTCACGTTTAACCCAATGCTGTCAGGTGACTGTCATGTGACTCTGTGGGAGCTCGATGAATCTATTTTGATATGTTACCGGTTGGGGTAACAAAGGACGTAGATGTACGTATTTGTCTTTGACAAAACTAATGGTACTAATTACGGAGGGCATAGCTGACTGGCATTCAACTAAATGAAGTTTAACGAAAAGCTGATTGAATGGCCCGGATTGTTTCTGGAGTATTGATCTCAGTCAGAGTTCTATAAATCACCTTCCGCTCGCCGCCGTACTGGAATGGTGCTTGGATGAAGTACACTTCTCGGTCTGTCTGGAAGAGATGGCTGATCGTCCGATAAATGTCTGACTTGATTCAAGCCCATCCGTTTGTTGGTTCCGATAGTTTCTAACCTGACCCCACTATCTGTGGTAATTGACCAGAGTCGTACTTCATTGAATCCGCTATTGGTTGGTTGGTTGCTATATGACGAGTTTTTTGGTTGCCAACGTCAACGCTGCTATTATTTTGCTGTATTTTACCAACGATAGCCAGTTTTATGTCGGTCTGTGATATGTTCGTCCATTTGCAACGGAGAATACCGGCAAATTCACGAAACCATCATTCTCAAAACTCGATAAAACGAGAGAAAACTATGATAAAAATGTAGATTTGTATGGAGACCATAAAAATAAAGATAATGTGACCAGATGTTTCGGACGGTAAGCGTCTTGTGCCTCATCGATGACACCCGCCATGCAAATCTAGGTCACGACGACACCCGCCATACAAATCTAGGTCACGCCGACACCCGCAATACAAATTTAGGTCACGCCGACACCCGCAATACAGATTTAGGTCATGACGACAACCGCAATACAAATACTTCTCAAACTTAGAACTAGTGTGTGAACGCCTGAATCACTGGGTATATCAAGAAGAATCGACCACATCTGACTTTATATTGCACAAGCATTTTCCCCCAAAATTAGACCATGATTCAGTTTTTAATTTTATGCCATTATGTATTTTGAACGACTGGAGGGCAGCTTTCTTAATATTAAATTATTGTCGTGAATTGTACATTTGTAGATTGATTAATTTCTCCGTTTGTGTCTACCTTGCTCTCTCATTCTAATGTTGACAGTCTGAACTGATGTACATATCATCTGGGTTCCGTCTGTCTAGTACTGGATCTAGATCAGGTTGACCGGCCCCACTGTCGCTGAATACACCATTTCTGGCTTAAAGATAATTTTCAACGACATTTCTGCCATTCTTAGAGTCGCCGATGCAGCAACATTAAAAAGTCTACAAAAAAACGCATCGCGCTTCAAAGTCACCAACCACAACCGCCTTGTCCTAAGACAGCGAACAGGTGCGTACTCTATCAACCCAAGCTACAGTACTGCACATGGAAAGCCGTTTAACAACAAAGGGTATGTTTATGTGTTCCACAATGTCTTACAGCTTCTGAAGCCACGAACCGAGATAACCGTGACTACCAGTTATGTGCAGTTTTGCCTATAAAACCCCACATGCCGCGAAAACGCTTTTGTAAGATGTGCATTCTTGTATACCAAACATAACATACTTTATTGAAGAATCTCTGTCTTCCTACTTCTGAAAGGAACAAATCCCCCATCTTTTTTATTTGATATCCGAGCCTGCCATGCACAACTGTAATGCATTCTTGTTGTATTTCGTTCTTTGGAATTTTAAGCAGGGGCCGACGGTAATGCTCTCTTTCGTGCAGCCCATGAATTTACATGTAACATGAGTATAGCGTTTCACAGACTAATTCAGTAGAAAAATTGTAGTCTTTTCTTTCTTTATTAATCTTTCTGTTATTGTTCCTTGCTGTAAAAAAAAAACAAGAAAATCTATCTTCGTATCATGTCTCGAGTCTTGTACAATTGTAAATGCGCCATATCGCTGGAGATTGGTTTGCCTGTTTGTCTGCCATTACCGAATACTGCAGGTTGATGGCCGCCACGTCTCGGACCTCGGTCACGGAAAGTGTGAGCCGAGTTGGATCAGGTTGCAGACTCGGCGATCGTGCATGCACGACAGATCCGGGCCAAGTGGGACCGAATACGGAAGGCAAATGGGACGTTTAAACATGTCTAAACAATACTGGAACATCCCGCCACTACTTAAAGTACACGGACAAGACTGGAAAATCTATCGACTTCATGAACATAACCGGTGACATGTTCCGCCGTTAACGTCTGTGATTAATCCAATCGGTCTCGGCGTCATGGAGTCAACAATTGATTACATATTTTACATGATATGCTTCCGCTCAGCTTCCCGACCTCGTTATCTTTCTTTTAAACCTTATTGATTAAACCGGAATGGAACTTCAAAATTAATCAGAAAATGGCTATCCCTTGTAGCTGTTTTACTCGGGGTGATTTTTAATCATCTGTTACAATAAAACTGCAAACAATTCGTTTGTATATCATAACACTGCAAAATCAATCAATTAGGAAAAGAATTGGAATTTGATGAAATACGTTTGCATCGCATAATTTGACGATTGACAGGTCGATACAACAATAAATAGCCTTACATTAGTTAATGACGAAATATGAGAAATATCTATTGTCGAAGCTTATACCGCGTTTGTGTGGATCCTTCAAAGAGACGAAGTGCTCTTTAAGCAATACTTTGTAGCAGAGATCCGCCACTTAAGGTGTCCCGTGACATAGACGTAAAGAGCTCTAGCAAATGACATCAAAATTAATACATTGCAAATGAGGTCGATGAGGACAATAACCACATCTTAGATTTAACCCGATCGCAGAATGTATACTGACGTTTTAGCGATATTTTATAAAGGGTCACGAGAAAACTTCATGAATATAGACTTTAGAGATTTTTGATGTATAAAGACCATTAAACGGGCATTATTAACAAAGATCAGCACGCAGACATAATGCATGTACAGAACGAAATATAATATATATAGTGGAAACTGATGCATTGTAGGATTTACTTGTTTACTAATTTACTTGTGAACAGGTAATATGGGATGGGTGGGTTGAGGTTGGGGTTGGATTAGATTTGGGGAAAAAACTCCACAAACATGATATAGACATGTATGTAACATAAAGTCTTATGGGTCCAGGTAAAAACGTTAATTACAAAGTCTAAAAGACAAAAATGTAAACCGATAATTAGTTAATCGATTCTAGATCAAAGCAATCAGATAAACAGTGGGGACAATACCAATAACAACAGGACAAAAACCAAGCGACAAACATTGGGAAAAAAAGACAAACGACAATGTTGGGGACAAGAACCAGACGACAAACATTTGGGACAAAAACAGACGACATATATTGGGGACCAAACAGAGACGACGAATATTGGGGACAAACACAAGACGTCAAACTTTGGGGACAAAAACTAGACGACAAACATCAGGGACAAAAACTAGACGACAAACATTTGGGACAAAAAACTAGACGACAAACATTGGGGACAAAAAAGACGACAAACATTGGGGACAAAAACCAGACGACAATAATTGGGGACAAAAACTAGACGACAAACATTGGGGACAAAAACCAGACGACAAACATTGGGGACAAAACAAGACGACAAACACTGAAGACGAAAAACAGACGACAAACATTGGGGTCAAAAACCAGACGACAAACATTGGGGACAAAAACCAGACGACAAACACTGGGGACAAAAAACTAGACGACAAACACTGAAGACGAAAAACAGACGACAAACATTGGGGTCAAAAACCAGACGACAAACATTGGGGACAAAAACCTGACGACAATCATTGGGGACAAAACAAGACGACAAACACTGAAGACGAAAAACAGACGACAAACATTGGGGTCAAAAACCAGACGACAAACATTGGGGACAAAAACCTGACAACAATAATTGGGGACAAAACAAGACGACAAACACTGAAGACGAAAAACAGACGACAAACATTTAGGACAAAAACAAGACGACAAACATTGGGGACAAAAACTAGACGACAAACATTGGGGACAAAACAAGACGATAAACAATTTGGACAATATTACACGACAAACATTGGCGACAATATCAGACGACAAACAATGGGGACAATATCAGATGACGAACATTGGAAATCAAATTAGACAACGCAGATTGGGGATAATATCAGACGACGAACATTGGATATAATATTAGACGACAAACATTGGCGACAATATCAGACGACGAATATCGGAGACAATATCAGCCGACACACATTGGAGACAATATCAGACTACGAACATTGGAGACAATATCAGACGACAAACATTGGGGACAATATCAGACTACAAACATTGGAGACAATATCAGACGACAAACATTGGAGACAATATCAGACGACAAACATTGGAGACAATATTAGACGACAGACATTGGAGACAATATCAGACGACAAACATTGGGGACAATATCAGACTACAAACATTGGTGACAATATCAGACGACAAACATTGGAGACAATATCAGACGACAAACATTGGGGACAATATCAGACGACAAACATTGGAGACAATATCAGATGACAAACATTAGAGACAATATCAGACGACACACATTAGAGGCAATATCAAACGACAAACATTGAAGACAATATCAGATGACAAACATTAGAGACAATATCAGACGACAAACATTGGAGACAATATCAGACGACAAACATTGGAGACAATATCAGATGACAAGCATTAGAGACAATATTAGACGACAAACATTGGAGACAATATTAGACGACAGACATTGGAGACAATATCAGACGAGAAACATTGGAGACAATATCAGACGACGAAAATTGGAAACAATATTAGACGACAAACATTGGGGACAAAACCAGACGACAAACATTAGTGACAAAAACCAGACGACAAACACTGAAGACAAAGAACCAGACGACAAATATTTAGACAAAAACCAGACGACAAACATTGGTGACAATATGTGAACGACAAACATTGGTGACAATATCAGACGACGAACGTTTGGGACAAACATCATACCACGAACATTAGTGACAAAAATCAGAAGATGAACATTTACGACAAAAAAGTGAAATGATCAATTTAGTTAAAAAACAACAAGACACAGGCAGTTGACGTAATTGTAAGCTAAGATCATAAAGCAAAACAAAACTGAAGAAAGACAAAGCACATTGTCTGAAATGGTTTAGCACTGTCATTGATACATGTACAGTTGTGTAGGTCACATAAGCTTAATTAGCCCCGCCTAGCTATGCCAATCTGTTCGTGAGATGCAAATTAATTACCACACACCTGGCCACGCTGTTGGCTCTTATATATATCGGTGTGTGTGTATATATATATAGCTGTATTTTGTTGCCACGGTATTTTCCCTCGTAATTAACTGATTGATCCAAGGTTTAAATCAATACTACATCGAACGCGCCTTATGAAGTTTTACCGCTCGGATCCGAACATATATGAACTAGGATATGTTAATTGTATGACGTTTTAAAGGTCAGCACGTGCGACTGGGTGAAGAAAATCTTGACAATTTTAACGAGCCGACAACAGCTTTGAGTAGGTTTAGTGAGAAATAGTGAGGTGGGGCTCTGGGTGAGTTCCGGCTCTCGCGAAATTTATTTCCTACAACCCCCCCTGGTGGAGGCGCATGTATACCGACTGTATGTCAAGGTCAACGCCGTAAAGCCTAATCAGTACAATCAGTAAAAAAACGAAAGAGGCTTATGGAATGGATGTGGACATTGTCAACACGTGCGGACTATTGTAAGCATGACTAGTTCAACTAGAGCTTATTCCCTATAATTGCACAAACAATAACACAATGCAATAACTTTTAACCATATCACAAAACAACAACACGAAACAATGACATAAAACAATGACACAAACAATAACACAAAACAATAACACAAACAATGACACTAAACAAGGACACAAAACAATAACACGAAACAATAACATAAAACAATGACACAAACCATGAAACGAAACAATGACACAAAACAATGACAAAACACAGTAACACAAAACAATAACACAAACAATGACATAAAACAATGACACAAACCATGAAACGAAACAATGACACAAAACAATGACAAAACACAGTAACACAAAACAATAACACAAACAATGACACAAAACAATAACACAAAACAATAACACGAAACAATAACACAAAACAATGACACAAACAATGACACAAAACAATGACACAAAACAATAACACGAAACAATGACACAAACAACAACACGAAACAATGACACAAAACAAGGACTCAAAACAGTGACTCACACAATAACACAAAACAATGACACAAAACAATGACACAAATCAATAGCACAAAACAATAACACAAACAATTACACAAAACAATAAGGAAAAAATTACGCAAAGCCATAAGCAGGAACAATTATAAATATGAAACGGTAGAGAGGAAAATATTGCATGTTAATTTAGACTTATTCCGTGTTAACTAATCATAAAACTTTACACCTAGTCTGAGAAATAAGAATGAGCATTTTGTTTTATGGTTTACATAGTAACTAACTAGGCTTCAACACCATCAAACGACACGTTTAATTAGTTTGGTTTGGTTTGGTTTATTTTGTTTAACGTCCTATTAACAGCTAAGGTCATTTAAGGACGGCCTCCCGTGCGTGCGACATGTATGCGTGTGGTGAGTGCGTATGGGTGTTTTGGGAGGCTTCGGTATGTTCGTGTTAAGTCTCCTTGTGATAGGCCGGAACTTTTGCCGATTTATAGTGCTATCTCACTGAAGCATACTGCCGAAGACACCCAGCAGCACACCCCACCCGGTCACATTATACTGACAACGGGCGAACCAGTCGTTCCACTCCAACTATGCTGAGCGCTAAGCAGGAGTAACGTTTAATTAACTTAATCTCTCCGGAATTCAAGTTGATAGGCTGCAACCTCCTCAAAATAAAAAGAATCATCAAATGCATGTAGCTCGCACTAAATGGAAACCGTCCTTAAATGGCCATGTAGGTGCTGTTAGGACATTAAATACTATCAAACAAAAATAAACCTACGGCCTTGGATGTGCCTGGAATATATCGGCTCCGTTTGAAACGATTTATTTACATAATTTTAAAAAATCAATTTTATGAAATGATACTGATGAATTGGATCTGGGTTTTTTTTATCTTTTGCACCGTATTATCATACAAATCGCATGAGCTGTGTCATTTTTCAGTTACAGTGTCAAATTTCATGATACAGCAAGCTGCTCTTGGAAAGTACATTAGAGTTTAAAGTTAGAAATATATTCCATGACAACACAATACATCTGTAAATGCAATAAAGGTTACGTACCAAAACAATTTATGTTTTCCACCATATATTCAAATGTATCAGATTGTAATTATATACGTCCTTTCATGTCCGTTCCCAGCCACTGTGAAAATAATTAGAAAAAAAATATACAAAAACAAATAAACAAATAATGATAATAATAAAACGTTAAATTTGATGTAATGTGAAAATACATGTTAAACTTCATAAGTGGGAAAGTCTGGTATGCTACTACTGAGGAATGGAAAATTAATGATAATAAAATTAATACTAAACCTAACAAAAATGACCTATAAAAGACAAGCAAAAGACGATATGACTATAGTCATTAACGATAATTCATCTGGTATAATTTCCCCATGTTTTTCATGGCTTGGTATCCGCGTTGTGTGTCTGGCCTAGGCAAGACCACACAATGCATATTGTATTTCAAAAGTTACCAATGGAGGGGTTTGTGTCCCACTAAATATAGTTATAAAATGGTTAGTAGTAGTTCTCTTTAAACAAAATGCTTGTCACCTCACGTTCCCTTTTCACATGTGTAGAAATTAAATCAAGATGTCACAGTTCTATTTTTAGTTATGTGTTGCTAATATGCGTGAGAACAATACTGGGATTAAATGGGACAAGCAGAGCCAGTCAAAATGCGTTTTATGCACGGCTGCCTATCAACATTAAGGCTTTTTACTACATACATCAGGATCGTGAATAAAAACCGGGCGCTCGCCGACATACAACACCGAGTTACTGATAACGCTCAGTGGAATCACGATGACGTCACGCTGATTTGTAAATATAATGAGGTCAGAGGGCAATAAAATGTAGATTTACCAATAGTATTGAATAGTTTTGTCTAATTGTTATGTGTCTGTTTTGATGGGAGTTTTATCGCCAAGAAGTAATTACCGACACGTTTTCCCAGTTGAAGTGCGGCTGTAATGGGCAAACCCTCTAACTTTTTTGAGTTTACCATTTCCAACATGGTTTTTGGTCAGAAGTGAAGCGGTATATAGGTGTTTGGTTTTCCTCTACAACGACAAACATCGTCAGGCCCTGGTTAGAAATCACTTCGGGCCTAATCATTAGGGACGTCATGCTTTCATCAACCTGGTATTCATTATCCTTCCAAAAGGACGATGTCCAAATTCTGCGACTGGTCATAACGCTGTGCTTCAGTTTGAAGGTAAGATATAACACAACCAATTTTACATAATAATATCTTTTCACCTCAAGATATATGGCGATTTCCCCCTGGTGCATTTAACATTATTTTAGGTCATATGGTATGAAATATATCGATAATGTACTATATCTACATTAAGGGAGACATGTATTGTAATTATGCATAATTGACACCAGGTTATAAAACAAAAACACTTTTGAAGATTTCTTTTATTATTTTTTTTTGTCATGCTATCTATGAAGACTTTTCCACTTTCTGTTCCTTTCTGATAACACTACAAATTAGTGTATGGTAGGCAGTACTGCTATACTCAATTTATTAAATCATAATACTTAATTTGACTTAGCCGAACTTCGTAAAAGCGTCAATGTAGGCAGTTTCTGTTATCTCTTCATTCTAATCGTTTTGGAGTGTTTTACGACCCTCCACAGAAGCCACGAGTACACTTCTACGGTGTTTGGGGGTATAAAGTTACTGTGTGCACTTTGTGGCCCGTTCTACAGATCGTACAATAACCCTTGTTCTGTTTCTTTGTCCTGTTACATGTGCGTGCATCAGCACATCCATAGAACACAAATATAAACACTTCTCTGGTAGACTGGCAGTCTTAATCACCTGGTTGTGTTCTTCTTCTCTTGTTTTTATTGTCTTTATGTTCATCATAAAAATAACTTCCTTTGTTCAAGTTTAGCTTCAGTGTCATTAATTTGAGCTATGATCACAATTTTGAAAACGATATTTTGCTTACTTATATTTTGAAAACATTCACTTTTTTTTTAAATTTTTCAACGAATATGATTAACATACAATAACACTCAGATAAAAGTTAAACCGATTGATCTATTTTCATTTATACCCATCAAATATGTTTATTTCTAAAAATTGTCAAATGTTTTCAACTGAAGTTCTTCTGCATACTTTAAAAAAGAATAGAGTTTGACGTTGTTTTCTTTTACAAAATTCGTTTCCTTTTCCTTGGTGGTAATGCCCTGCAATGTACCTTAATTGAAGAAACACAATAAAAACCAACTAAGAAAACTGGAATTAAAATCAAACAGTTTAGATATCTTTATCAACACCTTTATCCTAATGTATTCTCAGGCACAAAAAGCTCCCCACAGATATCAGAAATTACTTAATTGAAAAATTTCCTCTTTCAGGTCGCCACTTCTGCTAGTATTAACAGCTCCAGTAAGTATTAATCATATTTTCATTTTGTTTGTGAACCTATCTGTAAAAAAAATTGTTTATGATGCTTATTCACACATTCTAGATAATATGGAACCTGCTAAAATATTTAGACTGAAGACAGTAAGAGGAAAATGACTAGATAGTGTAAATGTCAAAGGTCGGGCAGCCCAGACAGTGCAGTAACATTATCACAACACTGTTAATGAAGACAACGTCTGTCGGTAAACATCTTTAGGTCGTAAACAAGAGTAAAGGGAAACTGTGTTGTTTCCAAGTGAAGACATTTGATACCAATCAAGGTTGTTCGGTGTATGGCATATCATTATAGAGGGGAATCTCGTGGATTCTTCTGATACCTACGTCATAACAACACGTGTGCATATGACACGTGGCTTGAGTAGGCCTAAAACCCACAGTTTAAAATGGCATTATTTTTCTAATTTCTCTTGAAATGAACTAACATAAGTAATGGTAAATTAATTCTGCCATGTTTTTCGGATTATTTTTGTTGTACATATTTAAATACCCCGAGAAAGATATCAATACCGAAGTGTATTCATAAATGTAAAGGCTTTTATTTAATAGCGAAATGTACATGTTCCTGCGAGACATTTTCCCCCATACTTACTGGTAATGTCTAAAATTAAGAAATGTACATTTAACTTTCAGTCAGTCTTCGTATGGCGATTACTGTTGATATGAATTAATGACATCGCTATACAGACAAGTACAAGACTTAACACGCTAGGTTAATATAATGTGTGCCTGCTAATCAAAGCTGATAATATTATATATTTACATCAGCCGTGAATTTCAATATCAAGCCAGTGCAAAAATAAAAGACAGAGCTTGCTGCGCCGCTTTCGTAATATTTTGTACCTAAAGTGTTTTTTGGGTTTTATTTTCAGCAATTCACATATATGTACGCCGATGTACTGTCGTGCATCTGCCATCTATATCCTTATCTATAACTAAACGATAGGTATACACGATATATTATTGACATATATGAGTTCAAGGTAACATTTAATCCGAATGTCAATTAAAGAGAAATGTTAAAAACTGACATTATTGATTCAATTGTACATTTATAGATATTCTTTCATAAAATATATCACTAAGGTGTTATCAATTCTAGATCAATGTGTGGAAAGTGAGTAATCAAGTGGGTCGATCAGCTTCTCCAAACTGAACCCTCTGTGAACCGAAACAAATATCCATGTCCCGTGCATGTTCTGTTTAAAGAGGTTCCACTGTATATTGTAACTCTGAACACATTAGTTACTGTACAACATGAACTGTTTGCTGTATATACTGTTCGCGGTTTTCAAGTTGTTTTTAAGGAAACCATTTATGTTTTTACCACAAAATTATTTGAATATATTGAAACAGCTCAATATGTAAGTACATAAATAAATAAATAAACAGATAAATGAAGATAAATAAACTCGAATATCTCGTGCTAAACAATGATTTATGCTCTCATCTTGTTATATGGTCAGATACAAAGACGTCAATTACTTAATTACTGTGACACATTTTCAGCCATTTTCATTGGTTCTGATAGACTCAGACAATAAAACATGCGCGTGCGATGAGTTCACCGTGCGGATGACTCAACAAATCCAAACACGTGCGTCGATCTTATAACTTCTTTCCTCTTTTGAAAGTGAGAACGCAATGAACTCTCGTAGGAACTAAGGCAATATATGCATGTTCCAAAACGTACTAGCAATATCATCGCCATGTGTCTATGAAAATGAATAACTTTTTTGTTTTTCATTAAACAAGAGGCAACACTTTAAGTATATAGTAAGTCTAGAACACAGAAGAAAGTGTTGTCATTGACGCAATTCACTCTCAAATATAAGATTTTTCATTTGTAGTTTACTCGAAAACGCCTCATTTTGATGAGCTACTTTAGAAAATGAACAAAACACGTAATCGGGTAGGTTACTCAATCATTTTTCATTATTAGGTCGGGCTATTAAGATAATGTCTGAGATATCTTGGTGAAAGTAGAATAAGCGCCTATCCATTGCGCCATCAATATACCTACCATTTGGTGCTGCGTGTTAAGTTGTCTTTATATCGAAATGTCGTATGTCATCAAACATCAACCCGCTTTACTTTTAAACATATGGACATAAGTAATCCTCTACCATCATTTGGTGTCACGCGAAAATATACACGCACGTGTAACAATTATAAAAAAGAACTAGTGACATTGACAGATAAAAAATGCCTAACCAACATAAAAATAATAATATTTTTTGTTTAGATGAAATATCAGTTGTTTTGGATGTTATGACTTATGTTTTAGATTTTCTATTGACTATATATCGATCATTATTGCACGTCTAACATTATATACGATTTTAGATGGCTGTTCTAGTACAGTATATGTAGGTCATATCCTATATACTACATGTTACTGGAAATATAATGTAAACCCCAATAACAATTTTCTTTATTTGGAAGTTTTAACATAATTATACCCCGTACGTCTTTCCTAGGTAACAAATTATATATTTAAATTAATGATATAAACAATCGCGTAGAGCTAGCATATAATAAACAATAAAAAAGTTTCGCCAACAAGAAAAAATGAGACAGGTATCATACTGTATAGTTACATTTCACGAGGGTATTTATTTTGCGGTTGTCCCAGTAGACCTAGTTTGCGGGTATTAAAGTGCGCGTAACACTGCTTTACAAACATTTTGCAGCTAACATTTTACACGTTTATATATATATAAATATTCGTCGGGTATTTATTTTCGCACTATGTGTAATGGCCGTGAAATTAATTCCTCGCGAATATTACCAACTTTACAGTATTTGAAGCCCATGTACCACCAAGAAATCACTTTCCAAACTAGTTTCTTACTACCCGCTATAAATAATGTATTTATTTGGTAGTACTGATATCAAAAGAGAATGTATCAGTAGATGCATTTAATGCTTGGAATAAAATATTAACTTGAAATTGTACTTCGTTTCTTCATCTCAATCTGATGACTCAATCACGCAACCACACTAGTAAGTATTGTATCAGTTACATCTTTTGATGATGACGCCCTTTTGAAGCTAAAACTATATACATTTGTAATTTTGATATACAAATAATAGGTAATACCTACATAATAACAAAATTGTAATTTTAAGGCCCCTGAGAAAGTACAAAGAAAAAAAGATAATTTGTTGCTTAGAAGACCGAGTGTCCTCTGGCCCTCACACCATGTCTGGTATATATGGCCAGAGCGCACATCTATATGAAAACATGAAATTCTCCGACATCGTTTGATATCGCTAAGATTTTGATGCAAATACAATAAAAACGGGCGTGACATAACACCTACCTTACATATATGGATGAATAAGATATTTATTTACCCCTAAAACATCCATTTTGCCTCATATAGGTGTTCTATTCCATGTTCCAAATTGCATGGTGTAAACATCAGATGCATGAGCAATAAACAAACTTCAGACATTTCAAAAGGAATGTTTTAGTCTTATTCTTAAGCATATAAAGCACGATTTCTTTATCTAACTCTTCACTTATCAATGGATTAAGTAAATACTTGGCTGCTCTAGATGTAGAATTATGCAATACAACAGTCAGTTCCCTGTATTCTGATGTTTGCAAATATGCATTATGATTCAAACTGATTCCAGAGAGATTTGAAACATTTTCGCTATCGATTTCACAGCAACACGCGGCTATTTATCTTTGCATCATGCCTGCGGGAACACAGAATCTGTCGTATGATTATCAGAGTTGTCTTTCTTCCAATCTCCTTCTTCACATATTTATTGGAGGGTGTAATAGCTGATAATGAATTTCCACATTTTTGCTGTTTGTCAGGTTTTAATTAATTTAGATAATGACACGGTTCATAATATATTTTAGTACATGATGTTCTTCCGAATTAAAATCTTTGAAAATGATGCAATTTATTGAGTGATGGGGCTATTGAATCGCCCTAGATCTTGTCATTTCTTTTGAAAATTTGTATGTATCAACACTCTAGGCATGTGTCATCAAATATGAATCCTAGAAGGACGAAGCAATTGTATGATACAGTTATTTTGTTTTACTGTATTTAACGCATCTCAATTTGTATGCAAAGGTGCTAACATCTTGTAGGTCTTTTGCTCAATCTATATAAATTTACCAATATCTTGTTTTATGATTTACAGGTACTGGGACCAGCTCGTTTTGCCCGGACGCACAGACAGATCAGGTGTTTCCTTACCTAAGTGATTCCAATGGTGAATTTTTATCCTCCATATGGCGTCCTGAGGACCTAGCAGATAATATGTTTATCACGTTACCAAGGAAACGACACCTGACAATATTAGACATATCTCGAAGAGTCATTTACCCTAATTCTGGAAGTCTGTTATGGACAGAAGGAAATGAAACTTATTCAGAGGAATTGTCTGAAAGATGTCTTTTTCAAGGCAGTGTTGTTGGACACCTTGACAGCAGTGTGGCGGTCTCCCTTTGTAACGGTCTAGTAAGTTTCTTTTTATTCAAAGACTTATATCCTCAATATGTTTTAATAGATAATCTATGTTGATTATATATACTGTTGTATTAATGACGGTCTACGTTTCTTTTATTAAAAAAATAAAGATAATTTTAATAAAGGTGAATTTCTTCATTTTATTTTTGCATGCAAAATATGAGTCAATACGATCCTGCATTGTTCTCTCTTATGATCAGAATGGCTACATCATGACCGACCAAGAGGAGATAATGGTAGAAAAGCCAGCAGACGATATATACCACTCATTGACTGTATGTAATATAGAAAACGGTAGGTAATAAAATATACAATATGCCTGTCTACGTTTACGTCAATAACATAGCATGGTGCCTCACTAAATCTGGTATAGAAAAAATATCGATACGCGAACAAAGGTTCCCTAGCATAAAATCAGAAAATAAATTATCAAAATATTTCAGAAGTTCTTGATTTATTTATTCATTTGTTGTTTGTGTTTTGTTTGTTTTTATTTTTTTATATTATTAATTTCAAATTGGATGGTTTTTCATTATTTCATAAAGTAGTCTTCAACACTAGTCTAATTTCTACTTAAATAATAGAAATAAGGATAAAAGATCGTTTTTATTACACATTATGCATAAGTCGTTTATCTCTTAAAAATCTTTCTTTATTTCGTAACTATGCAAACTGAGGGAGGGGGTATAAAAATATGTGATACAAAATTCAACTCGCCTTTCAATGGTTCTTTATCATTGTGTTTGAAGTATCACTTCTACAATTCTGAAGGTAGATGTTTTATACATATCTAAATCCTAACGATATGCTCTTTGTCATATCTACAAGATGAAAAACGACAGGAGGAAAAGAGATCTCGCAGGCGCAGAGCTGCCCCTAGAAGCCGGAAGTACATGGAAGTGCTCGTGGTTGTTGATTCCAAGACAGTGGCCCTTGTAAGCAATGAGGCTGTTAAAACATACGTCCTTACCATTATGAATATAGTAAGTTGCTTACATCATAAAATCCAACGCAATGTTTTATTTTTCTCATATCGTAGGGAGTATCTACTTTAAATTGTATTTCTTCTTAATTCCGCTTCTTTCAAAAAATAATTGAAGTTGAAATTGAAGTTGCTAATATTATAAAATACAACAAATTGCCCTTTTGGCATTTATATTTAAAAACAATTCTTTTGAATCATTTTTTTTTTGTATTTATCTTCTGAATTAATTTGGTTTCAAAGATAAAATTAAACTTGGTAACCAGTTGCGTAAAAAAGTTAATATGATTTAAACACTGAACCATGACATTTTAATAAAAAATATCTCGTTTTTTTTGTCAGGTTAATTTGATATATCAACATGACTCACTTACTTCAGACATCGAAATTATCACATCTAAGATCATAATGATGGACAAGGATACGGTAGGTAGCATGAGTTTTACTGCAATGCATGCCTAGCAAGTAATGTAGCATAAACTTCCCTACAAAATAACGTATCTTTATTTTGGACATGCTTGAAAACCTAACTGTTGCTCGAAGACATATAACTATTGCTATCTACTTTGTGATATTTAAGTAACGTGATGTTTTGATTTGGCGTCAAAGTTAATATGTTCAGGCATACAAATTAAGGTTACAACCATATATAAACCTTCTCATCAATGCGTTAATATAAAAAGATACTGAAAGAGAATGTAAATAAAGCATGCTTAAAATATTTCATATTTGCTCCCTTTATGAATGAAAATACACACAATTATCTACGCTGTAAGTTTTAAAGATAAAACACCGGGGATAAATGAAACTCTATTGCAAAGATGAACGTGCGTTACTATCATGTATTGGGGAATTCTTTTCAAAACCATGGCACGAGTTTCTATTCTGTCCAGACAGTCCGGGCATATGTTCATTGTAATTAACAAAGACATGATAAACCATTTACGTCGAAGTGAAATCGGGATTTTTGTCCATGGGTATGCATCATTGGCCATCTAAATAAGTAAGAGTTTCGTGTTTATAAACAGCAGAGGACACCGACATAGTAACGAAACCGTATTTCTAACTCAAAATCGAAATCGAAAAAGCGATGGGGAACTATTTTTAAAAAAAATTACAGATTTTTTATGGCGTCCCTTGAAAAATTACAAGGAGAGTAACTACTTCTTGATATTTACTATAAAGGACTGCAATTGTAGAAAGGGAAGCTATCACGTGATTTCTTCCATTCATACAAATTGAGATTGATGGACTTTGTTGAGATCATGTGTTTTTCAGTAGAAGAAAATTGTTGATAACTGACATTGATTTATAGCTAATGCTAACGCGTTTAATATGTTGACATCAACATGAGCGTGGGTGTCTCAAGGTTTATTGATCAAAATCAACTTGACAACATTAATGCTTCAACAGATCGCGAATTCCCCTTGAGATATGGCATGGACATTTTCACTAAATAAAGATTAAGCGAATCGCGGTATCGAAAGGGATTCAAGGACATTTTGATTTTCTTTTACTTCCCTTATCATATTTTAATTTTCCCTGCGCAACTGATGAGTACAAGCAGGACGACGCCGCATTTTGATATTTATATACTCATATACTTTGTTTATAACCTGATTTGGATTTGAAGGTGTTTTTTCTTGTATGTTTTTAAAGACAAACTGCATTAAAAACCACAAATGCAATCATTTTATTGCAAGTATATGGAGCATGTCGGCACTAGATATAGGTGATTATGAAAATATATGAAAACATCACCGTAAAATCAGTTGAATGTTTGCTGTCTTTGACAAACGACCTTTTTTTGGAAATGTACCATTCTTAATACAAAAAACTTATATGTACATTTCCTTCATTAAGTGTTTACGTAAATACACACACAAATATTATATGCATGGATATTGGTAGTGGAATGATATTTGATTACTTGTGTGATATTGTAATATATTTGATTTGAGGGAATAATGCATATTGTTTGAGTACTGACACTGCCTATCACTGTAAACATATTGCATTTTTTGTGGAGTGAGATGGAATGTCTGATTATTCATCACTTCCTTCAGTATTGTTTTAACCTGAGCTTTAGCACGAGCAAAACCAAAAGACTTTGACAATTAGTTCATTTGTTCTTTGATTGAATACTTGGTACCTCGGATTCTTAATCCAACAAATCATAGCAGAATATGTCTCGATTGATGGACCTATCTCTAAGACTATTGAATTCCATTCTCAGGAAAAGAATGTAGTACGGGCGTCGGACGCAAGACGGACAGTAGATAACTTCTGTAGATGGACAACGGTTCAAGCCTACAACAACCGTTACTATGGCGGAGGAATTAATTTTGACGTCGCTGTCCTCCTCACGCGGACGGTCATGGGACCAGCAGGTGAGACGCACATACAGGATCGTTGCCTTATTGGTGCTTTAAATAGCATTTGAGACAAAATTATTTTAGGTATATCCAAATATACATTTTTAGGTGTTTTTGATACATTATTGTATGCATCATATTATCATTGATGATCACCTAAATAAGTATAGCATTCTTCAATATCTGGTTTGAGTAAGTGTGAAGAAATCTAGAACGCCAAACATGATACATTTGAGTGATCTATATAACTACACTGTAGCGACTCATTTGAAAAAGCGGACAAAAGTTGCAAAATCCGGAAAATTAGCTACATTTTATCTATATACAAATACTTGTAGATTGTTTATGTTACGGTATAATCTTAAGTATTGTCAGGAAACTCTAAAAAGATATATTGTATCGGCTTATATATATCTTTTATATTGCTAATATAGTATGTAAAACACAGAACAGGTAAAAAAAGTATTAACTGTTGCTTGGTTGGAAATATTCACTGGCGATATAATTTCACTATATTCGCGGTCATATATATAGCGTAAAAATGAATGTCCAGTGAAAATAAATACTATACAAACAAACGTACGAAAGTGTTGAATGCAAGGCATGATTACACGAAATTTAATACCCGCACACTATTTCCTACTGGTCAACCATGGACTATTAACCCCAACTATACCATATTAACCTTTTTTTCATATTCTCTAAATGAAATTGATTAAAATGAATGCACACGACACATGTTTCATAATTGTTTCCTTTTCATTGAACAGGTTATGCTCCTATCACGGGAATGTGTAACCCTGCTAGAAGCTGCGCGGTTGTCAAGGACGATGGGTTTACATCTGCCTTTATCGTCGCCCACGAAGTGGCCCACGTGTATGTTAACAAAAACAACAACGGGGGAATACCCTTTTATGTATAAAGTAATAAATAAAGCTAAAAATCGATAAAATGAAGACAAACACGTGTGAAAAGAAGATTTTGTTACCACAGGGACACAATTAACAATATAAGAGGAATGCCATAATACGTCGAGAAGAATCTGTGTCAAATATTTCATACGAAACCAACCACTTTTTTTCAAATAGATAATGATGCAGTTAGAAAACAAATGTTTGTATCAAAGTTAGATACGTCAATTAACCAAGCTTTCAAAACGCGACAATTGTGAATCTTCCTGACAATGATATTCCTAGTCTTGCTCCAGATTTCGGATGACAAATCATGATCTAATTATAATGTGTGATAAATGAATACCCAGAAGTAGTTTGTCTTGTTGCAATGGTCTTGCCCTGCTCTGACATTGAGAACGTGTCATTCTTTGCATTTGATCTAGAATTGTTATATGGTATATATGTCACAGAACTATATATGACGATATTCAATGTTGTATTCCACTTTCCACCAACGAATATATCTGACAAATCTTCTTTCCAGTGGTCAAATATTGAGACATCAAAGAAACAATACATAATACCGGAAAGTAACGTCCACAGCAGAAACTTGTCTGCAATGAAGGATTTTTGGTAAAGTCTCACTGGCCATACACAAAAATAACACAACCGCAAAAAAAATTTGATATACAGTATATAGTTCCTACGTTATGTACATGCACTGCTACCCACATTTTCCCATTACAGCATAGGTTTGTATCATGACGGGCATGGAAACACGTGTCATGGACGGCAGTATTCTACAGCCATCATGGCGCCAATGGTCCAGTCCAACCTCCAACATTATTGGTGGTCTACATGTAGCAACGACCGCATGAATCAAATGTTGCTGTGAGTATGAGCTAACAATTTCCCAATGTGATTACTTTTCTTTTTCGATTATTATAACTCAACAAATGCAATTCGTATTACTAGCTTTCGACAACGATCGCAGTACATCAATCGTGGTTGAGTACATATAACTTATATGCTGGATAACTGGCATTCTAGGTACTGAAACAAGCGTAAAGTTACTGAAACAAACACGTTAACACATTTCAGGTTTCAACGGAGGAAAGAAGGAAACTATTTCTTTTTTTGAAAAAGGCTTAAAGTAAAATACTTAAACCATAAAAGCAAATTTGTCTAAAATGTTGTATAAGCTCCCTAACAGACTGCCAACCCGCCGATATTTAAAAAAGGGTCGCGATATTCCCAAGATTTTTAATCATTTGTGAACCTAGATACATTGTACATGTCTGAATTACGCATCCCCCTAAATGTTTGAAATTTGCTCCTTAGCAAGCATAAAGCTCATATGTATATGTTGATTTTTTACAAAGTGTCCACGTGTCATACTTCTCTGAATAACACATTCTTCGATACGTTATCAGTATATTAAAACCAGACTTCCAATGATACACATATTGAACTGAAAGAACTTTGTAAATATCAACACGAGTCTGCGTAGGCTACACGGACGTCAATGCTCGTACAGTTAAAGATTCCACGCTGATTTCAGAACGATGGCTAAATAATTAAAAGATATCAGTCTCATTGTTATTTATAGCATATCACATATATCTGTATTTCGTCATATCAATCTCATCTTTTGCGTTTAAACGAGTCGTTACTCACACCTAAACAGTAATATGAATAGATATGGATATCGCGTTCACACGTTGAGCATAGGTAAAATGTTAAAACCCTCGCTTTTTAAAGTTGACTTGTCTTATTTCTTCTAAGAGCTTAAAGACGCTTCGACGATGTCAGAATTAAGTGCAATTATGCCACACAAGACAATGCGTGCTGCTTGTTGGCTAGATGACATTTGGGGACGGACTTTAGTAGCCTATGAAAATGCAATAAGATTGCGTCAAAATAGTGGTTCGAAGAAAATATACACTGTTTTATTGTAAAACAGGGACATTTATGTCAGTATTGATAACAATCATCCGGTACAAATGTTTATCTATGTAACTTTGTACCCGTGTGTGGCCCCTTCGACTTCAAATAGATTACCTTCCATGCCAAACAAACAGGTTAAACGCCAACACACTCCAAAAATAAACGAAAACGCACGGCAAACATTTGTGCTGTTGATCCGTAAAGGAAATATTCTGTCCCTTGTCGGAATTATATTACACTGACAAATTGTGTTACGGAGTTAACAATCAATATGACGTACATAGATAACATGTATACGCCGCACGCGCGCTGTGACGCACCTGCCTCGTCCCGGCATCTAATTGGATCAGACGTTCGTGAGAGGGACACACTCGAAGTCTAATTCGATTCCAAAAAATTCTGCCCTGACATCCTCGACCTCCTTCAGAGCGTCCTTCATATCGTGAAGCTATGTGGTCGATACCAATCGGACAAAACGCCAGTAAACAGTAAAATCCATCTGATGTCTGGATTGTCAGTCTGTCAGCACTTAATTTCAGATCAATTTTCTTTAATATGTTTGAACGTTTGAAGCAGTTAAAACGGCCATAGCCTCGGATTTACTTGACGTAGCTGACGTGGATCGTTCTGGGTTTGTACCCAGCAGTTATCCTTGTAGAAACAGGTTTAAACAGCCTCCAGAATGGTTAATTAAAGAGCTATAAATATTTATAAAACGGAGAGAACATAAAGGCAAACGCTGATGTGCTGTTATCTGTTTAACTGCTGAAATGAGAACGTTTTAATATTTTGACACGGTCCACAGCGAACCATGCATTAAACTTCAAAAGCTATTCGTCGTCTGTTCTGATTTGCGTAGATGGTCAAAGAATTGTACAAAACGCACGATATGTTTACATATCAATAACAATTATTTAAATCAGAGCTAAAATTTGAATTTGAATTTATCATACAACTTATTCGTCCTTCTATTTCTATTCAGTATTTCAAAGGGTCTTAAGTGATGATAAAAGGATATAGGAGTCAACGAAATAGATGTCTTTTTCGCAGCACATCAATACAAAAGTAACTGCTTGATTTATCTGTTTTTGTTTCTTTATAGGGGTTTGACATGTTTAAACAACAACCCACTGACCCGAGAAAATACGGGTCACGTGACAGATCCTATTGGCGACCTTTGGTCTTTTGACCAGCAGTGTCGGTATGAGTTCGGCGGCAGGCACACGGCTTGCAGAGCGGTATATAATTTCATACACGCAAATTTTCATTGTCTCCCCTACCTGTTACTCTCCTGTCAATCTTGGTTTTTGATGCTACCCTTAACCCTTTTCGGACAATCTCTCTTGTTTTTATTTGTAGTTACATATTTGTCCTGTTGATATATTTGCGACAATAGTTGTCACACTAAAAAAACCTAAAATTGAAATAATAAGAAAATTGTTATCATTATGTCACTATGTATGATATTGTATTATATTCATTGTGTAATTTCATAAACGACGATGTGACCTTCCCCTTCTGCATATGAATACCGGTATGCTACTCGAATTAAGCAATATTAGTTTATGTACTGTTCATGTGATTGGTCTTTTGTTTAACCAACAATAGTATTACGGTGACCTTTGCGCCCAGCTATGGTGCGGTGACCGCAGTGGACGCCGAGTTTGCAAGACCAAGAGGGCAAGAGCACTAGAGGGTACATCATGTGGCACGGATAAGGTAAAGGACATTGCAACCTATCATATAGACTATATTTAGTCCAGTTACACAACCATTAGCAGGTTAATGAATATTTGAACATACTATGTGGAAGATGATGCCAATATGAGGGTTTGGGGCCTGGGGTAAGGTGTTGAAATGAGAAAAAGATTTAACAAATAAAAAAAAAATTCTAATAAAAGATACTAGACGTTTTTTTTTTTAGTTTTCAAATCTCTCTAAAGCCGCCAGTGTCCTATCACAGCGCATGTGGTAGCGGTTTAGGGATATCTTTATACAACAATTATTACAAACTAATTAATCACTTGAGATTGCAGGTGGTAGCTACTGCTGTCGGTATTTATCACTCAAGGTTTACAGTAACCTGCATGACATAGCTCAGACAAAACACATTTGCTTGAGGGGTTTCATCCGATAGTGTAAATTATGAAACTTGCTAAAAACTGCCAGAATTTCACCTATCAATCCAGATTTTGAAATTTATGTCAATTTATTTTCAACTCACTCCATCACCTAGCAGTATCTACATATTAGTCCTTAGCATCTGCTTGGAATCATAGAAGAAGGAATGGCTGTACTATTGTATCGAAATCGCAATCTATATTGAGTAATGGTAATATTTTGTCCCTTTTGTACAATCCTTTAACCCGTGTATTTTCAGTCTTGTAAGGAAGGAGTTTGCACTTACCATGGGCGGAAGGATCCGGTCAATGGAGGCTGGGGTGAATGGGCAGCTTGGGGGTCGTGTTCAAACGACTGTGGAGTTGGTCTCAAACAAAGAGCCCGTAGTTGTAACAACCCTATGTAAGTTTAGCTAAATACATGTCTTAGTAGAGAATAGGATTTTTCGCCATATTAGGTTACATGTATCTGCCATGTTTGAAATCAGATTTATACTTTTGAATAACTTTTGTAAATGAAATATGAAATATATACCAACATCTATTTTAAAACAATACTAAGTATAAAACAATAACTGGTATATATATATATATATATATGGTATGTTGGTATGTAATTTCCAACATGCCAAAATAGTGGACAGATTTGCATGCATTTTTTAGGATATCTGACACGATCACGATGGTATCACACAGCATGAATTTTCACCGAACCGTCAATACTGTGTGTTCTTGAAAAGTTAGGGTATTCTGAAAAGTTTAACCGATTAAATTGGGATCTGTGTATCTTAAAGACATTGCGAGCTTAATATTCTGTCTTGTGGTACAATCAGTGTATGCAATATATGTTTATATTCTTCGGACCAGATTATAATATATCATTAAGACCGTTAAAGACAAGAATGGTTTTATGGATGATAGTTCATTTGTCAAACCATTCGGCTGGAGTGTTATCACGAAGGTGATTTTCGAAACAGATGCATTGTAGGTCTAGTACTTTGATTTGGGATAATGAGGCAATACATGCGTTCCTGTACCGATGATGCATAGCAATACCGATTTGTACAGGTCATCGGTTGGTCCTTTTGATGATGTGATTAAACCCAGATTTGACCTAGATTTCTATAACCGATGTCGTCGTTGAAATAGAGGACGCTTACCCTGCCGGAGCAGTGGGTCTTCTTCCTTCTTTTGTTTTTAAAAGTTTCTCTATGAAAATCATTATTTGTTTTTTTTTTGCCTATATCGTGCCCTTGTTTTATCGATTTGTTTTGTTATTATGTAGGTATGATGTATACTAAATTTTTTTAGAACTTTCTAAAATTTTAACAGACGTATCATTATCTGACATGTTCTCACGCAAAACCTTGTTACATGTACCCAAGGGCTACATACGGATTACATGTTTATATGTATAGACACGGCATTTAACGGTATTTATGTACCTAGTAATATCATTGCATCTAACATTCTGGATAAATCAGAAATATTTTGTCTGGCCATATGACAGCTGTCGTGTAAACCAGTAATTTATCACTTCTTCCTTGCCTACTTCGGACTATATAAGAACACGTATATATCTTACGAATCCCTCAGTTTCTTAGAACTGAACACTTCAGTCCTACGCCTGAATACAAGCTGGAGATGCACTCTACTTCGGAGTCCATAGCCCTTCTATAGTCTACGGCAACAACAACAGCAATACACATATAAAGATAAATTATATCATAGGTCGTCTTTAGTAGTTCCAAAATTTGACAAGGCAAATTCGTTAAATAGTAATGTTATTTCAAAAACATCACTTTTTTATTTCCTTCGCCTTTAAGCCTTTAACTCTAATTGTACGGATATTTCAGCCCTTAACGATTTAATGGAAAAGGAATTCGTAAGCTTAAAAATTGCATGAATAAACCATTAATTTAAATGGCATTATTTTCAGTTTTGATAACTTTGTGTGTCATATTTCTTAACATGCGTAATATTTTTTGTCGTGGTTTATGTTCAGACCTCTGTATGGCGGCCGTTTATGTACTGGTGAAGATGAACAGATAGAGACTTGTACAAGTGAGGTAGTATCGAGTTGTTGATTTTATATTCAAAAATAAAATATTTGTACACGAATCATTTCTCTGTAATTTTCTACTGTCTTATCTGATAATTTCGCATGGAGTTCGATTGTATGGTAATTAACTCATCATTATTTGTTTACAATAGAAAATCGTCGTTGCATTTGTATCCTAATATCATTTCACCGAAGTCATTCTTCCTTGATATTAACTGCAATAATTCTTTAAACGAGAAGACATGGATTTGTAAGGTGTTCGCAAATATTTCTTAATAAGGGTAAATACCCGTCAATGATACGATTTTTATTTCTACTCAAGATATATTTGTAACGCGTGGGTGTGTTATGGAAACAGGAAAAAAAGTACCTTCGTTAGATTCGTCCGTTTCTTTAACCTTTTTTTTTATCCCTCTGTATGACGTAAACATGTCACATCTGCTTTGCAACTCTAAAGTCTAATTGTGTATCGGGAATTTATTCGAAGTTGTATCAGTTAAGACATAAATTATAGTAGCCAGTGCTTCCTATCAGAGACGATCCAATGAACAAATGATTTCATACTTTCACCTACAGGTCTGTACGTCCTATTCTGACATCCGGGCGTTACAGTGTACAGTTCTAGATGCCCTGCCAGTTCGCTCGTCCCGGAATACCTGGCTCCCCTATCAGACGGACAAAGGTAAGACATTTGTCAGTAACCAATACAAATGATACAAAGGCGTTAAGCTACATTGTAAACGTGGAATACTTGGAATGAGCGATTTCAACTAATTCTTCCGAAATGTCGTCTATTCATTGTTAACGGTATGTGCTACAAAATCAGTGTTCATTTTATGAGTTTTGAACTTCAGATAAACATATCCCTTCTATATGAATGATTATTTCATTGATATCAACATAGTAATTGACACTAAACACAACTTACATGTACCGATAATAACAATGCCAAAATTGCAAATACATGATGTTCAGGCACAACACCATATATGTCAGAGGTAGAGGTACATATACAGGTAAAGTCGGTATATATGTAATAAGTGCAGATGTGTCAGTGCAAACCAACGCTGCTTATATCACATCCGGTACAAATAATCAGAAAAACCAACACATGCTACATAACATCCAGTACAGATAGCCAGAACAAACCAACACAGCTAACATCAAATCTAGTACAGATAGTCAGAACACCAAACACAGCTAACATCACATCTAGTACAGATAGTCATACAAACCAACACAGTTAACATCACATCTAGTACAGATAGTCAGAACAAACTAACACAGCTAACATCACATCTAGTACAGATAGTCAAAACAAACCAACACAGCTAACATCACATCTAGTACAGATAGTCAAAACAAACCAACACAGCTAACATCACATCTAGTACAGATAGTCAAAACAAACCAACACAGCTAACATCACATCTAGTACAGATAGTCAAAACAAACCAACACAGCTAACATCACATCTAGTACAGATAGTCAGAACAACCAACACAGCTAACATAGCATCTGGTACAGATAGTCAGAACAAACTAACACAGTTAACATCACATCTAGTACAGATAGTCAGAACAACCAACACAGTTAACATCACATCTAGTACAGATAGTCAGAATAAACCAACACAGCTAACATCACATCTAGTAGAGATAGTCAGACCAACAAAGACAGTTAACATCACATCTAGTACAGATAGTCAGAACAAACCAACACAGCTAACATCACATCTAGTACCGATAGTCAGAACAAACCAACACAGCTAACATCACATCTAGTACAGATAGTCAGAACAAACCAACACAGCTAACATCACATCTAGTACAGATAGTCAGAACACACCAACACAGCTAACATCACATCTAGTACAGATAGTCAGAACAAACCAACACGGCTAACATCACATCTAGTACAGATAGTCAGAACAAACCAAAACAGCTAACATCACATCTAGTACAGATAGCCAGAACAAACCATCACAGCTAACATCACATCTAGTCAAGCTAGTCAGAACAAACAAACACAGCTAACATCACATCTCGTACAGATATTCAGAACAACCAACACAGCTAACATCACATCTAGTACAGATAGCCAGAACAAACCAACACAGCTAACATAGCATCTGGTACAGATAGTCAGAACAACCAACACAGTTAACATCACATCTAGTACAGATAGTCAGAATAAACCAACACAGCTTACATCACATCTAGTACATATAGTCAGAACAAACCAACAGAGTTAACATCACATCTAGTACAGATAGTCAGAACAACCAACACAGCTAAGATCACAACTAGTACAGATAGTCAGAACAACCAACACAGCTAACACCACATCTAGTACAGATAGTCAGACAAACAACACAGCTAACATCACAACTAGTACAGATAGTCAGAACAAACCAACACAGCTAACTTCACATCTAGTACAGATAGTCAGAACAAACCAACACAGCTAACATCACATCTAGTACAGATAGTCAGAACACACCAACACAGTTAACATCACATCTAGTACAGATAGTCAGAACAAACTAACACAGCTAACATCGCATCTAGTACAGATAGTCAGAACAAACTAACACAGCTAACATCACATCTAGTACAGATAGTCAGATAAACCAACACAGCTAACATCACAACTAGTACAGATAGTCAGAACAAATAGTCAGACAAACCAACACAGCTAACACCACATCTAGTACAGATAGTCAGAACAACCAACACAGTTAACATCACATCTAGTACAGATAGTCAGACAAACCAACACAGTTAACATCACATCTAGTACAGATAGTCAGAACAAACCAGCACAGCTAACATCACATCTAGTACAGATAGTCAGAACAAACCAACACAGCTAACATCACATCTAGTACAGATAGTCAGAACAACCAACACAGTTAACATCACATCTAGTACAGATAGTCAGACAAACCAACACAGTTAACATCACATCTAGTACAGATAGTCAGACAAACCAACACAGTTAACATCACATCTAGTACAGATAGTCAGACAAACCAACACAGTTAACATCACATCTAGTACAGATAGTCAGACAAACCAACACAGTTAACATCACATCTAGTACAGATAGTCAGACAAACCAACACAGCTAACACCACATCTAGTACAGATAGTCAGAACAACCAACACAGTTAACATCACATCTAGTACAGATAGTCAGACAAACCAACACAGTTAACATCACATCTAGTACAGATAGTCAGAACAAACCAGCACAGCTAACATCACATCTAGTACAGATAGTCAGAACAATCCAACACAGCTAACATCACATCTAATACAGATAGTCAGAACAACCAACACAGTTAACATCACATCTAGTACAGATAGTCATAACAAACCAGCACAGCTAACATCACATCTAGTACAGATAGTCAGAACAAACCAGCACAGCTAACATCACATCTAGTACAGATAGTCAGAACAAACCAGCACAGCTAACATCACATCTAGTACAGATAGTCAGAACAAACTAACACAGTTAACATCACACCTAGTACAGATAGTCAGAACAAAACAACACAGCTAACATAGCATCTGGTACAGATAGTCAGAACATACCAACACAGCTAACATCACATCTAGTACAGACAGTCAGAACACACCAACACAGCTAACATCACATCTAGTACAGATAGTCAGAACAAACTAACACAGCAAACATCACATCTAGTACAGATAGTCAGAACAAACCAACACAGCTAACATCACATCTAGTACAGATAGTCAGACAAACCAACACAGCTAACATCACATCTAGTACAGATAGTCAGAACAAACTAACACAGTTAACATCACATCTAGTACAGATAGTCAGAACAAAACAACACAGCTAACATAGCATCTGGTACAGATAGTCAGAACATACCAACACAGCTAACATCACATCTAGTACAGATAGTCAGAACAAACTAACACAGCTAACATCACATCTAGTACAGATAGTCAGAACAAACTAACACAGCTAACATCACATCTAGTACAGATAGTCAGAATAAACTAACACAGCAAACATCACATCTAGTAGAGATAGTCAAAACAACAAACACAGCTAACATCACATCTAGTACAGAAAGTCAGAACACATTAACACAGCTAACATCACATCTAGTACAGATAGTCAGAACAAACTAACACAGCAAACATCACATCTAATACAGATAGTCAGACAAACCAACACAGCTAACATCACATCTAATACAGATAGTCAGAACAAACCAACACAGCTAACATCAAATGTAGTACAGACAGTCAGAACAAACAAACACAGCTAACATCACATCTAGTACAGATAGTCAGAACACATTAACACAGTAAACATCACATCTAGTACAGATAGTCAGACAAACCAACACAGCTAACATCACATCTAGTACAGATAGTCGGAACATCCAACACAGCTAACATCACATCTAGTACAGATAGTCAGAACAAACCAACACAGCTAACATCACATCTAGTACAGATAGTCAGAACAAACTAACACAGCTAACATCACATCTAGTACATATAGTCAGAACAAACAAACCCAGCTAACATCATATCTAGTACAGATAGTAATACAAACCAACACAGCTAACATCACATCTAGTACAGAGAGTCAGAACAACCAACACAGCTAACATCACGTCTAGTACAGATAGTCAGAACAAACCAACACAGCTAACATCACATCTAATACAGATAGTCAGAATTCATTAACACAGCTAACATCACATCTAGTACAGAAAGTCGGAACATCCAACACAGCTAACATCACATCTAGTACAGATAGTCAGAACAAACCAATACAGCTAACATCATATCTAGTACAGATAGTCGGAACATCCAACACAGCTAACATCACATCTAGTACAGATAGTCAGAACAAACCAACACAGCTAACATCACATCTAGTACAGATAGTCAGAACAACCAACACAGCTAACATCACATCTAGTACATATAATCAGAACAAACTAACACAGCTAACATCGCATCTAGTACAGATAGTCATAACAAACCAACACAGCTAACATCACATCTAGTACAGACAATCAGAACAACCAACACAGCTAACATCACATCTAGTACAGATAGTCAAAACAACCAACACAGCTAACATCACATCTAGTACAGATAGTCAGACAAACCAACACAGCTAACATCACATCTAGTACAGATAGTCAGACAAACAACACAGCTAACATCACATCTAGTACAGATAGTCAGACAAACAACACAGCTAACATCACATCTAGTACAGATAGTCAGAACAAACCAACACAGCTAACATCACATCTAGTACAGATAGTCAGAACAAACTAACACAGCAAACATCACATCTAGTAGAGATAGTCAAAACAACAAACACAGCTCACATCACATCTAGTACAGATAGTCGGAACAAACCAACACAGTTAACATCACATCTAGTACAGATAGTCAGAACAAACCAACACAGCTAACATCACATCTAGTACAGATAGTCAGAACAAACCAACACAGCTAACATCACATCTAATACAGATAGTCAGACAAACCAACACAGCTAACATCACATCTAATACAGATAGTCAGACAAACCAACACAGCTAACATCACATCTAGTACAGATAGTCAGAACAAACCAACACAGCTAACATCAAATGTAGTACAGACAGTCAGAACAAACAAACACAGCTAACATCACATCTAGTACAGATAGTCAGAACACATTAACACAGTAAACATCACATCTAGTACAGATAGTCAGACAAACCAACACAGCTAACATCACATCTAGTACAGATAGTCGGAACATCCAACACAGCTAACATCACATCTAGTACAGATAGTCAGAACAAACCAACACAGCTAACATCACATCTAGTACAGATAGTCAGAACAAACTAACACAGCTAACATCACATCTAGTACATATAGTCAGAACAAACAAACCCAGCTAACATCATATCTAGTACAGATAGTAATACAAACCAACACAGCTAACATCACATCTAGTACAGAGAGTCAGAACAACCAACACAGCTAACATCACATCTAGTACAGACAGTCAGACAAACAAACACAGCTAACATCACGTCTAGTACAGATAGTCGGAACATCCAACACAGCTAACATCACATCTAGTACAGATAGTCAGAACAAACCAATACAGCTAACATCATATCTAGTACAGATAGTCAGAACACATTAACACAGCTAACATCACATCTAGTACAGATAGTCAGAACAAACCAACACAGCTAACATCACATCTAGTACAGATAGTCAGAACAAACCAACACAGCTAACATCACATCTAGTACAGATAGTCAGAACAAACCAACACAGCTAACATCACATCTAGTACAGATAGTCAGAACAACCTAACACAGCTAACATCACATCTAGTACAGATAGTCAGAACAACCAACACAGCTAACATCACATCTAGTACAGATAGTCAGAACAAACCAACACAGCTAACATCACATCTAGTACAGATAGTCAGAACAAACCAACACAGCTAACATCACATCTAGTACAGACAGTCAGAACAAACCAACACAGCTAACATCACATCTAGTACAGATAGTCAGAACAAACCAACACAGCTAACATCACATCTAGTACAGATAGTCAGACAAACCAACACAGCTAACATCACATCTAGTACAGATAGTCAGACAAACAACACAGCTAACATCACATCTAGTACAGATAGTCAGAACAAACCAACACAGCTAACATCACATCTAGTACAGATAGTCAGACAAACCAACACAGCTAACATCACATCTAGTACAGATAGTCAGACAAACAACACAGCTAACATCACATCTAGTACAGATAGTCAGAACAACCAACACAGCTAACATCACATCTAGTACAGATAGTCAGAACAACCAACACAGCTAACATCACATCTAGTAGAGATAGTCAGACAAACCAACACAGATAACATCACATCTAGTAGAGATAGTCAGACAAACCAACACAGCTAACATCACATCTAGTACAGAAAGTCAGAACAAACCAGCACAGCTAACATCACATCTAGTACAGAAAGTCAGAACAAACTAACATAACAAACATCACATCTAGTACAGAGAGTCAGAACAAACCAACACAACTAACATCACATCTAGTACAGATAGTCAGACAAACAACACAGCTAACATCATTATCTAGTACAGATAGTCAGACAAACCAACACAGCTAACATCACATCTAGTACAGATAGTCAGACAAACAACACAGCTAACATCACATCTAGTACAGATAGTCAGACAAACAACACAGCTAACATCACATCTAGTACAGATAGTCAGAACAAACTAACACAGCTAACATCACATCTAGTACAGATAGTCAGAACAAACTAACACAGCTAACATCACATTTAGTACAGATAGTCAGAACAACAAACACAGCTAACATCACATCTAGTACAGATAGTCAGAACACATTAACACAGTTAACATCACATCTAGTACAGATAGTCAGACAAACCAACACAGCTAACATCACATCTAGTACAGATAGTCGGAACATCCAACACAGCTAACATCACATCTAGTACAGAGAGTCAGAACAAACCAACACAGCTAACATCACATCTAGTACAGATAGTCAGAACAACCAACACAGCTAACATCACATCTAGTACATATAGTCAGAACAAACTAACACAGCTAACATCGCATCTAGTACAGATAGTCAGAACAAACCAACACAGCTAACATCACATCTAGTACAGACAATCAGAACAACCAACACAGCTAACATCACATCTAGTACAGATAGTCAAAACAACCAACACAGCTAACATCACATCTAGTACAGATAGTCAGACAAACCAACACAGCTAACATCACATCTAGTACAGATAGTCAGACAAACAACACAGCTAACATCACATCTAGTACAGATAGTCAGACAAACAACACAGCTAACATCACATCTAGTACAGATAGTCAGAACAACCAACACAGCTAACATCACATCTAGTACAGATAGTCAGACAAACCAACACAGCTAACATCACATCTAGTACAGATAGTCAGACAAACCAACACAGCTAACATCACATCTAGTACAGATAGTCAGACAAACCAATACAGCTAACATCACATCTAGTACAGATAGTCAGAACAAACTAACACAGTTAACATCACATCTAGTATAGATAGTCAGAACAAACTAACACAGCTAACATCACATCTAGTACAGATAGTCAGAATAAACTAACACAGCAAACATCACATCTAGTAGAGATAGTCAAAACAACAACACAGCTAACATCACATCTAGTACAGATAGTCAGAACACATTAACACAGCTAACATCACATCTAGTACAGATAGTCAGAACAAACTAACACAGCAAACATCACATCTAGTAGAGATAGTCAAAACAACAAACACAGCTCACATCACATCTAGTACAGATAGTCGGAACAAACCAACACAGCTAACATCACATCTAGTACAGATAGTCAGACAAAACAACACAGCTAACATCACATCTAGTACAGATAGTCAGACAAACCAACACAGCTAACATCACATCTAGTACAGATAGTCAGAACAAACCAACACAGCTAACATCACATCTAGTACAGACAGTCAGAACAACACATTAACACAGCTAACATCACATCTAGTACAGATAGTCAGAACACATTAACACAGCTAACATCACATCTAGTACAGATAGTCAGACAAACCAACACAGCTAACATCACATCTAGTACAGATAGTCAGAACAATCCAACACAGCTACATCACATCTAGTACAGATAGTCAGAACAAACCAACACAGCTAACATCACATCTAGTACAGATAGTCAGACAAACCAACACAGCTAACATCACATCTAATACAGATAGTCAGAACAAACTAACACAGCTAACATCACATCTAGTACAGATAGTCAGAACAAACTAACACAGCTAACATCACATCTAGTACAGATAGTCAGAACAAACAAACCCAGCTAACATCACATCTAGTGCAGATAGTAATACAAACCAACACAGCTAACATCACATCTAGTACAGAGAGTCAGAACAACCAACACAGCTAACATCACATCTAGTACAGACAGTCAGACAAACCAACACAGCTAACATCACATCTAATACAGATAGTCAGAACAAACCAACACAGTTAACATCACATCTAGTACAGATAGTCAGAACAAACTAACACAGCTAACATCACATCTAGTACAGATAGTCAGAACAAACCAACACAGCTAACATCACATCTAATACAGATAGTCAGAACAACCAACACAGCTAACATCACATCTAGTACAGATAGTCAGAACAAACCAACACAGCTAACATCACATCTAGTAGAGATAGTCAGAACAACAAACACAGCTAACATCACATCTAGTACAGATAGTCAGAACAAACCAACACAGCTAACATCACATCTAGTAGAGATAGTCAGACAAACCAACACAGCTAACATCACGTCTAGTACAGATAGTCAGAACAAACCAGCACAGCTAACATCACATCTAATACAGATAGTCAGAACAACCAGCACAGCTAACATCACATCTCGTACAGATAGTCAGAACAACCAACACAGCTAACATCACATCTAGTACAGATAGTCAGACAAACAACACAGCTAACATTACATCTAGTACAGATAGTCAGGACAAACCAACACAGCTAACATCACATCTAGTACAGACAGTCAGACAAACCAGCACAGCTAACATCACATCTAGTACAGATAGTCAGAACAAACCAACACAGCTAACATCACATCTAGTACAGATAGTCAGAACAAACTAACACAGCAAACATCACATCTAGTAGAGATAGTCAGACAACCAACACAGCTAACATCACATCTAGTACAGACAGTCAGAACAAACTAACACAGCTAACATCACATCTAGTACAGATAGTCAGAACAAACTAACACAGCTAACATCACATCTAGTACAGATAGTCAGAACAAACTAACACAGCTAACATCACATCTAGTACAGATAGTCAGAACAAACTAACACAGTTAACATCACATCTAGTACAGATAGTCAGAACAAACCAACACAGCTAACATCACATCTAGTACAGATAGTCAGAACACATTAACACAGCTAACATCACATCTAGTACAGATAGTCGGAACATCCAACACAGCTAACATCACATCTAGTACAGATAGTCAGAACAAACCAATACAGCTAACATCACATCTAGTACAGATAGTCAGAACAAACCAACACAGCTAACATCACATCTAGTACAGATAGTCAGAACAAACTAACACAGCTAACATCACATCTAGTACAGATAGTCAGAACAAACTAACACAGCTAACATCACATTTAGTACAGATAGTCAGAACAACAAACACAGCTAACATCACATCTAGTACAGATAGTCAGAACACATTAACACAGTTAACATCACATCTAGTACAGATAGTCAGACAAACCAACACAGCTAACATCACATCTAGTACAGATAGTCGGAACATCCAACACAGCTAACATCACATCTAGTACAGATAGTCAGAACAAACCAACACAGCTAACATCACATCTAGTACAGATAGTCAGAACAACCAACACAGCTAACATCACATCTAGTACATATAGTCAGAACAAACTAACACAGCTAACATCGCATCTAGTACAGATAGTCATAACAAACCAACACAGCTAACATCACATCTAGTACAGACAATCAGAACAACCAACACAGCTAACATCACATCTAGTACAGATAGTCAGAACACCAAACACAGCTAACATCACATCTAGTACAGATAGTCAGACAAACCAACACAGCTAACATCACATCTAGTACAGATAGTCAGACAAACAACACAGCTAACATCACATCTAGTACAGATAGTCAGAACAACCAACACAGCTAACATCACATCTAGTACAGATAGTCAGAACAACCAACACAGCTAACATCACATCTAGTACAGATAGTCAGACAAACAACACAGCTAACATCACATCTAGTACAGATAGTCAGAACAAACCAACACAGCTAACATCACATCTAGTACAGATAGTCAGACAAACCAACACAGCTAACATCACATCTAGTACAGATAGTCAGACAAACCAACACAGCTAACATCACATCTAGTACAGATAGTCAGAACAACCAACACAGCTAACATCACATCTAGTACAGATAGTCAGAACAACCAACACAGCTAACATCACATCTAGTAGAGATAGTCAGACAAACCAACACAGATAAGATCACATCTAGTAGAGATAGTCAGACAAACCAACACAGCTAACATCACATCTAGTACAGAAAGTCAGAACAAACCAGCACAGCTAACATCACATCTAGTACAGAAAGTCAGAACAAACTAACATAACAAACATCACATCTAGTACAGATAGTCAGAACAACCAACACAGCTAACATCACATCTAGTACAGATAGTCAGAACAAACTAACACAGCTAACATCACATCTAGTACAGACAGTCAGAACAAATCAACACAGCTAACATCACATCTAGTACAGATAGTCAGACAAACCAACACAGCTAACATCACATCTAGTACAGATAGTCAGAACAAACTAACACAGTTAACATCACATCTAGTACAGATAGTCAGAACAAACTAACACAGCTAACATCACATCTAGTACAGATAGTCAGAACAAACCAACACAGTTAACATCACATCTAGTACAGATAGTCAGAACAACAAACACAGCTAACATCACATCTAGTACAGATAGTCAGAACACACCAACACAGCTAACATCACATCTAGTACAGATAGTCAGACCAACCAACACAGCTAAAATAACATCTAGTACACACAGTCAGAACAAATCAACACAGCTAACATCACATCTAGTACAGATAGTCAGACAAACCAACACAGCTTACATCACATCTAGTACAGATAGTCAGAACAAATCAACACAGCTAACATCACATCTAGTACAGATATTCAGACCAACCAACACAGCTAAAAAAAACATCTAGTATAGATAGTCAGAACAAACGAACACAGCTAACATCACATCTAGTACAGATAGTCAGAACAAACCAACACAGCTAACATCACATCTAGTACAGATAGTCAGAACAAACCAACACAGCTAACATCACATCTAGTACAGATAGTCAGAACAAATTAACACAGCTAACATCACATCTAGTACAGATAGTCAGACAAACTAATACAGCTAACATCACATCTAGTACAGATAGTCAGAACAACCAACACAGCTAACATCACATCTAGTAGAGATAGTCAGAACAAACTAACACAGCTAACATCACATCTAGTACAGATAGTCAGACCAACCAACACAGCTAACATCACATCTAGTACAGATAGTCAGAACAAACCAACACAGCTAACATCACATCTAGTACAGATAGTCAGAACAAACCAACACAGCTAACATCACATCTAGTACAGATAGTCAGAACAAACCAACACAGCTAACATCACATCTAGTACAGATAGTCAGAACAAACCAACACAGCTAACATCACATCTAGTACAGATAGTCAGAACAATCCAATACGGCTAACATCACATCTAGTACAGATAGTCAGAACAAACCAACACAGCTAACATCACATCTAGTACAGATAGTCAGAACAAACCAACACAGCTAACATCACATCTAGTACAGATAGTCAGAACAACCAACACAGCTAACATCACATCTAGTACAGATAGTCAGAACAAACCAACACAGCTAACATCACATCTAGTACAGATAGTCAGAACAAACCAACACAGCTAACATCACATCTAGTACAGATAGTCAGAACAAACCAACACAGTTAACATCACATCTAGTACAGATAGTCAGAACAACCAACACAGTTAACATCACATCTAGTACCGATAGTCAGAACAAATAAACACGGCTAACATCACATCTAGTACAGATAGTCAGAACAAACAAACACAGCTAACATCACATCTAGTACCGATAGTCAAAACAACTAACACGGCTAACATCACAGATAGTACAGATAGTCAGAGCAAACTACCACATGTAAGCCAAGTCACAAAACAACACATACGTAAGCACCGAACAACACAAACACAACCAACACAAACAAGTAGGAACAAAGCAACCGACCCTTAAATATCACAAACAGCAAAGGTAACGGTAAAGCATGAAGGAATGCCGTCGCGAGTCTTCAACAAACCTTGTTGTAAGTTCACATTACAATTAATGCAAAATTCAGACGTTTTCTTGTATGTAACCGAAATAAAACAAAGATTAATAATATTTCACTTAGATATATGATATGTAACTCAGATATATAATTTATACCTCAAATGTATAATATGTTACTCATATATTTGATATACTGTATGATTAAGATATATAATTTGTAACTCGGATGTACAAATGTATAATATGTAACTCTGATATATCATATGTAACTCAGATATATAATTTGTAACTCGGATATTTAATATGTAACTCTGATATATCATTTGTAACTCAGATATATAATTTGTAACTCGGATGTTTAATATGTAACTCTGATATATAATTTGTAACTCAGATATATAATTTGTAACTCGGATATTTAATATGTAACTCTGATATATCATGTGTAACTCAGATATATAATTTGTAACTCGGATGTTTAATATGTAACTCTGATATATAATTTGTAACTCAGATGTATAATATGTAACTCAGATCAATAGTTTGTAACTCAGATACATCATATATAATTAAGATATATAATTGGTAACTCGGATGTATAATATGTAACTCTGATATATCAGCCGTAACTCGGATGTAAACTATGTTACTCAGATATATCATATGTAACTAAGATATAGTATTTAACTCATATATATATATAATCAAATTACAATAAACAAGTACAATGCAATGTTTTCCATCTCATTCGTTTATCTGCGGTTGGGCTTGACGTGTGACAGAGGAACTTCTTTGTTCTCTAACCTGTATATCTAACACTACCGGGGAAATAGCAACATTCAGGGACATCCCCATGGATAACGGCACGCCCTGCAAATACGACCCACCTTACGGGATCTGCATGGATGGAAAATGTGTGGTACGTGACAAAATGTGTGTTTTATGTCACTACAAATTGTGTGCAGTACGCTTAGAAAGTTTGCAAAATGCTCCAAAGTATGTGTGTGTCGTAACTAAACACTGTGCTGCATGTCACATGGTATGTACGGCGTCAAAATTGCGCGAGTCATTTGAAATGTTCTTATCAATTGCAGAATGACAGCTTACAATTTTGACAATGATAAATTGATGTTTGTAGAGCAATCTGCTTAAGAAATTACAAAAATGTTATGAACCTGGTTTCCCCAAGACTGGTTGTATTTATCAACATCGGCCCATATTGTAATGGTTCGTCCCTGGCTTTTTATCAGTAGATATTTCCCGAGGACTTCTGTCAATCCTTTCAGCCAAGCGCTTAAAAAGAAATATAATTTAACTTGCTTCACATGATTTGTATAACAGGGCCTTTAATGATTCCCATTTTGTTTTTGTTAAGATTTTTTGTTGAATTTATAACCATTGTTTACATCTGGTGTGAAGCTAAGTACCCTTTAATCCAAAATGCGTGTGTTCATGCGATTGATTGATTTTTTTCCAATATCCCACTATAAATCATGTTTGGATTACTGCATTGTCCTTCCTTATCCATTACCTATCTATTATATAATGTGGTATTTTTTGCACCCTTTTCTATAACTGTTGATAGAAGAACAGACATAGGATAGCATGTCGCTTAAATTTATGCTTTAACAAGTTTTATAATTGACTAGGCATAATACATTTCTTTGTTTGGAATCACCCATTTGTTTGTGTAAGGCCATTTCGAACAATAGACTAATCCAACAAATAGTAAAAACTTACATATCTCAGACATGCCATTCATGGTAGAAATGATTTATAGTTCACAGGTATGATATATATTGATACTGGAGTGTGTAGCTTTGCAGTATATGTACATTCATGCACAACATCGAGGAAAATGAACAGGCAGTTCTCGGGGAAATATAACGCAATTACATTAAGGAAAGTGATAAAGTTTGGTATTATCATATATACATTCTCATTCATGCATTTTCTATGGTGACATTTGCAGTATGTACGGCATGAGAAGAAATACAATGATGTAATATTAAATTGATAAAAAAAAAATATCAAATTCAAAATATAATCAATCACTGATATTAATTTGATATATTCCGGGAAATATAATTTGTTTTATATATAATCAATATAATTCAATTCAATACAGATGTTGTAATGGAGTAAATGTTATTCCTTTGCCAGGCAGTCGGATGTGATGGAGTCATCAACTCTACTATAACTGAGGATGATTGTGGTGTGTGTGGCGGTAACGGTTCCGACTGTAAAACGGTCAAAGGTCAATTCCGCCGGAAGTTGGCATATGCCGGACGTACGTATCGCAGCGAATACGTAATTCTATTCAATCATATTATTTGTAATTTCCCTTATGTGTTAATTAGGACGTTATGTTTCTTGTGAAACAAAATAAAAATAACGTTCTTGTGACGGACATAAGTAATTTACACATGACAGAAAAGAGTAACGTCATATCATTTGACCGTATAATACGATGCCTCTCACATGGATGCAGTGCGTGGAAGTAGGTGTCATTCAAGAATCGACAAGACTAAAATCGCTGCTGCCTACTAATATAATAAGTAACATGTTCAAATGAATATTCAAATAAATTATTAAATTATTTCCAGGCAATGACGTGTACGAGAAAATCCTTGTCCTCCCAAAGGGATCACGCGGGATCAACGTGACCGAATCAAAACGGTCCCCACACTTCCTCGGTAAGATACAACAATGTAACCATGGTAACCTCACTCTATTGTTTAAATTATGTTTCAATGTAAATAACGCAAACGTATTAAAATCTAGCATGATACATTTGCATAAGTGATGGTAATAGGAAACCGTAACCTGGCACTGTATTCCTCATAAGACATAAATCTTAGACTGGAGTTGATAAACTAAACAATTCTTAACAAACCAGGAAAAATATTGAAGTATTCCGAAATCTCTGGAATATTCATTGTACTAATACTATGGCATTTGCTAGATAGGTTTAGACCGTATATAAACTAAACCATTCTTAACAAACCAGAGAAAATGTTAAAGTATTCCGAAATCTCTGGGATATTCATTGTACTAATGCCATAGCATTGCTAGATAGGTTTAGATCGTATATAAACTAAACTCTGAATAATTTTAGCGATTCTGGACATTAAATGAAATAAATTATTGAAGTATTCCCGATAACCCATATACTCGCCTTTCATATCCGTTTAGCTTCATCATGGTCATTCTATTTTACGAGTTTATGTAGTTTTGAATATGTCTTCAATGTATATTTCTCAACTGGTCAGAACACCTTACTCATAAACAGTTGAGATATCTATACCACTATAGTGCCAAGTCTATACCCCCATGGGGTCAACGAAACCATCGCCAGTCTATGAAAATCCACTTCATGGTCCTCCGATGATACCTTGCGTATAATACATACCATTATTTTTCACAGCTTTAAAAGACCCATATTACGGTTCGTATCCATTAAATGGATATGGAAAGCCAGGGTCATCCAAAAAGTTCGTCGCTAATGGCGCATGGTTTGTATATACGTCAAAATGGAATTTGGAGAGTTTGGAGTCCATTGGTCCACTGAGGAAGGAACTCCACTTGCTGGTAAGTTTAACTTAATGCTAAATATAACTACATAGCATAAACATTGTTAAATAATGTTTGGTGAGGGTAGGACAGTCTTGTAGGTTTAACTTACTTCTAAAGATATATGCAAAGTTAAAAAAAGTGGTTAAATAATGACTGGTTGGCACAATCTGCTAAGTCGAACTTACTGCTAAATATATGTGCATAGTCATAGACATTGTTCAATATGGTGAGCTACAGCTACAGCTACATTTATTAAAGGATTGGAAAAAAGCGGCGTAATGAAGACTATTTAAGAAAGGAGATCAATGGAATTTTATAGAGATATAGATCTCAACATACATATCGAAATTATCCCCTCTTCTCTATAAGGTATATCTGTTCTAACGTGGGCGTTGTATCAAGGTTTCGCTGGGTAAAACGGCGAACGTTACACAGAGGTGTTACTATGCAAAACGAGGAACGTTATATTAACGTTTTCATATGTTAAATGATGTGCGACATTTGTTTTTTGTATTTTGCCTGTGGAAAATGATAGACCTTGCATTAACGTTTAGCTGTATAACATTTTCAGAAGTGTTATAACAAGTATGTTGTGACAGCAACTTGATGACAATGATTTACTGGATAATGACAAAGCTAGACGCAGAGATTAATCGAGATCGGTCATTTTACTGACCCTTTACTATGTACTATACTCTTCTTTGATATCGTTCAATATAACAATCATACGTGTGAAAACACACAAATGCTCCAATATCAACATTGACATTTCTGTTTCGAATTTTTTGAGCCGGTATTATATTGTGAAATACAAGCTTCGTAGACGAGCATTTTACATCGACCCTGTAATATTCCAGTGCCTCGTTAAATATAGTATAGTATTATCATCCCCTTTTAAATGAATTTGCTTTGTTAAGGGTCATCTATATAGCAGAATAGTGTTGAATTTCAAACACGAATAAATACCTTAAGATTTGCACAAAAAATGTCATGTAATATACCAAAATGTTTGTTTGGACATGTAGCTTCTTACAATCACAAATATTATGCTATAGATGCTACCAGTTTCTTCTATAGAGTAACTTTGTGGTCAGATTTGGCATGGAATAATTCTAAGTCACGCAAATGATCAAACCTGAAAAATAGCCATGCTGTTATGTTCACAAGTGTCTATAGCACAGGATAGGAGCATTTGTTAGACCAGATTTTACTTTATGTACGTATAAATACTTATTTTGTTTTGACCTTGAAATGCAAATGGCGGCTGAGAATAATATTACACAAATATGGCTTACAGGAGGCATTTCAGTCAATAACAAAACTCCTATATCGTACTTTTAAGACATCTCATCAAAGTAACATGAACATTTTAATGTCAATTTGTTAAACTGGTGAGTTTGCAGCCTTTTTCAGAAATGGGCATATTTTACCCAAAACTCAGCGGTTGAACATTTTTTCATAAAAGCAGTCTTCTTGCCACTTCAAGAATACTTTATAATGTCTAATAAGAGCATTTTTGATGTTTTAAATACCTTCTTATATGCCATATTTGTGTGATATCATTCACGACCGCCATTTGCAATTCAAGGTCAAAATAAAAACAGCGTTTATACATATGATAACGTAAAAGCTGGTCAAACCAATGCTCCTATATTGTGCTTTAGATACTTGTGAGCAAAACGACATGGCAAGTTTGCGTAATATATGGGATACAAATTAGTTAATTATGTCCCCCTGAAACATGCATTTTTCTGACGTTTTGTTGAAATTTACAAACAGCTTAACAAATTACATGTCAACAGCAAGTCCCAGGGTTTACCATGATACATACTAAACGTTCATCATGCTACTTCTGTGACATTGCACCATAATAGGGATTTATAGGCCTGTAAAATATCAATGTTTTGACTGGATTTGCTGTTTAGATGCCCCTTAAGTTGGATAATCTGTAAAAACTTAGCAATTTGTCAAGAGAGTCTGAACTTATACGTCCTTAACCGTACGAATGATACATTTAAGTCGGAGATATCCTGATTTTCAGGTTTATCCACAAAATGCCAAAGAAGAGGCCGATATCCATTATTCGTACACTGTCATGAAAGACGATTATACTTACGAGAAAAACATTTTTGAATGGAAGTACGAGGGTTGGACGGACTGCAGTGTAACTTGTGGTACAGGTAAGGCTTTAGAGGTCACTACTAAAACGTTATACACCACATGATTTAGTATTCTGTATATCTGGTTACCTAGCGGGTGTATTCTTAAGGTTTGCTTTTTTCGCTTTGAAAACAGCTATTATGTATTTGTGTCTATTTGAAATCTATGCAAAAAAACTTATGTACGGTGGTTACATAATTTAACGCATATTTTAAAATGTCATTTATAACTACCTCATTAAAGAGTATTGTTATTAATGTAAAACAAAAACTGAAACATGTTTTAATGTAATCGCCTTACAGAGGTGTTACAAACTGGTAATGTTTCATTCCCATTGCGTTTTTTCACGCTTTTTGCATAACCCTGCTGTTAAATACTATTTGCGTGAAGCCATGTAACTGGGCTATATTGTAGAATATGCATTTGAGATTGTTTGGTTACATATTTAAACCAAATTAGGATATTGTTCCATTTGTATTTGTACATTTTAGCGAACAATTTGAAATTTAAGATATGTACATTGAACATAACATATCGTGCAATAAGATGTATACATTGAATAGAACATATTGTAATAAAAGATATTTACATTGAACTGAACATATCGTAATTGAGGATATTTACATTGAAACCACATTGCTGTTAATTGGGTATTGATGAATATTTCTTATATTTATTCCTGCTATTTAAAAGCCGCTTTCAACTAGTGTTTGTTATATAAAGTTGATACAATACGTTGAACACATAAACTCAAAGCTTATTACACAACACAACAAAGGTTGATCTCCTTCGGACATTGTTTTCTGCAGGTGTTCAGAGCCTGGTATACGGCTGTTACAGTAAAGAAAATGCAACCAAAGTTGACGATGAACAATGCAAATATTTAGAAGGAAAAGACAGCGAACCCGTTAAATGCGAAAGGATGCAATGCAGTGCATTCACGTAAGTCATTGTTATATAATTAACCATTGTTTTTTGAAATCATGTATTTCTAGCTCCCCCGTAAACTGTTTAGAACCTGTATCGTTTTACAATTTACAACCAATTCTTGCGACAGTGTTATGCATTAAATATGGATAGCAAGATATGACATTCAAGATACAGCACAGATAATAAAGGGCAAATATGGTTTATTCCTATTTTTAATCAAAGAAGAAGATTTACTGTTTAGTTCTCTGTGTTAACGACCTCGCCTCGCAACATGTACAGTCGTTCAAAGCCGGATACTTGGAGTGGCATGGCGGTAAAGAAAGGGCAAATGTAGAAAACAGAGATATTTCAAATATGACAATGCGAGCAGCGGTTAGGTTCTGATTTTGTTTCCAATCCGCAAATGTCTTTGGACAGAAAATGCAGATGATCATACCAAATAAATGGTAGGAATGGAGAAAGTAATGCCATTTGCCTCCTGACGTCTGGCAGGAGTAAGAATAAAACGCTGTAAGCCGGTATAAAAAAACCTTTATTGTCATCCTTACGTATAGTTACCGACTGTTACTAACTGTAGATAGGGATTCCACTGTTACCGATTTAATGTCGTGTACAAGTGTATTTACATAATATTAATAATGAATAAAGTAATTCTATGGAATTGCCTACCGCTTTATCAACTAAATTGTAACTCAACAATACATTTGTCTATGTGAGACGAGAATATTAAGTCCTATGTTCATCAGGAAAAACTCGTCCAGTATGTTTTCCGTGGTCATATCCCTTGATTTAACATTTGTTTACATGACGTGTGTCGTCGTTAGAGAAGAATGTGTTTACCATTCCGGATCACCTGGTCATAGTATCCTGGGAATTCGCCAAGGTTGTTCTTGGATATTTATATATTACAACAAGGCTGACATGTCGGTATCCCAATATTATTATTTTTTTTACGTTGTAAGTTCTATTTTTTAATTTGTTTATGCGTTTACTTGTAGATACTACTGGACGATGTTGGTTGAATGGAGTGAGTGTTCTGCCACCTGTGGAGACAATGGTACTCAGACACAGATGTATACGTGTGAAATGCGCAACTCTGACGGTACCGGAGATGAGGTAGATCTTTCAATGTGTAGTGGTCTGCCACATCCGAACTACACACGTGCTTGTAATCGGATACCTTGTGTGAACCCCACAGTTCCCGACATTTTTAAGTGGATCGTTTACAACTGGAGCGAGTGTAGCACCACGTGCGGTGACCATGGTGTCCAGATGGCCACAGTCGAATGCATCAGACTTGCCGTTGACAATATAACAGAGGTAGTTGATGATGGTTTCTGTTTGAATGAGTCGGAACCGAATAGGACACGATCGTGCTCCCTGGAACAATGTGTTGAATATACATATCAATGGATTTTGTCAGATTGGAGTGGATGTAGTGTTAGTTGTGGGGAAGGGGTGGAGAGATTGTGGTATGTATGTGAGAGGGAATCAGTAGGGGCCTTTGAGGCTGTATCAGGGACGTTCTGTGATAGTTTACCGAGTCCAAATTCAACTCGTCCTTGTGCAAGGGACCCATGCTATCACTACCAATGGAGTGCTTATCAATGGAGCGAGTGTTCCACCACGTGTGGTGATGACGGTGTGCTTGAAGTTATGTTTGTATGTGACCAAATATCACCTGACAATGAAAGTATCACTGTTACTGTAAATAATAGATATTGCAACAACATTCCAAGACCAAAGTCTACAAAAACTTGCAACCGAATACCTTGTTACACTCATGAATGGGTCGTAAACAGCACGGAGTGCAGCGAAAGTTGTGGTGACGAAGGAATTTTAGACATGGTGTACGCATGTCAGAAAATACATGGAAATGGTACGCTTCTAGAATACGTAGACAATGAAAATTGCTATGAAAATGAGCGACCGGAAGTAGAAACTGCTTGCAACAGAATTCCATGTCCGGTGCAGACATACACCTGGAAGACATTTGATTGGGTGCCGTGTTCACATTTATGTGGGTCCGACGGCATTCAGATCCCGATACTTAGCTGTCAGACATCAGAAGCTGAAGAGGTTGACCCTACACTGTGTGGACCTGTGACGTCACCACCGACAGCATTAGAGTGCAACAGATTTCCATGCCCTAGGGAATGGCAGTCTAGCGAATGGTCAAAGGTACGTAAGCTGTTTGCCTGTCGTCTCGGTCTAGATCTTGGGAGTTAATACTGTACTGTTAGTCCTTTATCTGTCCCACAGGGGTTTGACACGTTCCCATGACCTAGAATACAAAAAAAAAAAATAAAACTCTTGAACCCGACCCCTTGATCATATATTATTGACAAGGACAGGAACATCGTCTTTCAAAATTCAAGGCATGTTATTTTGTTTAAGTTCAATATTGACCACAAATGAAGTCCGACTTTTTCCATCTATGAGTGACTTGAACAATAGTATACGCCCTTCCAGTGAAACAAGACATGACATAAGTTTGAGTCAGAATTTTATATTTACGAGATTCTAGGTTGACATATGCTATACATAGGGCACCGGTGCAAAGTCCCTAATGAAAACACCTGTTTTTTTTTTTGTTTTTTTTTTTTGCACTTTGTCACACCAAATGAAGCTTGATATAGGAAAGTGTCAAGTCCCTGTGGTTTTACTGACTCATCAAATTTTGGCGCTAACTTCTTAACAATTTTCTGTTATTATTAGACGTCAAAGGGGCCTACGTAATAAGTAATTTGTCTGTCTATGGTGAGTGATAAGTTTGTGTACAAGAAATATCCTTCCAATAAGTTTAGTTCATAATCACACCAAGCCGTTAAACCATCAATTTCTTCATCTTTTATTAGGATTTGGCGGTCGTCGGTAAAGATAAGCGGTCAAACGCCACACTTGACTACTTTTAAGAGGGTTTTGGGATGTATCTACATGTAAATGAGCTCGCATTCACTTTAATGTTACAATGACCGTATAGGGATAAGTGGGATTTTACACCATGTATCTTCCGTCACAATTAGAGAATTTTTTTGTGACGTCACTCAACCTAAAAAGGATGACATGTATAGACTATAGACGCACATAGACACGTATATACACGTATTGATACTCATAGACACGTATACACACATATAGACACATATATACACTTATAGACACATATAGACACTTATAGACACATATAGACACATATAAACACTTATAGACACATATAGACACATATAGACACTTATAGACACATATAGACACATATAGACACTTATAGACACGTATAGACACTTATAGACACTTATAGACACATATAGACACTTATAGACACATATAGACACATATAGACACATATAGACACATATACACACATATAGACACATATATACACTTATAGACACTTATAGACACGTATAGACACTTATAGACACATATAGACACATATAGACACTTATAGACACATATAGACACATATAGACACATATAGACACATATAGACACGTATAGACACGTATAGACACATATAGACACATATAGACACATACAGACACATATAGACACATATAGACACTTATAGACACATATAGACACTTATAGACACATATAGACACATATAAACACTTATAGACACATATAGACACATACAGACACATATAGACACATATAGACACTTATAGACACTTATAGACACATATAGACACTTATAGACACATATAGACACATATAGACACATCATACAGACACTCATAGACACATATAGACACTTATAGACACATATAGACACGTGTAGACACGTGTGGACACATATAGACACTCATAGACACGTTTAGACACGTGTAGACACGTATACACACATATAGACACACATATACACATATAGACACGTATATATATACATATAGACACATGTAGACACGTATAGACACATATAGACACATATAGACACATATAGACAATCATAGACACGTATTGACACTCATATACACGTGTAGACACGTGTGGACACTTATAGACACATATAGACACATATAGACACTTATGGACACATATAGACATGTATAGACACATATAAACACATATAGACACATAAAGACACGTATAGACACGTGTAGACACATATAGACACATATAATTACCTATAAACACATATATACACGTATTGACACTTATATACACGTATAGGCACCTATAGACATGTTAAGACACGTAGAAACACATATCGACATATATAGACACATGGAGTACCATTATGTTTAACAATAAGGACAATGTATTATTATCTTAGTTAAGGCCTAATTGACAATAAAAATGATGTTTAGTTTGTACCTGATATGATGGCAATAAAAACAAAAAATATTTATGAATTATACAGTATCGAAAACAATTTAGAATTCAATGGCGAAATTTAAAGAAAAAAATAACGTTCTTGTGCAATTTCATTTTGGTTAATCTTAAGATTTTCCGATGTATTAATAGACCAAAAGCTCATTTCTTAGATAATCAGATTTTCTGGAATCCATACATAGTGAAACGTTATTGTTTTAGAACAAAATGCAACTGTGTATCTGTCTGATAACAGTACCCCAGTTAACTTGTCATGTTGTAGTGTTCCGTATCCTGTGGTGGTGGGGTTCGGACTCGCAATGTATTCTGCACTCAACCTGAGCCCGAAAATGATGACGTCAGTCAGTGTCCAGGAGATCGCCCCAGTAGAGAGCAGAAGTGTAACACTGGCTCATGTTCTAGAGGTAAGGTTGCTTACTTATCTATTCTATGTTGTTTAGTTTCATCAAACTTTTATTTATCTGTTTATTTATTTAATCAAAATATTACTTGATGGTATTTCATTGGCATCTCGTTTGTTTTGTGTCGTCTGTGACTTAGTTCATGAAGCTATTTAGCGTACTCTCTACTGTGCAGTTGCAAATTGTTTATGAACAAACTTACATCACTACAAAAAAACATTTAAACTAATGTCAACTTCCATTAATGCATACATCACAAGAAGCCCACCAAATACAATAATAATCCCAAATAGCTACCTTATTAAAGCTCATAGATAGTTTAAGGCACCAGCAGAAGATGAACCACAAGAGGTTGACCTGATCAACCGGTGAACAGTAAAAATTACTACATGTAAAAAAAGTTCCGTTTGTTTCACTCTAACTGTGATTGATGATTGTAACGTTTTTGCGATTTATCATGTGTCCCCTTCGAATGAACGTGGACATATTGAATTAGTACCGGTTCTTCTTCTTCTTCTTCTTCTTCTTCTTCTTCTTCTTCTTCTTCAAGGTCAAAGGCTAAATAAGTACCAATCTTACAATACTATTTTGTCCGGGCCATAACTTCTGAACTGTTGAAGATATGTTAATGAAAATTGAAGGACACTTGCATAACTGAAAAGCGATTTGTAGTAAACCACTGTTTATTCACTGTGACCTTGACTTCATAAACCGTTATAGACATGTTTATGAAACTTTGAGGATATTTGCACCACCTAAAGCTGGCATGCAGTGCACTGAATTTTAATCGCTGTGACTTCAAGGTCAAAGGTCACATGATAGCGAATTTTACAATTATTTGTTGGTTGTGCCTAAAGGTCAAATGTCAATTGGGTGCAAAGTAAAGGCAATGACTAGTAAAAACAATATCTAGTTATTTATATAATGAATTGCCTTTCGTTGCCGTATGGACATCGCTGACAAGCTTTAACAGCTGTAATTATGATAGTCGGTCTTCTATTATCTCTAGGGAGTGTCGCCTTTTGACATCAGTTATAATATGATTCACATTGTTTTGGTATTGTTAATCGAACAAAAATTGTCGAAAATATTTTTTTTTTAGTATTAAATTCATTTTATTGATACTGAAAAATTGAGATTAATAGCATTGTGCGAAACACATAAATTCCTCATTGCTTGACAAGCATCGTATTGAATGGTTTCTATTCAAATTTGTTATTCTAATTGAATGTATCGTTAGCAGTGGCGAAGCTTGTGCACCGGAAAAAGTGTCAGTATGACGTCATTTCCGTTTTGTCTTTTTCGGAGAGGTTACTCATTAGATAGCTTTTACGAAAAGTATCGTCATCACAAAGATCTCCTATTGATGGTTAACCAATTCCTGACGCCCAATATACACCGAATAAGAGGCTGCCATAGCGAATTACTCTGATGTTAAAATGAGGAAGTGAAAGTTTATTTGAATTAAAACTGTTCATAATTGGCATTACTGTGCATTGATATCAATATTTATCGAAACAGCACTAAACATTAATTCGGCCAGCCTTAAATTACGCCAGTCAGGTCTCCATGACATTATTCGATGAAGTTGTATCACTAATTGCTTAAGGCAAGAAACACTAAACGACGGGATTATATTGCCAATGTTCTTGATTACTTTTTCGCTGCAGATACCGCTGTAATTCAAGGCAATAATCGCAAAGAACATTCGTAAATACCTATACAGGTAGCAGCTACCAGTTGAAGAATGATTATGCTTATCAATTAAGGCAATAGTTAATGAGAAATTATAACATAATAGTAATCAATTTCAAGTAAGGAAATGAAATACTACGAAAGATGTTTCATTTTACGGTAAAGTTATGCAATATTAATTTTAATAGCACAATCAATATTAAATGATAAATAGATTAATAAATTTTCTGTTAACGACTAACATTTGTATTGACCTTTCATAGGTAACACAGATTAACACTGTGTGTAGCCTCTAATCTGTCACCTACCCGTATATCATATGTGTGTAGCCTCCGTGTCGGCGGATGCCCAGTATTGACGCCCAGTCTCATCTCCCACTATGTACAGGATTATAGCTCAGGGTGCATTAGTTTGTCCGAGACAGCTCAAATATTCTTCAATCGACAAAATGTTGTTTTTTTTTACTGGTATCTTATTTACTTTTAAAATAAACACCTTTATGATCCATTGTCTCTTTGATTATTTAGAAAGGCAACTGATGGTCTATTGTTGGCAATGCTTTATATATCTGCCTTTTAAGGTCAAAGCTTCATGTGAATTCACTTTTTAAATTTATATGACGCTCACTTATTCCGGAACACCTGATCTCGATTTCAAATTTGGGAACACCTGGTCACGGTTTCCCATTCGGGAACACCTGGTCACGGCTTCCCATTCGGGAACACCTGGTCACGGCTTCCCATTCGAGAACACCTGGTCATGGTTTCCGATTCCGGAACACCTGGTCACGGTTTCCCATTCCGGAAAACCTGATCACGGTTTCCAATTCCGGAACACCTGATCACGGTTTCCCATTCGAGAACATCTAGTCACGGTTTCCCATTCGGGAACACCTGGTCTTATTATCCTTATGTTTTTTCAAGGAACATCATTCTGTTATACTTTCATACATATTATTTCCTCATTCTTTCGATTTTTTAAAGTTCGAATTACGATTTTGATATTGTATATCGGTATTCTCTTTTGTTCTTGTAATTCAATGACCACACTGTCTAGTTTACAATAATAAAATCTTGACAATTTTCTTCTTTTACACACCATTTGTACTATTGTCTTGAACATTTTGTATAGATGCAAAATAATATTTCTTCTACTGTGATTAAGTTTTAAGATAAATCCGTACGACATTCGAATATTAAGATTATTTACGAATCGATCGATGGGTCATTACATTTTTTTTTCAAATTCGTAAAACAGTGTCAGTTGTAACGTGAATTATTACATGTACATCTACAATCTAGCTAGTGATGACCAGCATATATGTGTATGTCTTACTTACCACGTTTCCTAACGTAATTTCGTTTCTTAACATATTTCCAAGAAAAAAAATATTTGAAGATTTAAAGGGTTTACAGTGCACAGCTCCTCTTTGTATACGGGTTTAATGGTCAATCATTGTAGTAGTCTTACAGCGATTTTTCTCATCACTAATTACAGAGATAGAGACCTCCTCCGCTACCACTACCACAATCGCGTATTTTTCATGAAACTGAACGAGAAAGGTCATGTGAATTAGAGGTCTAATTATAGTTCTAGTGTTATTGATGGTGTCATTTCAGGTCGCCGGTGTGTACAAGATCGAATACGTTCATGTCCACGACGCGCCTCAAGGGCCAAGTGTTCCTACGCGAGCTACAGAAAAATGTGTTGTAGGACATGTCAGCGATTACTACGGCTCGGCTAGACATCAACAGACACCTAACAGTAGCTGCCAACGTAAGTGTTAGGTTTTTTTTTGGCAAAGGCTGTGTTTGAAAAGCTGTCAACGTTATTGTAAACATTTTGGCAGACAGTGGTTGAATGGCTGTCAACGTTAGGGTGAAAATTGCGATAAATGCAATAGGTGAATGTCATCGAATGTGAGTGTGAACATTTGGGTCATAGCTTGTAGTGTTAGGGAAGAATTTTGGGTAAGGCCAAAGTTTGACAGCCACCAATGATAGGCTTGACATTTGAGCAAAGACTATGGTTACATAGCTGTCAATGTAAGAGTTGGCATTTTGGCAAAAAAACCTGTGACAAAATAGGGGTTCCTATAAACGATAAGCTGGGCATATGGGCAAATGCAGATGATGACTACTGAGAATTATTTGCCTACGTTTCGATGGAACTTTCAGCAAACAGATGACTCTTGTGGAATAAACACCAGTGTTAAAGTAATTTAACAAAATCAGATTATAATTGCTGGACAAAAGGTGAACGTTAGGGGTTGATCTATATTCGGACGAAGACAGAGAGGTTTGGAATCGGTAACAATATATTAGAACAATTACCAAGAGAATTTTTGTCGATACAGGAATAATTATTGATGTTATTTATCTTTATTGTTTAAAGTGTTTCAAATATCATTAGATAAACAGGAAAAAATGACCCTGGTACTGTTTATTGAAAAATCAAAATGTTGCTTTGCTTTTTTTTTATTAATGACGCGCCTTTGCAGGCTGACAACGTCCTGTTTGCTAGTACAATGCGTTTTTTCTATCTGCAAAAGTGTACAATTTATTTGAGGAATAAATGTCATACCGGTATATTTAAATATGTGTTACTGTAGTTATGATTTCCAACGCTTTGCTTTAAACGTAAATTCTAACTCGATTTAAGCTCAAAGAAGTCGTTACCGAAAGTGTAATCCATTACATGGAGAAACCATTTGACTGATGTACTCCCGCCGTTCCAATGGTGGTAATTATAGCATGGCCATTTCTACGTCCATCAAGGAGGTTGATATATACAAAGCTGTCTTTTTCCTGTGTTTATGTGGGGTTATATATACTGTGTACATGGTTTGGTATGATATATTTATAGAGTCAATGTATACATATATACAGTGTGTGGTGCTATGTAAAATCCATATACATTTTTAAGGTTATACATTTTGTTGATGTTCACAGGAAAATAAATACACAGATACCAAACGAAACATGAAAATAAGGAATTGATTATCGGGTTTTATATAAAGGATAGAAAATATATAGATAATAAAGGAAATGCCCACACATCGCAAACATCAGCGTTAATTGTGAAATAATATCCTTGAAAATTGAAAACATTGACAGTATAATATATATCATGGTAATGCTTTATAACTCGATCAAGCATTTTCATTACATTATGTAGCTTAAAAATTATGTTATCAGTCCATAGCGTAAAATGACGTCACCAATTGTAACGTCGGCTTTGGCTGTCTGAAACAATGGCGTACTAATTTCTGGGGGAAAATGAGACATCATAAAAGTAGATTTCTACATAGATTGTGTAAAGTATATTAAATTATAAGGCCTAACTTGAATATATTTTGTTTTCATTTTATGGAAGTACAAAAAGGGGAGTACTCTCATCATTAATCACATCACGGTTTGTCGACACTAAACAATATCCAATCTGATCCTTAAATTACGATACATGGAGTATATTAATTGATTATCATTTTCTTATTAATTAACAAAAGTAAAAAAATATTGTCATCAATTGAGGCCTGATCCGGTATGAAGTGATTGGCAGACGTACCTGTATTTATTCTGTGATCAGAAAAAAAACGTTCATTAATTTCAATATATCGCGATCGTAAGTTTTCCATTGTATTACCTTGAAATTAGTTCCCATCGTCTTCTTAAATGTAATTCAATGTGAACGAGTTAGAATTTGTTTGACGATATATTACTTGGATTCGGGTAATTTGCGTTAGAAAGGTCATATATTCAAAATTTTGATACATTTAACATATATATCATGCAAAAATATCACAGGAAGGGCAAGATAACAAATAAAAAGACTACAAAAATAGGGTAGTGGTTTGTATAGACAAAGTGCTAGGGCCTTGAGCTTTGGGCAATATTTGTATACACATATTGACAGAACTACTGTTTTTAGGTTTTAAGACACAACTAGCATAGTCTTTATAGAGGAAATGGTTTTTCTTTAATTTTTGAGGTTCAAGTCGCATTGGAAAGACAAAGTCGTGCAGTTAAATATGATAGGGATACGCGTGGTATCATTACTGTCATACCGGCGACAATAAGAATGAATAAAACAATTAGCACGTTTCATACATATTTGAAATGTTTTGATGAAATCTGTTGGAAAACCGTGCTGAACACAAAATAGTGAACATATCTAACAAGATTTTATATTTGTTAGAATCCCTTAAAAATTGATGACGATATTGCATTGATTTTGTAAATTTTGTTTGTTATATTGAACATTTCGTGTACATTTTTATACGTTTTGTAGTAGAAGTTTACAATTCAACTATTTGTATGAAGTGTGGTGCTAAAGGGATTTTTGGTCTCGTGAAAGAGACAATATGTGTATATTTTGTAAATATTGATCAAATTTGAAATGATGCAATTAAAATTACTGAAATAAAACCGTGTTTCCATTATTATTAAGTAAATACAAAATCATATAAACCAACGACGGCATAAATTGTAATGGCAAAATAAGAAACAAAACTTTTTGTATTTTTGTTAATTTTAATGGCATTCATAATCGTAACAATCTTATAAAAATCAAAAAGGAAATTACATGTGTAATCATTAAAAGAATTGAGCAACTGGCCACCACCCTCTTGCTATCCCTTTCCCTGAAAAAGATTCCATTCTTCTTACCATCATATTCCTTTTTTTCTTTATTCTGTCTTTTTCTATCCTCTATCCGCCTTACTACAGTTGCATACTATCTCTATCCCTCACTCCCTCTCTCCATCATTTACACTTCAGTTAAATGAATGCATAGCTTTGGTAGTTGATGAGCGATGTTTACCGACATTACGCATAACCAGGTTATGTTATATATAACAAGTTTCCAAAATCAGAGTCCCGCGCGGCCCCATTAGCGGATATGGTTTTGTCTATATGAAACATGTACAAGAAATATAAGCGCAACACAGACCAGGAATACGCTATATAATGTTGTGCAATGGAGTCTGGTACGGCACGGCACCACGGATACATGTACAGTAACAATCGCTCGATGAGGCCAAGAACTTTTATGAGTTGTAGACACGAGGATAATAGGCCCAGTATCATTGATACGGTAACACCCGCTCGAAGAAGTCAGGGATTGTATTGTCTATGAATACAAGTACATAACACTGGACAATTGATATCACGGCCCAGTAGCATGTATACGATAACGACCGCTTAAATTAGTACCCGCCTATGATAGGCAAGGGTTCGTTTTGTAGACTCTTTGCTAGCGACGATGAGGGCATCAGTAATGCTCCCCGGAGATATCCCTTGCAAAATCGAAGACATATAACAAGCTACTTGATAAGTGTCAGGGAAAAAACCTTGACCAATCGTGAAGCTTATACGTTTCTTTTGAAGATCACAGAGGAGTAACACCCACGTTCAAAGTCAGCCATTTTGATCCTCGCAATAGTATTTTTCTTTCACTTCTCACGTGACTGTGACACATTCCGGAGGTGAAGAGAGCGAACGAAAACGTAACCTTCGGAATAGCGAGGATGAGATGAGAAGTGCGTATAGTCTACTATGAAATATGGCCAAGTACCATGGATATGTTAAAACATCTGATCCAGGATGTTAAGTACTTCCTTAAAACAATTATAAATTCTTGCTTGACCCTTTACTGGAATAAATTGACACCGTGCTACAAATTTATATCAAATTCCAATCGGTCCGTACCAAGTTTACTTTGACTCATTTAGTACGTGGCTACGTTTAACGATATGAAATGTACACATGGTCTCACATTGTCATGTACCGTCGACATGGCGAATCAACTTTGACTTGTTAGTGTAGGCGACGTAGCAAGGAGGCATTGAACATGTTCCTGTGACTGAACACCAAAGATACCGTAACATAGGTGTACATAGAAAATATTGTGATATAACCGTGGTTTTATGAGAACAAATGATAATGTACTTAATTTTTTCTTGCCTTTACCAGCTTTATGGCAATCCATTTGTATGATTTTCTTTCACGCAGCACGTTAACATTTTTTTTACGACTAAGTCTCATCCTCGATACTCAATAAGTTCAATTTCACTCCCTGCGCCATTTGAAATTGTGAGGGTAAAATTGAAGGCTCAGTCAGCGCCAACTGGTGGTAAAACAAAAAGACTAGTTTGATAATTTGATGTATGACAAACGACTATGATCTTGTTTGCCGCGCCTCTGTGCTCTTCAAAAGAAATACATCAGTTTAGTGATTGGTTAGGATATATTTCCAGACACCAATCAAATATGCCTTCGATTTGGTCAGGAACAATTCCAGAAGAACAGAGATCCTAAGTGAAGATATCCAATAGATGTATCTTAGAAGAAGCTGCTATTGCTGAAAATGTGTTTTTAGGACTAGCAGAAGTGCATATAAATACTGTGTCTTACATTATTTCTATGCGACGTCAAAATAATAAAATGATTTGTTATTACATGTGAATGCAACACTCTGAAGAACCGACTTTTTAGAGACATATAGCATTATGGGATGTATTACTCCCGGTTGCTTCCGGTAGAGACCACTACGAAACTGTTTTCCATGGAAATAGTTATACAGTAATAGTAAAGAAAAAAGATTTCTGTACTGTTTGACTGGGGCAAGGTAAACACATACATAAGGGTATCTAGATTTCTAGATGTTAAGTGGTCAAAATTTAATAAGTTAATTTTTTTAATAACTTATAACATTTGAGCTTTAAAAAATCGGAACAAAGAAAGAAAAAAAGACTTGCTGAAAAAAATCTACATTTTGTCTGCTTTCTGAATGTATTGCTCCTGGTATACTGTTTATATGATTGGGAAGCGGTTTTTTTCGCGAACGTAGCAACGCCGGCGAGCATTATACGGGAATACTGGAAACCCACCTTCATAATTATATATAATGCAAGAAAGATGCTTTTGATTATTCTCAATTCAATCATACAAAATGATTTTTTAACAAAAGTTAATGTAGATATGTACAAGAGTTGTTTTTGATTTCTCACAACATTCATTAGTTTATATACAAAGTGTATGATAAAATAGTTATTCATATTCATATGTAAGCATCATTGTCAATATAATGATATTGTGTCTATATTTGTTGGGCAATGAGACTCAATATTGCTGTTATACACAAATTATAACCTTAATATTGCAATTTAGATTTAAATATGTGTCTGTAAATACATACATATATATTATATACCATTTATATATATATATGTAATAGAAAACAAATGTTTGCTTCATTTTGGTATATTTTCTACAGTGCAAAGCGGAATATAGTAAGAATGTATTGCATTAAATATAATTTATAAAAAAAATCTCACACAGTTCACATGCGCGAAATTTCTTTAGATATTCATAAAAAGGAATAAAAATGTTGTTTTTTTTTCTCCATAAAAAAGGGAAAAAAGGTAGACTTTTCATTCAAAAATATCATTTTCGTCCATATATGTGACGTAATCAGGACTTGTGTAGGTTCTATGTCTAACGTAGTTTGAACCCGGGCTACGGGAGTGACGAGGATCTTGTGCCTTGTACAACCACACAAATGATGACGTAAAACACAGAAATACACAAATCCAGGCAAGCCCAAACGACCAGCCGAAGCTGTAAGTCCGGGATTCGTTGATGACCTTTTTGTGAGGTATGAGGTAGCCTGCCAGTATTTCCGTCCGACGAAGGATGTGACATTTACCATGGAACAGGGCTATCGCTAGTGTCAAAAGTAGACCTGCAAAAGAAGTCATCAGCATCATTTTAGCCAGTGCCTATGAATGTAGAGTTCAAAACATTAATCGAAACACAATATGCATGGAATTAGAATATTTCTCATTGTATTAGACACGCGTGGGCCCCCGTAGTGCATTGTTAAATCTAACTACAAATTAATCTTTGTCTATCCAATTTGAACACAACATTTATATAACTTCATTCATTACAGTACCGGTTTTTGTAACATTACCGGTGGCAGTTTCGCAGTTCGTTTATGTGAAGCCGTGGTTGGAGTACTCATTGAGAAATGAAAAAGTCGCAGCTTTGAACAGAATGAAGAGGATGTTAAACAATTTAAATTGTTCGTTTCGGGCTCGACGCCCTCACAATTGTCACTGCCATATGAAAGCTGGTGTCTAGGGGACAAGAGAATATACTACAAGATATAAATGAGAGGAAAGATCAAACTTAGGAACAAATGTGTTGTAATGAGGGCGCAGATTAGCATTCGTCTCTTAAATGTCCCCAAAATGTAGACACAACAGACGAGTCCGATTTTGCAGAGAGCCTCACATTAGTCGCCTCCTACATCGCACGCAGACGCTGTTATAGTGGTTACATGTGAACCTGCGTTTATATTGTTTTGTAGTGTTAACGTCCTATCAGTTACTAAGGTCATTTAAGGATGGTTTCCCCTGTTTGTCAGGTACAGGTGTGTGATGAGTTGGATGTTTTGCGGGCAGCTGCATGTGCGTGTTTCCCTGCAACAACACGGGCCCGATGCTGATTTGATAGTGCTATCTCACTGAAGCTGCATGCATATGGTGGGTGTGTGTGTGTTTTGGACGCTGTGGTATGTTTGTGTTTGATGTCGATTCTATAGTGTCACATCACTCAAGCACCCTGCCTGGTCACATTATACTGATAAGCAAGTGTCCTACTCCAAAATGCTGAGCGTGAAGCAGTAACACAAGACTTCAACGTCATCGCAAAAGTAGTCATCTGAGGACAAGTGTTAAAAAGATACTCTGTTTAAATCTTAAGATCAATTGGACTAACCCCTGGGTGTTAATTCAAGCAGAAGTCAATTGGCCTTCATATGTATTATATGAAATCTAAATTTAATTGCCCCAAATCCCTGTGTTGATCTCAAAGATAGTCTTGGCATCAACCTTAGCACAATGACCTATTCCCTGTGTTATAAACAACTCTCCTATTCACCGTGTTAAAATATCTACAAGATATATACCGCCTATGCACTAGTTTAATTTTATCTTATCTCCTTTTTGATCTAAGTCAACGTTTCTATAATTATAATTCCTGTGCGATGGTATCTAATAATGATTTCGCGATCCGTTCTGCACAGCTGCCAGTGTGAAACGGGAAAAATTCACGGCTGACAAGAAGATAGATTTTTCTATGCTTACTTTGCGGTTGAGGGAGTATGCTTTATATCGACCAGGGTCAAAACAGGTTTGACTATTTAAGGTAAAATTGCCTGCCATATATAGACTTTGATTAGTACAGTTGACTGACAGCGTATAACCGTGACGACTATCTGGAGATCTAAAGTACACTCGTACCGGCACTGTTCGCTATATATGGAGGTGACAGACTATGGACAAAAAACAATTAAAAAGGTTCAAGAGAACAAAGGTTTAGATCAATAACAGACACAAAAGAAAGATTAAACAAAGAAAAATGTTACAAAAAAAAAATTCAAAGAAATTAACAAAGACAGAAGAATAAACCGTAACTAAATGAAAGCAAGGAATCTAGTCCTGGTTTGCGTCATAGAACTAGCTAAGGTCATATAAACCATATATGCGTAAAACGACATTGGCGTAAACACTTTTCTTAGAACGTGCATGTCTGGTAAAGCCCGTTTCTTGTCAGATGTGTAATTTAAACACGAACAGACTGACAAATGATGAAACAAACCACACTCGGGTCGGATCGAAATGTCTCCCCAATTACGCCTGCATATTAAGCTCTTCTAGAAAAGGTAGAACAGAACTCCGACAAACTCTGCAATTGGTGATTGTAAAATATATTACACGAGGGAACGTTTCAAAAACATTTATGATGCACAAGCTCTTGCCAAGGGTCGTCTCCATGTGTATTTCTTCTGTGAAGAAGCAGATGTCAATGACTTTGATCACACGCCGATACATAGTCAGTCATGTATGTCTATTTTTATGTTTAATCCTCCTTCTAAATTCTCTTTGATTAAAAAGTTACAAATATCGACTGGGGTATTGTTATTCAGAATGTAAACTGCGTCATTTTGAAATTCAGGAATAACGGTGTATGTGCCAAGCGAATGAATTATGTATAACGCTGAGCCTGTACATAATATGCCAGACCTTAACAATCTGCCTGGATTCAGAAACTCGGTTGGCAATGACACTTTTTATTGAAGTTATCTGAAAGGAAACAATGCCCTCTGTTTCTAAGGACATCTGTGTTGGTAGCGTATGTACAATGTATACAATACAAACGAGAAGTTCTTCCTTTGTGCAAATTATAAGGAAAAGGCTTTCCCTTAGCCGTGTATCAATATCTGATACGATTACAGTAGTGATGTGCTCCCTACCTAGGACTTAATTTATTCTGTCTACCGATATAAAGTCAAATAATGCATCTCGGATGGGTGAAGATATGAATATTCGGTTTGGCCCATACCGTGAGTGATTTGGTCCTTACCTGGTGTGATTTAAATCCTACCCGAGGCGGTTTTGTGCCTACCTGAGGTGGATTTGTGCCTACCTGAGGTGGTTTTGTGCCTACCCGAGGTGGTTTGTGCCTACCCGAAGGGTTTTGTGCCTACCCGAGGTGGTTTTGTGCCTACCCGTTGTGGTTTTGTGCCTACCCGAGGTGGTTTTGTGCCTACCCGAGGTGGTTTTGTGCCTACCCGAGGTGGTTTCGTGCCTACCCGTTGTGGTTTTGTGCCTACCCGAGGTGGTTTTGTGCCTACCCGTTGTGGTTTTGTGCCTACCCGAGGTGGTTTTGTGCCTACCCGAGGTGGTTTTGTGCCTACCCGAGGTGGTTTTGTGCCTACCCGAGGTGGTTTTGTGCCTACCCGTTGTGGTTTTGTGCCTACCCGAAGGGTTTTGTGCCTACCCGAGGTGGTTTTGTGCCTACCCGAGGTGGTTTTGTGCCTACCCGTTGTGGTTTTGTGCCTACCCGAAGGGTTTTGTGCCTACCCGAGGTGGTTTTGTGCCTACCCGTTGTGGTTTTGTGCCTACCCGAGGTGGTTTTGTGCCTACCCGAGGTGGTTTTGTGCCTACCCGTTGTGGTTTTGTGCCTACCCGAGGTGGTTTTGTGCCTACCTGTTGTGGTTTTGTGCCTACCCGAGGTGGTTTTGTGCCTACCCGAAGGGTTTTGTGCCTACCCGAGGTGGTTTTGTGCCTACCCGTTGTGGTTTTGTGCCTACCCGAGGTGGTTATGTGCCTACCCGTTGTGGTTTTGTGCCTACCCGTTGTGGTTTTGTGCCTACCCGAGGTGGTTTTGTGCCTACCCGTTGTGGTTTTGTGCCTACCCGTTGTGGTTTTGTGCCTACCCGTTGTGGTTTTGTGCCTACCCGAGGTGGTTTCGTGCCTACCCGTTGTGGTTTTGTGCCTACCCGAGGTGGTTTTGTGCCTACCCGTTGTGGTTTTGTGCCTACCCGAGGTGGTTTTGTGCCTACCCGATGTGGTTTTGTGCCTACCCGAAGGGTTTTGTGCCTACCCGAAGAGTTTTGTGCCTACCCGAGGTGGTTTTGTGCCTACCTGAGGCGGTTTGGTACATACCTGAGATGATTTGGTCCCTACCTGGGGGAGGGGGGTTGTGGTCCCTAGTTGTTATGGTTTGGTCCCTACTGGGGTAGTTTGGTCCCTACCTGAGGCGATATTGTCCCTTACCTGAGTTAATCTGGTCCCTACCTAGAGTGGTTTGGTCTATAACTAAGGAGGTTTGCGATTCTCAGGAAGCTGACAACAACCGCCGTCCTTTGATTTGCTGGATGTTTGCAAGATACTCTACCCAATTGTCTATCAACATCATGGGAAGAGCCATTGTTGTTTAATGAGGAAGTCACTACCCTGTGCAAACAAACATCTCTTTATACGGCGGTGTATCTATTAGATCCATCTAGATGTATTATATTAGACAGTAAGTGTAAGTGAATGCATCTATTTTTTCAATATGGATTTTCTTCTTCTAAGCTGATAATATGCATTATATTCTACCAAGCAATAAATGTAAATTGTATTCTACCAAGCAGTATATGTACACTGTATTCTATCTAACAGTATATGTAGACTACATTCTACCTAGCAGTAGAATACAATATATTCTACCTAGCAGTAAATTTCACTATATTCTACCTAGCAGTAGATGTACACTATTCTACCTAGCAGTAGAATACACTATATTCTACCTAGCAGTAGATGTAGATTATATTCTACCTAACAGTAGATGTACACTATATTCTACCTAGCAGTAGATGTACACTATATTCTACATAGCAGTAGATGTACACTATATTCTACATAGCAGTAGATGTACACTATACTCTACCTAGCAGTAGATGTACACTATATTCTACCTAGCAGTAAATGTACACTGTACTCTACCTAGCAGTAGATGTACACTATATTCTACCTAGCAGTAAATGTACACTATACTCTACCTAGCAGTAGATGTACACTATATTCTACCTAGCAGTAAATGTACACTATATTCTACCTAGCATTAGATGTACACTATATTCTACCTAGCAGTAAATGTACACTGTACTCTACCTAGCAGTAGATGTACACTATATTCTACCTAGCATTAGATGTACACTATATTCTACCTAGCAGTAGATTTGTACACTATACTCTACCTAGCAGTAGATTTACACTATATTCTACCTAGCATTAGATGCACACTATATTCTACCTAGCAGTAGATTTGTACACTATATTCTACCTAGCAGTAAATGTACACTATATTCTACCTAGCAGTAAATGTACACTATATTCTACCTAGCATTAGATGTACACTATATTCTACCTAGCAGTAGATGTACACTATATTCTACCTAGCAGTGAATGTACACTATATTCTACTTAGCAGTAGATGTACACTATATTCTACCTAGCATTAGATGTACACTATATTCTACCTAGCAGTAGATGTACACTATATTCTACCTAGCAGTAAATGTACACTATATTCTACCTAGCAGTAAATGTACACTATATTCTACTTAGCAGTAGATGTACACTATATTCTACCTAGCAGTAGATGTACACTATATTCTACCTAGCATTAGATGTACACTATATTCTACCTAGCAGTAAATGTACACTATATTCTACCTAGCAGTAAATGTACACTATATTCTACTTAGCAGTAGATGTACACTGTATTCTACCAAGCAGTAGATGTACACTATATTCTACATAGCAGTAGATGTACACTGTATTCTACCAAGCAGTAGATGTACACTATATTCTACCTAGCAGTAGATGTACACTATATTCTACCTAGCAGTAGATGTACAATATATTCTACATAACAGTAGATGTACACTATATTCTACCTAGCAGTAGATGTACACTATATTCTACCTAGCAGTAGATGTACAATATATTCTACCTAACAGTAGATGTACACTATATTCTACCTAGCAGTAGATGTACACTATATTCTACCTAGCATTAGATGTACACTATATTCTACCTAGCAGTAGATGTACACTGTATTCTACCAAGCAGTAGATGTACACTGTATTCTACCAAGCAGTAGATGTACACTATATTCTACATAGCAGTAGATGTACACTGTATTCTACCAAGCAGTAGATGTACACTGTATTCTACCTAGCAGTAGATGTACACTATATTCTACATAGCAGTAGATGTACATTATATTCTACCTAGCAGTAGATGTACAATATATTCTACCTAGCAGTAGATGTACACTGTATTCTACCTAGCAGTAGATGTACACTATATTCTACATAGCAGTAGATGTACACTATATTCTACCTAGCAGTGAATGTACACTATATTCTACTTAGCAGTAGATGTACACTATATTCTACCTAGCATTAGATGTACACTATATTCTACCTAGCAGTAGATGTACACTATATTCTACCTAGCAGTAAATGTACACTATATTCTACCTAGCAGTAAATGTACACTATATTCTACTTAGCAGTAGATGTACACTATATTCTACCTAGCAGTAGATGTACACTATATTCTACCTAGCATTAGATGTACACTATATTCTACCTAGCAGTAAATGTACACTATATTCTACCTAGCAGTAAATGTACACTATATTCTACTTAGCAGTAGATGTACACTGTATTCTACCAAGCAGTAGATGTACACTATATTCTACATAGCAGTAGATGTACACTGTATTCTACCAAGCAGTAGATGTACACTATATTCTACCTAGCAGTAGATGTACACTATATTCTACCTAGCAGTAGATGTACATTATATTCTACATAACAGTAGATGTACACTATATTCTACTTAGCAGTAGATGTACACTATATTCTACCTAGCAGTAGATGTACATTATATTCTACCTAACAGTAGATGTACACTATATTCTACCTAGCAGTAGATGTACACTATATTCTACCTAGCATTAGATGTACACTATATTCTACCTAGCAGTAGATGTACACTGTATTCTACCAAGCAGTAGATGTACACTGTATTCTACCAAGCAGTAGATGTACACTATATTCTACATAGCAGTAGATGTACACTGTATTCTACCAAGCAGTAGATGTACACTGTATTCTACCTAGCAGTAGATGTACACTATATTCTACATAGCAGTAGATGTACATTATATTCTACCTAGCAGTAGATGTACAATATATTCTACCTAGCAGTAGATGTACACTGTATTCTACCTAGCAGTAGATGTACACTATATTCTACATAGCAGTAGATGTACATTATATTCTACCTAGCAGTAGATGTACATTATATTCTACCTAGCAGTAGATGTACACTATATTCTACCTAGCAGTAGATGTATATTATATTCTACCTAGCAGTAGATGTACAATATATTCTACCTAACAGTAGATGTACATTATATTCTACCTAGAAGTAGATGTATATTATATTCTACCTAACAGTATATGTACACTATATTCTACCTAGCAGTAGATGTACATTATATTCTACCTAGCAGTAGATGTACACTATATTCTACCTAGCAGTATATGTACACTATATTCTACCTAGCAGTAGATGTACACTATATTCTACCTAGCAGTAGATGTACACTATATTCTACCTAACAGTAGATGTACACTGTATTCTACCTAGCAGTAGATGTACACTATATTCTACATAGCAGTAGATGTACATTATATTCTACCTAGCAGTAGATGTACAATATATTCTACCTAGCAGTAGATGTACACTGTATTCTACCTAGCAGTAGATGTACACTATATTCTACATAGCAGTAGATGTACATTATATTCTACCTAGCAGTAGATGTACATTATATTCTACCTAGCAGTAGATGTACACTATATTCTACCTAGCAGTAGATGTATATTATATTCTACCTAGCAGTAGATGTACAATATATTCTACCTAACAGTAGATGTACATTATATTCTACCTAGAAGTAGATGTATATTATATTCTACCTAACAGTATATGTACACTATATTCTACCTAGCAGTAGATGTACATTATATTCTACCTAGCAGTAGATGTACACTATATTCTACCTAGCAGTATATGTACACTATATTCTACCTAGCAGTAGATGTACACTATATTCTACCTAGCAGTAGATGTACACTATATTCTACCTAACAGTAGATGTACACTGTATTCTACCTAGCAGTAGATGTACACTATATTCTACCTAACAGTAGATGTACACTATATTCTACCTAGCAGTAGAACGACACTATATTCCATCTAGCAGTAGATGTACACTATATTCTACCTAACAGTAGAACGACACTATATTCCATCTAAAAGTAGATGTATATTATATTCTACCTAACAGTAGAACGACACTATATTCCATCTAGCAGTAGATGTACACTATATTCTACCTAACAGTATATGTACACTATATTCTACCTAGCAGTAGAACGACACTATATTCCATCTAGCAGTAGAATAACTATATTCTACCTAACAGTAGATGTACACTATATTCTACCTAGCAGTAGATGTACACTATATTCTACCTAGCAGTAGATGTACACTATATTCTACCTAGCAGTAGATGTACACTATATACTACCTAGCAGTAGAACGACACTATATTCTACCTAGCAGTAGATGTACACTATATACTACCTAGCAGTAGATGTACACTGCTTTTCTCCAAGCAGTAGAGTACATTGTATTACAGTGTAAATACGCAGTTCATTGTTAATTTTACAAAGGGTTTTTATTAGTTTGTGCACTGGACCATGAGAGAAATAGATTGACGATATTAATCTATATGGTTGAGGTTGGATAAGAGAGGTTGAATCTAAGTGCTTGTCAGACCATGCAGTGAATTTTCCCTGTGATCAAAAATGTGCAAACACAAAAATGCATTGTGTGTGCTATACTGTGTATACATATAGCTATGTAACCTGCTTGCCCCCTGTCGCTTCTTTTACAAACATACAAGAACCATTGATGTCGTTTAGCGACTGTAAAATCTGTAGCTTTGTATTTGTAGCGGGTTCTGATTTCCACAATCTACATTTGGCGCACTACTGCGTTTCATGACAGATACTGGGGATACTAGTGAAAAAGAAGTTGGGAAGTGTCACTGAAAACATTCCAGTACATTTCAGGCGTTATTTGAACGGTGATACTGTTATTTGACCCGCTGGCATTAATAACATCAGATTCCGTACACGACGTCAAATCCAGCTACTCACCGGCGACAAGAGAGCAGCACGAGGCCAGAACAAGCACCCGGGTCTGTCGTCCTAGTAACCCGTATCCCCCCGTCACGAGACCCGTTACCATGGACAACATGCATAGCAACGCGAAAGCACTTGCAGCTCTCTCCAAATCTGAAACAGCAAAGTGTATAAATTACGAAAGTTAGTAACAAATAGGTGTCATGGCAAGATATTGCAATTGCAGACGATAGCATTGGTTCTGTACTCGCCTTTGTGTAGTCTATTTAACCAGAACGTGAATTGAATCGAGATGATCGTTATAGCTATTATTCGATAGTTTAACACGTGACACGATTGTCATTGTGACATACAGAACACGTGATCCAAACGTAATTGTATATCTGTAGACATCTTTCCTTAACTCATAATTATTGAACTTATAGAAAAGATACTTAGAGGACATTCTGAAGACACGGGACATATGTCCCAGATTAAAAGGTCAGTTTTAACACGTGACCTGTTATAGGTCATTGTTCACCGAAAAAAAAATGTGACGAAGTGGTCATCATGAATGTGCAGAACTTATTACCTAATTTTGATCCTAGAGAAAAAATCGTCAGATGGTAAAGGAAAAATATTACCGTTGGTCACTGTGGATAAAGGTAAAAGCGTACATAGTTTGAGGGGAAGTGTGTAACCCCCTTTTTTTTGACCAGGAACGTGACCGTTTCACACAAGTTCGAGCGGTAACTTACGTGGTACAGCGTACAGATGTGTCGTGTCCAACGCGGTCAGTCCGTCCCGGCCGCTCAGGTACTCGCATTTTGTCTTCCGCTCTTGCATCAAGTTAAGTCGGAGACGAACACCCTCTGTAAGTAATCATACATGTTCACGTTCGGCAAGATGAACTGACATTTTCTACAGTTTAGTTAAGAAATGGAATGGTATTGTAATCATATATAAAGGTAAACATTAAACCCGAAGTCGTACAAACAGTGTACCAATATGGAACGTAATTGTCATTCTGACTCAACATTTGATGAAGCAGATTTACAAATCGGTCATTGAAAATCACATTTGATACTAGCATACTGGGTATTTCTAAAGCAATGCATATCCCTGATCGCCCACAACTAAAAATACAATGTAATACCAATGACCTTGATCTAAAAAATTAAACTAGGACTTGTCGGAGATAGTATGATCCTTCATCACTGTGTAAAGGTTGATCAAAATCCCTCAAGGAATGAAACCGCTAGAGCTCGTCACGTTTATACATGTACATGTACGTACAAGACGGATGGAGAGGAAATAAATTGTCTCCCCGGGTTCACCGATAGGGAACCAAAACGAACAGCTATTCCGGAAGTATCACTGATTCCCATTTTAACAATTGTTTTACAAAATTTTTGACAAAATCAAACGTCTAAATATACATGTAGGTTAAATCCGGGGAATTTTGATCAGAACCTAATGGGTGACAAAGAAGAAGAAAAATAATAATCAGACAAATCTATGTATCAAGAGCATTCGACTCGTCTAAAAGAAAGGGACGCCATGTTACTTGGTTTAAAATATAATTGTTGGTTTCACTTATTATTTTTGTTGTCTTTTATTTGTAAGCTTTATTGTTCTTGCTGTAGCTTAGAGGAACAACCATTTCGGCAAGGAGCAAAGCTGTCGTTTCAAATTGTATGGTTGCTATTTTCGTCTAGCGAAAACCATTCCATTCTTTAACAATATTTCCATGTAAGAGATCTTGATTTTTCAAAGCAACATGATCACTTCCTGATTTTTGTATCAGAAACAACGGAAAGATCAGAAAAGGTCTGTCCCCAGCGTTTATAAAAAATCTTTGTTTAAATTTGTAATAGAAAATCAGTATTTTAACTATGGGGGAAAAAAACCTTATTCAAGACCCTTCCCTTAATCATTTAACTCCGCAATTCTTTTCAAGGTGAACTTTTAAGATAAGGAATTTCCTTAAGTTGATGGCCATTCGTGAAACTGGAACATAATACTTTCTCAGCACTACTTGTAGAAGGGTTATTTGTCGTCTTAAGTTTAAATGGCGCTTTGGTATGTCATACAGGAATTCGCTAATGATGTATCATCTATACATGCATATGATGTTTTCTAAAGCATGTAAGACTGCACGGGTACTGTGGGAAAACAATATTGGTTTTGTGATTTAATAAATGCTACATTTCTGCATGCTAGATTAAATATTTTGGAATCGCAATAATATTTAGTTAATGTAGTAATGTTTAGAATCGCTAAAATAACAAAATCGTAAATGTCTTGATGATTGATGTAATAATATGTTTTTATTCAAAATGAGTCCTGAATATGCGAGACAAAGTGATAAAAACTGACAGCGACAGCAAGCAATGACAAAGTATAGGCTGGCGTAAATATGCAGTCGCAAAAAAAAACTCACTCCCTTTGCTTGCAATGTTTAATAGACGAAATTGAAGGACATTGATATTTCTCTGTCATGAAAATCGCCTCAATAATTTTTTTTTTAAATATGGCTTCTACCGTGTCAAAACAAACGGAAAAAATGAATTATTTAGAGTCAATACACATCGACAAATGAATACGACAGTGTCAATACACATCGACAAATGAATACTGCAGTGTCAATACACATCGACAAATGAATACTAGAGACAATACACATCGACAAATGAATACTAGAGACAATACACATCGACAATTGAATACTAGAGACAATACACATCGACAAATGAATTACTACAGTGTCAATACACATCGACAAATAAATACTACAGTGTCAACACACACCGACAAATGAATACTAGAGTCAATACACATCGACAAATGAATACTAGAGTCAATACACATCGACAAATGAATACTACAGTGTCAATACACATTTACAAATGAATACTACAATGTCAATACACATCGACAAATGAATACTACAGTGTCAATACACACCGACAAATGAATACTACAGTGTCAACACACATCGACAAATGAATACTACAGTGCCAATACACACCGACAAATGAATATTGCAGTGTCAATACACATCGACAAATGAATACTAGAGACAATACACATCGACAAATGAATACTAGAGACAATACACATCGACAAATGAATACTACAGTGTCAATACACATCGACAGATGAATACTACAGTGTCAACACACATCGACAAATGAATACTACAGTGTCAATACACACCGACAAATGAATACTAGAGTCAACACACATCGACAAATGAATACTACAGTGTCAATACACATCGACAGATGAATACTACAGTGTCAACACACATCGACAAATAAATACTAGAGACAATACACACCGACAAATGAATACTAGAGTCAATACACATCGACAAATGAATACTACAGTGTCAATACACATCGACAAATGATTACTATAGTGTCAATACACACCGACAAATGAATACTAGAGTCAATACACATCGACAAATGAATACTACAGTGTCAACACACATCGACAATTGAATCCTACAGTGTCAATACACACCGACAAATGAATACTAGAGTCAATACACATCGACAAATGAATACTAGAGACAATACACATCGACAAATGAATACTAGTGTCAAGACACATCGACAGATGATTACTACAGTGTCAATACACATCGACAAATGAATACTACAGTGTCAATACACATCGACAAATGAATACTACAGTGTCAATACACATCGACAAATGAATACTACAGAGTCAATACACATCGACAAATGAATACTACAGTGTCCATACACATCGACAGATGAACACTACAGTGTCAATACACATCGACAAATGAATACTACAGTGTTAACACACATCGACAAATGAATACTACAGTGTCAATACACATCGACAAATGAATACTACAGTGTCCATACACATCGACAGATGAACACTACAGTGTCAATACACATCGACAAATGAATACTACAGTGTCAATACACATCGACACATGATTACTATAGTGTGAATACACACCGACAAATGAATACTAGAGTCAATACACATCGACAAATGAATACTACAGTGTCAACACACATCGACAATTGAATCATACAGTGTCAATACACACCGACAAATGAATACTAGAGTCAATACACATCGACAAATGAATACTAGAGACAATACACATCGACAAATGAATACTAGTGTCAAGACACATCGACAGATGATTACTACAGTGTCAATACACATCGACAAATGAATACTACAGTGTCAATACACATCGACAAATGAATACTACAGTGTCAATACACATCGACAAATGAATACTACAGAGTCAATACACATCGACAAATGAATACTACAGTGTCCATACACATCGACAGATGAACACTACAGTGTCAATACACATCGACAAATGAATACTACAGTGTTAACACACATCGACAAATGAATACTACAGTGTCAATACACATCGACAAATGATTACTATAGTGTCAATACACACCGACAAATGAATACTAGAGTCAATACACATCGACAAATGAATACTACAGTGTCAACACACATCGACAATTGAATCCTACAGTGTCAATACACACCGACAAATGAATACTAGAGTCAATACACATCGACAAATGAATACTAGAGACAATACACATCGACAAATGAATACTACAGTATCAAGACACATCGACAGATGATTACTACAGTGTCAATACACATCGAAAAATGAATACTACAGTGTCAGTACACATCGACAAATGAATACTACAGAGTCAATACACATCGACAAATGAATACTACAGTGTCCATACACATCGACAGATGAACACTACAGTGTCAATACACATCGACAAATGAATACTACAGTGTTAACACACATCGACAAATGAATACTACAGTGTCAATACACATCGACAAATGAATACTACAGTGTCCATACACATCGACAGATGAACACTACAGTGTCAATACACACCGACAAATGAATACTAGAGTCAATACACATCGACAAATGAATACTAGTGTCAACACACATCGACAATTGAAACCTACAGTGTCAATACACACCGACAAATGAATACTAGAGTCAATACACATCGACAAATGAATACTAGAGACAATACACATCGACAAATGAATACTAGTGTCAAGACACATCGACAGATGATTACTACAGTGTCAATACACATCGACAAATGAATACTACAGTGTCAATACACATCGACAAATGAATACTACAGTGTCAATACACATCGACAAATGAATACTACAGAGTCAATACACATCGACAAATGAATACTACAGTGTCAACACACATCGACAAATGAATACTACAGTGTCAATACACATCGACAAATGAATACTACAGTGTCAATACACATCGACAAATGAATACTACAGTGTCAATACACATCGACAAATGAATACTACAGTGTCCATACACATCGACAGATGAACACTACAGTGTCAATACACATCGACAAATGAATACTACAGTGTCAATACACATCGACACATGATTACAACAGAGTCAATACACATCGACAAATGAATACTAGAGACAATACACATCGACAAATGAATACTACAGTGTCAATACACATCGACAGATGAATACTAGAGTCAATACACATCGACAAAGGAATACTACAGTGTCAACACCCATCGACAAATGAATACTAGAGACAATACACATCGACAAATGAATACTACAGAGTCAATACACATCGACAGATGAATACTAGAGTCAATACACATCGACAAAGGAATACTACAGTGTCAACACCCATCGACAAATGAATATTTTAGACAAAACAAAATTGTCAGTTAGTCTATATGAGATCTCCAATAGCTAAGCCACTTCTGATTCAACCAGTGATAATTCCTCTCCTCTGAAGTAAAGAGCATGGCTGATGAATATGATAAAATTTAAAAGAATCGAATACTTTCTTCTGTCGAATAACTTTTGGTTATCAATTTTGGCATAATGTGTTTATATTATATCACATGACTTACTAGGGTCGAGTTGATATTTGGAAAATATGTAATCTACCCGGCATGTTATAACATGTTAGTAAAAGACTGAGATATATGGATTTGATATGGGCATTGGTCAAAACACAATTGAATATTACGTCATTTTAAGAATGACGTCATATCGTGCCGTAAATGTTTATAAAGTTAACTTAGACTAGTTGTCGGTTCTAATTACTCTACTCTTCACCAGGGCAGCGCTTTACTATGCAAAAAACGATCGATCATTTTCTAAAGATTCTCGTCACTTCCCGTTTTCAACAAGCAAATTTTAAAGAATAACAAACATAGAGAAATTGAGTTTTGTAGATCAACTAGATATTGTTTACACTGGTATCACTTACATTTACACTGGTATCACTTACATTTACACTGGTACCATTTACATTAACACTGGTATCACTTACATTTACACTGGAACCATTTACATTAACACTGGTATCACTTACATTTACACTGGAACCATTTACACTGGTATCACTTACATTTACACTGGTATCACTTACATTTACACCGGTATCACTTACATTTACACTGGTACCACTTACATTTACACTGGTATCACTTACATTAACACTGGTATCACTTACATTTACACTGATATCACTTACATTTACATTGGTATCACTTACATTTACATTGGCATCACTTACATTTACACTGGTACCAGTACTTACATTTACACTGGTATCACTTACATTTACACTGGTATCGCTTACATTTACACTGGTACCCCTTACAGTAACACTGGTATCACTTACATTTACACTGGTATCACTTACATTTACACTGGTATCACTTACATTTACACTGGTACCACTTACATTTACACTGGTATCACTTACATTTACACTGGTATCACTTACATTTACACTGGTACCACCACTTACATTTACACTGGTATCACTTACATTTACACTGGTATCACTTACATTAACACTGGTATCACTTACATTTACACTGATATCACTTACATTTACATTGGTATCACTTACATTTACACTGATATCATTTACATTTACACTGGTACCACTTACATAATGAATCCCGTACTTGCAAAATATGCATACAGATACATGTAACAGTGCAGTTTGAGACTGAGAAACAGCAAAAAAGATTCCAGACAGACAGAACGTGAAGGATAGATTGAGCACATGGTAGCGCGTGATTTTTCATTGTCTCGTATGCGAGAACATGAATCGCTGAACCTCGTTGTGCCGCCCCCATTCGACCATACAGTTCAATCTTGGCGACATAAAGGGTTTAATTATATAAAGAGAGATAGATACACAGGGATTGCTTAAAATAAACTGGGACACTGACAAATCAATGCTAAGACGTTATATCGAGGTTTCTCTGTATTCATGTACTGTACAATGTCACAGGATACACTAAATCCTTTTCAAACATCCTTGTTCGACACTCTTATGAAAACCTTCAATATAACGCCCTTTATCTGTCGCTCAGCATGATACCCTCGATATAACGTCATTAGGTGGTTATTCTAGGATAAATTATCAATATAACGCCTGTCCCCTAGAGATTTATTTGCCACTTTGTGTAACCCTAAAGATGCCAATAAATTTATTATTATTCACTAACAAATATTTTTCCATACAGCGTTATACATTTTATACTTACTGTATAATACCAACGTGTTAATGGACAAATGGTAGTTGATTAACAGGTTTTCTACCACAATACCCTGTGTTATTCAACTCTCAGACCATCAGTTAATCATTACAGCTGTTGATTAACAATCTGTATAAACTCTGTACGCATTTTGATTGGCTAACACGGTGAACTTTGACCCAAGCTGCAATTGTTATTGACTTCATCAATAATCTAATGACGTCACATCACCGGGTCCCGGACGTCACCGGTACACTTTATTTGCATACGCGAAATTATACTTGGCCACGTTTCCCTTTGATTCAAGCCGATATTATTGTGGTAGAAACAGGTCACACGACTCGAAATTGTTGGATATGGAATTTATTTCACACTCGTAAGTTATTTTTTAAAAGTTGCAAAAAACACTCGCTAAAGCTCGTGTCTTTTGTAACTTTTAAAAAATAACTTACTCGTGTGAAATAAATTCCATATCCAACAACCACTCGTTGTGTAACCTCTATTTCTACCACAATACCCTGTGCTATTCAACTCTCAGGCCATCAGTTAATCATTACAGCTGTTAATTAACAATCTGTTTATACCACACGTGGTATTAACTCTGTACGCATTACGATTGGCTAACACGGTGAACTTTGACCCAAGCTGCAATTGTTATTGACGTCATCAATAATCTAATGACGTCACATCACCGGGTCCCGGACGTCACCGGTACACTTTATTTGCATACGCGAAATTATACTTGGCCACGTTTCCCTTTGATTCAAGCCGATATTATTGTGGTAGAAACAGGTCACACGACTCGAAATTGTTAGACATGGAATTTATTTCACACTCGTAAGTTATTTTTTAAAAGTTGCAAAAAACACTCGCTAAAGCTCGTGTCTTTTGTAACTTTTAAAAAATAACTTACTCGTGTGAAATAAATTCCATATCCAACAACCACTCGTTGTGTAACCTCTATTTATTTAGACACATATTTGTGTAATCGTATGCTAGATAAATATAATGTCAGCTGAATATATATCACTCCATATTTCATCATGTACATGTATTATGTAGTGTGTTATTTCCATAGCAAACACCTTACTCATACATAAGTCTCTGTTTTCATACACTGCTAGTCCACGCAGACAGCCAATGCATAATTAAGGATGTTTAGATTTGTAACACTTGTTCCGTTGTACATGTATTTGTGTTTCCCGTTTTGTCGCCGCCGATTCGTATCTAAACGATGACGTTCTACGCATCTTGAAAGATCTCACTACTGACGAAATTCAGTTCGTTAGTTCCAAGGGACCATATTTGCTATCGATGCGAGTGAGTGGAAATTCACTAAAGGATCTACATATCTTCTAGGAATTCTCCTGCCCTACTGTTGGCCAAAATCAAGACACAGCATGGATTGTTTTGTAAACAACGCAATTTACCTCAGGTGTAGTGTCACACCAGCCCATAAATGTTTAAGTTGGAGAAGTTAAAAAAGCTTCACATTATAACTCCCGAAGGTGCTGTTAATACTATATTGAGATAAAGTGATGATTTATTTATGTGATCAGGTGCTTTTAAACCCACCGGTGCAGAGATGAAGGCAGGGCGTTCCGAGACTCTGTGGGACATGTACAGTTACCGGTAGTAAGACTGTCACGGGCCAACTAATGACAGGTGTAAAATATAATCGACCTGTGTGCCCTCTGGCGATACCTGAATTCTCCAGTTCCAATAGATACATATGATGCAATAAGCCTACAATACACACTTTATGTGTTGCGGGACTAGCTCATTTCGATCACAGTGGCATGGCCACTACTTTGACGTCATCAATACGGACCTTCGACGTCATCAGTCTGTGTATACTTGTGTCACAGGCAGGACCAGACCAGTAATTAAACCTGGGACCTTCAAAATCGACACTAAGCATTTGGCTATTTGGCTACCGAATTAAAGTTCACCCAAGTCCAGTTCTCATAGATTCCCCTCTCCTTCAACAAAGTCTTCGACCACACACGAGACACAATGACATCTTCCATGGGTGTTCAATTTGGTACCAAATGTAACAAGGGAGGGACATGCAGCGATCAGACCGGGACTCGAACCCGGGACATCCAAATTCGAGACGGATGCTCCGATCATTAGATCTACCTGGCCATCGGCGTTCAGCCCAGTCCAGTTCCGCTACACACTTGTGACAAAAACTTTAAAGAGAATCAAATATGTTGATTTGCCGATTATTGGCAGTCTTGTAGCCGGAACAATTATATTTCGTTGTTATTTTGCGCAACACCGTTAGTTTAACGTGTAGCATTTCGCACGAAAATGTAGTATACATTTCGTATTTTCATACGACCTATTTATAGGAATAAATGAAATATTCATGATTTCACTTTGAACAGAGTAACTCATCTATTACTTTCCTAACCAGGACATCCCGGAATCTTCACATCGGATCTTCAGCTATCAATATGTTCTTTTCGGACCCCTGGAGCGAAGCTCACAACCCAGGAATTACATATGTCATCATCTATAGTGAAAACCGGATACCCCGGAAGTAAACGTATTCTTGCACAAAGACCCGGATGTGAGAATGCTCATTGAATGTTTTTGTTGTCGTGTGTGACCCTGTCGTGAATAAGAGGAAAAATTTTAGAAGTATTTCAAATTAATTGACAGGTGATAAAGATCATAGAGGCGATAATCAATATTTCAAATGTTTTGGATGAAGTCTCGGAAAACAAGTTTTATTTTTCCCTATGTGACATTTCCCACGAGAGCTGCTCACCAACAGCGACAGACATACAATGTAGATGTATTATGCCTGGCTGGTTTGACCGAACGGCAGCATGATAGATTTTAATGTTTCATGTCATGTATGTAGCTGTTTTAAATCATTGATACATCACATGGATATAAATCAATTGCAACATTCTTCAATACAAACATTAACAAAACTCAAACTTTCATTAAAAAAATACAACTAGAAACAATAGCTATATAAAGGCAGTTTCATACGCAGTGAAATAGTTCCGAATAAATCTAAAATACCCAACGGACTCGCTTTTGAATTATTTCAATACAGAAATATTTGAAATATATTCTACCTGACAGAAATATTTGTCTCTTGAGATACCGAGATATCTGTGTTTTGTTTGACTGCAGATGGAGCTGTAGGGCGGGACATTGTAATGTTTTGATAGTTTGGTGCAGACGGTCGGAACTCGGTAGGCGCGTTCGATTGTACTCGTCTCTACAATTACGTAAGGGGCGAACGCACCGCTATTCATTACTCAACAATCAAGTAAAGTAACGGACTGGAAACAAGGGACCAACCATGGAGGATAATTCGACATGTCTAGAAAATGTCTTTCTTCCAAACTGAAGAGAAACATTTCCTAAGAACGCAAATAACTTTGGACATGCAATTTGGCTGTTGAAATAATTTACTGTCGTTTTGAAACCTGACAGACAGAATTATTCCCACTCCTAGCTCTCGATGGTATAGCTCGCTGTCCTTCTACCATAGTATAAAACACGTGGAAAGCATGGAAATAAAGCATCCATCTTTTGTAGATAGATATATGTATGATAGAAATTACATAACATAGCTATTATCTTGGCTCTGTGTTATTTTATTTCGGTATTCATCATGCCAGAACATAATGATGAACCATATACTAACCCCCCCCCCCCCCCCCCCCCCCCCCCCAACCCACACGTGTTGTGTATCGCGTGCACGTGCTACGTTATAAACACTATCGATATTGTTGGCAACAGTGATAGCTTAATGGCTCTACCGACAAAATTCATAAAAAAGATTGATACTAGTTTTAAGATCAAATAGTTTAATTATGAATGAATATGATCATATCTTTTCGCAGGAATATGAACAAAACTGATAGTGGAGACTATTTTTTGAAAATGCCGTTCACACATGTGAAATATAACAATATAACGCAGGAAAGGGATGAAGATAAAAGTAAATAACAGTGTTACAATATTCGACCGATACAAGGTACAGAAAACGCCGACATGATTTCATTCTATACATTTGTGACCTCGCCTAAAACCAATACATCAATGCAATAAAAAACAATTTATTTTAATGTCATTTTTTCCCATAATTCGTTTTCAAATTCCGTTTGCTTCATCCGATATATGGTGAAAATCCTATAATAATGTTATCATTTAACGGATTAAGTCAGTGTGTCATTACAACGATAAATCGTGTGAAAATCTCCCACAATCATATGATGATTTTATTGTATCATAACAATAATAAATGGAGTGTCATTATACCAAAAATTAATTTGTCATTAAAACGACAAATCAGGTTGGATTCCAATTAGGACTCAATTGTCGTTATAATGATACATAGGATGGCATTAAACAAGATCTAAAGAGCAATTACATACAGCTAGGAACCAGATATCATTATAAGGAGAGAGCATGTGTCATTGTAAAGAACAAGTAGTGTATCATAATGATAACTCATGCGTTAATATGTCAAAGTCTCATGTGTCCTTATAATGAGAAAGCAGATAACAATATAATGGAAACGTGTGCCATTATACTGAGAAACCAAGTACATGTATCACTGTAAATAATACTCAGTTGCTGTGATAACATGAATTCATTTGAAACAATATAAAAATCTTGTTTGTCATTATAAGGAAAACCGAAATGGCAATGTAACGACTTTTATGGTTAATTTATAATGCCAGTAATGTTGGAACGAGTGACACGTTTACAAATATTCCTGAGAGTAATATAATATGTCGTATACTTGATAACCTCGACCGTTCGAGAAGCCTCTCTATAGAGAAGGAGCATTGCTCTAATTAGATGCAATATGGGCCAATTATCCACGTACTTCTAATGGACCCGTATAATTATTAATATTTCACAGAGCCTTATGCCATTATCGACCCCACCTCCTCCCTACATCGCCGAGCATGACTTGCATTTTTTTAACTAAAAAAAAACTTAAATAAGTTGGCAGGCAGCCACTTGAAGAACACAGCCATTTTAGCTGTACGGTAGCTGGCCTATTGAATGATGAATTGAAGTGTGGCAGAATTAAGCGCCTCATGTCACCATAATCTCACTTAGGTTTTAAAGGCGAACACCAAGACAGACAATACCCAACGAATTAACACGTTGAACTCAAACGATTTTTTTAGTTAATCGTTTTGTTATATTAATGAACATCACCGCTAAACGATTCCTTCCCAATTGTTGTCGTCACAGGTTAATTTATTAGCACCGCGTCTCCCAGCACTGCTAGCTGGGAAACAATTGATCATTAGTTTTGAAACAGTATTGAAATTTGATAATGACGGCGTCCACGAGCGATAAAACTTCTTCACGAATGACTCCAGCAGATACAGTTGTAGATGTTCATAAAAACATCAAACCTCGTGCTTATATCCCAAAGTGGCAATTTTCACAGCTTTGAGTGTAGATGTGTGCTGGAATGTGGCGTTTTAGCACCACTGTCATACATCATATTGACAAAAAACCTGTAAGTTCCGTTAGAGTCAGCATATCTCTCTCCTCAGATGTCGATACACTTGGGTGGCTTTGCCATGGCTATATCGATTTGCGCGTGCTCATGTATTTGCACGTGTGTACCATTACAAACGGCACGTGGCACCAATATAATTATATCCCATTGTTTTTGTTAGAGTTGTAATGCTCACGCAACATAAGAGGTTATTTGAAGACGAATGTCTTACGAGACCCAAGCGGAACGGTAGTAGCAGGCACACGTTCCTATGTATAACTGGGTTTCATTAGAGCTATCCTTTATTATAATAAAGTCATATTATTAACCTCGGAGCTCGCCCTTAGTTAATATTTGATTCTTCCAGGTTAATGTAACACCATATTAACCTCACTAAAGGCCCATAACTGATGAGGACCTTCTCCAATATCTCGTATATCCAACAAAACCATGTCATATATCTTAACGTGTGATTCTGAACAGACCAGACCAGGGCAGACACTGAGTATCCCTTCAGGGGATGGAGAGCTAACGGATGTTCGGTGATGTTTCCTTCGACAACAATGTCAAAAACTTTAACCAAACAATAAACATAAGAAAAATCTGCGGTGGCCAAAAAGGGGTGTCAAGTATCATTGCAAAAAGGCGTACCAAGGCCTGGGGGACAGAACCCATGGGTTCCCTATAACAGGGGCGAGAGCGGAACGTGAGATTGTGGTAAGGAAGACATTAGAATGAAGTTGTTGTTGTTGTTTTGTTTTTTTTGGAGGGGGGGGGGGGGGGGGGGGGGGGGGGGGTTGTTGTTGTTGTTGTTGTTGTTGTTGTTGTTTTTTTTTGTTTTTTTTTGTGCGGGGGGGGGGGGGGGGGGGGATGAGAAGGGATGAGTATATCAAATTAAGTCATTTTATTTAAATCATGTAATGGGGTCGGTAGGTACACTTCTTGTGAATTATTTTGAAGTACATCAGAGATTGGTACCATACGTTTCAAAACCCACCTGAATTATGCTAAAAGCAAAGATAAATAATGTTTCATGATTGCATTGATAGGATGATCGAATATTTCTAATAATTCCCTTTTGTAGTCGAGTAGGTTTTGAATTAATACAACATAGATAAACAAATAGCGAAAACACAATGGTTATAGTTCAATGTTAACGTCACAAATCATTCTACTCACTTAATATAATGAGTAATTCAGAACAGATTCACTAGGGAATACATAGCCGTCCCAGAACATCAGTCTCATTCATACGAATGTTTACTTTACGAACTGATGTATTTCCTCTCCTACTTAATAACGATGTTTAAGCTACTACAAAGTCGTTGAAAATTCATTGTGACAAGAAAGCGTGGGTGGATATTTATTTGCACAAATCATATTTGATGAATTTTCAAAAACCAGTTGATAAATCAGGTAATACCCGTAAAGACATAATTAGACTTTTTTTTAGAATGGACGCAATTTGATAATGGGAAAATAACGACCAGATAATCATCGAATTACAGGCCATATACTGTTATTAATGGAAGATTAGAATTTACAGTCAGGAAACCAAGATGGCCGCGATTATGATCGTTAAAAATCATTTTTGAATAATATTCCAAAGAAAATTTGTCTATATCACCAAATCATCCATCGTGTTCTGGGGTCTTTTAAGGCGGTATCCACAAGTGACAAAACCCATGTGACATTAGACCGCTGAACTGTTTTTCAATGTAATTTTAATTTACAACAACTGCAGAAAAAAAAAGATTTATCAAGTTATATCAATCAAACTAGTTCGTCCTATATGGAAGACCTTTTCACGGCCGGTCGTTAAATCGAGAACCACCCGACCACCCGACCAGCTTATGATATATCATGCCCTGATAAAATAATACTACATTATATCCGGTCATAGCATGAACACGGTAACACATTATTATATCCGGTCATAGCCTGGATACAGTAACAAAGCATTATATCTGGTCATAAACTGGATACAGTAACAAAGCATTATATTCAGTCATAGCCTGGAGACAGTAACACAACATTATATTCAGTCATAGCCTGGATACAGTAACACAACATTATATCCGGTCACAGCCTGGATACAGTAACAAAGCATTATATCCGGTCATAGCCTGGATACAGTAACACAGCATCATATCTAGTTATAGCCTGGATAACGTAGCACATTATTATATCCGGTCATAGTCTGGATACGGTTACACATTATCATATCCGGTCATAGCCTGGATACAGCAACAAAGCATTATATTCAGTCATAGCCTGAAGACAGTAACAAAGCATTATATCCGGTCATAGCCTGGATACAGTAACACAACATTATATTCAGTCATTGACTGGATACAGTAACACAACATTATATCCGGTCATAGTCTGGATACAGTAAAAAACATTATATCCAGTCATAGCCTGGATACAGTAACACATTATTGTATCCGGTCATAGTCCGGTCATAGTCTGGATAGGGTAACACATTATCATATCTGGATAGACACAGTTCACACCGGATAGGGTACAAAAAACTAAACACAGGGGTGTAATTAGACTAGGCCCTTGTCTCAAGAATATTACAATCAAATAAAAGACCTTTAAGATTTTGGTTTCTAGGATATGTCTGATTCTAGGATATAGTGTACACAGAAAGAAAGAAAGTTTAAAGTCAGCGTCTCTAGTAGAAACATGAAATAGATACTTAAACTTTCGCGATAATTGTGTCCTTTCTACCAAAAGAGGCTGTGGAGGAGCTAGGAATGTGTGTACGTATTGTAGCTCGCCGGTTGCACCCGATAAAAACACCTAATGGTACCCTCCCCCCTCGCTTGCAGGATTGGACAGTGTTTTTTTTTCATCCGAAGTGTTTCGCTAAAGGCATTGGGCTACCCAAAAATAAGGTCTGCTGACTGTGAGAATGTTCTTCAGTGTCTTCTCCTGTGAAATCTCGCGAGAGTTTTCCTTTCAAAACGCCTACTGTTATAACACTATCCACAACGCTTTTGAAACAAATTATATGTTAAATGACTACAGCGTTCGAAATCGACACCATCCACATTTATCCAAATTGAGCGGAACCCGAGTTGAACCACACCGCTTCCTTGCAAGGAATACAATATATGATGTGATCTTGCGAAATACCACAGTAACTTCATCACCGAACAGGATCACAAATACATAATGATGTCCCTGAAATAGTGTTCAACTAAAAGCAAATACAATATCATCAAAGGAAATAGATATCAAAAATTGAAAAGTTAAAAACCTTTATATTAATACATGTTGGTACCATGTCCCCAAAGAGCCATTATAAACACCGACTATCTCTTCATTAAAAGTCTCCATATCATTCGCAATGGAATTTTTTGTTTCCGAACGGGAATATTTTCAATACACGTAAATAATGGATCCACACTTTAACGTTTTAGATACAATAAACGAGTTGTACAGGAACCCGGACGAAATTGTTTACACATGAGATTTATCATATATACTGTTATACATGTAAAGTGTCTTCAATGACGATCATGCGAAATGGAACGCTATGCTTTATTTCATTAAGACATTATGCGAATATATAGGCAACTATCAAATTGAACCTTTTATTTTTCGTCTTTTTTAACAGCTTTTCAATTTAGGTATCCCTTGTCACTACTTAACATTTAGACTTCAGTTGAGCGATCGGCCATGTGTTGAATGGTATGGGTTATTGTCCTTTTGCCATATCATTTATCAAAGTCCATGAAAACAGGGAATACCGACGTAATAACGAAACCGTATTTCTAACCCAAAATCGTTAAAACTAGAGAAACAGATGATTAAAAAGAATCCCAAGATTTGCATGGATATCCTTGAACAAGAGCAATGAGTAGACCACGTGATCCGGATTTTTTTTTTCTACTTTCCGTTTGGCGTTTAGCTTGAAAGTTTTCGGTAAGAATTAGTTCTCCCGATTTCAGTATAAAGTGTCCAGGTGTGACATTTCAGTGTGAATAAAAAGTTAAAATCAGAAAAAGGAGAGACGATATTTTTATATTCAATTTAGTCGCCTCTTACGAACCGTGCTAATGGGACAGGGGGTCCATTCACGACGCACTACCTGAAGGATACTACACAGACATGTCTACATATGATTTGGCTACTTATTGACCACTTCTCGTCGTTCTTAACTCATTTTAGATATATAATTGCCTAATGAAGAAAAGTCGGTAAAATTGATAAACAAGTTTTTTTTCTGCTTCCCACAATGCAGCATTTTGAGTTGAACCCTATATATTCGGTGTTGTCTTATTTGATACATTCGAGTAGAGCGTTGCTTACCCAATGTGACAGTACATGTAAAATGTAAAATGTAAAATGTAAACTTAGTTTATGACAACTTATTTAATCACTCTCGTTTGGCTGGATGGAAGCGGTCGAGGGGTGTTACTATGGAAGGAAATCGGAGTACCCGGAGAAAGCCCACGTGGTTGGGCGAGTGACTTGGTAAATGGCAAGTACGATACCATTGTGCAACTGGACAATCAGACAATGCATGACTTTACATGTCAGTGTCTGTCAAGGATACGATATATCACTGAAATGACAGTCTGCAATTTTATTTGCTCTTTTTTTTTTTGCAGACTCGGTCGTCATATTTACTTTGACTATGAAGAGGACGTCGAATATTCATTCAAATCGGTTCATCATTCTAAACCAATCAGAAAATCAACTGGCGCATTGGGACCAGAATGTAAACTGCACGAAACAGGGAAGATCATATCAAATAATAAACATTAGTACATTTCTATTTACACCAATAAATACAAGATAGCTATCAAACTACCGTTTGATGAATCAAGCGCACTTCCGGTCTCTCGATCACGTGACTTAAAAAGACCAATTATTTCCTTCGTGCTGTTTGCGTTCATGGACACATATTTTCCCTTGTCAGTACGTCTACATGTTCCAACAAATACAACCAACATGCCTACTAATCATTCATTCTATCCCGTAACTTCCCATGGGATCAATGCAATTATTGAATACCGTGTCCCCATTTCTTGATGAATGCCATCGTTTATATGCCACAGCGGGGCACTGTCCCATAGAGACTTTGGTGTGTGTGATACCATTGTCAGTCTTCGAAAGTCTGCTTCCATCATCAGCATCCGATATACTTCTACAAATGCTGCATATATATCGCGATTTCCTTGTCTTCGAGTGAAGCATTCCCATTTTTTATGACTCTATACATGTATATTCCATTTACGTTGTAGAAGTGTGCGTTCAAATTACGAAGTCTTTTGTATGGCTTAAAATCCTAGCAACAATTTGGTTATCAGATAGACGGGCATCTACTACATGTAACTATGGAAAAATGCTAGCAGGCAAGAGTAGGAATAGAGAAAGAAAATAGTCGGAAATGTAGTTTTTAAATTTGATTGAGGTTACAATTTTTTCGTAAAGGAGAATGCATCCATTCAGTTTTACTTGAATGCCACCGAAGCAGGATGGATTTGAATCGTTTTATAAATCATGAGACATTCTATAATCATTCAGACTGTACATAGCAATGGAGCGAACTGTTCTGTATCGTCGAAATAATTCTCCATCACAAAAAAATGTAAACAAGTTATTTCTTTATGTTAGAGTGTTACAAGAAAAATGTACATTTCATTAGCATAACTGACATGTATACAACTTTAAGTGCAATTTAATAATTTATCACACAAAAAAAAAAAAAAAAAAATCTACGGCTATAAATGTATTATCTTAAGTTTAAGGTTGGCGGAAACAGTAAAAATATAACTGCAACATTTATTATCACCTGCGTTGCATACACCGTATTGACGTCGGCGTCCGTTTTGTCGTTAGCAACGCCATGGTTCAAACTATAGATACATATCAAAATATGTGATGAGCAGATTTCGCTCCGAGATTAAGTAAATTTGTATTCTTGTATATAAGTATATCAGTAAATTCTTATTGAAAAAATACCTTGTTTTAATTGAAGTCAAAAGAATTCAATCCCGTTATAGTTAGACGTTACAATTCGCCAATGGAACTACGAGACAAGGTTTCCAGGAATCTTAAATCATGACAATGGATCGTTGAATGAATTACTTTGAAGAATGGGAACAAAGCCATAGTCTACTAGTTATTTGGATTTTATTAAACCTAGTTCGCGAATCAATGAAAATTTCCGTTTCCGAGATACAGCCATTTCTTTTTAAACAAATGATACATGCAATTAATTCTCTGTTTTTCATCAATATACATTCCATGTCTGTGTATGTTGGCTGTTTTTAGTTACAGTGTCTATACATGTTGATTAACGTAAAGTGATGCGTGTTCGCTAGTAATGGCTGAGCAGAAAATACGTACATTGTTTTATACGGAAGAGGTTCAATAACAAATAATGGAAAACAGACTACGTTTTTTTTCTTCTGGAAATTAAAGTACAATGTAAATATTAAGAGAAATATTTTCCTTTGGCAAATTCTTAAATAAGGAAATACACGTACTTCAGTTTGTACTTTAACCCCCAAATCAATTCTTTAAGATCGTAATGATGATTAGTTACATATAATTATGGTAAAAAAGTAGGTCATTAGGTCATTGTAACTGTAAGAATATCTTGGATACACATTTATTGCACGAAGCGATTGATGAAAAAAAAATTACAACTAACCCATCCCAAAATATTATTGAATGTTGTTTGAAGATATTTTCCCACAAGTTAGTCGATCTGCAAATATTGCATACGTTTAAAGTACCATTCAAAATGTATTGTCTGTACAATATTGTTCTTCTGATGTACAGATAGACGACGGCATGAAAACACACACATAGTCAAAGTTGAATGCCAATGGGTGTACAAGTTTAACCGATATATTTAAAGATTAGCTTGAGCAGTGTGGCATGTGCTAATCTTATAGACTCCAGTGAAACGGAACCCGTAGCCTTCATCACAGGGGTGAATACTCAACTGAAGGCCAAAAGTGTCAAGGGAGACAGAACCCAAAAACTTCATTAAAGGGGCGAAGGTTCATCTGAAGGCCAAAAGTATCAAGGGAGACAGAATCCAAAAACTTCATCAAAGGGGCGAATGTTCATCTGAAGGCCAAAAGTGTCAAAGGAGACAGAACCCAAAAACTTCATCAAAGGGGCGAAGGTTCATCTGAAGGCCAAAAGTATCAAGGGAGACAGAATCCAAAAACTTCATCAAAGGGGCGAAGGTTCATCTGAAAGCCAAAAGTATCAAGGGAGACAGAACCCAAAAACTTCATCAAAGGGGCGAATGTTCATCTGAAGGCCAAAAGTGTCAAAGGAGACAGAATCCAAAAACTTCATCAAAGGGGCGAATGCTCATCTGAAGGCCAAAAGTAGGGTATTGGCAAGAGAAAGACATCAATAAGAAAACACATTTTTGGAATTACGGGAAAGATAACAAATTTAGCTGTCTCGCACGAATCATGCAATAGAGAAGCAAGGTACAATTCTGACGCGTGTGGTCAGTGACACAGTGTTAGCTGGTTGAAGTATATGTGTTTAGCTTTTGATTTATAGTCGTAGAACAGTTACTGTTCATGTTTGTGTGCATATGAACTTGGGAAAAAACGTAATGAATAAGGGTTAGGGTCCATTCCGTTTACAACAGCTTTTGTTTACGGTTACCCCAATCCATAAATGTTATTTTAAAGTGTTCTTAATCTTTATATACACGCAGAAAGTAAAAAATAGAGTTTAAAATCCACAGCTTGCTTACTGTGTGTGTAGTTTTCGCAGCACGTGGTAAAAATGATTGAATGTTGCGAGTTATTCTGGGAAAAAAGAAGATTAAAACAAATCAACTCAACGGGAGTCAGCATTCCTTTCATGCATGTATAGAACAATTATGTGCCTTTAAATCCCTATTTTTCTTGAAATTAATTTAATCCTTAAATTGCAATCCCTACTTTGCCTCGGTTGATTTGAGGATCGCTAATCATGTTAAACCTGCTTTAAATGTATTTTTGATACTATTTTAAGACACACACGGTTCAATACAAAAGCCATGATGAAATACACCAAGAACTGTTTTAGATGTATCTCACCATAAATTTTAAAGACATGCGCGTTCTATATATATAGGCCGTTATAGAATACAAGAAATCAGCAGACACTGCGTGTTTGAATTGATTTGTAATGGTACATAAACGTCAAACGCTTTTGGGACTATGAGCTGATTTATCGGAGCTTACTATTGTTTGGACTTATCCTCTGTAGGTATGCTCAGTCCAGAGAACAGATACATCGTGACACAAGCTGATATCGATCTCCATAAGGAACTGATCCCAAGAAGGACAGTAAACTAGATTAATATTCAACAGTGTGCTCTCAAGCCGGCATCAAAATGGCAAATATTTTACTTGTTGTCAAGTCGAGTTCTATGAATGTTCTCTTGTTGATGAACTGTTGTGTCATGTTTATAATCTCGAATCCCACGAGAACGAATTCCGTTGCTAATAATATCGTCACAAAGCTCTCGGGAGCTCATAAAGAACTCAAATTGCTTTGCCAAAGATATGATGCAACGAATGAATCAATTTTTGTTTATTTTTTTCTCTCTCTTTTCGTTTCCAAACCCTGTCTATGACGCAAGGCTATATAAGAATACAAGAAAGACCAGCTGGCTGTGTTGGTAATACAAAATTACAGAGTATATATTTAGTCGACAATAAGCTATTGACGGGCAAGTGAATTGTCGAGTGCCTCGCTGGACACGCCAATTCGTTAACTGAATGTCAGTGTGCAGAGACTGTGAGATCTGACCCTGGGGGAAGAGGGTAACACCTAGACAGGCTCAACTCCGGCAGAATCACTCAAACATATATACAGATCAATTACTCGCCCACCTTCTATCAGGGCGCTATTGTCTAAGAAATGCCTAGGGATTATTTTCAGTAGAAAGCCAAACACTGCCACTACCCATTGTTATAAGACTTTCAGAAAGCATTCTCTTCAATTATATGCAAATAGAAAACAGAATAGTCTACTCCTCGCAATAGTTTACGACTCTGACAACGTTCTTTTAATTTGTAGCATTGATTCTTTCCTCAAATGAAAAAAAAGAACTTTACCTTCTAGTGCATCGCAATCCCTGAACAGATTCCCGTATTGTTGAAATAGTATGACAACTCCTGCCTTCATGTGCTCATGGATATTCCCAGACCTCCGGGGTCCATGCTGGACCGCTCTCGGCCCCGAAATATTTGTCCGGTCCTGAGGATGTTTATGGAAAAAGTTCCGGGCAAATATCGGGGGTTCATACAGAGTCTCGTTATGGTAGTGAGCCATGGTATTGTACACATACTTCCGTTTGTACCAAAGCTCCATGTACGAGTTTGTGTCAGCTGGGCGCATTAATTCGGTGTTATTAGCTCCAAATAAACTCATGTTTAATCTGGTCGAATTAAATCCACGATATTCCCAATAATCAGTTGTCATGGATACGATCAACAACACTGTTACATTACCTGCGAAAATCAAGCTACTATAGTTGCAAATCTGTACCATTCCCGATTGTTACCTGTACAGGTAAGTGGGTCCCATCATCAAGTGTCACATGTCATTTCAAACTAGCACCACCATCATTGGCCTATACATAACTCAGGCTCCAACAGAACGTAGTGCTCCGTTTGTTTATAGAAATCTTCAGTACCTGTACTTTGCACGGTTGTAACAGAGAATACCGCCTGGCGCCATCGCCAATCGTTACCTGTGTATGGTCATACCTGAAGACAATAAACTCTAGTGCTATTATATTAAAATATACTTTGTCAATATTCTAAACCGAGTCACACCTTCCTCTTAGCATGGCTCAGGTCTAAATCCAAGCAAAACAAAACGCCCGAAAATCAATAACGTCCCACAATTTCAAACATCCAACTTTCGCTCTGTATAACATGGTTTCCCCTCCCTCCTCGATAACTTGGTCCGATCCAGTCTGTAGCTTTGTTCATGTAACCATCCAGCATAACACAATGTGAGTATCAACACATGGATATCAATTTGAAATAAAGCATCTTACGTTAATTTGAATATGTCCCTCCGTGAGCTGTAGTGCACAGAGTCGTTGACAGATCCCAGCAGTAATGCTATATCCTGGTATATGTTGCGACCCCGACTTCCATCCAGTCTCATTCATTTGTTTAAAATTTCCACGCGCATTCTCTCTCATCTAATATTAATAGCACGTGCGACGCGTTTCAAGTTAAATTGTCTTTATGGTATGCGCATGAATATTCTTTGAAAATTAAACATCTGAGCATTTTACCGTGAAATAGTAAAACCGATTATCACCTCCTCGCAGAATTTAACATCTTAATATATCTAATAACGGCAGTCACCGAGGCTTACAGTCGGTGACAATACCATCGACGAATCCAGAGTTCTGTTCTGAATCTCAAATATAGTATGATACACGCGCGCACTTGTCAGACAGGTTCACGTTTAAAATCATAGTGAATTATTGTGCTAATTGGCACCAAATTACCGCGGTGGCTGATGTGAGGTGTTAAATCAGAGCGTGACACGACCGCACCACGTTTCCTCCTTCCTCTGTACCACCCGTCAATTGTGTCCCTCTGCTCCGTGGCATACAACTCAACTTTGACAATTGTACGACAAAGAATTGTGAATTATTTACGCCCAAACGTTAATATTTGCTACATTGGAACTGTCGTGCTGTCATTATTCCTTGCCAAGTGTCGGCGGCACGAACCCGTAGGGAAATTTACTGGTACCGTCCGTTCTACGTCATGAATGATTCCAGAAACGCAGAGAGAGAGAGAGCGAGAGAGGGAGACAAGGAACAGTATATTATGGGATACATACAAGCTAATTGTATGAAACAATTGGTCCAATAGGGGGTAGGATATACACATAGCTTCCATAGTTCTTCAGCGGCCTCGGGGTTCAGATTACAACATGATGAGTGTTATTTTACCAATAAATCCCTTGTTTATCAGGCTATTTACTAAATGTACTATTCTCGTGATATCATTTGCAGGAATTGATCCTCGACACCGCAGCTTAATGAAATTTCCAATAATCATTTATTCTCTTGATACCATTTTCAACTTGATAATCTTGTCCAAATTATTTGACACTCGGAAAGATAACACACATGCGCCATCTGGCGGGAGCTTGACCCTGTGGTTTGTATATAAATATATATACATCGATTCCACTGGGATGCTTTTGATGCAATCCATTGGCATGAAAACCAGAAAAGACAATGTCGGAATCGGCCGAGTATGGACGCGATATGAATGCGGTTACCAAGTTAAAGGATACTTAAGAATTCCCAGGTTAGGACATCGGATAGGCAGAGTTCCCAGAATATAGATATACATGATTTGCGTAAAGGCTTCCTTGTGTTTATATGTGTGTACGAGTTTGATAAGCCAGTGATTATATCTCGGTCTATGCTTCTTAATATCGAACGGAATATGTATTTCGGGGGAATTAACACTTCGTCGCATATCGTTGCAGATCGTTCATAGTGTATTCCAGAACTGGTTTAACGGTCATATCCGATATGTGGATAGTAGATTTAAAACAAGAAAATATTATAACTGGATGTCACACAACAATACAGACTTTATATAGGTCTACATCTTCATTGATTTATGGACTGTGTATTATTACGTTAGAATATGGCGGAGGGATTTAATGTTTTGATACACAATTTCATCACATTGATACATTATGTAGGTTGTTTGTGTGTGTGGTTGGTGTTGGTTACGACATTATATGTGCCTGTCAATCTGATTTTATAAAGGGAATGGATTTCATGAGATTTTATTTTCACCCGTTTCACATATTTGGCTTGTAATGTTGGGGATATCTTTGAGTCATATTTTAATTTACATGAATGATACTTTATTGCAAAATATCAAGTTTCACTAAATATATAGAAAAATAATATTTTTTTAATTGCAATGAGCGAGATGACCCAGGCTTTATCTCCCCCTTATACCATATATGGACACTCTGATGACCTATGCCCCGAATGTGCAGTGCCCCCCCCCCCCTTATATTGTGTCGGCAATCTTATCACTAATGTCCCTATTACATGCATACTCTGATCGCCCCCTTATTCGTAGACAGATTACACCTCTTAACGTATGGACACTCTGATCGCTAATGCCCCTTATTCGTAGACACATATATAGTGTACCCCCTAATGTATGGACACTGGTCGTTTATGCCCCCTTTTTCGTAAACGCAGATTGCACCCCCTAATGTATGGACACTCTGATCGTTTATGCCCCCATATTTCTGGACACTGATCGGTTATACCCCCTTATTTCTGGACCCTGATCGCTTATACCCCCTTATTTCTGGAAAATGATCACTTATACCCCCTTATTTCTGGAAAATGATCACTTATACCCCCTTATTTCTGGACACTGATCGCTTATACCCCCTTATTTCTGGACACTGATCACTTATACCCCCTTATTTCTGGACACTGATCACTTATACCCCCTTATTTCTGGACACTGATCACTTATACCCCCTTATTTCTGGACACTGATCACTTATACCCCCTTATTTCTGGACACTGATCACTTATACCCCCTTATTTCTGGACCCTGATCGCTTATACCCCCTTATTTCTGGAAAATGATCACTTATACCCCCTTATTTCTGGACACTGATCACTTATACCCCCTTATTTCTGGAAAATGATCACTTATACCCCCTTATTTCTGGAAAATGATCACTTATACCCCCTTATTTCTGGAAAATGATCACTTATACCCCTTATTTCTGGAAAATGATCACTTATACCCCCTTATTTCTGGACACTGCTCACTTATACCCCCTTATTTCTGGAAAATGATCACTTATACCCCCTTATTTCTGGAAAATGATCACTTATACCCCCTTATTTCTGGACACTGATCACTTATACCCCCTTATTTCTGGACACTGATCACTTATACCCCCTTGTGGACACTCTTCACTCAAGCCTGCTTTTGTGTGGACGCAGATGATTATTTCCTAATAATATATAGATTGTCTGACTTTTTTGCCCTCGACAAAAGGTCATTGTGACCATTATTGTCACCGATATATTGTCGACTAAAAGCTGGAATCCCCAAGGCCCCTTTTCCATGAAATACTGTCTTACCATTTGATCACCTAATGTAAGAAATGTCTGATAATCTTTATTCTACTAAATGTAGTATTTTTTTGTCCATCGATGACAATGGTCATTGAAAAAGTGACTGTTTGCGTGACTGCAATCGTTTTAAAACTCTGCTCATATATAAGAGATACGTTAGAGCTAAAATACATATTTTTTTGTAAGTTGTCAGGAATATTTCAGCAAGGTCAGGAATACAAGTTGAAGTTACCTAAATTTTTAATGAAGGGAACTAGCTATGATGATAGTAGCAGGGAGTTGGTTCCGTCCTCATTATCGTTTAAATGATTAAAAATATGCTTGTAGCTGTCTTTGGATTATGGAATTTGGGTATATAAGTAAGTGAAAATGTCTGATTTCTTCTGTCTGAATAGTTCAATAGTTTATTCCACTTGAAGCCTTAAGGCTCATAAGCATGTACGTAGAAAAATCAATTTCAACAATATAATACTTATATACAATATATAAGTTAAGAGATGGACAAAACAGTGGGCGTAACTGGTGATAGGAACATAGAAACATTCATTTCAACAGGATATAGGCCTAGTATATAATTTGTAAGAGTGTTCAGAGGATTGACATACCATTAGGTATATATATATAGATATATAAATAGATAAGTACCCAAAGAAATATTATTTCCAGCAGCAAATACTCAATTTGTAAGAATAGTTAGGGATGGACCAAACAATAGGTATAACTGGAGATAAATACATAGAGAGATATTATTGATCTACAAAAATGTATACCAAAGGTCGGAATCTCAACCGTATTAACCAGCTTGATTACAAATACTTTCAAAGATTACACAGCACTTTTATTTTATCATGTACATATACATATGTAGTAGTTGGATAAAGAATGAAGAAAAACGGTTCCTGTAATACCTTTTAAGATTAGCTGTCGGTCGGATGTATAGGGACCAAGTTAGTTTAAACAGTATTTTATTTAATCCATAGACATTGCATACAAAAAAGATATTAAACATCAGTTCATAATTTGCAAAAGGATCTGGAATTTGGATTTTCTTATCACATTTTTCGACTGTTTTTTTCTCTTCTGATTATTAACAGAAAAAAGCGTTACTTATCATAGAGTAAGTTAAAGTATCTTCCCTCTCGCGATTAAAATAGCTTTAATTAAATTAATATGTATCATGTTGACCCCAATAGCTGTCTGAACCTGATCTAGCCTTCTTGATGTCCAGACATATATACAATGTATGTAGTTCTATTGCGATACAAGTATGATACTGTATTAACAACACAAACGCACATCGACATATATATATGTACATGTAATTACCGAAAAAAATGCTTCAGATCTCCAACACCTTTGTCAGGAAAATCAAGTCTATAATTACGGTCTTAATGTCCAGTTGGTCAGTTTACATGGTCAATTCCCTCTATCAGTAAATAAAACGCTACCACGACAATGGAACTTATCGCTTGAAGGTATTTATTTTATTTGTGCAATAACAGACACGTCGAGTACATTTTTTTTCAGTTTGATTTCAAGTTATATTTTTATATATATTGTGAAATGACTTTTTAATGAGTACATGTAATTTGATTAACTTAATTGTGTATATAGATATATGGCTCTAATTGATAACAGCTATAGTTACAGTGTGTAGCATGTGATTCTGAGAGCACGAGATTGACTTTCCTTTAGATTTACGTGTTACAAAATATAGGTTGGTTAACCTGCTGCCGAAAGCGTGATCACGTCAGCCAAGTCCTACATGTCAATGATCTTGCGGTTACACGACAGTGCTGACTATTGTCGCCAATATCAGTATTTTACCGAGAGACATCGCGACCAAGTGTTGTGACTATCGTCCTCACTAAATATCTATATTATACCGAGGGACATCACGATCAAGTGTTGTGACTATTGTCCCCACTAAATATATGTATTATACCGAAGGGACATCGCGACCAAGTGTTGTGACTATCGTCCCCTCTACATATCTGTTTATACCGAGGGACATCACGACTAAGTGTTGTGACTATCGTCCCCACTAAATGTCTGTATTATACCGAGGGACATCACGACCAAGTGTTGTGACTGTCGTCCACACTCAATATTTGTATTATACCGAGGGACATCACGACCAAGTGTTGTGACTGTCGTCCACACTAAATATTTGTATTATACCGAGGGACATCACGACCAAGTGTTGTGACTGTCGTCCACACTAAATGTCTGTATTCTACCGAGGGACATCACAAACAAGTGTTGTGACTATCGTCCCCACTAAATATTTGTATTATACCGAGGGACATCACGACCAAGTGTTGTGACTATTGTCCTCACTAAATATCTGTATTATACCGAGGGACATCACGACCAAGTGTTGTGACTATCGTCCCCACTAAATGTCTTTATTATACCGAGGGACATCACGACCAAGTGTTGTGACTATCGTCCCCACTAATTATCTGTATTATACCGAGGGACATCACGACCAATTGTTATGACTATCGTCCCCACTAAATATATGTATTATACCGAGGGACAGCACAGTCAAGTGTTGTGACTATCGTCCTCACTAAATATCTGTATTATACCGAGGGACATCACGGCCAAGTGTTATGACTATCGCCCCAACTAGATATCTGTTTAATACCGAAGGACATCATGACCAAGTGTTGTGACTATCGTCCCCACTAAATATTTGTTTTATACCGAGGGACATCGCGACAAAGTGTTGTGACTATCCTCCCTACTAAATATCAGTATTATACCGAGGGACATCGCGACAAAGTGTTGTGACTATCCTCCCTACTAAATATCAGTATTATACCGAGGGACATCGCGACAAAGTGTTGTGACTATCGTCCCCACTAAATATTTGTATTATACCGAGGGACAGCACAGTAAAGTGTTGTGACTATCGTCCACACTAATTATCTGTATTATACCGAGGGGCATCACGACCAAGTGTTGTGACTATCTTCCCGACTAAATATTTGTATTATACCGAGGGACATCACGACCAAGTGTTATGACTATCGTTCCCACTAAATGTCTGTATGATACCGAGGGACATCGCGACCAAGTGTTGTGACTATCGTCCCCACTAAATATCTGTATTATACCGAGGGACATCACGACCAAGTGTTGTGACTGTTGTCCCCACTAAATGTCTGTATTATACCGAGGGACATCACGACCAAGTGTTGTGACTGTTGTCCCCACTAAATGTCTGTATGATACCGAGGGACATCGCGACCAAGTGGTGTGACTATTGTCCCCACTAAATGTCTGTATTATACCGAGGGACATCACGACCAAGTGTTGTGACTATTGTCCCCACTAAATATCTGTATTATACCGAGGGACATCACGACCAAGTGTTGTGACTGTCGTCCACACTAAATATTTGTATTATACCGAGGGACATCACGACCAAGTGTTGTGACTATCGTCCCCACTAAATATCTGTATTATACCGAGGGACATCACGACCAAGTGTTGTGACTATCGTCCCCACTAAATATTTGTATTATACCGAGGGACATCACGACCAAGTGTTGTGACTATTGTCCCCACTAAATGTCTGTATTATACCGAGGGACATCACGACCAAGTGTTGTGATTATCGTCCCCACTAAATGTCTGTATTATACCGAGGGACATCACGACCAAGTGTTGTGACTATCGTCCCCACTAAATGTCTGTATTATACCGAGGGACATTTCGACCAAGTGTTGTGACTATCGTCCCCACTAAATATCTGTATTATACCGAGGGACATCACGACTAAGTGTTGTGACTATTGTCCCCACTAAATATCTGTATTATACCGAGGGACATCACGACCAAGTGTTATGACTATCGTCCCCACTAAATATCTGTATTATACCGAGGGACATCACGATTAAGTGCTGTGACTATCGTCCCCACTAAATGTCTGTATTATACCGAGGGACATCACGACCAAGTGTTGTGTACCGAGGGACATCACGACCAAGTGTTGTGACTATCGTCCCCACTAAATGTCTGTATTATACCGAGGGACATCACGATTAAGTGCTGTGACTATCGTCCCCACTAAATGTCTGTATTATACCGAGGGACATCACGATCAAGTGTTGTGATTATTGCCCCAACTAAATATCTGTATTATACCGAGGGACATCACGACCAAGTGTTATGACTATCGTCCCCACTAAATATTTGTATTATACCGAGGGACATCACGACCAAGTGTTATGACTATCGTCCCCACTAAATGTCTGTATTATACCGAGGGACATCACGACCAAGTGTTGTGACTATTGTCCCCACTATATGTCTGTATTATACTGAGGGACATCACGACCAAGTGTTGTGACTATCGCCCCAACTAAATATCTGTATTATACCGAGGGACATCACGATCAAATGTTGTGACTGTCGTCCCCACTAAATGTCTTTATTATACCGAGGGACATCACGACCAAGTGTTGTGACTATCGTCCCCACTATATATCTGTATTATACCGAGGGACATCACGATCAAGTGTTGTGACTGTTGTCCCGACTAAATATCTGTATTATACCGAGGTACATCACGACCAAGTGTTGTGACTGTTGTCCACACTAAATATCTGTATTATACCGAGGGACATCACGACCAGGTGTTGTGACTGTCGTCCACACTAAATATTTGTATTATACCGAGGGACATCACGACCAAGTGTTGTGACTGTCGTCCACACTAAATATTTGTATTATACCGAGGGACATCACGACCAAGTGTTGTGACTATTGTCCACACTAAATATCTGTATTATACCGAGGGACATCACGACCAAGTGTTGTGACTATCGTCCCCACTAAATATCTGTATTATACCGAGGGACATCACGACCAAGTGTTGTGACTATCGTCCCCTCTAAATGTCTGTATCATACTTAGGGACATCACGACCAAGTGTTGTGACTATCGTCCCCACTAAATGTCTGTATTTTACCGAGGGACATCATGACCAAGTGTTGTGACTATTGTCCCCACTAAATATCTGTATTATACCGAGGGACATCACGACCAAGTGTTGTGACTATCGTCCCCTCTACATATCTGTATTATACCGAGGGACATCACGACCAAGTGTTGTGACTATCGTCCCCACTAAATGTCTGTATTATACCGAGGGACATCACGACCAAGTGTTGTAACTATCGTCCCAAGTAAATATATATATTATACCGAGGTACATCATGTCAAGTGTTGTGACTATCGTCCCAACTAAATATATGTATTATACCGAGGGACATCACGATCAAGAGTTGTGACTATTATGCCCTCTACATATCTGTATTATACTTAGGGACATCACGGTCAAGTGTTGTGACTATTATCCTCACTTAATATATGTTTATATCGAGGGACATCACGACCAAGTGTTGTGTACCGAGGGACATCACGACCAAGTGTTGTGACTATCGTCCCCACTAAATGTCTGTATTATACCGAGGGACATCACGATCAAGTGTTGTGACTATCGTCCCCACTAAATGTCTTTATTATACCGAGGGACATCACAACCAAGTGTTGTGACTATCGCCCCAACCAAATATCTGTATTATACCGAGGGACATCACGATCAAATGTTGTGACTGTCTTTCCACTAAATGTCTTTATTATACCGAGGGACATCACGACCAAGTGTTGTGACTGTCGTCCCCACTAAATATCTGTATTATACCGAGGGACATCACGGTCAAGTGTTGTGACTATCGTCCCAACTGGATATCTGTGTTATACCGAGTGACATCACGGTCAAGTGTTGTGTACCGAGGGACATCACGACCAAGTGTTGTGACTATCGTCCCCACTAAATATCTGTATTATACCGAGGGACATCACGACCAAGTGTTGTGACTGTTGTCCCCACTAAATGTCTGTATTATACCGAGGGACTTCACGACCAAGTGTTGTGACTATCGTCCCCACTAAATATCTGTATTATACCGAGGGACATCACGGTCAAGTGTTGTGACTTTATATATATATATTGTCTCCACTAAATATCTGTATTATACCGAGGGACATCACGGTCAAGTGTTGTAACTATATATATATATATATATATATATATATTGTCCTCACTAAATGTCTGTATTATACCGAGGGACATCACGACCAAGTGTTGTGACTATCGTCCCCACTAAATATCAGTATTATACCGAGGGACATCATGACCAAGTGTTGTGACTATCGTCTTCACTAAATATCTGTAATGTATCAAGGAATATCACGGCAAATTATCCTGACCATTATCAAAACTAAATATCTGTATTATACCGAGGGACATTACGACCAAGTGTTGTGACTATCGTCCTCACTAAATGTCTGTATTATACCAAGGGACGTCACGACCAAGTGTTGTGACTATTGTCCCCTCTAAATGTCTGTATTATACCGAGGGACATCACGACCAAGTGTTGTGACTATTGTCCCCACTAGATATCTGTATTATACCGAGGGACATCACGACCAAGTGTTGTGACTATCGTCCCCTCTAAATATTTGTATTATACCGAGGGACATTTAAGTTGAGTGTTGTTCGTTTCTGCACAGAAACAGTTAATATCTGTATTATACGGGGTCAGTTGAGCTTCAACCATTAATGATATTATAGGCCCTTATTAAGTTTTACATTCTCATCACGGTTACGTGAGCATTGCCCTCCCTGATGAAAACGAATCAGCCATTGTTCGCAGTCTTTCAGTTAAACCATATACGCCAATATATTTTTTTCTTTTGTGATCATCCCGATATTCATTGGACGCATTTTCATATCAAGAATGAATAAATCGGTATTATTGCAGAAACACAGCATCCGAGGTCTAGCGTGGCACGGCGAGAGGGTCTGTGTGTCGGTAACTTACGACTCTGGGACTGACACCGGAGATTTCCACACTGGCGATATTCCATAAACCTGTCATAGGTCCGCAAGCGCAAATTGATTATCCTTCGTTTTATGATCTTATGAAGGGTGTTCATCGTCCGCCTTGCGCCTACCCCCTGGCCAGAACGATGGGGGAATCAGTTGCCATCTTCCGAGAACAAACCAGTATTATATGCAATAAATCCAGATTTGTTTGAGTCAGTTTCGACTGTGTATGGATATTATGGAAAAGCAACATGACGTCATTCTATTTCACGACCGGAGCTTATTCTGCAGAATATCAGTTGTTTCATCTGGAGTGTGTATCAATCTTTATTTATTGAAATGAAAACATATTTTTATCTAATAATTTACATTCGTATATAGTCTTAATTTCAGAAAAGGCCATATCACTGCAGGCGAGGAGTGAGTAGATTAAATACAAGCAATGTAAATAAATAAATGATCGTTGGGAGAAGAGAGATATTCTTTGTCAATGTGTTATAGGAAATATTTCGATTTTGAAATGTTTTTGCATACAAAGAGCATAGAGTGAAAGATATTTACATTTTTATAACTTTACTTGCTCTATATTCAAGTTCCTGTTAAAATCAATTATATCCCTGAATTCTCGCAGCTCTTTTTTAGTCCTGTGTGTTAGTTTGGGAACTAAAACACCCTTGCACTCGAGTATTTCCGTCGAACCAATCAGGCAAGAGGTGGGCGGAGCTTGTTACTGAGCTTGCTGGCAATTGGCAGGCGACGTGAAATGTGGGCGGAGCCTGTTAACGAACTCGCTGTCATTTTCCAGTCGACGCGAGAAGTGGGCGGAGCTTGTTACCGAACGCACCTCCTGTGTGGAGATGACAGCTTCTCAATATTATTATTTTTTTTTTTGGCACTGTCACGCTTTTATGTTTAAGAGAAAAGGTGATCCAAAATATATTAGATTATAAAGACTTTCACATCATTTGGAGTTGAAGGGGAAGAGTATAGACGAGATTGACAGCTGTCAGGTCGATCAATGCCATCTCTGTCTGTATCAGTATGATAAAGCGACCAATCGGAGGCTTTGAAAGTGGTTACACGTTGTGAAATAAAAAAAAATATAACACAATGTTACTGGATTTATCAGATGGTGTATCAGTTGTGAAACAGACGTAGTATTATTTTATATACATATATGATTATTTTTCAGTGTCGTAGATACAGTACTTATTTCATTGTTTGTCTTATTGTTCCCGGCAAGATGGCCGCCATCTTGAAAAGAAAGGGAAAAGGGAAAAAAAGAAGTAACTATTTTCAAGATGCTTCTATAACTAAATCAAGTAAACCTTTTTTTCAGCTATCCTTTTTTATTTGGTGTAATATATAGAATATAAAATATGATATAGATAATAGAAGATCTTTAATAAATGCTGTTAAGACTTATTTAACACTTATTTCTATTGTTCAGTGTCTAGCTTAATGCTGCGGCGATATATTAACTTTGTCAGTATTGATATTGTAAACGAACCTAACACAATTTGCTAGCACACTAACAGCTGAAGCAAGAAGACAATAGTTTATATTTCAACAATATTATATAATGGATATATAATTTAAATCGGAAAGCTATTTACAGTCCAAGGTTATTTTCAGTAACCCATTTAGGGCCGGTATTTCATATCCCAATCCGATCACAAACATATTTAAGACGAAATTTGGATCTGAGAATATAATCAATAATTTTCTATGAAATATTTTTTTTTTCTTAAGCTAGACTACCTGAAAAAAAAAAAATAAAAAATAAATAAACGAATTAGGATGAGAATTGTCAGCCCTTCAAAATAAAAGAGTCATTACTTGTCGAAGCATCTCTATTCCCTGCTTCGGCTCACATGCACTCAGGTCTCTATCCAGGCAGATACCAATTAAATTTACGAGCGAATTAAAATGTCGGATTATGAGCTAGCTGAAATTGATACGGTGACAATAAGATTATAATTGGCCAATGTAACGCCCACTTCTTGAAAACCATTATTGATATTTTTGCATGTTATGGCGTTGGGTTAATTAGCTGAAGTATAAATTTCACGAGACTGGAATTTTGCATAGTCTCGGGAGATCAATAATGATGAAATAAAATTAATGATTAAATTACTGTTTATTGTGCTTTGGTCTGAAAAGAGCAATGTTTTCTTTTCTTTTTTTCTTTTTTCTGCGTTTTCCCTCATTTTGTTTGTTTGTTTGCTTTTTCTTCTTTATATTTAATTAAGTTATGTTGTACTTTTGTTTTTATTTAGTTTTTCAAAATTAATAACTTATTATGTTACATTCTTATCGAAGTTTGTTTATTTGTTTGTAGATTTATATATTCATATCTTAACAATATTTTATTGTCTTGAATGTGTTTTAACTGTATTGTTTTTTGTTTTTGTTTTCATTTTTTAAATATTTTTATTTCTAAGCAGAGAGAAATTGATTACAATGTATCACTGTGAATATTTATTGTATTAAACATTTCCACTTGATAAAGTCAGCAAGGGAAGACAGCAGGGGACCCTTTCTGATCCGTACACATACACAGTACTAATACAATACCATAACACCGAGAAGGACCACTTCGCCGCCCCCACATCCATCCCATATCCGCCCGGCCCCGTGGGCCCGCCAGAGGGCATCTAGGCCTCCGGTGGACTAGTCTCGTCCACCGACCCCTTCTATGGCCGTGAAAGGAAGGGATCGATGTGGATATTTGGTTTGTTTTTGTTTAACGTCCTATTAACAGCCAGGGTCATTTAAGGACGTGCCAGGTTTTGGAGGTGGAGGAGAGCCGGAGTATCCGGAGAAAAACCACCGGCTTACGGTCAGTACCTGGCAACTGCCCCACGTAGGTTTCGAACTCGCAACCCAGTGGTGGAGGGCTAGTGATAAAGTGTCGGTACACCTTAACCACTCGGCCACCGCGGCCCCTCGATATAGGGAGACAGACACGTATCGTTCTAAAGGTATACTACTTACTCTATATATACCACCCTATCCCTCCCTTACTACAACCATGGCCCGGCTGATCAAAACTATCGTTATTTAACTGATATATTTTTCGAAAAAAAAAACATTTGGCCGTGGTTATAAACACACAAATGACCTCAATGTATTTATCTGTTTAGTCCCAAATCTCTTTGTTACGTATTTTTAGAATTTTGGGCATTTTTTCAAACGCGTTATTACGCCCTTTTTCTGCGTTATAACGCAAATATACGGTTTTATTTCCGTAATGATGTGTTGTTTTTTTTTGCGTTATAACGTGTATCACAATTAAATGTATTTAATCTAATTGACACTTAATTGGCTTTCGTAGCAGACATAATTATCAAACTATAAGCAGTTAATTAAGTTATGCAGATATAATTTAATTTTGTATGAAACACGCATTTTCATTGACTGAAATAATGTTGTTATACCTCCATAACAAAATTTTTGACGTTGCGAAATGTAACGTCATTTTTGATTGGCTGATGACGTCGACGTTGCGTAATAATTTATCACAGAAAAGAGTTCGCCAAAGAAAGTGAAATATCTTGGTGTGTATAAGACGAAATTAAATTATAAGGATTAACATTAATTATTTTTTCTGTTATACAGTCATAACAGAAAAAAATGGAGTGTACTCTAAATAAACCGCGAAGCGGTTTATGAAGAGAGTACACTCCAGTTTTTTCTGTTATGACTGTATAACAGAAAAAATAATTGATGTTAATCCTTAAATAGAAAGCATCACAGACATGTAAAGTTTGTTGAACTGCATATTTGTTGTGTTTAAGGTTCACAACGAAACGATAACCTCGCTATAAGTAAAACATCATACTTCAGAACGGGATCAATATTGTATTAGCGAATATAACATCCGTCAAAAACGGATATTCTTTTGGGAGATATAAAACGAAATGAATTTGACACATTCTGGTTCTTTATGTGTTCAGTAAACATAGCGGTTTGCTGCTGTAGGATTTAGGGGGCTCAGCGCAGGTACATGTAGGTAGAATTCTAGTTCACAATTAGTGCATAAAGGTTTTAGCAGAAATTGCGATTGTTGTAGATATGCGATATCAGGGATAAACAAAGAGAAATATCATGTAGTAATGATTTTATCAAAAATCAAAGCACTTTGTATAATGAATAGTTCCTTTCCAGACGAGTTGGAACATCACAGATTAACATATTCGTACACATTTACATACACATTAAGGTTTGATTGATAGCTCAAATGAGTGTACATGTACTTATAACGATTCAGTTGGCACGTCCGGTCGAGGTAAAAATCGGAACAATTCGGCAAATTCCGTCTATGCTCGGAAGCGAAACTCAAATGTATGCCATATTCTTTAATATTAAATATCTGGGCTGTCAGCGAATTTGAGATGTATTGATGGATCGAGGAATCCACGAAGACGCCACGATAATCAGTCACATGCATATACATGTCTTATGTTATTAAGGGGAAAACAAAAAATGCTATAGTCTATTTTTCCTTCATTGATGATAATTGAAGAACTCTTTTCATCTTTATTATTTTCTTTTTCTCTTATTGTTTGCAGGTTAAACGCTGATGCATATTGAATGTGAAGTGATTTCTGTATCAATGCGCTGTCGTACATCGAGGTTTGATTCCAAGCCTGCACGGAATCTACCGAGATGGCCCGATAGGATTCTGGATATTCAGGCACGAAATAGACATTGACATTTAACACGTGGAGAATGTGTAGCAACTAGGAAGCATTGCACATGAGGAGGGAGGGTAGAATCTGAGGAACAAAGTGTGTTAAAAAGGATGTATCTATCGAACCAGATCAATTTGACTGGCACACGAGGAAGCTGATTCTGGGAAACGACGCGGAGGCGGAAATGCCAAAGAATGAATTAGGGAGGGACACTAGAGCGAACCATCACACGAGAAAATTGGCACGTGAAAAGGGCGAACAGTAAATATGTTACATTTTGTACTTAAGGAAATAATTTGGCACGTGAGGGACATGAGCTCGAGTTTTGCAACTTTTAGTGTTGTCAAACAGCAGGAGCTATGTCAATTCGAAAATCGAATGAAATAAAGATACAATGTCGCTTACTCGACATATTCTAAATACGTATTAAACTGAACATCTGTAAAATCAAACGGAAACAAATATACTAATTATATTGATACTCCTGTCATTTCACCACCTACAATAGTATGCTCGACGATAAGGAAGACACTTCGAGATATATTAATTTGTTACGAATTAAAATCTAAAGTACACTTCAACTGGGATATTTCCAATTTTTAGCCGTAATGCGATTTTTTCACTTGTTTCTATCGAACATTAGTGTCTGTACAACAGAGCCAAATGGTGGTAGGTGGCGCCACTTGGCTTCCTGTATGGCCGGTACTCCAGTATCCCCGAATCAACCAGCCAATTTACGCATTTATCTGTCTATAGGATAACCTCTATACAAGAACAGTGTAATGGTACCGATAACAGGTCCTCCGAGGACAGTTTTCATGTCCTTCATAAACTTTTTCTCCATCACTCTCTGAAGCCATTCTCCACGGGATACCAATAACGGCCAAATTTATGACTGTAGCGGCGTTCTGATTGCCCGTAGTGTCGCGATCACAGCTTAATCATTTTCCTTTACTATTATTTGATTTATCTTCGCTGTTTTTGGTTTTTAACAAGGACAATCGAATTGGTGTGGTCTTTTGAGAAATATAAAGATAATGAACACGTGTGTAATTGACAAAAAGAAATGTTATTCCCTGATTCGGTCGCTGCATCACAAAGTTATCGGTGGCGTAGGAATACAAGAAATTGCTCGAGCGAGACGGACGTACTCTCAAAGCAATTGAGCAAGGAGCTCACATATATATTAAGTAAATACTACTTTCAGCATGAAATGGAAATCATATATGTTATTTAAATTAAGAAATACACATTTTAATACAATGTAATTAAGGTCTTGCCAAAATTGAAAACGTGCAAATCCTCATTGGTACTGTGTATGCTGGAAGGAAATGAGGAGTTTTATTAAGTTAGTTTTGTTGAGAAATTGAGTAGCTGGAGTTAGCTTTCGCTGTGCATTTAACATGCAGTTTAAAGGACTACGTTTATATCTTCACTATAGGAATGTTCTATATATATGACTTTAATTTGTCTTCAGTGTGGTAATTATGTTTAAATAGTACGACAAACGAGTTTAGTTTTAATGACTTCAGTATAATGTCTTCTTAACAACATTATGAGGTCAAAAACCTATACAATTGTTCGATTAGTTGACTCGGCTACGAATTAAACTCTTAAACACCTACCTATCAACAAAGTACGAGTTAATAAACACATCGACGAGTGAATTCGGCAAGGGGTTCAGCTTATGTACATGTATCTTTTCCTATTATCAAAGTGCGTCAAGACAACCGATTATGTAAGTATCTAAAGAAACGGTTTTTTATAAGGTCCTGGTTTTATATGAGAGAAACTCTATGGCCCCCTTATCTCGATTTCTCGATTAATAAGTGTATTATTTTGTCTCACGTTTAAACGGGCTATTCTCCTTGTCCACCATCTTGTATCGTCACTGGTCGTGTGAAATGATGTGACTGATTGATTGATTGATTATCAAATCTTATTCTGTGTGAACCCGTTCAGATTCAGTGTTTTTTTTTTGTTTTTTGTTTTTTTTTACATGAATTCTGCCTTTTTTGATGTCAGTATCAGTGGCACTCACGAAACATCTTTATTATAGGTAAGTTATAATTACCTATGTTAATATATCAATAGTGTTTATTTTTATGCTTACCGTTATTTCATGCTCTGGGCTACAGCTTGCATTTAACTCATTCGGAATAATAACGTCACATCAATGACGTCACATTAAAGATGACCCAATAGTCCTCTCCTAATCAAATGGTGTTGTAGCAATTTCATTTTCGTTTTTGATATAATGCATTTTAAGCAAGCAGAAGAACAATTATTTGCATTATTTAGCCGCTCAAGAACATGAACATGTCTCAAAAACATTTCTTTTACATTACTATAACAAAACCAATCAAATTAACAGAATTTTCTGTCTTATTGCCATCTCCCTCCGCTGTGTTGTATTTTTCTAATCTTAACCAAAAGTTGATTAGAAAACACCTGCGACAGGAAACCCAGTCTTTTAATCAAGGTATATACATGTACAAAAATGTACTTTAAATACCAGCCCTTAATAAACCTCCTGGTCTACATAAAGTCCGAATAATGACACATATTGGCCTGACATTGCTCTCCAACTAGATTAAAAAGTACACGTGTAGTTATAAAATGCATGAAAAAAAAAAGAGTATAATTTGGATCTTTATATACATTTATATACTATTTTTTTGCAATTTTTTATGTTATGTTATAAAGTGATGACAGTAAACTTCATCCCTAAGCCTTTTACAAATTCAATATTAAATTTGCGACCAATTATCCATTGTTCTTTCCTGCTGATATTGGGAGGATAACTCCTAAAATTGCAGTCATTAAGTGATATATCTCTGTACATTGTATTCCATATTATAGATTCGGGACGGTATGATCATGGCCATAAAGCCTGAAAATAGCGTGTTAGCTCTTGTGGAATATGAAATTACTTGCTACATTAGAAAATGACCATTGGTAGACTTGTTTGAGTATTTATCCCAAAAGAGCGTTACGGCAAAAGCCAAATCACAGTAATCAATACAAATGTACATCTTTTACATCCGTCGATACACAATAAACATCAGGTTTAATTTGTTTTGATTCAACAGTATCATATTTTCATATATTACAACAATGACTTAATTGTGAATAATTACACCATTTTAGAAAATATATAGCATACAGTGTATTTCTAGTTCTATAAGAAAACAATAATTTGGGGGTAAGTGATACCCCCGTGTACCTGTCATCATTAAATGTTAAATTGACATTCGGTCGTTGATATGAGTTGATGCCCATTTTCAATTTCTTTTAAATGCTGTTTTTGATTTTACAATTTAGATTTCTAGCATCTCCGACTGAATGGTTAGGAGTTTTCACAAGGAACTCCGTTTTACTCTCATACTAAGACCCCTCGTTTCCATCCGGGCCACGAAGGGTGATTGGCATAAGTTGATACAACTTGATGATGGAGGTTTTCATTATTTGCTTTGTCTATTGCTTGATTCCTATTTGAAGGTTCTGTTTGCTTGTGTCTCTTAAGGAGAAACCTTACCCAACGAGTATTTATGTAAATGGTGTTTATAAGATGATACGAGTTCATGATTGTTTGTCAATAAAAACGTCGTGTCATAGAACGATGCTATTATATATATCTGTGTAATCATTTACATTGTTTCGTAAAATGGTAATGCTTTTTATTATCAACAATAATCTTACACTTATAAAGTCAGTTTATGAAGCTCTTTGACGAGTCAAGTCAAGGCTGTATCTTCTCAACTGTTCCAAATTCTTCTGATGTTACACATATGAACCTGTATAAGAAAAAATAATGTAAACACGATGTTAAACATTGGATTTGGTTTGGTTTGGTTTGATTTGTTCAACGTCCTATTAACAGCTAAGGTCATTTAAGGACGGCCTCCGGTTTTTGCGATATGCATGCGTGTGGTGAGTGCGTATGTGTGTTTTGGAACTTTGCCTTTTCCCGCAGTGCAAGTGTGATTTAGGCTCCCATTTTAGCGTCCACATAAATAACTTCGTGGTATATATGGAATAATTCATTTCTCGTTTTTCTACGTTTTTTCAGGTATGTATGACCAATGTTTATTTTGTATATCCCTTTTTCTCTCTGTATGTCTCAAGTTTGTTACTTAAATACAATACAATTCAAACCACACAAAATTCATCAAAAGGAACCAAGGTATAATATTACCAATTGGTTGGGAGCCGAGCCACGCTAATGTATCAAGGTGCCGCATTTCAATTTGTTAGAACTTCATGAGCGTTCGCCAGTTGCCTCTTGATTTTGTTGACACGTTCCTTAAATAGTCTAATTGTTTTAAAATTACGGAAAACAATAACAATAAAGACACGTAGCGGGCTAAAATGCTCGAAGTTTATTGTTTCCAACGGCCGACAGTTGGTGCTGACAGATATGTTATGCATAGCAACTAACACCAGACCTAAACCAAAATAGTCTGTTCGTTTGCAGTCTGACTGCAGACTGAGCACTGCCCTGGTTCGTCTTGGGTCTGAAGAGTTAATCATTATCTTCTTGCAGTGTAATAAAGACTCACTTTTTAAGCTGCTACGTCGTCGATTAAAACAAGAATAGGTTGTGTCAGATCTTTATGCGACAGCAAACGTCATTACAATGACCGGTGCAATCATCTACAAATTAGACTACCTCTATTTCTGTTTGAAATTCAAAGTGAAAAATCTATCGTACTCCGTCTCTATACTTGACAGTACAGTTTAGAAAGCTGTTATTAAGTTGTTCTTTCATCATTTTTAATGTTATTTGAATATGTGTTTATACCAGGGGTGTCATGTTATGCATTTTTGTGACTAGCAATGTCTACTCTGTAACATCTTTAACTTATTATCTTTAACACTGTTGAAAAATCTCTTCTTGGTGTCTCATGATGGTAAATCCTCCATCGTTGCTCCTTAAATATTCATGCTTTGTAGCTTTAACACATGCTAAGTAAATAATACACTAATACAATGGGCAACACATACTGTTTTACGTTTTATCAATACAATAATGTCAAGGACATGTAGCATGATTGACGGGACCACTTAAAGAAAGTGCCATTGCATTGAGATAACACTTTTGAAATGGTAACTTCATTTTCTATCCGGGTGAACAAGACCTTGCTGCCAGCTCAAGCCTGAGCACCAAGCACAGGACGACAAGTACCAGGTGTATAGGTCAAGTTCACTCAGTCAGGAGACCGAACCCATAGCCATGTCAAAGTCATACGTACGTTTAAACTATTGTGGAACATAGGTTACTAGCCCTTATCATATTACTACAATGGGAACTTATCACAATATGTTAAATGAAAATGATCAAATGCAGTTACGACATTCAAGCATAGAGTTAAAAGCATTCGCGATATTCGAGCAGTACACAATATGTAATATAATTTTCTCTACAAAGTAGGTTTGTGTCATAACGTTTTTATTATCAATTACAACTCAATTTTTGATATTCATAGTAACCTGCATTCAAATCAAAAGTAATTTTAGCCTAGCCCCAAAGTGTACTTAAGACATTCTAGTTGTTTAAAAGATGAATTAGTATCTTAGATGCCCTTCAAAAATGCCAACTAGCTATCAGCATCCTATAGATTTGTCTTCCGACTCATTTTTATTTTTAACCAATGGATTTAAACACAGAGTGGAACTTCGTTAACTCGAAGTCGACGGGACCACGAGAAAACTTCGAGTTATCCAAGTGTTCGAATTAAGCGAGTTGTAATTTTTGATGAAAAGTTTGGTCAATATTTGTCAACATTATATAATCATTTTAACTCCGCTCTGTCGCTTATTAGTTTAGTGTGAAGACTGGTTAATACATGTACATGTACATATGTAATGCTTCGTTCTGTCACTCGTAGTTTGGTTTAGTTTTGCCGATAGACACTCACGATAGAGTTTACTTTCACTTAGTTACTTCAATAACGATCTGATGTTCATGTCATGATTGCAAAAGGTATAACGATAAAACGGAATTTTACAGAATAACAATTGATTAATGTTATATCAAATAACCGCGTTTACATTTAACACAGATTATATGTAAAACGTAACAGAACCATTACCTTATATTGGACATATAAAATACTTATTGGTAGTTCAACTTACGTTTTACCGATAACCGATAACCACGCCATTTCCATGTTTATTAGTACAGGAAGTTGGGCTGAGCATGTGCGTATAAAATGTTACTGTTACTGAGTTGGCGTGTTATCCGATTTAATATACAGAAGTGACCGTTACAGTCGTACTCTGAACACCTCGGCAGTAATTACGCTATTGTTTCAGCTGTTTAAAGATTTAATAGGCACCGGTGACTGTTTCATTTCTACACCTGTAAAAACATCAGCCGAGTACCGGTGTATCTTATCTGGTTTACTTTTAAACCAAACGGGTTTAACATACAATGTACTACTTTGCTTTGACAGGTTCATATATCACTCAACAGCATTGCCTGTTACACTTCCGTTAATTAAAAGAGCTGCGAAAGTGACTTTAATAAATGTATTACTTTTATCAAAGCTTAAAAAAAACATTTTTTATTACTTCACAATCAAATTATAATTTTCTTCGCCGACCATATAAATATAATATCAGAATTTCTCTTATTCAAGTTTGAAGATCAACCTTAACACTTTGAGCTATCTACAGGACAATATTACGGGGAATATTTTTATAGGAAAATGAATTCCCTCCATAGACTAAAGTAAATGTGGCAGATATTTATTTATCAACGTATATTCGTACTTATGCGAGTGTGTGCTCACCTAGGATCAGAAATGTTATCTATTGATTTAAGCAGCATTGACGCACAAGTAAAAAGAGAGGTAACCCAAACAAGTCAATGGCTCTCGTATTGGTGATATTGTTCGCTTGCTTCTTCAGTTTGATCTTTATTAAATGTCATTGCTACTTAAGTTTAGACATTTTTCTGTTTGTTGACTAGACAAATTATATTTTAATAACATTATATTTTCAAATAAAAAACAAAACAAAACAGAACAACTTACTAATTAATTCATAATTCTGAGGTTTAACTTCCTTTGGAAATACTATAGAAACATGCCAAAAAGAAAAGAATGAATATTAGAGAAAGAGTATGAAAAGGAAAAAAAAAGGAAAGAATGTGTAGGAGAGAAATAGTATGAAAAGGAAAAAGAAAAAAAGATAGGGTCACAGGTGTTGCAATATAGTTAGCCGATCAGCAGATTAGGTGAAAATACAATAGCAAATGCAGTTTCTGCAGACTAAACTACACTGCTTGAATGTTTGTTTGTTTGTTTTTAGGAATTTAACATCCTCGCAATACCCAGGGTCATATGAGGAGTTATGAGGAAAGAAAGGTGATATTCAAGATCCCAAGTATTGCAATCGGGACAGAAGATCTTTTAAGTCTCTACAATGTCCATTAGATAGAAGACAGGGAAGAATATCACCCATTTTTTAGGGGGTTTCATTTAAGTCGCCTCTCACGACATACAATGAGTTCCAGCAGTCATAGTATTTACCGGCTTCTGCCCTGGCACTGTATACATGTAATAGTCTCTGACGATATGCATTCCATTGGACTTTAAATTCTTACCAAATATATCTGTAAACCACCTCACGATATCGCCATAATTTATCGGGTGAATGGAACACACAATATCTTCTTTTAATTTTTGGTTTGTTCGACTGTTTTGAAAACGTATTTCAATTTATCAAACTTAATTCCATATGTCTCCTTTATCATCACTCATCATTATTTTGGGATTTTTTTTTTTGATTTTTTGGTTTTGTTTTGTTTTTTTTTTAATTTTTTTTTTTAAATTCATATTTGTATCAATGCATCGTCTTAATTGTTTGATTCAGCCTTACATTATTCCACGGTGATTTTTCATAATAATCATATAATCATTTAATCTTAGTGATGTTGGAGTAGCTTCCCTTTAGGTAAAATTGCTTGGTTTTGTAATGTACAACATGCTATCAGCAGCTCAAGCTCATTTATATACGGCCTCCCCTATGGTTGGGGGGGGGGGGGGGGGGGGGGGGGGGGGGGGTGAAACAAGCAGAACAGTCTTGCATGCATAATCTGGGGGTATACTGACATTCGTGTTATCATTTTTTTTTTATATTCTTACGCTGGAAATTGATACTAAGGAGATGAAGAATGAACGATATACAAGGTCAGTTTTGCTAATATTTTATGCATTTACACAATAAAAAGTAATTTCCCCTTTCAATCATATTATATAATCTATCCATATATGATTCTTAGACCCATTGTTTTAGTCATATAACAAACATTGATATACACATGCATGTCCAATATTTGGGTTCTACAGTTCACATAATTGGATTGAAAAGGACAATAACTACATATTGTGTAAATGCAAATTATATTGTAAACCTTTTCAATATGTATCTATGTGCTGTTCTTTTTCACTTCCTTAGTACCAATTTCCGGTGTGCAAGTATACCAAGTGGTAATACACTTCCGGGATATTGAACTTATGCTATCCTAGTCAAGGATTATGTTGTCCATATACTGTACTTTCCTGAGCTCTTGCTAGTTTGTAATGACCAATCGTGTCTGTCTGTCTGTCTGTCTGTCTGTCTATTGTAACTGGATGCCGCTGTAAGGAATCCGTGTCTTCTGTGTAGTTGCATTTTAAGGTTGTTTATATACAAATTAACATAATGCATCATGTCTGCATTGCAACCGCAGTCATATGACCTTGTACTTTTTAAGGAGTCTTCATGCAAATGTATATTTTTTATTTGTATTTTGCCATCGCTTAATCGATTTCGAGTTTGAATTATGGTTTCGTTATTATGTCGGTATTTTTTTTATCTTATAAGCCGCGACCGTAATCCATCAAAATTTAAAACAGTATACGGTATGAGGGAATAACGGTTATGTTAAACTCTACAAGGGGAGTTTGACGCCCATGCATCTAAAATGACACACACGATATTAGCACCTTCTAATACAAATTGAGAGTTAAGATACAGTAGAGTGAAATAATTTAAACTACATTATAGAGTCGTTTAGTCCTTCATGCATTCGTCTGTAATGCTAGTAAATTGATATCGGATAGGCGACCGAGGACACGCAATATAGATTTTTATGCAAATGAATGATATACTTTTTAAAATTCTACGACTGACGTTGGCTTGTGAAAAAAATGTATCTTTCATTATTTTTTTTTTCTTTCCGTTCGGAGCCATTCAAAATTTTGATAGGTTGCTTGCCACTTCCTTCGATTTAATGATTATTAGCATTATCTGCAAATAAAACGGCTGAGCCTTTGCATCTCTGTTTATCTCTATCGTGGGTTGAAATTCCTTTTTGGTAAATTTAGAGTACTTTCTAACATCATATTAATCATAGACTGTAAGTAGATTGCTTCCATCAAGAGCTGTTCTACTTCATGATATCTATATCTCCATAGAGCATCAATTTCTATGAACGAGCATATGCAGTATAATTAGACACAATGAGTTATTTTCCATAGTGTGCTTCGGATGGGAAGGATGGAAGTAAATATCGAAGAGTGACAGTAGATTTGTAATAAATGCTGGTACAGAGTTGCTCCATGTCTTTTCAGAGAAATATGTCTATAAAAGGTTTATGTTTTCGTTTTAAATTTTATTTTTATGTGAAGTTCATTCAACAGTGAAGACATTCTCAACTGTACGTAATCATGGGCCATTTTGCAGAGTTATGAAACAATCGCCAATATTTTTCTCTGTAATATCACTTTTCTGTCAAAGACCAACTTACAGTTGAGTGTAGACTAAAGGTTACACAAAGTGCACTCCGAGTGCACTCCGTTTGGACTCCAGGTAAACTTGGAGTGCACTCGGAGTGCACTCCAAGTTTACCTGGAGTCCTATCAGGCCCCAATCCTACCTAAGATCACATGTACCTGTAACCAAGTACATATATACATAATATTTATAGATAGATGTATACTCTTACATATTTAGACTCCTTAAACATGTAACAATAAGATATGTGTTACTGTTTTATCTTTGTATATATCATCTTATTATTTTGTTGGGTCATTTTTCGTTGGTTAACTAACAGCATCTATATATATAATATAATATATTTTTTCTATTAGTAAACCCTACATAAAATGAATAGATCTGGCACTTCGTTGAAAAATGTATGATAGCATTCCTTTGATTTGAAGAGTTTTAACAAGCCACGTCAATTAGTAGAAAATTGGCAATAAACAAAAATGTATATAAATTTGGCAAGTTGTTTGTGGTCTCTCAAAATGTAGAGTTTGATTGTGTACTGGACATAACTTGTACTCGAAGTACTAAGTACTGTTTTTAATATATTTCAAATACTTTTCTTCCAACAGTTTATATTTACCTTAGCATACAATAAAAAAGAAAGTTTTTTTTTATCACCTGGGTAGCATATTCCGGATCTAATGTCTAATTTTGATTTACAGTTTAACATCAGACTTACATTTCTATTTGGTAAACCAACCATTTTTTTGTCATGCTTGCCTCATTAAATCCAGGTCATACATGGAGTTCTTTTAACAGTTATATCAGATACATCCTCCTCCTCCTCCCCCCCTCCCCCCCCCCCCCCCAACATCCAGGTCAATATTTACCTGTATATCAAGCGTGATTACAGGGGTGTGGAGAAAAGACAGATTTACACTGACCCCAATAATGACCCCTTCCTCCAAGTTTACCTCGTAAGGTGTGAAGATCTGGACAGGTGTACACACGGTCATCTAACTAGATAAAGACCCCCTTAATTGTTAGATGGAAACTGGTCATCACCCCTTACCTTTACCTAGCCCCAGTTTCCTCTGGCCCTATTACAGTATTATTAAAACAGTTATAAGTCATTTATAGAAAAAAAAATATTTGAAAAAAAAAAATTCAAACTGGTTCTATTACTTTATGTCTTTGATATTATAATGGAAGCATGTATAGAGTATTAGAGGTCAATTTGTAAATCAACATAGATTAATATAATTTTCATGTTTGAGTTAAGTAAATACTTATCAAACATTCCATACACCAACTGCAGCGGGCCTTATGCATTTTTTTTTTTTTTTAAGTTTGAACATTTAACTTTATGATTTTATAATTGGCTTGAACAACCATTGTACATTCATGACCTGTATCTGTTACATACCATGTATGAGTGACACATATCATGATAGATATTGACTGAATGGGATAGAAAAAGATGTAGTTCCAACAGGTCAGTTTTACAGGTAAATGGTACATAGGTTGCCGTGTCCAACTGCCCTGAGGCAAATTTTACCTCAGGCTCTATACTCTTATTTCCTGGATGAGAACAATGTGTACTAATTACGGGTATAAAGCTATAGGTTGGTTTTGGGAAATGGTGAATTTACATTCATTATACAATTTTGAATTACATTGAATTTTTTTTTTTTTTTTTACTTTAATCTCTTTCTTTACAATTATTTTCATTTTCAATAGAGTTTGTCTTCTTAAACCTGTTAACCAATTTGTTAATGGTTTTACAACTTATCTTGACATTTCCACCTTAATTACACTGGTATTTAGTTTATACATGTAAATTTGGTCTGATTAAGGCCTCTCAAATGGAGAGCTACAGTCCTTTCCTTCAAGTCAGGAGATAATCTTACTGTTCTGTTAATTGGCCTGAGGTTATAACACTGTGACCCTGCTTTGCACAGCTTCATCATTTGAAGCCATACAGTGACAGTATTGACACAGGCATTTCTGTGAACTCAGGACAGTACCTGTAGCTGGCTCCTAAAACTCACCTGGCACAGTATCAGGGGTGTCAGGCCAGAGTCAGTCATGCATGGCCAATAATAATAGCAATTAAACAGATACTGTCATTTATTATGGGTAGTCCAGAACTACATACTTGTGTGTACGTTATGTCAGAACATTAATTTAACTAGGTAATGCTCGTGAATATGTACAGTTGTAAATGTATATTTTTCTAATGATACATTTAAATATATATAACCTATCATATATCAACTAAAATGATTGTTCATTTTATAATTACTTGCCTGAATTGAGTACATATATGTAGAGAATGTCTTATATAAAAAAACACATAATTCATTAAATACTGTAAACTTTCAATATTTTGAATAATCAATAACGTAATATAGATATATTATCTGAACTTCCTTTACAGTCATGATATATGTACAGTAATAAATATTCTAATTGAAATAATTTTCAATTCCTTAATAAAATGAAATACAATTTACTTACATCTTAATGAAATATGAAATAATAAGCAATTAACTTTCATAGCAACCTGATTATAGCATAAATTGTATAACTGTCTTTTATGGATCTTAATAAATATAAATTTAACATGTACAGTGTAGGCATTATTACCATGTATTAACATTAAAAGAAATATTCCGAGTAGACTAAACAAATGTTAATAGTAATAGTAACAGAACAAAAGTAATTTGTAAAAATCTATTTATTTGTATGTAAATTATATTAAAAGCATCAAAGTATTAATATATATATATGATATAGTCTGATTATAGAACTGGGGTAGGCATGGTGTCTTATAGGACTCCAGTTAGACTCGGAGTCCACTTGGAGTGCACTCCAAGTTTACCTGGAGTCCAAACGGAGTGCACTCCAAGTCCAAATGGAGTGCACTCGGAGTGCACTTGGGTGTAACCTTTAGTCTACACTCAACTGTATTTCACATACTTGTTATAAAGCTATTCTCCCAGAATCCCCGTAACTGATGTTGATGTCAATTTTGTTACAATACATAACTTCAATTAGTTCGTAATTACTGTCATCAAACTGAAATGTGTTTTCCTTTAGGAGTATTCTTACTATTAATGTAAAAGTATGTTCTCAGCGATTTTTGGGATACTTTTATATCTGAAAAACGGGTTGGCATCAAAGAGAAAACAAAACCGAGCAATAGACGTCTGCATGTTATAACAAATCGGATTTATTGTAATATGTTTTGTCGGAGAGTCGAAATCTATTTTTGAGCAGCTTGTTAAGTGTATCAATTTGTCAACAAGTACGGTTTCCACTCAGCGAGAAAGTGCAATAGTGACGTGTATCATTGCGAATTAACGAGGAACATCATAATCTCTCGGGATATTTTTACTACTGACGAACTTATTCTCTATCATCTGGGATTAAAGAGTACCTCTAACACGAGGTAAACATTTATCTTAACACCGATGTACTAGTTACGTGACTTTAACGCGGGCCCTTCTATGAGCAACAAGGGAATCTGTCATTAAATGCAAAACTCATTTGATATCCCGGTGGAAAAGAATATCGTTTTGAAAAATTGAGTAGTCAGGAAGCAAGTCAGAAGAACGAAATGTGTTATTTCTAAATGTATTTCCCAGTCAAAGCGACGTAATGGATTTTTAGATTATTGATACTGAGGGTGAGATGCTGTTACAGAAACGTCGGTTAAAACTCAGCAAAGACTTTACTCTAAGCTCAACATAGATAACAATTTTATCCAGTGATTATAGAAGATAATTTTCCACTTCTCCCGTTCTGATGTTTTTATTAATTCAGGTTATGTATAACCAGAAGCTTTTCATTAACGCCGCTCTGTATGGATTCGATATTTGATCATATGCTCAGTTAGTTGTAATGATGAGGCTGCAAAGTATTTCTTAAAGTTATCTCCCTTTCTATTGGTTATACAAAAAACTGTGGCCAGGAATGTCATTCGATGATAAATACCTGGATTAAATCATGGTTATGCAACAAAAGCCTTACCGAGATTTAATGTTTCATGCGTTAGATGATTACAATGATACCTGTATTATGAGTATAAGTACACCATATATTGTATGGATTTATACCTGTATTGTGATTATTAGTACACCATATATTTATTGATATATACCTGTATTGTGAGTATTAGTACACCATATATTCATTGATATATACCTGTATTGTGAGTATTAGTACACCATATATTCATTGATATATACCTGTATTGTGAGTATTAGTACACCATATATTCATTGATATATACCTGTATTGTGAGTATTAGTAAACCATATATTTATTTGGTTATACCGGTATAGTGAGTATTAGTACACAATATATCCATTGATATATACCTGTTTTGTGAGTATTAGTACACCATATGTTTATTCATATATACCTGTAAAGCGAGTATTAGAAAACCATGTATTCATTGATATATATTTATATTGTGAGTATTAGTAAACCATATATGTATTGATTTATACCTGTATAGTGAGTATTAGTACACCATATATTCACTGATATATACCTGTATTGTGAGTATTAGTACATCATATATTTATTCATATATACCTGTATTGTGAGTATTAGTACACCATATATTCATTGATATATACCTGTATTGTGAGTATTAGCAAACCATATATTCATTGATATATACCTGTATTGTGAGTATTAGTAAACCATATATTCATTGATATATACCTGTATTGTGAGTATTAGTAAACCATATATTCATTGATATATGCCTGTATTGTGAGTATTAGTACACCATATATTCATTGATATATACCTGTATTGTGAGTATTAGTACACCATATATTCATTGATATATACCTGTATTGTGAGTATTAGTACACCAAATATCCATTGATATATACCTGTATTGTGAGTATTAGTAAATCATATATTTATTTGGTTATACCGGTATAGTGAGTATTAGTACACAATATATCCATTGATATATACCTGTTTTGTGAGTATTAGTACACCATATGTTTATTCATATATACCTGTAAAGCGAGTATTAGTAAACCATGTATTCATTGATATATATTTGTATTGTGAGTATTAGTAAACAATATATGTATTGATTTATACCTGTGTAGTGAGTATTAGTACACCATATATTCATTGATATATACCTGTATTGTGAGTATTAGTACATCATATATTTATTCATATATACCTGTATTGTGAGTATTAGTACACCATATATTCATTGATATATACCTGTATTGTGACTATTAGTACACCATATATTTATTGATATATACCTGTATTGTGAGTATTAGTAAACCATGTATTCATTGATATATACCTGTATTGTGAGTATTAGTACACAATATATTCATTGATATATACCTGTATTGTGAGTATTATTACACCATATATTCATTGATATATACCTGTATTGTGAGTATTAGTAAACCATATATTCATTGATATATACCTGTATTGTGAGTATTAGTAAACCATATATTCATTGATATATACCTGTATTGTGAGTATTAGTAAACCATATATTCATTGATATATACCTGTATTGTGAGTATTACTACACCATATATTCATTGATATATACCTGTATTGTGAGTATTATTACACAATATATTCATTGATTTATACCTGTATTGTGAGTATTATTACACCATATATTCATTGATATATACCTGTATTGTGAGTATTAGTAAACCATATATTCATTGATATATACCTGTATTGTGAGTATTACTACACCATATATTCATTGATATATACCTGTATTGTGACTATTAGTACACCATATATTTATTGATATATACCTGTATTGTGAGTATTAGTAAACCATGTATTCATTGATATATACCTGTATTGTGAGTATTAGTACACAATATATTTATTGATTTATACCGGTATAGTGAGTATTAGTACACCATATATTCATTGATATATACCTGTATTGCGAGTATTAGTAAACCATAAAAATTATATTCATTGATATATACCTGTATTGTGAGTATTAGTACACAATATATTTATTGATTTATACCGGTATAGTGAGTATTAGTACACCATATATTCATTGATATATACCTGTATTGCGAGTATTAGTAAACCATAAAAATTATATTCATTGATATATACCTGTATTGTGAGTATTAGTAAACCATATATTCTATGATATATACCTGTATTGTGAGTATTAGTAAACCATATATTCATTGATATATACCTGTATTGGGAGTATTACTACACCATATATTCATTGATATATACCTGTATTGTGAGTATTAGTACACCATATATTCATTGATATATACCTGTATTGTGAGTATTAGTAAACTATATATATATTGATTTATACCTGTATTGTGAGTATTAGTAAACTATATATATATTGATTTATACCTGTATTGTGAGTATTAGTACACCATAAAAAATTATATTCATTGATATATACCTGTATTGTGAGTATTGCGAGTATAAGTACACCATATATTATATTGATGTATACCTGTGATGTAAGCATTAGTACACAATATATATTGTTGTTTTTATTGTGAGTATCAAATCAATACGTATGTATACATTGGGTGTACTAATATTCACAATGCATATAAATCAATGAAATTATATGGTTAAGATAATAAAGGAAATGATATACAATACGTACCTGTTGATCAATCTTTAGACTCGAAAATTGTCGTCTCTTTCGTCTGCTAGTGGACTGTTAGAGAAAGAAAAATGATCTGATGTCCATACTTTTCGCTTGAGACTTCTGTCTTTACTATCACAGGTGAAAACCAAGGCATCGTCAGTCTTGATACCGAGTCCGTTATTACAAGGAAGTTTGATATGTATAATATATATATTGTATAATATGTAGTATTATAAAGGGATTGGATGGATATTTTTATGTTCATGGCGGCTATGAATAGCAGTAGCTATCTGCATATCCCGTTGTGCGCGATTTAAAACCATAAAGAATAGTTTTTTTCAATGTTTAACTTTTGATAACTACAACATGTACGAAAATATGCTTAATTAAGGGACCAGACGATGATCCCGCCAATGAACCATCGTTTAGCTTGTCCTTGCGCTCCGCAAATTCCAGTCTTTTGTTGTTGTTTTTTTTTCTTTTTAATTCACAACAAAAAGTCATCAAATAACATCAAATAGAATAGTTTGTGTTGAATTAGAGTTTTTTTTATGTGAATTGATGGCGAAGAAAACGCAATTTACGGAAATGCAACGGTAACTACTTTTCATGAGTATTAATATGTAACTGATGTTAAGTGTGGAAAAAACAGCACGTGAAACGATGTTTTCATACTGTATTCATATTGTTTTCATGGTAAAAATGCATGATGTTTTCACTTGGCATGTTCATATACATGTATAGAGAATCAATACACAGAATGTACGTATACATATTGATATAATAGGCACATAAAATTACGTTATAAAACTGTAAATGCCCAGAATACATATTCACCAATTAATTTATACGTACATGTATGTATCAACTATAACAATACTGGAAGAATATGTATTTCACATATAGATATTATTCTATTTCTTTTACTATAACGTTTAATAACTGATGTCTGCCGTTGACATTATCTTTCTGCTTTTAAGTGCATGGTCGTGGTTTAATAGCACCAGTGTGCCTATACAGAACTTGTATCTATACATTCAGAACATTTCTAGATTCTCTTGTATAGGAAATGGAACGACAAACTACTACAACGCCGTCGTTTCTTTCCTGGAAATAAACCTTTGTCTTAGCTCTACAGGGAAATTACCTTTCCTGGAATGTGGGTATAATTACCTGCTTCAGACTGTGATTTTACTTTTTTATGTCTATTTATAGCCATGTGATTTCCCTAGGGCAGGACACTGTGTAGCGAATGATACAGTGACTTCTTTTAACATGTCTTCCATGACGATGATCTAACATTAAAACTGTCTGAAATTCTGAAAAGCTTATGATAAATCGGCATGGAGTTTAAAAGTTGAGTTCTGACGAATACGGGTAGCAAACGTAAGCACGTACAGTGTATTTATTATCGTTTTTGATATCCAATTAAAAAATATGATATTCATAAAATTATTTATTATCCTCGTTCTTTCTTGTTATTTGTTCACATTCACTTTGATTTCCTATACAAGTTTCTATCTGAAATTTTAATCTTGGTGTGTTTGCATATTTGTTTTGTTTGTTGATGTGCTCTTTCCCTAGCATCACTGACGTGTCCTAGAAGTACGAAATAAATGTTTGGTTGGCGTAGGTTCATATTCATGAATCGGAATTAAAATTCATCTTCCGTACAATCCTCTTGAGTATTGTGTGTGTGGAAGGGATTTCAGTACTAACATTTATTCTTATAAGTAATACCAACAAGATAAATGCATGAATTCACCTCTTTCATTTTTTTTTTTTTTTTTATCAATTTTATTTTATCTGCTATTACAATTGGTGATATTGCCAGGCGATGATATCACATATTCGTATCAGTTGTGTCAGTTCATGACATTAAGTAAAACGTCACCCATTAAATCAACGATTTGCGTGTTAGATATATTTCATTGCGTTTGGACGAAACAGAAATGTCAGATCCAGGTAACGACAACCCCTGCTAACAGAAATGTCAGATCCAGGTAACGACATTCCCTTGGTACCGATAAACCTTAGAATGTCTCCAGGACCCGTGACAATGATACTAAAATACTGTCAGATAAGTCTAATCGGGAATAACGATCTTTAACCTAATCAACGACAGTTTTCACGTGCTGACAAGAAAAGGGACCAAGACATTGGCGGTAAGCTAGCAAGCATTAAGAGTTTAATAATTCATCCGTCTCGAGTGTTTTTTCTCAGAGTGTGCATGCTGTTGTGATTAGTTAGGTGGTGATGCATGCATTTTTCTCTCATCGAATCTTGCTAATTAACGGATGAAACGAAAAGCACATGTATTATTGATTAATTGGTATGATTCTCAGCACACCGTTCATTAAGTTGTTCAAATATCTACATGTGTATCTAGTGGATTGATCTTTGAATGTCTATGTACATGTATGTACAGTATGATATAATTTACCTCTGTTAGTCGTCCCCTCTTATCACAACTGGTACAATAGCACAGTGAACATCGCACGTTCTGCACTGGAAGTCAATTGTTTTTCTTTGTAATTGAAATACATGTACAATTGTATATATATGCTCTGTATGATCTTGTCGAAACTGTTTTATTTGTTTAATCTTGTTTTATTCGTCTTTATTATTATCTTGTTAAATGCTATCTTTATGATTTTGGATACATTGTAAATTGCTATCATTATAATCTTGGATATATTGTTAAATGCTATCTTTACAATCTTGGATATATTGTAAAAATGCTTTCTTTATAATCTTGGATATTTTGTAAAATGCTATCTTTACAATCTTGGATATATTGTAAAAATGCTTTCTTTATAATCTTGGATATTTTGTAAAATGCTATCTTTACAATCTTGGATATTTTGTAAAATGCTTTCTTTACAATCTTCGATATATTGTAAAAATGCTTTCTTTATAATCTTGGATATTTTGTAAAATGCTATCTTTACAATCTTGGATATATTGTAAAAATGCTTTCTTTATAATCTTGGATATTTTGTAAAATGCTATCTTTACAATCTTGGATATTTTGTAAAATGCTTTCTTTACAATCTTGGATATATTGTAAAAATGCTTTCTTTATAATCTTGGATATTTTGTAAAATGCTATCTTTACAATCTTGGATATTTTGTAAAATGCTTTCTTTACAATCTTGGATATATTGTAAAAATGCTATCTTTACAATCTTGGATATATTGTAAAATTCTATCATTATTTAATCGTTCAATAGTATAGCATGCTAAACATGAGTCTACATTGCGACTTTACAGAAAATTGTACATTGCTGTTGTATTATCATGGGGCCATTGCGTTATTTGTTTGTTAATATGCATTTAAGTACATGTTAATTTGAGTATTTTTAATAGGGAATTGTGTGTTATCTCGCTCTATCATTGTAACATTTTTTGACTTAGGTATTTCTAAAATCGTGCATTGTGCATGTAATAATAAAATAATGTTGACTTGTTTGTGGAAATGACGCTTCTTGCATTGTAACTAATTCGAAGTAGTCTTTTGTTTAAAAAAAAAAAAAACACCGGAAAAAAACAGAAAAGGAAAGAAAAGAAAAGAAACGAGTCTTGGCCACATAGCGATCAGCGACAATGCCGTAAAAAGTCAATATTAAGGCATCTATCAGGTTATACTTTACACGTAATGAAATAAGATTTAGCTAAAAAGAAAATATTTTTTTTAAAAAAGTTACCAATTAACGAACGAGTACAGGTAATGCATTAATTAATGTCTTGGCCTTAATATGTCTGAAAGTAAATGTCAAAAGCTAAACAGTAAAGGCTTTGAGATGCTTCTTTCTTCAGAACTCTTTTGTAAAGAAGGCAGATTCCACTAAAAGATAGCCTTTATCCTTAACATTTGCGTTCGTGCGTGCAGTCTGTGATAAGGAAATGTTAGTGCATTATCATTCATCATTGTTTAGGCAATCCTCAGTATTTATGAGAGAACATTGAACATACATATATACATTCATGATGAATGATGTGTTTATTTCAAAAGTATGGACCCCGAGGGAGCCCCGTATTTAGTGTGTTCAAGCCCATGACGTGCCAGTCCGCTACTCGTTTCGTCATGATTGGGCGCTGGAGAAATAAATGCTATTGCGGCAGATAGGCTGTTATAGTAGTTTTGCAGACTGGCGGATTCAGTCGGCGACGAGATGTATCATCATAAGAACTAAGACAAAACTAATGTCTCTCACAAGTTTACATATATACCGTCAAATTATTGTCGAAAATTCATTCTGTAACAAATCGTGCATAAGTCATTAGACAGTTTGTTTGTTTTTTTGAAAATACGGTACGATATGGAGAAATACGTTTTGTTATGTAGCTGGCTATGATAAGTTGGGAGTTATGGGGTTAATGAAGAGGTTAAGATATGAATGTTCTGTACAAATTAATCTTAATATGGTTAATTATTAAAATTATCAATTTAATTTGTTTCATGGAAAATGTATGCTTGAATAACTTATTTGTCTGTGAAGATGTTCCATTCATATCTACGTATATAATTGTAAACATGAACAACAAAAATCATAATCATGTGTTTTGTGAGTCTCTCTTCAAAAATATTTTTCCAATATGAGATTATTTCATCAAATTTTAGCAAATGGAACTAGCTACAATTACAATATTGTCTGGAACTGGAGAAAACATTGTCGAATTTGTGGCTACGTCCTATCAGGAAAAGTCCTAATATGACTTTGTCGTGACAATGCCACTTTCAAATCTGTATAGCCGGTAATATTTGTGCGGGTATTAATTTCGCTATAATGTCGGCCATCAACTATATCGCAAAAATAAATGTCTCGCGAACGAATGTGCGGGATTATGATATCTGAGAGTGTGTCAAATGCTTAAATTTTATTATCACGTGCATAAAACACGAGTTTATACACTTTGTATGATGTATGGGTGTTACGTGTAATTAAAAAAATTTAACCAAATTGTAATTATTCCAGAGATACCGAAACAATACCTGTAAGCCAAGACGATATTAACATGTGTCAATGGACAACTTGTACAAATGAAACTGTCTAAGTTCCTTGATATTCTCAGTTCGACGTTTACCTGCATTTGATTGGCTGGCAACTGCACATGCGTTCATTTTTCTATAAAAAAGTATTCAATATCCGAACTCTCGTCACAGAAATTGTCAGAAGCAGATTTTCCGTAGCTATAGGATATGCGGTTCTTGTCTTCATACGTTAGCAATTATCGTTTCAGATATATATTTTTATTGAGTTGGTAGGAAAAAAGTAAGGAAAGTGAAATAATAGGATGCGTCAGAATTTTCCGAAAGCTTCAATACTTTGATCTCCCAAATACCATAGGAATAGAATCTCCTAGATGGTATCTTTCTCAAACTATGCTGATGGTACCAGCTTAGAATAAACATCGAAATTGATTTAGTTGACAAAGCTACGGTAGATATTCAAAATCTCAGACATTTTAAGATATGCCCTGAGGAACATCAAAGTACCGAGAAGTAATTACCACTAGCGACACCAGATACGGGGTGTTTATTGTATTTATTGAATTACGGAGATAAAGCGCTTTCCCATACAGGTTTTGACATTTTTTGACCTTTAATTTGGGTTCCCACTGCCGTCCCCAAGGTAGTATCACTCCAGGCCCTTGTCTTTTTATTACTGACGAATTATGACGCAGTTTGAATTATTTTGGCTCGACTGTATGTCCCTCTAACATTCCATTGCAAGGTGTTAACATATTGTGTGGACTACTTACTGTCCATGTCAATCCATGTAGTTACATGTACTTAGTACGGCTTTTAGTGTACGGCATTAGTCGGAGCTGCAGTATAGGAAATCCTAATCTAGGCGATTCATATTGCATTGGCCCATAATTATGTATACATCAATATATGTATTAATATACAATCATTAACCTCTGCAGAGGGAGGAGTTACGGTTCTTCATTTCGTGGTTAATACATCTCCCGATCCTGATATTAACCGAAGCTCCGGTATATGCATCTCAATCCAATGAGTAAAAATGGTAGCATTTGGATATCTGCTTAAAGATGAAATGTCGAATCATTCCGCTACATATTCGAAACATTTGGCAAACATCGAATTTGTACCGGACGTAATACGAGTTAAATTCTATTCAGTTACTGTAACCAACACACATTTTGGCGACCCCATATTTTGACGGACTATAATTCTACAGCACTATATAGTTTAAGAAACATTATCACTCCCTCGGTATGGGTAAAAAAAGTTTGTAATTAGCACAATAAGAGTGATAAAATTTTAAAATACACTGGCCACCTTCATAGAGCTGAAGATTATATCAATGTTACGTCAATGTTTAAACGAGAGAAAAATTAAAGGTTGCCAAAATATGTATGATTGCAGTAGGTGCCAGCAATATAAGTCGCACCAACATGTTAATTAAAAAGATCTCAGAACACAAACATACAAGTAAATAAAGTCCCAGAACAACAGATAGTGATGTGTCTTTATTCGTTGATTCTTTATATGGAACGATATCGTGGCTATTGCATTACAAGGGAGCAAACATACAGCGGTGCAAGTTCTAGCGGATCAAAGTCGGTATACATACCTGCACAAAAATAACATACAGGGTTATGGTATCTGCATAGAGTAAAGTGATATACTGTTCAAGCATCGCAATTTCGGCTGATGCTCTAATTCTCTTAGATAAAGAAATTCTAATAATTATGGCGTTCGACAACCCATAACTTTATACACGGACATTTAAGTGCTGCTATATTGTTTTCTTCCAAGGGGGCGTTTTTAGTTTGCTTGGGTGCCTATATACAAAACAAAGACCTGTGTTCAAAACATATACTGGCTTACCAGCTCCTAAGTTTTTGTAGATAATTGCCCAGCTAAATTTTGTCACTAGATTATAACCCACCAGTTTGAAACTTAGAACCAGACATATCCAAAAGACAAAAATTACAAAAATTCAAATGGATAAATTTCAATATACTGGAGACGGGGGACAGTCTATTTAAAAAAAGAGTAGTCATTTCCGGTTATAAGTAGTTATCCTGCTGTGTTTTAATTTTGAAGATGTTTTGAAGTATTTACATATATCTTCGTACCTAGTGAAGTTTGGCTTTGATATCTTTCTATGCTGTTGTTTAAGGATTAAAATAATTAGAAAACTGATTTCTTCCCCAAAATTGTTTTTTTATAGTGACTTGCATTTTGGCACCGCTTAAGACAGATGTCATTTCTTATAACGATATAACACACGCATTGACAAAGATGGGTACTTTGGGTGTTTCGACACACAGACACACATATATAATAATTGGCGTATATCACCCATGCAGGTCCCAGGGGAACATATGGCCTCACCCTACTTTATCTCGCTTTAATATACGTATTCGTTGTCAGGGTCTTTTCGCTGCCTTCTCTGGCAACGATGGATATAATCCGGACGCATCTTGTGCGCCTAACGTGCGCCCGTATGCGCCTCCCATGCGCTTACATATAATATGATATAAGGGAAATGTGATTATGGGTGTCTAAAAAGCAACTACTTTTCCCCTGTGTTAATTCTACGTAACTATATTACAATGTCTTTTTATCAGCAGCAAAGTAAAAGAATATATATCTCTAAAATAATTACATTGTACAACAAAAGTTATTTCATGAATGTATCGCACGCAATATATATGTATGTATGTATATATATATGTTTATATCAATTTCTTTTAATAATTTAACCTCAAAGAAGAGAAGTCCTCATCATGATATCCCAGAGGTTGCAGTTCATGCCTTGTGAACGCCGTCCCTGCATCATGAACTATGTTGTCAATGACTCCTCTCCTGGTTGTCAACCGAATTTATTGACACCGCACATTTGGTCACCTTGGCGTGGACAATACTTCTGTCTCTATAATTATCAAGACTATCCATTGTAGGCGTTAGCTGGTCCATGAAACTATAGACATCCTTTGGATTAAAAATGAACTTTTGGCAGTTGTTGTTAGATAAAACACAGTGATACATTTCATGATGATGATATATATATATATATGAAAACAACAACGGTTAAACTCGTGAAAGATCCTGATCATCCAATCAGATTTGTCCATGTGATTTACTTCACAGTTATGTAGGCGATGTCTTTTCTGGTATGTACAGGTCAGACGCTGGAACAGACGGACACACATATAAATTACATCTATACATATATAGCATTTGATACTTAATACCGGAATATTCTCCATGGACTGAGGTGTGGGTACAAGCAAGTAACCGTAACAAAAACAACTTTCACAGTGAAAAATTAATTAAAAGGAAAGAATCTAAAGAAAACAATGATGAGCAAGTTCTTAAAGACGAACTTGCTTGGTCATGTGATAATTCATTCCATCACGTGACCACTTGACAGGAAATTTACAATTTGATTATTCATTTTGAAATGAATAGTGCTTACCTAACCGGTTGTGCACGCGCATGATTATTTACAATGAATGAACATAATGCAGTTTTAATTCGTATTTGAAAAAAAACTAATACCTAGTTCTCTGTTAATATTTACATACAATTTTTTTTTTACTCGCATACAATATAACTTCAACAATACAATGTAACGTTAAAATTGCTAGTTAGATGCAATATCTATATTAAGTGTTTATTAAAAAGCAAGAAATGTAGAAATAAAGTACCACCTTTCTTCCACACAGACGGCACACCCTCATCTCAGCAGTAAATAATGCCCATTGATAATACTTAAAAATGGAGCAACACGTTTACATGCAGAGCCCAGAGACGGATCTCGAAATCCTATATATTACACGTTTTTAATTTAGAAAACCAATTCCAAATAAAAAAAAAATGGGTTCAAAAAGAAAAAGAGACAAGATTGAAGAGTTTCCTGTCTTGCAGGAATCCCTTCTCGATCTGCCGCTAGAATCGTATAATTAATTTCAATAGAAAACATGTTTCAAATATTTAATAAGTTTAGTTGGCATTGAAAAGTTAGGAATAGCACAGACTGTTGTACGACACAGGTAACAGTCTGTGTGATGACGTCACTAAAAGAAGACGAATTCGATATCATGACGTCAGTACGTTCATGGCAGTGTTCGCGCACGACAGAAATAGTCTGAGAACGTTGTGTCGTCACAGATACTAAAATCCCCACAAATATATGTCCAACAGTCAACATTATTCAAGTGAAAAATCGAGAAAAACAAACAACCATGGAAACATGGCGAATCAACACGTGGTTTTTGAGTGTCCACATTTTCCCAGCTTCGTTGCGTAATCTATTGGAGTTGGAGAAGACAAAAGTGTCGGGGGAGAAATACGACAGTGTTGATTATAATATGATCTAACACGGGTTGCTATACCATCAGTCATCACATTCGTCTGCCAAGTCCGTTTCGAAAATAATGAAACAATTACGCGATTACCTCCCATGGGTGACGCTCTTTGCTGTCTAAGGAGCAAAAAGACATATTGCTTTGTGGCATACATTATCCAGCCAAAAGTCCTCGATTTTGAGAGTCAGCCAAGCTTTCTACTGTGCGAAGCAGCGAGTAGGCCGCTGGGATCAGGAATAATGACAGCCCCGATAGGGTCCCTGCAACCTGCCAGTTCTCGAAACAAGACTACCCTAGCACTTTCTCTTACGGTTTATCGTATTAAAGATGTGGGATGCTATTTAGTCACGCACATGCTGGGCGGGGACAAAAGGAGCAACAGTTACTCTCATTTATATTTCACTTTCGAAAGAGTCACGATCGTTTTGGGTTTCAAATCCCATCATCCAACTTCATTTTGCACTTCGTCTTTCATCATAGCGATGTAACATGCGATTGTGTAGAAGTACACGATTGTCAGACACATACATACACATAGTTTGGATCCAAGTATATATATATAATAATAATAATTATTATAAAATCTAGTATATAAACCACACTAGGTACCGCGTATACAAAACAACCAAAGACTATTACACAAAGAAATGTAAGCGTAAGACATGTTTGCTATGAGAACATACACCAACTGAACATCGAAAGAGCTATAGTGAGATTGGTGACGATTGTCTTGTTTTGTTAAATCTGAAACCAGTAGGAAGAATAAAAACGGATGCGTACTTGTTAGATCTATAATTAGGTAGAGAGGCATGAGCTACACCCGGACACTGTCCAGACATGATTATGACATGTTTAGCTATCTGTCTAGTAAGTTTAGTGATGATCCAATCATATTTGTGATGACAATGCAGATAAATATTGATGACATGTCGGCTGTTGGTCCAGACATTTTCTGACGTATCTGGTTCTCGGTGATGATGATCCAGACAGATTCGTGACTGTCTGTTTCCATGTCAGACTGATTGTGGACCTTCTGATTTTTGTCCAGAGTCACTTTATTTTCGTCGTATCTCTGTCCATTCATAAAGATTAGTAAAGATTTGCAAATTAGTTCCAGGGAGAAGTGTTCTTGATTTTCTCTAGACGTGTATGCGATACATCTGGTTCCGGTCCAGATATATTTATGACGTCACTGCGTTTTTGTCCAGCAAAACATTTATAACCTTCCATTTTGGTTCAGACAGTTTGGTGACATGTTTGTGTTAGGTCCAGGGAGATTGATGACGTTTCCGGTTTTGGATTAGACATATTTCTGACGTGTGCGGTTTCGACCAAAACATCTATGTAATATATCTGGTTCTCGATTTTGTCAAACACTTGATGATGGTCCCGAGAGATTAATGATGTGTCAAGTTTCTAATCCAGTTCAAAGTTTGATATCATCCACACATACCTAAACAAGCTAGACGATCACTGGAAAAACCAAGAACTTTTCTTTAATTACAAAGCATCAATTAAATCATAAACAATGTACAGTAGACCGGACAGAAGTACTATATCAATCTCATGTATTATTTTGAGTCTGGTATAGAGGACTTTAAAAGTCCTGAACCAGAAATAAACTTATCTTATCTTATCTTATACCTGTCTTTTCTCTGTTTCTCGGCACGATCTGCCGGATCGCGTGTTTTTGACGAAATCGACAAAATTTCTGTAGAATAACTCAGTAATCGATAGTATAAAATTATTAGTTTCTATAAAAAGAAAAACCTGTACTGCATTGTGACCAAGTTTCGGGAAATAACGGAAATTTTAATATGTGTTAAATATTTTAGCATGCGTATTACCATAAGAGTACTAACTTCCAAATGCAAGTTAAACATGCTTTTAATGGTTTACAACGCTCGCAAAACGTATGTTTAATGCGGCCCTACCGACTTTTTATTGTTAACAGACGTCTAATGGGATCGCACTGACAGTTAGGAATATCATAGGTAAGTGAAATAAACATGTTAATATATATGTAGGTACAAAATGAGACTTCGCTGTCTCGTCCCGTCTTTCCGAACCAATAGACTAAATGATAATAAAATGTCTCCTAGTATCCCGCCATTCCTTGAACACAGCGCGTCCATTTACTTACCGAAGAAAATAATAACGATACCAATTATATTGATGACCAAGTACATCAGAAAGAACAAGCGATCTGTTATACAACAGATGACCTTCCATTCGCGTATGTATTTCTCCTTCTGCTCAGCCTTCGATTTCTTGTCTCGGTATGCTTCAAGGATCTCACGAATGATCCTGATGTCCTCGGAGAGACTCGAGCGAATGATGTTGAGCCTCTCAATATTACAGTCTTTGTTGTTTTGTTCATAACCGTCCTCTTTTCCTTCGTCCAGTAATCTTACTTTGGCGAATTTCATTTCCGTTTCCGGAAGTTTAGACGTGGCGCCATCTGTATACTTTATGTTCCAACTATTCTTTTGTGGTTGTTCCTCCTGCTTTTCAATCAGTTTGTCCCGTATCATGAATACTCTGGCGACGATATCAATCATGAACTGAAATATAAAATTAAAACATGTATGACAAATGCATGTCCATATTAATAATTATAATAATCATTATGTACCACCATATCACAGCAACATAATCATCTGAAAGCGGTTCAAAACTTTCTGTGGTTATTTGGCTTTTAGCCACCAGCTTATGCCTTTCTCAGCTCCCTGGGGAGCACACAGCCGGAACTGCCATTTCGGTGCTAACAGCTTACAATCGACATTTCTTGCACTGCGCTACCACGTACTTATTCACAACTGAGACGACTGGAACACAGCAGAGTTAAGTATCTGGTTTAAGCATACAACACAACAATCGTTCTATGATTCGAACCAGTGACCCTTCAGTCAACAAACCTTACGAACAATTGCGAATAATCGTTCATTTGAGGCAATAAGCGGGCAATCAAAAAGGTTAACGAGATGTATTTCAGACATGTGATATGAAATACTACAACAAAAACAAGGTAATGGCACAGTAGAAACGAATTGACAAATGCTAGTTAAGGTTAAAATTGATAATAATAGGGCAAACGATATATTGTTTTCTTCTCAACTAATTACAATAGGAATTACGAGATTAAAGGTGAACATGGTTATATAATAGGCTTCTGCAAAGATTTTTTTTTTTATCGAGGAACATATTTTCAGAAAACGGTGTCTGTTTTCATATAACCGTATCAATAGGAGTCGCAACATTAAAATAATTGAGATGCTTCAAGGTGCTTGGATCTCTAAGGTCCACACACAAAAGGAGAATATTGGCAATGATGCAATAGTGTAAGACAATGTACATGTAGGTGATTATATATAACTGGCTCTAACTTTATAAACGTTCCGTAACTTAAGGAAATCCCATAACTTAAACTTTCCCATAGGAAAGCATTAAAGAATTTAAGGAATCATCCTTAGCAAATTGTCTTCCCTTAAATCCAATAATACTTTAGGCATTTTGATGTGAGGGGATTTCCTTAAGATAACGAGCGATGACGACAATGGGACTTGATGCATACAATGCCTAACTGTCTACGTTCGTAAATACGTGTGTTGAGGTTGCAAATATGCTGTACCTGTTGTGTTTGTGTTTCGAACAGCACATAGTATCTATACCACTACATCAGAGAAACCATAAACGCATGATCATTTAAAATGCCATTCTATACAGGTGTATCGGGGAACTAAGAGAGATTCTCTTCCTCAAGGACAGACACATGCTGTACACCTTGCCGTCAGCAGAAAGGGAAAATAAAATCTTATCTTCTCTAGACTGGTGTATCACCAACGATGCCAAGCTGTCCCTGTAATCAAAAATAGGACCAACAGCTTTACAGGAATGCTGGAAATCATTAACCAAGCCTATAACATTATCTGCGAGTGGGGGTGTTTAGCAGTCTGCAGATTCGCTCTTCTTTCCCTTACCAATACATACATACGCACTTCAGGTTTATGGGCATTTGCGGTGTTTTTTTCCAAAAGCAGTAAATTGCTATTATATCATAAAACCTCGGCTGTGTGAAAATCGATGATCAGAACACGAATGAAGATGTGAAGATGAAGGGTCTTTATTCCAGAGCTACGCCTTCTCGTATACTTGAAGTCTGCCTGCGGGACCCCGTGAATGGCCTAGCTTGTTGTAAATGGCGAAGTTATTTGGTCATTTTCTTCAGAACTTGATGTATTGTGAAAGCCTTAAGCCCATTACATAACGACAGGTTTTGCCCAAATGTGTTTCTTATATACTGTTGTCATGAGTTGTATCTCTGCAGTGTATGCTATGTTTGAGCGTGTTAGCAGTAACACAATATATCTGATGCTGGAATTTGGAAACGGATAGAGCATGAAGGCAAAATCCATGCCGAACAGTTTATTGTCTTTTAATGTTACAAGATCGATTGTGATGTGAAAATACACCATATAGTATATACATAATGTACAATTTTGTTTATTTTTTCACGTCCTATTCACAGATAGGGTCATTTAAGGACGTGCCTGGTTTTGGAAGTGGAGGAACGCTGTAGTACCCGGAGAAAGACCACCGACCTACGGTCAGTACCAGGCAACTGTCCCCACGTGGGCTTCAAACTCGCGACTAGCGATAAAGTGTCGGGACAGCTTAACCACATAATATACAGATAATGTTATTGTGAAGAATAAATTCAAAATAAAGTCTATTGTTAAAGAGTCTTCAATGAACGGAAATTAGACGAGCTACGGCGGGGTAAAAAGACTTACATTATTTTTGAAGAATTGAAAAATGTATCAAAGAAATACTGCGGTTTCGTCGAATATATATTTAAGGGTCCGTTCCTTCTAAATGATATAAAAACTTCCGTGTTTGTGCCGAAAATGTTGTTGTCAGTAAAAATAAAACATGATATTTCGTATCTGATGCAGACAACAACTATCAGTTCACCACCGGTAAGTACATAAAAAAATGTATATTCTTGTCCTTAGTAAAGGACGATTTACAAATATTTATCATCTTAAATTAAATCTGTTTAATGGTCGATATTGAATCATATTCATAGATTGTTAATATCTAGCCATAGAAAATGTCATTGATCTGTTTTCAAGCTAACCAAACTTTGATGTGCTTACATCGCGTATCAGCTTTTATTTGTTATTGATTCGCAAATTATTTTTATTTTATTTCAAAAAATTATTTCATAAGAAATTTCATTTTCATTTTAATGAGTTCATATATTTTGTCCTTGGCGAAGTTCGTTACATATCAGAATTGGACTCCCAAGTGAGAGAAACCTGCGTCATTACCAATTAAATGAAATAAGCAATATGTTGATGTCACAAACAGACAACATCGCACTTTTTGTTATATAGTTTTTTATCGATTTCTATTGAATTGCTTGTGTAAATTATTTATGGTATAGTCTCCCCTTATGTTACATTTTTTGTACGTATATGATAGGACGATACGAGAATGCTTTATACAAAGTATACTTAACAAACCTGCATTATTCCCGATAATGTTAACACGAGTGTATCTGTGTATTGCTGTGTGTGACATGATCAGTGCTAATATTTCTGTATTTTAGACATATATAATATTTAATCAAAATTGTATTGCTATGATATGAAATGTTTGGTTTTATATATTGCTTTGGCCCACCTTGCTATCAGACATGTGTGTGGTAGACAACCGATGAATTTGGGCCATTTATGTCATTGCATATGTCCGTAGGTAGAAATTCGGTTAAGTCGAACCACCGGATATGTCGAATATTTTACTTGATCCCGTCGACTTCGACTTATCGTAATTTTGCTGAAATTTTGGGAAGGAATCCTGGACATGGTCTATAAGTGTATTACTGTATCAACACATGTGATATACATGCATTGTTCTTGTCTCTACATGTAGAGATATATTCAAATAGAAATATTCAATAATGACTCTTTGCAGAATTTGGTAATATATACATTATTAATTCCATTTTGAATTACGTAGTTGTGTTTCCAAAATTTGATAAGTTATCGCCAATGCATGATAACAATGACGTTCGAAATATCTGCATGATTTAGGCCATATATTCGGAGTATAACCAGTCTAGGTCACAAAAACGTTTGATATAAATCGTCCTGGTGACCCAGACAATAATAGAACATACCAGTGTCATATGTCGTAACCAAATCGGTCGTTGCTCATGAATTGCTTTTACACAAGCCAATCTTTCCATATTAGCTTTCTAAAACATGTGTTTCAAATAAATCTGTAATATGTATTCCGTAAAATGTAGAAAACTGATGCCAACTTAAGTAAGTTATTCACATATATGGCGTACATATGAGCCCAGGCTTTCCGCTACCGACTGTTCCTTACAAAGTAGAGTGCAGTAGTCGGCTTTTCTCTCATGACACGGAATGAAAATACATATAAAATTACTATGTAAGACCGTGAAAATTGATGTGTGTATTGGCATACCATGGCGAGACATGCTACACCTCGCCACAGGCAAATGTATAAACCACATGGAAGTGTCTAGACACAAGGCCCCAACTATCACATCCCATAATAACTGTAACGTTATAAAAACAAAATCCGAAATCGGGAGAACACAACATGATCAAAGTGAAATCTTTGCTAGACGCAGCAGATACATCCGACGGCTAGTCGTTGTGAAACAAGCTTTTCTATGAAATCGTTATGGTTGCAGCTGAAAAAAAAACTGTTGCTATAACCAGAACACACGACGTACTAGAAATCAAGAAACACTGGAGCTAATTGCATTTAAATTCTCAGTTCTTGAAATAGTATAAAAAAAATATGGCAAAGTGTAAGGTAATTAGATGGTGTAAGGTGCGGTGACACCTTCCCTGGCAGGATATAGGTGGCGCCTTCTCCACGTACTGACAGCTCATGCTGTGACGTGTACCGCAGCTGACTGCATGCGCACGCCCTCTGGCGGTTGAGCGGGGGAGAGGTGTAAAAATTTGGTTGAAGAGCAACGTTCGATACCTTAAAGCGATTAGCAACAAGGCGCTAAAATCAGAACAATAAAGGATAAGCTGGTAGGAAGTAATCAATGATTTCAATGACAAATTTGTTCCCTGTTTAAATGAGTAATTTAGTCGCCTAACACCACTACAAAAATTGGGCGTAATTATATCTCACCTTTCCATCTTTGTCATTATGATAAGTTATGTTTTTGCAAAAACGAAGTGATAATATTGTAGTACCCTGCGCCGTTTCAGACGTGTGAAAATATGGATACATTGCCAAGAATATATCAAATTTAGCAAAATCACTTACTCTAAAAATTTCCTTTGTATGTCATTTCCGACCGAAATGTATTCTATAGGGAGTGTTGAGATATCCATATATACTAGGTTTGGTTGGAATAACAGTGATACCTTTTGAATAACTGAGCTACATTGAAACACAAAACTAAAAATCGAAAGTTTTTAAAGCGACTATAACAGTAGAAATCACTGTTAGAAAATATTATCTGGCGTAATCTTTATGAAACTAAGACTAAGACTTTCCCTGCATTACGAAAATTAAAAGTGACCGCAACCACGTGTTTAGATACCCAAATCAGCAGAAAATACTAGAATTGCAATTTGGTATGTCCTCCAAGAATGCATGGTATTGCCACTAGTACGCAGAACGCTACAGGGACTCGTCACTCGCACTGATAGAGAAAACCGATATATCTAGAGACAACCCACGTGGTCGGGCAGGTGAAGTTTGAGGTTTATTTTGTTTAACGTCCTTTTAACAGCCAGTGTCATTTAAGGACATTCAATGTGTTGGAGGTGGAGGAAAGCCGGAGTACCAGGAGAAAAACCACCGGCCTACCGTCAGTACCTGGCAAGTGCCCCAGGTGGGTATCGAACTCAGAGGCGGAGGACTAGTGATAAAGTGTTGGGGCACCTTAACCACTCAGCCACTGCGGCCTCTCGGTCAGATTACCTCATACACGTTCGAGCCGTACCCCGGCCGCTTAGGTAAAAGATACATGTGAGTTACCATTGTGCCACCCAACCACCAAGAAATGTAACACCGTAGCCTCGTTTGCATCACTTTTCGTTAAAGGAGAGAAAAGAAAATTAGTCAGAAATCGAAATTATATCGCTCTAAAAAAAGGTCATGTGGTTTATAACGAAATGATTTGAAACAGATTTCTTCTGGGGTCAGGGTTTTTTTCTCATAGGATGAAGGTGATGAATTGATAGACAGATATAGCGTGCCCAAAATAGCACAACATACGGGCAATTCTTTCGGGAACATGTTTATTGTAAATATGCATGTTTACGACATTTGGATTTATTTCACACTTAAGCTTCTTGTCACTTTCGATTTAAGAACCACATGCCAGATATAAAAAATGATAACGAGTTTCAATAACAATAAAAAAAAAACCACGTTGAATGAAATCAATTATGCATTGAGGGAGAGGAGATTTTTAACACAATGTCCGTAAAAATTGGGCGATGTCAGATTTTTTAGATAAAATATAAATATCATAACGCTATCTGAGATGTCCTTAATAGGAAGATGATATTGATTCATTATTAATATTTCTTTTGTATTATTCATTTTATGTAAAATAAAATAATGAAATGAAATATAATACGGCCAGTGCATTGCTACCGTTATTTACAAATGCAAAGTTAAGTTCGCTGAGGTAGGTCAGGTTTGGTTTAACTGTTTACATATAAACGAATGATAGGGTCATGACGGACATTTTTATTACAGTGCTATCACAATGAAATATCACACCGGGACCCGGTCGAGCGACACTTCATCGGCTTACACTTATACTGGCTATGGGCGAACTACATGTAGGTACTCAGCTGAAAGTCAAGCAGAGAACACATTTAGTATGTCTCGACAAGGGAACATGAACAAATCTTTCTTCAAGGGGGCGATTACTCAACCAAGGGCCCAAAGTGCGGCAGTGTAAAGGGAGACAATCCACAAATTAGGAGGTTGTGAATCATGTGATAAGAACAACAAGAACCATTTCTAATTGTGAAGATCAGTAATGAGGGAAGAGGGAGTAGATATATGATAAGATTTATTTTTCTTTTTTGTTTTTTGTTGGTTTTTTAGTGGGTTTTTTATCGTTATTTTAAATGTCAACCTAAAATAGGAATTCAAATTACAGAAAAAACCGTATTGGTCAATTACATGTTTAGCATGTGCTGTTGGTAGAAAAGAGGGAATCTTAGTAAGTATGTGGGTAGTGAGGTATTCGATATACTGCTGGTATAGACAGTGTCTTGTACATCATTGTCTGACATAATGTCCCGGGAAATCCATAATTATTCTAGGAAGAGGTGTCTAGGGAACAATGTGCAAAATAACGGCATTACGTTACGTGAACGCTCTGCAACAGTTTTTACAATTTGTGATAAGTCATGCGCACACAGAAAGCGATATGTCAAAAACATTACGATGGATAAGAACAACAAAGACTAATTGTTGTCTGCCATGGCCACTGTCGATATAACATATATTATCTACAATTTACCCTCCGGCATTGGTGCTTTTGTTTTATGTGTATTTTCTCCACGTTTGAAATAACTAAGAACAATGTAGGGTATATTTGTGTTCATTGAAAATATGCCAAAGCAACAATGGTAGCACTGCCATCATGTCTTCTAGGAAGAAACCCTGTATGACCAAATACATACATACGTTTATTATATAACGCGTTTGGTTTTCATTAACTATACGCGTAAGGTATATTTTGAACTATTGCATGGCTAAAATGACTATGGCGTGGTCATGTGCGAACTATTGAACAACTATGACGTTTCGGAATTTTAGTCCTACCATTTCAAGCGTCTAAGTCACTCGGATGTCAACACTGCCAGACGACAGTCATGGTGACTTTTATGCCTACTTTTCTAAAGAGTCATATTTCCTGTTTCAGATGTCCTGAGCTCAAATTCCTGTCTGGTCGCTGCACTCAATCTCTCTTTTTCTCGCTGTCTCATTCATGTTAGATTACTCGCCGAATTGAATATACCCATGGATGTTAGAGGGGAAATATCTTCTGTACGTCTGGGGTGTAGATGGAAGTTTTTTTGCGGTTTAAAATTATTCTTCTTTGACCGAGTGGTAGTATACGTTTGCTCGTTCTTAGAACGCACCAACTGATATCAAATAGAGGCAGCAAATGCATATGTCAAGTATCGCTGTCACCTTGAATTTTTAAATCGCTGAAATCTTCCTCTGGACTACAATAGCAGCACGCCCAGTAGTGATGTTCGTATTCTTGTACAAGACATTTTGTCTCTAGATCTAGTTCCTCTTGATATACATATATACATCTGAAGGCCTCATGTATTTGGTTTGCTGAGGTAGTCACCAACTACTACAATGATACGCCGCCTCAAATTGACACTGACTCTTTACAGGGTGAGGAAACCAGCAAACAAACGAAAAAGGTGTTTGTTTTTTTATACTGACCTTTCTAAGCCAGGCGGGCGCCCTGTTAATTCTCACGCCGCGGAAGAACATATTGGCCACTATGGTAGAGAGGACTGTCGACATTGTAATCATCACCATACTCAGACAGAAATACGCACCTGTAAAACACAACATTAAATTAGCATGGCGTGGAATGCACACCTGTAAAACACAGAATTATATCAGTAAGGCCTTCCCAGTTAATCTAACAGGCATATACACCTGTGAAGCGCAAAAGTATATTACCATTTTCTATTAAATTATTCTAACATACATATACATATGTAAAACGCAAAAACCTATTAGCATGCTCTGTTAGATAATTCACATACACATCTGATCTGTAACACACAAAATTATATCAGCATCGCCTGTCAAGGTATACAAATACATACATCCGTAACACGCAAAATATATTTGCATAGTATGTACGGTAACAAGCGTACATATATATACCTATAACACAAAATTATATTAGTATTGCCTGTAAATAACAAATATATATACCTGTAACACGCAAAATTATATTAGTATGGCCTGTAAAATAACAAGTGTATATACCTGTAACACGCAAAATTATATTAGTATGGCCTGTAAAATAACAAGTGTATATATCTGTAACACGCAAAATTATATTAGTATTGCCTGTAAAAATAACAAGTGTATAAAAATCTGTAACACGTACAATTATATTAGTAGTCTGTAACACGTAAAATTATATTAGTATGGCCTAGTAAAGGGCTTTACAAATACACACAAGTAAATAACACCACATTGTATTAACTTAGCAACTTAGCATAACCTAAATAGCGAGCGTATAACTAAACCATACCGTAGTTTCGCACTCAAAGTTTTGTTTTAGTTTCGTATTTGTGTACATTGAATAACTTAAAAACTTAGTACCATGACTGATGCCTGAACGTGGCTTGCAGGTTAACGTCAGGGACTTACACTTCACCTGCAGAGTTAACACGTAAAAAATCTAGTAGTACAACGAATGGTATTTAAACAATCATAAGCCCCTATCACAGCAACCATTATTAATGTGACATATCAAAGCTAAGAGAATACCTTATTAACTTATTTTAACAGATTTGCGTCCTTGTAATATTCTAACAAATATCGCACCAGTAGCATACATGACAATTTTAAACTTACGTATCACTATGTTGAATAAATTTACTTTTGAATACATGTATATGGTCACTCACTATTGTGATGCTATTTAATTCAGACGGAATTCACAAGGCATGCTTTGACTTATGCAGATTTCTGATATTTACGTTACAACTATCTATATAAACATTCCAATAGATAAATTGATTAAAACAAGTAAATGAAAAGTGTGGGAAAGATTTCCGAAGAGAATTTTGCAATGAATGAATTCTCGTCAAAATTAGTGCTCCTATAATGCAATGCTTTGTGAATTTCTTGGCAAACTTGAAGAAGAAACACTTGTCTGTGTATTCCATGAATGCAATACTATAGACCAACTAGAACACATGCTTATAAAGAGGATTTATAAAAATAAAATGCTAAAATATTGAAAGATTGACCCGCATATAATAAATTAGTCTATCAATGTAGAGATCAAAAACGGAAGTGCACTTTGAATGAACCTCGCGATGTTGTTTGAATTAACAGTGTACTTCCGGTTTTACTCTGTACATGTACATCTATAGACCAATTGATTATTGAGTTGAATCCCTCTCATTTTAATTGAAAATTAAAAAGGATACCCTCTTTAATTATCAAAAGTTCACTTGTTTTATTACAGCAGCACAATGAAAATTCGACCTTGGTCAAATATAGACCGTGATTAAAATGGCTACGTGCCTTCGGAGGGGAAAGTCGGTATCTATCTAAATAACAAATATGTCGCTTGCATTAATATCACAACAAACAGTCTATAAATGGTTAGTAGTGTTTTGTGATAGCAATAGAAAACCTTAGGGCAAGTCGCCGTAAATGATGTGTTTATGACGTATGACGTCATCAAAAGTTTTCTTAATTTCAGATATAATGCAATACCTACAAATGTATATAATTCACTCTTGGTCCTGAGGCTCGAAACAAATTTTGGACAACCATCAGTAGCCGATGAGCTATTTAAATTGCCATTCGTCCAAAGTATTCCGTCCGGCAAAAACCACTATTTCTAAGAACGCATTAAAAGTAATTTTTTTTTATCAAATTTAACATGTATATGTAAGTTCATCTTTATCCCTAGGTATGTATGCTAGATTTTGAGACCGAAAAAAAAAAATACAAATGGCCGATAATTCACCATTTTGAATTTTGACGGTTGAAGTTTGTTACCGCTTTTGCGCAGAAAATATTTGATGGCTCTTTTTCAAATTACATACTGCTTATAGATTCACGTTTGTCCCTAGTTGTGCATGTTAAATGTTGAGACTGATAAACAAACAAAATGGCTGACAGATGGCTATCTTGGATTGTTACCACTATTGTTTTATAAGTTTTGGAAGGATCTCTTTCAAATTTCATATGTAGATTTCCCTTGATGCTCGTTGCGTATACTCAATTTTGAGACTGATCGGAAAACAAAAAAAAGGCGGTGAACATCTACAATTTTGAAAGAGGAAGTTTGTATTCACCATTTTTGATAAATGACTATCTTCTATATATCATTTGTGGTTTTGTCTTCGTCGGTAGTTGTACAAATCCAACATTCAATATTAATACAAAAGAACTAATGTCACGAGGTTAATGTGAGGGAAAAGAGGAAAGAAAGAAATAGACGTAAAAAGATCATTCTTATAAACAACTAACAGCAAGTTAAGAACTTGAGACATATAGGTGCCAAAGTCCCTCTGTGATCTCTTGTTAGTTAATGCGGACAGATTAAACATAATTATAGGCAATATTATTCATCGCCGTTTGGATATATGTGAATTAAAATGTTTAAAAGAAGAAATGAAAAGACATGTGCAAATTAGATACTTGTGAATGTGAACATAATTATTGTTTCTTCTACTATTCTACGAAGGTTCATGAAATATGAAAAAGAAAGAAAAAGGCTTCTACGATATGTTTTAACTGACCTGATGGAAAAGGCACATGTACAACAATAATTTCGTACATGTGATCTAACATTGAATCAAGACATCAACATGTAACCATAGAAAATCCAGATAAATGAATACATATATGAGTTAATCTTGCTTGTAACAAGCATTTTCATTAGCTTGGAAATTATATTATAACAATAACGTCAAAATGACGTCATATCTGGTAACATCGCCTATCTTTGGGCGATGCAGCGGTGTAATGATTTATAAAAGAACATATCAATCCAGAAAAGTGGATCTTCACAGGGATTGGATACATTATATTAAATCATCGGGAGTTACTTCGCTGTTCATTAAGAGCATGCTTTTTAAAAAAAAATTCTCCGTGTATTCCCATTTTAAAATCCTGAAATGTACATAATTGAAGTTCAGTATCCATGCTGTGAGAGGGAAAATGTAGCGTAGAGTATCTAACACGTATTTTTTATTTTCTTGTCGGTGCCTTTCTCATCACCTAGAGTTCTACCATGCTGAGAAGAAAACAATCCAATGCTTGTATTGAACTTAATTAAAGTAAGCATATATGACGTTTATTGACAAACGCTATGAATGCCACTTTCAATCCATTTATAACGATAAAAATAAAACTAAATATATTAATGGTTTCTTTTCCTTCAAGATTCAGCTCATTTTGCAACCTTTAGGTGTTTGACAAAGGCGAAACAGCTGTGAATTGTTCCATTCGAAACTTTCTGTAGATGTTTGAATTTGCCGTCACGACACGCCTTTTCTCGAATGCTCTTAAATAATCTTATTGCGAAATATCACCAAACCGTAGATCTTGTCCTAGACAATGAACCTGTTAATGTTAACGTAGACAGTGATTCTGCAGTTGTCCGACTTTCCCGACTTTCAATCGTCCCCAAATTATCAAGCATGTGTGAAGAATAACAGGTATTAATGTCGAGATCGCCAATGTCTCATTGCATAAAACATTGCGAGAAAACGCTGACCTGCAGCAGACTGCACATTCAGGCGACTCTTACAGCAGGAATACTATTTCCACTGATCTGCACTTGCTAGCTGTAGGTCCTTGAAAGCGTCATGATGATGTGAGGAAGTATGTCTAGTGGGACACCAATAGAAAAAAACAAACACACAGAAAAAGAAAAGATAGACAGGAACGAAACGAGAAAACTCACATCTCAAGTGATTCAAGAGATAAGACTGGTCAATATTGGATCCACACAATATCCAAGATTCAAAGAAGCATACTTCCAATCGCCTTCAGTGATTGAATGCAGATACAGAATGGAGTTTCCTGAGCTCTCAACCGCCCCCTTAGCAAAACTGAAATCATCTGGATCATTTAAAGCAATCAAAGGACCTCTCAAAATTAATAAAAAACAAAAACAAAACAAAAAAACAAAAAACAAAAAAAATTGAACCTTATCTTTTTTTACAACAATTGCGAAACAAATTCGATTAAATCATATTAGTCACTCGTGCAGGCCGGATCGAAGCACTCGATGGGTCTTACTTTGGAAGGACACCGAAATGCCCGAAGAAAACCCTGTCGGACAGGTGACCCCACACCTGTCCATGTCCTCTCAATACGTCGCCTCTTACGGCACAGAGTCAGATACATCAAGCCTACGTTTCCCTTTCTTTCTCTTATTTAGAAAGAACTAAGAAGGAAAAGTGTTCGCTGCAGTCCGACACTATGGATTTTTTTGGGTCAGATTTTGCTGCTAGCGGCTATAAGTAGAAAACTTACTCCCGCGAGATTTCACTTCACCAAATAATTATAGATGGACGTTGTGAGACTGTAATGCTATTTGGACAGATACTTGTAACGGTAGTTACAGCTGTTAATATAATTTCTTACTGATTTGTATACGTACGGGCTGGCCGGTACTGATCTGTCTGTCTGTCCGTCCCCAACGGACCAATCAGTAGCATCGTAACATATCATGTACTAACAGATTGAACCTTCAAAGCTCGTGCAACAGAGAATGGACGTAAAGGTCATTTCGTACGATGTCTGACTTCTGCATTAGTGCCGTCGTTATTGTCCGCCTGGGTCATTTCGTATAAAAAAAACTTAAGTCTTGATTGCAACATTCAGAGAATTCGTACAAAATCATTGTTACAAATAATCACTCGTGCATCGCTTTGTAAACGCTGTAATAATGTATATTCGCTGTAATTCAGGGTATTGGACACAAGTGTACCTGTTGGACAGTTCGCTTAAGTTATGGATGATCTAAAGTATTCGCCCGGCCAAGTTTTACCACAAATATTGACGTACATTTACAAATAATGGCTGGGCTCTCTTTGTCAGTGATTGGTAAAGGAAAAAATAGTACATTATCAGTACCTCTTGATAGAAATTTATTACAGGTCAATTCGTACACTTGGTTGCTAAGGACATGATATTTCAAATTATGGTTGCTAGGTATAACGGGTTTATAATACACGGATAGTAGTAAGCGTCGCATCGTAGAAGAGACGATTCCCCCTAAAAGCAGGCATGTGAAAATCATGATTCATTATATACATGTACAGTGCACTGCATCCCGCACACAATCGAATATTGACCTGTGCGCATGAATCGCAAGCGGAGCTGTCGTAACTCTGTTGGCAGACTGTTAGGGATATTATACGACTACATTACTTACATTTACACATTAACCCTAGTGCATGCACACAAGTTGTCTGGTGACACGCCTGCAGTCGCCATACCGTAATGTTCCGGATTACGTTAAGTGTTGCCTCTAGCTCTTCTGATAAACTCAGTATGCATCGTAGACATATCACAACATGGATCAATATAGCATTATTTTTTCTGCCTTTCATCCAGGCAGTAGATCTGAACTTGTTTGAGACTTATCTGCAATTTCCTCACGATCATTGCTCGTCTCTTCATCCTGGTTGACATTTTTCTAATATGGCTGTACACATTGCCTAGCCTCTATTATAGGTCCTGTCTTTACGTGAACATCAATATGTACTTGTGTAAACCGCCTATCATAACAAGTAATCTATAGGAGCCTATAATTTGTTGCCCATCATCTATTCATGCCTGTGTGACTCTTGGCTTACAAAGTTTGAGTTTAATGCAGAAAACAATAATGCGGATGATTATTGTACGAAAATACGGCTACGGGTTGCCGGGCACTTTCCATCTGACGTATCGCCCTGTATTGAACCCATCAGCCGCCTGGTCAGTTTCCAGTAATATCACTTACAGCAGTGAATAGTACATAATAAGCGAATATTGCTGACCGATCCCATCAAAGTGACCCTCGACGTCTGTTTTACAGGTCCTCCAGACAGCCTATCATCTGATCAGACTTTGCTTACCCTTGCAGCAATGTTCTCAGAATTGCGCGCAGGTGTCAGTATACAAAGGAAGGGTAGGGAGTTCGAAAATCTTCTGCACTCTCGATTTAATTTCAATGAAAGATTGTGTCATTATAAGGAACCAGGATCTCAGATACTTTAATACTAAGATATTTGTTTTTCATCATCTATCTTTAATCAAAGCCTGATTCAAGCAGATTCCATTAACCCGATCCATATAATTAGGTTTGCAACAATCCTGCAGGGCAAACTACCGACATCATAATATAAGTTTACGAAATTATACTATATCCCAGCTTCACATAGATCGTTAATGCACCACACCTTGTTTCGCTGGGAGACACACAGGCTGTGCTGCATGCTGTTGATGATAGCCAAAGTGCATTGTATTCAGTAATCACTCACCAGGAGTGCAATACCCACGTGTCTGAATATATATAGGCCGGCAGAGGGTGTCCCTGTGGTGGCGGTTGTGGTGTGCGGGCCTACCAAAACAATCGCACTATTTGCCTAATTACAGTTGCAGTTCATCATTTACGAAGAGGTATTTTCGTATAATAGATACAGAAACAACAAGATATTGATTTTTAGACATATTTTCGGATAATTCAACATAGAAGGAGAACGAGAGGGGCTGTGAGCGCTGCCGTCTGTATAGGAATGTAATTGATAAAAAGACATAGAAGAAAGAAAAACAAACAAATAACTGATGTATATATTCAGTACTGTCAGTGCGAGACTGGGGATGCGTGACAACCTATACCATGCTTCAGAAAAGTACATATCGAGTTTCCAGTACAACGTAGGATTTAACCAATAAAACAAAGTTACTTGGTTGATTTCATGATGTCATCATTGTTATTTCTGGGAAAATGCGTAGATGGGGATTGCCTACAGTCCTAAGATTGAGAGTGAAGATATATATATATTTTCTGATTGTGTTTGCACAACATGTTACGTCATTAGATTGCGGGAAATATTGGATTGTTTTAAGCCGATCGAATGTAAGTCACATGTAGGTAACTGTTTGAACGGTAATAACATTTAAAATTTGGCGCCCGGACATGCTTCGTAAAGAGCCTCGATATTGGCTATTGTAAATTGGATTGATAGACAAAAATTGTACAACTTCGTATAAAGTATGGAATATGAAACTCACTACATGTATATATGTTTTTACCTCAACAATATAAATATATATATAGGGCCACAGGAAAATCATGTACTCATACATACCTATGAGGGGTATGGAATCTGCAGCTTTCGGTGTAGAGTCGGCGAGCAGCAACAGCAGCACGAAAAAGGCCACAAATACGTTCATACCTGTCGAGAAGAAAGCATCCATGTTTTACAAGGTACCTATATATAGTTACCTATATAGGGATACGTAACAATGTAATTAAGTTAAAGGTTACGCTAGATTAAGACAACAGTCCATCAATCTTCCCGAAAATCACCTATCCATACCAAAAACACTGTAACTTCCGATAGCACGGACAGGAAACTTAGCGAATCTTTAAGCTAAACGTTGCCTTGTCTGTTGGTTCATAGACAAGGTTGTTCGTCACTTTTAAATCAAGATTGAAGAAAAACACTTTTTGCTTTCGTGTAAAGTTAATAAAGGTTTGGTATTACGTTTTCCGGTTAGTGAAAGTGCTATTCGGGACATGTAGCTTGTTTTCTGATTGACACCCGTTTAATATTTAGTAAAAAATCTTTATCATGTAGTGTCCAGTAAAATATATTTATCATGTTATGTTCAGTATAAGAACTTCATCATATAATGTTCAGTAAAATATCCCCATCGTGTGGTGTTCAGTAAAACATCTCCATAAGGTTATGTTCGGTAAATGATTATCAGCGTGTGATGTTTAGTACAATATCTTCATCATTAGATGTTCAATAAAATATAGGTATCTTGTGATGTCGAGTCATAGATCGATACAGTTGGCACAGCGAAAAGACATATTTGTAAAAGAATTCAAAAACGAAAAATATCTCCTGAATTGACTGAAAAAAATCTTTTTTGTACGCTTCTTTGTAATCCCCTACAAGTTGAAAACATACAAGAAAGGATTCTGCAAATGTATGTGAAGAAATACTTGAGAGAACCTTTAATTTGTAGGTGCACTACCGTGTTCATTTTAATGACTTTACAAATCTAGATTATTTCTGTAATGGTCAGAAAGTTTAGTACCATGAAAAATATATAGACTTGTCTGATAAAGAACTCATCTGGAAAAAAATAATCGAAGTTTCGCCAAAATTCTTAATATAATTGGTGATGGTAACAATATAGTGAATTAAACACTAATTGTCGTACAACAAATTTAACTGGTTATTTCTTTTAGCACAGTTCATTCATGTAAATTACGTTTGATACTAACAAACGGTTATAGTAATCCAACTGGACTGTGTATCATGTTCCGGAATTACATGCACCACGGCTTACGACTGGCATATGACGTTAAAGGTTCTTTTTTAGACGATGTCAATATCACGTGATCACTATGGGAAGGACGAGAACCCTAATTGTGTTCATGCCTTGCTCTTTTACAGTTCAATGGTCATTATCATTTATTGGCTTGAGGCGTCGATGCATGGCTTGAGGCGTTGATGCATGGCTTGAGGTGTTGATGCATGGCTTGAGGTGTTGATGCATGGCTTGATGCGTTGATGTATGGCTTGAGGCGTTGGTGCATGGCTTGATGCGTTGATGTATGGCTTGAGGCGTTGGTGCATGGCTTGATGCGTTGATGTATGGCTTGAGGCGTTGGTGCATGGCTTGAGGCGTTGGTGCATGGCTTGGGGTGTTGGTGCATGGGTTGAGGCGTTAATGCATGGCTTGAGACGTTGATGTATGGCTTGAGGCGTTGATGTATGGCTTGAGGCGTTGATGTATGGCTTGAGGCGTTGATGTATGGCCTGAGGCGTTGGTGCATGGCTTGAGGCGTTGATGCATTGCTTGAAGAGTTGATGCATGATACTAGTGGGACAACATACAACGTGGGCATCAAGTGCGATGATCACAGAATATGGCGTGCGCACGTGCGTGTTATCATATATTGGACTGTGTGCATGTAGCTCGTCGTAAAAAGGAGCAATGGGTATTGAAATGATGTTGCAAACATTGATGAGGGACCCCACGACGATTCAAATCATTGTAATGTTTCAAATAAAGCAGAGTTTAAGACTGTATGATGGGATTAAAACTAAAAGACATCATTTCAAGATGATTCTTCTACCAGAAACACGCAAGATATACGACTTAGCTTTGTTTGCTCTCATGGAAATCAATGACGTAACTGGAAACGCCCCCTGTTTGCTGACGTTGGCCTAATTACACCTGTAGCATCTTGCATATTGCGTGCCTTCCCGAGTAACTTGATTTACGATGTATGCATTCCTCGATCGGATTCAAATTAGGATTGACGCAAAAAAACTTTGATGAATTCTTCCTTGATCTAATTCTAAAATATTTTCAGTGAATTTTGTCAACAATTAGCTGCTATTTCCCTCTAGCTGTGATTGAGTTAAGAAACTGGTGCACGGTAAGCATGAGTAAAATTTCCATATAATTGTAGGCAAATTCCTGTCGAAGAGTTTCAAAGGAAAATTTGAAGCTTCGCAGTTGTAACAGATGACATCTGAAATTGACATTTTATGGGAATTCGGAATTTGACGCGCGCATCGTGCACAAGAAATCAACCGGAATGTAGTAGTTTACGGCGAATTCAGATTCAGTAGAGCCCGTGAGCTTGACAAACTGAAGGTCAAAGGTCGATTCTAGCTTTATTTTTACTAATTGAATTGATACAAATATCGCACGTGCATTGTAATTTAAATGTTTAAATAAGGATACATACCAAACCCGAACCGTAAGAACTGTTAATGATGTCGAGATTGTTCTCAACAATCAGTCCTAAGATAGTAGATGTGTACAATGCAATTAGTGGAATAATCAAACGATCGGGATTTAAAATAATGTAATTATATTTTCATCTCTAACTCGTTTGAAGTTTCATTTGATGTCAATGTATCAAATTCTATTTTGCAGTTTTGAATTAATATGCCAACTTTCTCGGTTTTGAACAGGTTGCGAGTTCTGCCTCCTGCTGATATAAACAAATTTCATATTAATTGACGTTAGGTAACTTTAGCTGTTCGATTTTTGCTTACGTTGAATGAATGATCGCAATGTCTGGTGGCTTGCCCGGTGTTTCGAAAATGTCTAATGTCATGCTACCATATCTAGCCTTAAACATATACAGTGTTGAATCAAGGGTACCATCATCCTTAGACACTGTCTTCGAGTAATTTTAACTGTTGCAAGTACGTACATTGTAGAGGGCTAAAATTGCTCTGTCGGTAACTCCAGGCACAAGCGTCTGCTTCCAGTTAGTCACAACTTCAACTATATCAACAAGGTGTAACACTTGAGGATGAATCGACTGTGGAACGGAAGTAGACTTGATTGGTGGACAATTACACTTAGTATTGTTTATGGAGCTGTCAACCAATCAGATTCCCCCCTGCAGGCTGCTCTAAAACTACAGACTACTTCCGTTCCACAGTCGATGCATCGTCGGCTATCACGATCGCTTTTGATCCAGCATCTCATCAAGAATAGCATGCATTGATATTTAAGAATTCTAAACCAATGCACGAAGTTAATGTGCATTTTATATTTTATTCACATTTAACTTCAATTTAAAGTGAATCGAAGCCCATCCCTCACGTTCAATCGAGGAATCGAACCCTGGCCGCCTACGCTACCTCTGGGCCACCCGACCATTTTTTGCTGGTTTGTACTATGTAGGTATTGCGGATATTTTGGGATAAACCACGTGCCAAATTATAATTCTTTAGTACACATACACATATCTGACCCAAATGTGAAATAAATATGAATTTTCCCTCTATAGACACAATGCTCTAATTAGTCCGATCAATATTCATTGAGTAAAATGCTTTATGATAGTCCCAGGGTAGATTTAAAAACATAGCCGCAAGGGCAACTATAAGCCTTGCTTCAATACACAGATGAAGGCGAAAAATATGTCGATTCATAACGATAAGCAATCGAGTGAAAGAGTACCCAGATTATCTTAATATATATCAAGACTACCTCGAATAAACCAGAATTTATCCGAAAACGTTTCCTCCACAACATTCGATTAACGTTCTGATGTGTTTAGTTATGTATATGATGCATGCTCTACATTTTAAGCCAAAAATTAAACAGGTGTGTTTAAAGCATCGAGATATGAAGATTCTATTTTTAGAAAGAAACCATTCAATTTTCAGTAAAACAATATATGCATTTCAGGTGAAAGGTCTCGAGAATATGTCAGCAAAAATAATCTAGTTTGGTAAGGTTTATTCCTTATAAGGAATGTATAATATTGATCTCTCTCTTAGGGAGAGAGATAATTTTGGTAAGTAACATGTATGTAACACGGCTGAGGAGAAAATTGGCTAGAGACATGCCTGTCCAGAGGAGAATATCCATCAATATTATCTGCTGAGCATAACACTTCACAACACATCTTTCAAAGTCAACTATACCTTCCTATATTGGACTGATAATCCATACGGTTTAATTATTATATTTTTATAACAAGTCATTAAATGATCTGAAAGTCCAAGATTAATACATTAATACTACAGCTTGAACAAGACAGTCGAGACATGTGATGGTATCATAATTGATTTTGGATCAGTACGTAACCTCCATTACCAGACGAGCATGCCCTCCTCTTCCACTCACAATTGTTGTGTCACGGGGCACACAGAATTGCTATTTGCCTGTCTAGATGACGATAATTACCTGCCTACGGTTAGCCTAGCCTGCAGCGGAAGGTTTCGGGAGGGCGGAACTAGCTCCATCACCCCACATGTATATCTGGCTCACCGCGTGCACTTGGAGCTCAATGAGAAAATGGTCGATATCCGACTTTTAGGTAATAAAGCTGTGTAACGGACTTCCTGTTACAAACATTACGACTCCTTAATGGCTATGAAAATTGATACACCTATTCAAGTTCGATATCCTGTACGTAAAGTATCGTTAAGTTCGAAACTTGCCATTTTCTGTCCTTCATGTCTACGCCCAAGGTCGAATCTGAAACAGGTTCCTCACACAAGCTTAAACGAATAAGTACGCTCTTCTAGACTTTTGACACACTCTAAAATTTCCTTCCTTTCATGTCGAGAGAATCGCTATGGCAACTTGTCTATCCTATGGCTTATTCGACTCTAGTCAATATCAGCCATTTTTGTCAAGGTCATGTGAGAGTATAGAGCTAAGGATATCGCTAACGCAAGAATTGAAGCAAACACAACGTAGATACATGTATGTATGTGTTTACGTATACCTCGATAAAGGAGATTTGCATATTCGATAATGTTAGCATACATACACCATATCTAAGTGTGATCCGTATCAGATAGCCACATATGTACCGTATATGTTCACTTCCGGTAACAAATTCTCGGATTGTCTGCCGCCGATGTATCACAGCCAGATTTTAAAAGTTTGACGTGTTTTATATGTATTTTAGTATATAAACCAAACCCGGTCCATGAATATTGATAACGTGTGGTATATATAATAAAATATTTACTTCATATTTGTCCACGATAAGGAACACTCTACATGTATCATTTCCCCTATAATTATGTTGGACATATCTCGGTCAAATCCATATTTGCCCTGCACGCGCTATATCTGCCCTAGCCGTTCCATATTTACTCTAATTTTTTAATTCTTTTTATTTAATGACATATCTTGATTCATGGTCAGTAACATGCGAGTAAAATATTTCAATATTTTTATTTCAATGTAATAGACATACGAGACTTACTAGAGAAACTGCCCTCGGACAAGATCTGACATTTTTAATAGTTGTGAATTCTGTATATGTTCTATACGCAAACTGCCTGTAACTAGCTTTATTTACATTCATCCTGACTTTCCTGGGTATGCAAGAAATTTGGATTTCATTTTGAAGATATACATGTATATAGTGAATCTCCTAATGCAAATTTCGGTTTAACAGGAGGGTTTAGACGATAACGTAAAGGAAAGTAAGTATACAAAAGGAACTTTTCACCGTTCGCTCAAAATATGGCTGGATGTTACTTACCTAGAACGAGTTTGGCCGGTGATTCCGGAGGAACCCAGAAAATGACCAGCGTAAGGGTTGAGAGCAGAGCACACGGAAGGATAAGTATAAAACTGTAGAACGCCACTTTCCGTTTGATGCTTAAATGGAACGTCAAATCCGGATAGGGCGTATCGGGACAACACTCATAAAATTCCTCTCTCCGGATGGCAAAGTTTTCCGTAATCGTCCATTCCGTCCCTTTCATATAATCGGACAGTGAAAATTGTTCTAGATCATCCTTGAACTGTAAGCCTAATTTCTTGCCATCGTACGTCCATGAGCCAAATTTGAGCTTGCATTTCTGCTCGTCAAATGGGAAATATGTCGTGTCGAATTGACAGGAGCTTCTCAAAATCGCCTGAGGCATCCATAGCACATGGCCACTAGATGCCACAACAACTAGGGCTTCTCTTTGCTCCTTCAACCGTGGATCAGCACTGCAACGGTAAGGGAGAAACATTAAGTATCATGTTTTAAGGGATTCAACGTCCTCGTAAAAGATAGGTCGTATGAGGACGGATACCCAGGAAACATCTTTAGTAAGAAAACAAAGCAAAGACAGACAGCGTTTTTGAGATAAGAAGGACAGACCCAAGATCCAAAGTGTTGCAACATGGGAAGAAGCTCTACTGTATTTTGATCTCTTCAGTCTCCCGTTAAGATATTTTTTTCAGAGGACCCACTTAAACTCGCTTTCTACTATCAATATGCAGTGGAACACAGCAGGCCTTATTCTTCCCCATTGTTCCCTGAAATGAAGACAAAGGAGAAACCACCCTCGACCCTGTAGGTGGTTGCCAGAATAAGTCGCCTCTTACGACATGCAGTAAAATACAACAGGCATATTATTTTCCCACTTCCGGGCAGTTCTTGGAGCATTTAGAATCGTGTACATCAATGGTATACAGTTAGCATCTTCTTTGCAACAATGCCGTATATTGAAATTGATATCGAAATATAAAAAAAACACACACAAAAATAAACAAACAAACAAAAACGGCAAAACGTATAGCAGAGATAAGCGGAAATTGAACTTAATAGGTCATTTGATAATGTATGTAATAAAATAACGCCGTTCAATATAAAAATGAGATTTTAAATAGAAAATAATGGTATTAAGGAAATATCTTGAGGGATAACGGAATGTCCAGAATATTAGATGACGGGAAATATTTCTATCCGAGACCAAAATGCCTAATAACCTTTGGTTAATTGTCAAATATGGATATGTTGATTAGGATTTCAATTTCGCATGAATCATGTCTTTCACACTTCACACGAGAACGGTTATTAGTTGGTAAGTTTGTTTGTATGGAAATTAGCACAATTGCAACAGCCAGGGTCATATATGAAAGCATTATTGCAAGGGGATAACAAGGACATGGCGTACCAGTGATACGCCATAGAGATACTTAGTGACATCAGGGATACACCATGGGGTTACTTAATGACATCAGGAATACACCATGGGGATACTTAGTGACATCAGGAATACACCATGGGGTTACTTAGTGACATCAGGGATACACCACGGGGATACTTAGTGACATCAGGAATACACCATAGGGATACTTAGTGACATCAGGAATACACCATGGGGATACTTAGTGACACCAGGAATACACCATAGAGATACTTAGTGACATCATGAATACACCATGAGGATACTTAGTGACATCATGAATACACCATGGGAATACTTAGTGACATCAGGGATACACCATGGGGATACTTAGTGACATCAATGATACACCATAGAGATACTTAGTGACATCAGGAATACAACATGGGGATACTTAGTGACACCAGGAATACACCAAAGAGATACTTAGTGACATCATGAATACACCATGAGGATACTTAGTGACATCATGAATACACCATGGGAATACTTAGTGACATCAGGAATACACTATGGGGATACTTAGTGACATCAGGAATACACCATGGGGATACCTAGTGACATCAATAATACACCATGGGGATACTTAGTGACATCAGGGATACACCATGGGATACTTAGTGACATCAATGATACACCATGGAGATACTTAGTGACATCAGGAATACACTATTGGAATACTTAGTGACATCAGGAATACACCATGGGAATACTTAGTGACATCAGGAACACACCATAGAGATACTTAGTGACATTAGGAATACACCATGGGGATACTTTGTGACATCAGGAATACACCATGGGGATACTTACTTATATCAGGAATACACCATGGGAATACTTAGTGACATCAGGAATACACCATGGGGATACTTACTTATATCAGGAATACACCATGGGAATACTTAGTGACATCAGGAATACACCATGGGGATACTTTGTGACATCAATAATACACCATAGAGATACGTAGTAACATCAATAATACACCATGGGAATACTTAGTGACATCAGGAATACACAATTGAGATACTTAGTGACATCAGGAACACACCATAGAGATACTTAGTGACATTAGGAATACACCATGGGAATACTTAGTGACATCAGGAATACACCATAGAGATATTTAGTGACATTAGGAATACACCTGGGGATACTTAGTGACATCAGGAATACACCATGGGGATACTTAGTGACATCAGGAATACACCATGGGGATACTTAGTGACATCAGGAATACACCATGGGGATACTTAGTAACATCAGGAATACACCATGGGGATACTTAGTGACATCAGGAACACACCATTGCGATATTTAGTGACATCAGGAACACACCATAGAGATACTTAGTGACATTAGGAATACACCATGGTAATACTTAGTGACATCAGGAATACACCATTGAGATACTTAGTGACATCGGGAATACACCATGGGGTTACTTAGTGACATCAGGAATACACCATGGGGATACTTAGTGACATCAGGAACACACCATGGGGATACTTACTTATATCAGGAATACACCATGGGGATACTTAGTGACATCAGGAATACACCATGGGAATACTTAGTGACATCAGGAATACACCATGGGGATACTTAGTGACATCAGGAATACACCATGGGGATACTTAGTGACATCAGGAATACACCATGGGAATACTTAGTGACATCAGGAATACACCATGGGGATACTTAGTGACATCAGGAATACACCATGGGGATACTTAGTGACATCAGGAATACACCATGGGGATACTTAGTAACATCAGGAATACACCATGGGGACACTTATTGACATCAGGAACACACCATTGCGATACTTAGTGACATCAGGAACACACCATAGAGATACTTAGTGACATTAGGAATACACCATGGGGTTACTTAGTGACATCAGGAATACACCATGGGGATACTTAGTGACATCAGGAACACACCATGGGGATACTTACTTATATCAGGAATACACCATGGGGATATGTAGTGACATCAGGATTACACCATTGGGATACTTAGTGACATCAATAATACACCATGGGGTTACTTAGTGATATCAGGAATACACCATGGGGATACTCAGTGACATCAGGAATACACCATGGGGATACTTAGTGACATCAGGAATACACCATGGGGATACTTAGTGACATCAGGAATACACCATGGGGATACTTAGTGACATCAGGAATACACCATGGGGATACTTAGTGACATCAATAATACACCATGGGGATACTTAGTGACATCAGGAATACACCATGGGGATACTTAGTGACATCAGGAATACACCATGGGGATACTTCGTGACATCAGGGATACACCATGCGGATACTTACTTATATCAGGAATACACCATGGGATATGTAGTGACATCAGGATTACACCATTGGAATACTTAGTGACATCAATAATACACCATGGGGATACTCAGTGACATCAGGAATACACCATGGGGATACTTAGTGACATCAGGAATACACCATGGGGATACTTAGTGACATCAGGAATACACCATGGGGATACTTAGTAACATCAGGAATACACCATGGGGACACTTATTGACATCAGGAACACACCATTGCGATACTTAGTGACATCAGGAACACACCATAGAGATACTTAGTGACATTAGGAATACACCATGGGGATACTTAGTGACATCAGGAATACACCATGGGGATACTTAGTGACATCAGGAATACACCATGGGGATACTTAGTGACATCAATAATACACCATGGGGATACTTAATGACATCAGGAATACACCATTGTGATACTTCGTGACATCAGGGATACACCATGGGGATACTTACTTATATCAGGAATACACCATGGGGATATGTAGTGACATCAGGATTACACCTTTGGGATACTTAGTGACATCAATAATACACCATGGGGTTACTTAGTGATATCAGGAATACACCATGGGGATACTCAGTGACACCAGGAATACACCATGGGGATACTTACTTATATCAGGAATACACCATGGGGATACTTAGTGACATCAGGAATACACCATGGGGATACTTCGTGACATCAGGGATACACCATGCGGATACTTACTTATATCAGGAATACACCATGGGGATATGTAGTGACATCAGGATTACACCATTGGAATACTTAGTGAATTCAATAATACACCATGGGGATACTCAGTGACATCAGGAATACACCATGGGGATACTTAGTGACATCAGGAATACACCATGGGGATACTTAGTGACATCAGGAATACACCATGGGGATACTTAGTGACATCAATAATACACCATGGGGATACTTAATGACATCAGGAATACACCATTGGGATACTTCGTGACATCAGGGATACACCATGGGGATACTTACTTATATCAGGAATACACCATGGGGATATGTAGTGACATCAGGATTACACCTTTGGGATACTTAATGACATCAATAATACACCATGGGGTTACTTAGTGATATCAGGAATACACCATGGGGATACTCAGTGACACCAGGAATACACCATGGGGATACTTACTTATATCAGGAATACACCATGGGGATATGTAGTGACATCAGGATTACACCTTTGGGATACTTAGTGACATCAATAATACACCATGGGGTTACTTAGTGATATCAGGAATACACCATGGGGATACTTAGTGACATAAGGAACACACCATTGCGATATTTATTGACATCAGGAACACACCATAGAGATACTTAGTGACATTAGGAATACACCATGGTAATACTTAGTGACATCAGGAATACACCATGGAGATACTTAGTGACATCAGGAATACACCATGGGGTTACTTAGTGACATCAGGAATACACCATGGGGATACTTAGTGACATCAGGAACACACCATGGGGATACTTACTTATATCAGGAATACACCATGGGGATACTTAGTGACATCAGGAATACAGCATGGGAATACTTAGTGACATCAGGAATACACCATGGGGATACTTAGTGACATCAGGAATACACCATGGGGATACTTAGTGACATCAGGAATACACCATGGGAATACTTAGTGACATCAGGAATACACCATGGGGATACTTAGTGACATCAGGAAAACACCATGGGGATACTTAGTGACATCAGGAATACACCATGGGGATACTTAGTAACATCAGGAATACACCATGAGGACACTTAGTGACATCAGGAACACACCATTGCGATACTTAGTGACATCAGGAACACACCATAGAGATACTTAGTGACATTAGGAATACACCATGGGGTTACTTAGTGACATCAGGAATACACCATGGGGATACTTAGTGACATCAGGAACACACCATGGGGATACTTACTTATATCAGGAATACACCATGGGGATATGTAGTGACATCAGGATTACACCATTGGAATACTTAGTGACATCAATAATACACCATGGGGATACTCAGTGACATCAGGAATACACCATGGGGATACTTAGTGACATCAGGAATACACCATGGGGATACTTAGTGACATCAGGAATACACCATGGGGATACTTAGTGACATCAATAATACACCATGGGGATACTTAATGACATCAGGAATACACCATTGTGATACTTCGTGACATCAGGGATACACCATGGGGATACTTACTTATATCAGGAATACACCATGGGGATATGTAGTGACATCAGGATTACACCTTTGGGATACTTAGTGACATCAATAATACACCATGGGGTTACTTAGTGATATCAGGAATACACCATGGGGATACTCAGTGACACCAGGAATACACCATGGGGATACTTACTTATATCAGGAATACACCATGGGGATACTTAGTGACATCAGGAATACACCATGGGGATACTTCGTGACATCAGGGATACACCATGCGGATACTTACTTATATCAGGAATACACCATGGGGATATGTAGTGACATCAGGATTACACCATTGGAATACTTAGTGAATTCAATAATACACCATGGGGATACTCAGTGACATCAGGAATACACCATGGGGATACTTAGTGACATCAGGAATACACCATGGGGATACTTAGTGACATCAGGAATACACCATGGGGATACTTAGTGACATCAATAATACACCATGGGGATACTTAATGACATCAGGAATACACCATTGGGATACTTCGTGACATCAGGGATACACCATGGGGATACTTACTTATATCAGGAATACACCATGGGGATATGTAGTGACATCAGGATTACACCTTTGGGATACTTAATGACATCAATAATACACCATGGGGTTACTTAGTGATATCAGGAATACACCATGGGGATACTCAGTGACACCAGGAATACACCATGGGGATACTTACTTATATCAGGAATACACCATGGGGATATGTAGTGACATCAGGATTACACCTTTGGGATACTTAGTGACATCAATAATACACCATGGGGTTACTTAGTGATATCAGGAATACACCATGGGGATACTTAGTGACATAAGGAACACACCATTGCGATATTTATTGACATCAGGAACACACCATAGAGATACTTAGTGACATTAGGAATACACCATGGTAATACTTAGTGACATCAGGAATACACCATGGAGATACTTAGTGACATCAGGAATACACCATGGGGTTACTTAGTGACATCAGGAATACACCATGGGGATACTTAGTGACATCAGGAACACACCATGGGGATACTTACTTATATCAGGAATACACCATGGGGATACTTAGTGACATCAGGAATACAGCATGGGAATACTTAGTGACATCAGGAATACACCATGGGGATACTTAGTGACATCAGGAATACACCATGGGGATACTTAGTGACATCAGGAATACACCATGGGAATACTTAGTGACATCAGGAATACACCATGGGGATACTTAGTGACATCAGGAAAACACCATGGGGATACTTAGTGACATCAGGAATACACCATGGGGATACTTAGTAACATCAGGAATACACCATGAGGACACTTAGTGACATCAGGAACACACCATTGCGATACTTAGTGACATCAGGAACACACCATAGAGATACTTAGTGACATTAGGAATACACCATGGGGTTACTTAGTGACATCAGGAATACACCATGGGGATACTTAGTGACATCAGGAACACACCATGGGGATACTTACTTATATCAGGAATACACCATGGGGATACTTAGTGACATCAGGATTACACCATTGGGATACTTAGTGACATCAATAATACACCATGGGGTTACTTAGTGATATCAGGAATACACCATGGGGATACTCAGTGACATCAGGAATACACCATGGGGATACTTAGTGACATCAGGAATACACCATGGGGATACTTAGTGACATCAGGAATACACCATGGGGATACTTAGTGACATCAGGAATACACCATGGGGATACTTAGTGACATCAATAATACACCATGGGGATACTTAGTGACATCAGGAATACACCATGGGGATACTTAGTGACATCAGGAACACATCATAGAGATACTTAGTGACATTAGGAATACACCATGGGAATACTTAGTGACATCAGGAATACACCATAGAGATACTTAGTGACATCAGGAATACACCATGGGGATACTTAGTGACATCAATAATACACCATGGGGATACTTAGTGACATCAGGAATACACCATGGGAATACTTAGTGACATCAGGAATACACCATGGGGATACTTAGTAACATCAGGAATACACCATGGGGATACTTAGTGACATCAGGAATACACCATGGGGATACTTCGTGACATCAGGGATACACCATGCGGATACTTACTTATATCAGGAATACACCATGGGGATATGTAGTGACATCAGGATTACACCATTGGAATACTTAGTGACATCAATAATACACCATGGGGATACTCAGTGACATCAGGAATACACCATGGGGATACTTAGTGACATCAGGAATACACCATGGGGATACTTAGTGACATCAGGAATACACCATGGGGATACTTAGTGACATCAATAATACACCATGGGGATACTTAGTGACATCAGGAATACACCATTGGGATACTTCGTGACATCAGGGATACACCATGGGGATACTTACTTATATCAGGAATACACCATGGGGATATGTAGTGACATCAGGATTACACCTTTGGGATACTTAGTGACATCAATAATACACCATGGGGTTACTTAGTGATATCAGGAATACACCATGGGAATACTCAGTGACATCAGGAATACACCATGGGGATACTTAGTGACATCAGGAATACACCATGGGGATACTTAGTGACATCAGGAATACACCATGGGGATACTTAGTGACATCAGGAATACACCATGGGGATACTTAGTGACATCAATAATACACCATGGGGATACTTAGTGACATCAGGAATACACCATTGGGATACTATCAGATAACAAGACTATTTCAAGGGAATACCAAGAAAATACCGTACTAAGGAGACATCAAAGGGATGCAAGGGAAACACCAAGGGGACACAAAGTGCATAACAAAGGGATGTCAAGGCGTTACCTAGCAATGACAATAGTGACAACAAGGGGAGATAACATGGGAATACGAAATGGACACCAAAGGGATACCAAGGGAATACCATTGAGATACAGAGGGGATACCAAGGGGGACTAAGGAGACAAAAAGGGGATACCAAGGGGGAACCAAGGAGACAAAAAGGGGATACCAAGGAGGGACCAAGGAGACAAAAGGGGGATACTAAGAGGAAACCAAGGTGTCAGCATTTAAAACGAACAAAGCATCAAAGAAAGAGCAGAAATGGACGAGGGTAATCATTGACATCCTTGATAAAGACAATAGGACGGAAGATGATGTACCATATTCGTCCTACTTCTAAAGACAAACGCTTTCCCTATGCAAGGCAAATAATTTACAACGAAGGCTCAACGTTAGGAATTGGAAAACAAAGCCACATACAACTGGTGAATAAAATCATACACACACACAGATATGTTGTAAAACTTGAAAACGTTTGATGTTTTGAACCTTTGTGGTTGCTCTAGATACATTGAATTACACACATCGAATACTGTTGTGTTATTTTTATATAATTGTTGCATAGGTAACCACGACATGTGAACCCAGGAAATATTTTGAAAGCCTCAAACTACAAGGGAAAGTACATAAATGTTTTATGTCTTTCAGTAACCAGTCAACTATGTCCATATTGACCAAATAATAATGCCAAAGTCCCAAACCTTGTTATGATAGGTAATTACCATCAGGTCTTCGATTTTGTTTCGATTCATTTCCCAGACAAACCTTGAGCTTATTTTAGGGAATAGTAATTGATGATTATGTTTGTTAATTAGATGGGTATTCAGTGTACGGGTATACCCGAACGATCTGTGAAAACAAAACTAACAAACAACTTGCTAACTACCTTTTCTCTAAATGAACTTAAGCCACACTGTCAAAGGAAATTGCATAATTTAATGTATTTTATTTCAAACCACAAATATTGAACGAGCAGGATAGATGCTGCAACAATTAAATGCCCATGCTTATTGACCAATTCAAGACGTCGTTAATCGTTTGGTAGAAGTTCCGAAAGCAAGATAGAACATATTAAGGTTAAGGTTGTTTGTCCTTTAATATAGGAACTGCGCATCCCGTCGTGCGTTGCGTGTCAGAATGAAAATTAATATTCCAAATGTAATTTGGATTTTCTTTTTATTGTTTTCTTTCTCAATTCTACTTTTAACAATAAGAAATTGATTTAATAATAAAACATAGATTATTCCATATTTTACCAATTGTATTATTTATTTCCCCAATGAAATATAAAAAAAATATCAACTTGATGAAATGTTCAAATCATCACTTCTTATATCACCATGGTAATATATAACTTTGTGACCAATCAAAATGGTGCTTTTTATTTATCGCATTTAACTCCGCCGATTTCTTGAATCAGATACAATTGAAGCGAATGTAGAAGAAGGGATTATTTCGCTGCGTGACTGCATTCATATTGAAATTGTTGATAAAATACTTATTAACAACAGTTTTGTTAAGCAAAATCTACAGGGGAACAACAGAAAAAAAACCGTTGAAATTGCATTCCGCACCGCATTCAAAATGGTACTGTCTTGTTGTGACGCGTAACGTCATAGATATACGCCAACACATATCATTATACAGATGCTCGTACTTTTTTACGCATTTTTTCTCTTTTTCCGTCATCTACAAACTAAATACACATAATTTAGATAGTTTACCGTTGAATAAAACATACATTTTGCTATTATGTCGGAATATATCGGTGATTTTCAATGGTACCACGATATTCTGTCATTCTCTTGAAATATATGACATATTCAACGGTAAACCATTCAATAACTTCTATATATTAAATAATAATGAACATCAACAGCGATTTTCATCAGGTATGGATATTTTGTGCGGCCATTTGGGTTGATTGTTTCAAGCTATAGTGTTGAGCATCATTTGAAATTGGCAACGTCAATTAAGAAAAATGCGATAGTTAGAAGGACAGCAAAATTGATTATGATAGTGGTTCTTATGACCTATATGCTTTACTGATATATCAAAACTAGCTGACAGATTTCCAAGATGGTCATGGCGTCCAACATACCAATCCGATATTGTGTGAGATTTCATGAGGTTTGTTTTAGACTTACAAGTTATAAAGAACAATGTCCGGTAGCCATACTCGGTCGTGCGGCACGTGCACTGTTTCGATGTTCTCGTGTTCTGAGGCGTTCCAAGTCAGCATCACGTCTTTCCATGTCTGTAAAGCAAGTAAAAATGAATTTTAGAAAAGCACAACAATATTGCCGTTCAAAACATTTCTATGAGCGAAGCAATCCATTTTCTTTCCATAATTTCCATATAAAAAGCCAATACAATTTCCAATAACTAAATTTTGCTTGCACACATTAAGTTATGAATACATTTTAACTTTAACAATAAAAGTAAGCAACAATATACATTTCTTTTTAGTATGTTTGCGATATTGCAAAGATACAGCCTTTAGCTATGTGTGTCTATAAGCTAATTTCTATCGCTCGTCACGATTAATCCTCTGCATTCGAGTTTAGACTGCACTTCCAAAACATAATTTTATTTCATCAAATGGTATGAGACGGATCACCACACACATGTACTTATAGCAGAATTTTACAGCTAGCTTCAAGGAAACGTCGTTCATTGCATTTTAACTTCAGTATAACTAATGGTTTAATGCAATTAAATAATAGTCCTTATCAGTATCAGAACGATTCATACAAGTCGACAGCTAAACTGATTTCGTGTATCAACGTTCATAGCTAAAGATAACTAATGGGAAAAGTATTTCTAAAATAATATTAAGTTAAATTATACTGTAAAAATAAATGAAAAAAGTGTTTTGCACATTAATTAAAAGTGTTTGAATAAAATTCTACCACAATGAATATTCATTAATGATGAACCTTTGGTGAGGTCAATATTTGATTCTACCAGGTTGATATAATACCATATCAACCGAATAAAAGGTCCTTAATTTTTATATTAGATATTAATTTGTTTGCAAAAAAGGAATTTAATTAAATTTATCTTTATAACAGGGAATATCCGATGCGCTATTGTGAAGTCATAATAATATAAAGTCAAAATAATGCAATATTCACTAAGTATTTTTAAAAGTAAAAACATTACTCAATATCTCGGTGTTATCGAGTAATTATTAACGTGAAATACTGTTTATCGTAGTCATCACATTTCCAATATATTAAGTAGTTTTTGGGGAATCTGAAGATGTAATGACAGTTTAACATCTTGGTATTTGCTTTACAGAAAAAGATTTTAAGATGTGAAGTGTGAAAAAAAAACCTAGCTGTGCCACTTTCCATCTTTGACGTTTGCGTGGTAAAATATCGCCCCTATTGTGCGAAAGTTTACCGAACAAAGCAGGCTCTTTTATTGTCCTTCAGAATGACACCAAGTCATTCCTACGCTTTATTGGCAAATTATTTTCAGAGAGGAAAGAATGAAATCAATATAGCTATTCTGCCTAGAAACACTGTTAAGGTTACGAAAGCGAAGTGATATCGTGACCATCTATAAAATATAGCCAATTTTCAGATATCCAACATAGGTATAAAGCAGACATACTACAGCAGGTGAAAATGCGTTAAACAAATTATTTCAATTAATAAATGGTTAGTTTGATAAATATTTGGCGTCGTGAGCCGACGTTTTCGACAAAAAAATGGTAGAACAAGGAATTCGGGACATAAATATGGTTACCTACTAAAGCCCCATAACCCTACCGTAACCTGGACAAGACAGCATAGCACGCATTATATCAGCTATAACATTTAAGGTGTCTACACATAAGAGGTAATTATTGCTCTTGTTGTCTCAAATGTATGACTAAATTTTATCTGTTCTCTTTCCCGACATTTGCTTTTTTCCTCATGCCTCCCATAGTACCACTTTTCGCTTGACATTTTAACTGAGTGTCCATCAATCTGAGAAGGATATGAGTGCTGTCCCCAGACCGCGACACACCGAGACAATCTGAGATGATACCGCGTATTTCTTGTCTTCGTCAATGATACACTAGGAAGCATAATGGACCAAGAAAGGTGTCATGCCAAATGGCTTTTCTGTGAAATGGCATAACAAATAAAATGGCCCTAAAAATGCATCTTCCTTAAAGTGTTGAAAGAATATTTAACAGTAACAAGTTTTTAACCATTTTAAGGTCTTGCGTTTCCCCACGATGATAAGGGACAGGTTCTTTCATGTTCGTTTTACTGACTCTAAACATCAAGTTAAAACGTCATAATAGGCACGAGGAAATAAAATAAAAATGTCTCAAATTTATCAAATATTGCTATGGATCCAAAGATTCGTTTTATTCGAATTCATGAAAATATTTGATGGAAAACTGCAAAATAGATATTAAAGATGAGAGTCTGTAAACTAATCAATTCATTACATTTTAATATTAAAAAAATGTCTAAATTTGAAGTGGAAATTGATATGTCGCAAAGCAAGGCAGTTAATATATAATGATTTAATCTTATCCAAGCACAATATCATCTCATAAAGTTGTTCGATCTGATATTTTAATGAGAACCAGCACATGTAGCAAGTATTGGTAGGTAACCCGTGACGGCGATACAACTGCTCGAGAATTTAAGACTCCCCCGACCTTAATTATAATGGTACCGTCAACGTTATTTGCCGAAGTTTGATTGATTGAACTAACGCCATATGTCATTTGTAAACATGACTACAAAGAGTTTTCAAATGATCTTTTTCCCTTTTTAATTTCTTTTAGCCTTTTTTTCAATTCAATTTTATATATACTTTATGATTTTTCATATACTTTATATAATCAAATTTATTTTTAGGTTACTTTATCTGTTTTATTCCTCGATTCGCCATATTAAGACAAAAATACCATCAGAAAATGAAATACGAGAAGACATTCTCGTGAATCTCCGTAAATACTCTCCAATCCAAATATCATTTGAAAGAAGGGTCAATATTAATATATAAAATCTTCTATCCAACAATGTCTATATAACACAAAACTATAATATAGCTGCGCCCGCTCTGACTGGTCTCAATGATTTCGAGAATAAAGCGGCTCTGAATATATTCTTGATTGAGACTCAGTAGATTGCCAAACATTCAATATTTTAAATACGGATGAGTTGACACGATGTAAAAAATATTAAAAGGTTATAACGTACGCGTTAGATAAACTTAAGATAAACGTTGGCGTATATAAACCGTAATTTCCTGCGTATTGCCCGCGGGCTATACGATTGTTTAGTCTAGTGCGGGCTATCTGCCGATGCGGGCTATCTATGGATAATTTTACCAAATAAAAAAATGAGGGCTATGCGTTGTTAAATGTTTCCATTTGTAAGTATGTTTGGATCGAGCAATTCTTTTAATTTTCAGAATAATTGTAGGCTAATTATTGGCAGTGCAACAAAGGACATGTTTTGGTATCTCGTGTCAAGCTTTCTTTTCGGTCTTTTTATTCATAAATGCCAACGAAACAAAATTAGTGTGATTAAAATTGAAGACAGTAAAAGTCATTGTCCTTTGTACAGTCTTTGTTTTTTTGTTTTTTGTTTTAGAAAAATCGGTTTTAAAGTAACAAAGCTGCACCGATTTTGTTTACGATGATCGGTGATAAGGTCAACAAACTTTGACATACATGCAGTACAACAGCGAATTACATCAAATGGATTTTAGCTATCATTATGCGAAACCGGCGCGATAAAAGAACGTTCTCACCAAATAAGATCTACGCAATAAACTTCAAACGAAATTAAATATTGTAGTTACCTTGTGTGACAGCAATATTTTGAGAACTACAGCTTGTTTATTATTGTATTTTTGTGTTGGGTTTTAAATCAATACGAGAGGGATATTGCTTAATTGAAATTAATCATTTTATTACAATTGTTTCATACTTGTGAGGTCGAATCCCATAGCAAAGCAACTGTATAATTTTTGGAAAGCATGGTATCGTTTTGTCCATCGAGAATTTCAGTGTTCAAATGTGCAACCTGTATACAAAGTGTATATGCAATGGGGAAAGTATATGAAAGATTGAAAAAAAAATATGTTGATAATACTCATGCCTTTGGGATTTGAATTTAATAGAGCATGTGGCACATAATCAAATCAAGTGTTGTGTGGAAAGAAATACATCAAAAAAGATATGATTAAACAAAATTATCTCAATTGGGGTTGGTTTCCGCGTGATGACAGTCTCTGTTGAAAGCTATGAAATCTCTAAAATTGTGCATTTTCTCCCACAAAAGTACAATGCCTTGGCTTTCCGTGGGCTGTTTTTATTCTCCACGGATATTGCACAATAGCCTATACAAATTTTATAGCTTAAAAATCATGACAATTACATTTTCATCAGGTCCGTCGTATCCTCAGCGGGACAGCTAAACTTATTGTGCAGAAATAGCTGCCTTTGAGGATGAAATAAACGTTTGTTGTAAAATCAGCTCAGATCATTTACAATAGTACCTCTTGTACCATAATGTGATATTATCAAAAATATAACTTCGTTGCTTTCAGGAAGCCTTGCTTTAAATTAATTACAAAACGAAACTTTCCAAATTTGTTTTATCAACCCCTACATTTATTCTAACGCTTGTGACCTACAAAATATATTATTAAACCTCTCCGCATTAGGGAAAATACATCCGCATGCACTTGAAGCCTCTTTTACGTCCACTTATATTATTGTTATATAGGTTACCAAGGGATCTCCAGCGAGACGAAACCCTCACTATCCAACTTTTATCAATATAAAACAAAAGGTTGTAAGAATTGTCTAACCACAATGTCACTCAGAAAAATACTGATAAATATCACATTGGCTGATTAACAGAGTTAGGGGGGCGAAGACAACGATAATCAATTGATCGTAGGAATGACCTTAATTTTGATACAAGATGAATACAAATGCAACTTCATTCAAGAGAACATGTTGTCCGTAAGTGTATTAAGTTTTAGGACAATCAAATATAATTAACAAAAGCGGTAGAAAGAGAATGCCTTACATCTATTTATAGTAACAGTGACCTTAACTTTATCTAAGTAAGTTAAAACACAAATTTGCCTTAAGATGATGGTTGTGAGTACGCGTATGGATGACTCTAGACTCTAGGTGATTGAAATACAAATTCCACACAAGAGAAAATGGTTCCGAGTGAGTGTATGAGATTTTGGGAATACTTGAACATGAACGTAGTTCATGTACATGTAGGTAGATCGATGACGTCAAATGGTTATTTATAGTAACAATGACGGAATTTTCAACCCCAGTTGGTAGAAGCGCGAACTGGTGCAAGATAATATAGTTGTATGTGATGGAAGTTTCAGGACAATTTGGTCATTTATGAAGTCGACAGAGGGGGATGTCATATGGTTGCGTACGTACAAGCCCTTGGATAACAACCTATTGTAGCACTATCCTGCAGGGAGAGCGTAATGAGTTTACCTGCTGCCCTAATTATATATGTACATAATTCAAACAGGTATGTTCTACCTCTTGACTTCAATAACATATTTCTTCATAATTTCTCTCTTGACACTGCTTTTTACATATGGTTTCTAGTTGATATTGGTTCCGTTCCATGGTGGAGACAAAATTTTAAAATCTTTAAAATTGGCATTTGCTTCACTCTAATTAAAGTTTAGTTTCAAAGTTGCCTCTCTAAGCCGTTTAGACGGCCGGTGACATATGTTAACACACACTGTCCTGCAGTGACTGCATTGTGTAAATACGATATGAACTGATACCAAATAATATACAAAACAACGCCAACGGGAGGACGGAAGTCAAGGAGACATCAACAGCCAATGCCATATGAGGACGGTGTCAAGGAAACACCAATAGCCAATGTCATATGAGGACGGTGTCAAGGAGACACCAATAGCCAATGTCATACGAGGAAGGTTGTTGAGGATAATCTAATAGCCAATATCATACGAGGAAGGTTGTCAGTGAGAGATTTAAACAGCACGTGTCGTACAAGGACGGATGTCAAGGAGACACCAATAACCGATGTCAGATGCGGACGGTATAAAGGATACACAAATGCCATATAAGGAAGGCTGTTAGCGATACCTATAGTCAAGTGCATATTAGGACGGGAGACAAGGGACGCCAGCACAAGAAAAACACAGACACACAGAAAGAAAGTGAGCTTTTAAGGAGAAAGGACAGGGGAAAAAACACAGGGGAAAAAACGAAAAAAATGATGATTTAGGTGTTGCAATAAGCACCAGATCTATTTCTATCCCTTCAATGATTCGTAAGCAGAAGACACAGACGCAATTTGGATTCTTTTGGGGCCCACTTCCAACTGCCTCTTATGATATGCGTAATAACCGTCTCCAAGACATCTAAGACCTAAGAATATCTTAGTAACCACACACGGACGTTATTTCCTTACTAGAAAAATTACTGTCCTCATTTCTCCCCCATTGAGGTTTGTGTGTAGACTAGATAAAGACAGGAAAACGCATGTGATCCCGAAACAGGATCGTCCATCGCACAAAGTCATTTAGGATGGATGAGATAACCTTCTGCAAGGAACAACAAACATGTCGGTGTGGCCTATGGTTATTGGAGTAAAGTTGGCGATTGCCTCATGTAGCGAACACACACAGTATCGAACTGACACAGGAATTGAGAATGGGAAACCTTATTGCGACGACGTTTATAGAAACGCCACAAAACAAATATTCAGAAATTAAGCCGGGAAGGACCATGTTAAGTGTTAAACACAGCTGCAATGCTGTTCGTTCATTAGTCCAATTTGGACTTCATCCACTTTTTTATTTCCCAGGTCATATTTCACAACCAAGCATGTACATTATTGTGGACGTGCATAATTTGATTGGTGAGGTGTAGTAATGGCCAGTTTACGGTTATTTGGAAGGGATATCAAATATCGCCTACTTAAGCGCAGAACGACCTGTATTAAAGTCGAATGCTATGTGCAAGTGGTCTGAACACCTACATCAATTAGGTTGTATAAATAGAAGCCCAATATTATGAGATGATGTTAATAGTCCAGGGTAGCAGGTTTGTTTAATTTGGATACATCTTGGATCTGTTAGTTGGAGGTATGATTTGTACATGCACGATATCTATACACAGGTATAAAGCTGTTATATTTAGGAGAGAAGACAAATGTACACTAAATCTAAAATATATGCCACACTTATATGATATACATGTTAAAGATCTTCCGGAAAAATAATCTACTTCAGATTACCATCGGCAACGCTTAAATGTAGGAACTAAGGTAGCCAATGAAATAATACGTGTCACTAATAAGCATTGGTGGAAGATTCAGCCGACAAAATGGTAATAGGACAATATTAGCATGTACTAGTCGAACTGCTTCATTTATATTATCAGTAGTTTCATCGGCTGTCGACATTGATCTTGTGATATTTTCATTTCTACCACAATACTCCATGTTATTCAACTCACAGATCTTTGTGTAAACGTGCTGATAGTTGAATAAATATATCGATATACAACTAGTTGTATATGACCTTCATGTCTTTTGATTGGTTGAGATTTTGAAATTGCCCCGAACTAATAAAGTCGAAATGCTCTAAGGAGGAAAGTTACTGATCGAAACTATACCTGTCGCACATAATGCATATATATTGCTATCTAAAGTGTCTAAATGTTTGGAGGTACATTTATAATGAGCGTTACAAACATGTCAGTCACCCAATAATGCAATAATGTTCCACGACAATGTCCTATCACCAAAATGTTACACTTTATATCACTACTATTTTTTTAACTATTCAACCCTACATGTAGTCCCAATCAAACCGCTTTCATATTATTGTTGTAGGAAGAGGTCACACGACTTGAGGTTGCTGGATATGGTAAAGATAAATATCGTGATTTTTGTTGCTTATAAAAAATTTCAAATGTAGGTGAAATACATAGTATATCCAAAAACCACTACTTATGTAACCTGTATATGTCATCATTATGTCAATATCCCGGATATTTGTGCTCTTATCTTTTGAAAATAAAAGTCCTGTTGATTATATTGATCAAATAAAGAAGTATATCCACATAGTTTGAACGGTGATTATAGGACAGAGAAGTTTTATTCGGATTAGGTCTTTGGTCGCCCGCATGCAATCTTCGCATTTGGCGAAGATGATATCTTGATGATATGCAATCGCTGCACTGTTGATTTCGATCTTAGAAATGTAGAAAGTATTTAATAATTTATCAGAGATTCGACCACTGTACAAGTATGATGGTATTTTTGTGACTGATTGCGTGTTGCATAACATACATAGTATCAATAAGTCCACAAGGTCATATGAAATGCCCACTTGGTGCAACGCAACTGCTTTCATGGTAATATCTAAGCTGTCTAGTATCTGAAGCGACTTCCAAAGTATGTATTCCCTATCGATGATACATTTATAGTGGTTGTAAGTAACAAGTGTTGAATTTGACACTATGGCTCCAACCACTGGTTTGAACTCCCTTCCACCTAGAAACGTCCTTTATTGAAATATTGTTTATTGAATATTGACTTGGTCCGGATTTTAACAAATAAATAATAATTTAAACTAGTTTTAATCTTTGCGTCGGGTGTGTGTTGCTCTAAAATAGTGATACATTAATTGATTTGCTCTTGTTTATCTTGATGTTGTGCTCAATGTTAAAATGGAATATCCATGTCAATGTTATTTGTTTAAGGGAACTAAATTGATCTAATGTTGACCTTGAAAATTTCTTATTTTTAGCAGGACACATTAGAATCTATAAAAGTGGTACTTCCTGTTTGATGCACGATGATGTCGATATTAGTGCTAAATCAGATGTTAAATATCATTTCAGTTGTGGTATGTTTCTATCGTGCTTTTATGAACATATTTTAACCACGCCCATCCGGAACTACCTCTTCAGTTACGATATCATAACAGTAAGTCGACAGGGTGTTTGTATCAAATATTCTCAACCAGTTTGTGATGTCCAAAACGAATTAAACAAATCAAAACAATGTCTAGATTTACAAGGCAGGAGCTGGATAAAAGACGATTTTCTTTCTTGAACGTCTGATAATAGGTTTCTGTAGCTTCCTTATCAATCTAATAATAGCCTTGATAATATTTTCCTCGTCATAATGATTTCGATTTCGTATTAATATCGACATTCTCACGGTTTTTTCCGTATAGGTCAACGTAGTGTTGGGTTTGAAAACTACAGAATCTTGGTTTGGAATGTGATCTAGAATGTTGGTACTTGGCAAGCGTAGGGGAACGGCTATTCTTAATTTCGCTATACAGCTAGCGTTTTATAATGAAATATGCAGTAGCAAGAGAGGATTGGTACCGGACATGTAGACATGGTAAATCGACCGACCACCGTACTGATTCACCTCCTACAAGGAACACGAATGTATTCTGACTCTTGAGTCGAAGTTAGCTCCCAATGGTGTATGGTAATTGGCACTACATACATGATATCGGAGCAGATAATCACAGACAACCAATGCCAATGAGGTACCAACATGGAAGACAGGAACAATATGAGATCACTTCAAATCTTTTTGATGCACGAATCATTTGATTAACAGATTCTCATTACGACGGATTTGCCTTTTAAATGCAAAATGATCAGACACAATCCCCGTTCCACCTTGAACCGTCATCAAAGATTAATGTTCATTGTAATCAAATCACCATTGTGGAACTGACAAGTTTATACACAAAGATAGAGCATAAGATCGCGTGCACGAGTCTTGACTATGTCCTTCAGGTTGATCAGGATTAATCCTACATAATATCAGACTATGGGCTGGTTCTGCTGCCGTTTGAATATCCAAAACTGTGCTAAAAATTAATAAAAATAACCGGAAAACTCTTTCTAAACAAACATTTCCTACTTAAAATCGATAAGGCAAAGGCAATGCATGAGCAAAAGTATACTCCTGGAAACACAATTGTACACAGACTGTTCTATTACATCGACGACAACCGCCATTCCAGTAGTGTTTATGTCAAAATTAAAATTATTGTATTGTTCGCAAAATAGAAAACGGGGTAATGATAATTAAGGAATGATACTACCGGGCATCAACTTGATATCTCCTATGTGAAAAAAAAGAATGATTTCCCGCTAAAATTGTGATTCTGGATTTCCCAGATTCATCAACATGAATCTCTATTTGCATCTCCCCTAACGTTTCCTCTCCGACAGAAAAAAATGACATTGATAAAAAAAAAACAAAAAAAGCGGATGACATATGCCATATGTGAATGCCTTTAATGGGAATCATGGCTGTTAATATCCAGGCCAGGAAAATTCATAATCAGGATATTGAAATTCGCAATGGTAGTCTGCCATTGTTGACCACTTTACATGTGAAGATCGATTAAAGCTGGGATATAGATGATAATGTAACGTCATTGGTTTCAATTCAATTCCGGTGTGCATGATCGATGAGGTCAATGGATTGTTTGTGATTTACACTTAATCGAAGTTCTGAGAATGAAGTTGAAGGCTTTGCCAAGGTTTATTACTTATCATGTGGGGTTGTTCAATAAATACGGTCCGATGTGAAAAACAAACTTTGTTCTGGTTAAAACAATTTGTTTTACAGAGTAGAAACGTTATTGATCAAATATTGAACAATATTTACCTCAACTTTGACACTAAATCAATGTGGAATTGCTTTAACAATAATAAGAATGGCTTGGTTTGGTTTGTCATTGTTTAACGTCCTATCAACAGTTAAGGTCATTCAAGGACGGCCTCCTCTGTGTGTAACATGCATGCCTGTCGTGAATTGTAGGAAAATTGTTGTGTTGAGCAACTAACATTGTCGTTAATGCAGTCATATGCCCTTAATAAATCCAAGATAATTCGAAGTGTCTTTATCCATATCATTAACTAGTTGTTTACATTATATTAACATACAATACGTATAGCGATTATTTTGTCTTTAAAAAAACAGAGCATGTCTAGCTAGACTTTCCTTCAGTTCTGCCTTATCTTCCTTTTTTAAATGTCTCTACGTAAATAATTTTTTCTTGTCACATTTCGATCTAGTCTCATCGATTTTGAATCAAATTAGGAGATTGGTTTCCTGTTATTCTTTCTTGTTATTGTCTATTGAACAAGTCCAGTTCCTTTTTAAAGCAATGGAATTGTGTTAATCTCCTTGTGTTAGCGCGGAACTGATGCCGACTTTAAAATGCATATTGCTGGGACACCCAGCAGGATACCTCAACCGGACAAATTATTCTGAACACGTAGATAATACCGCCTCACAAAAAAACATTCAACCAGTGTATGCATTTCGCACACAGGAGAGTCCGTCCTTAAATGACCATAACTGTCATATGAAGCTAAACAATACCAAATCAACTATTCCAACCAGGAAAGGTTAAAGTGTTCGCCATCTGGTTATCATATATCTTATCTGCTGATACACCAAAATACATTCAGAAAAAAATCGTTGAGTATGATAAGAACATCAGTGAAAACGAGGTATATGCACGATGGTGAATACTTTAGCTATGTTTAGGAGCAAGCTCCCTGAGCAGTTTTATCTTACATTCATCACTTGATAATTGTGCAAAATTGCAGTTATCTTAAACATTAGCTAGCATTATACGCAGCTAGTGGAATTATTTCTTGGAACGCTTGCAGCATTTAAATAGTTCAGTGTACAATGTTCAATGCACTATTAAAATGATGTTTTATATATCTTATTCAGCTGCCAACTTTAATGTAGTTTAGTGTTTGATTTCAGCACTTGATATATTTCTTCATTGATGGTTTCATACTTTTGTATGTTGCAGATAATTACATATTATGCTTTCTTGCAAGGCGTATACCCATCCAGGATAAACGTGCAGTGGAAATGTTTTTACTCTATTATGCTTCATGGTTGCAAATCTGTATTGTGTTTGCATGCACGTGTTTTGAGTCTGTCATAATAATTTGTCTTTTGGGCTTTCCCATTGGATTTTGACCCCTTTCCGGAAGCCCTTTAATGACTAGCAGCTAATCCTTTTGTTATCTTTTTTGACAATTAATGTGCTAATATCATTCTGGAACAGTCCATCAAATTGACTTGTCTCTGGTATTAACGACTCTACTGAGAGTCTTACTCTTCCCGCCATCATCGCCTGCATTGTGTCGGGGGTACTGGGAAGTCGTAATGGCGACTATTTTCATCCTCTTTATGGTTGAGTGTAACATGGCGGCGGCTAATATGCGACATAAATATTTCAACTAACTTTAAGTGGGAACTGAGGAAATATTCGCTTAAATTAACTTAGACTGCCTGCTCAGCAATAAAATATTGGCTTTCATTTCTAGCTTAAGTTTTACAGGAAAATCCTTCGAAATACACCAAATGACTGCCGGTGCTTAAAAAGTAAGAACGAAAACTTTTAAGGTGTGTCAAAGAAACATTCCGATAACTCAACTTACCCTGTTGACACATCCTAAGGCAATACATTAACACTATCAACTGATTTCCGTACTAGCATGTTGCATCAATGTGTTATGTTTGGAAAGAAGTTTAATTTAATATCGCTGATTACAACGACGAAAACGAGTTCTGATCAAGGAAGTTCATATCTTTTGATTCCTCCTAACTTCACATGTTTGTTGAAGTTCAATTTTTCTTGTTTGGTAAATCTAGGTTAAATCCGGGTAATGTCAAGTCAATGTCAAGTAATGTCGCTGATTACAATGACGAAAACGAGTTCTGATCAAGGAAGTTCATATCTTTTGATTCCTCCTAACTTCACATGTTTGTTGCAGTTCAATTTTTCTTGTTTGGTAAATCTAGGTTAAATCCGGGTAATGTCAAGTTTTCAACTTGAGTATGGTCCTAGTGACAACAGAACAAGGCGAATAACCGGCATCAAACTTCCAATTCTTTCTATAAAAGAAAAAATACTTCAAATTTAATTGCCATGTCGACAAACCATCTCCCATGGTCTCAATCATTCTGCATCTCTCAAGCCATTTACTTAAAATTTAATTCTTAAAAAATAAAATAAAATGCACTCCTTCCCCTTTCTGGTACATACGCTTGGTTTTAAAATAAAATGTAGCACTTCAGCTTCCAAAGCTGTTATTACCCTTATGGTAGAAACATTGCAGACCCGACAAACGGAAATGAAATTTCCTTTGGGATTCACTTTGTAAAAGTTTCAACGCCATGTCAAGTGATTTTTCCTGCACTTTTTTCCTCGACTTCCAAGTAAGTAAACAGAATAAAATATTTCCATTCCATGATAAGGAACAGAAGCGACATGTAGTATTTTACCCTTGAGCATTTCCTTATCTAGTTAAAAAACAAATCCGTTGTAATTCTGCTTATGGCGACGTGAATTATTTTCAGAGAGAAGGGACTAGGATTGTCTAGTTGATTTCACTGCAAACTATACTTAAGTTGCAGGGCGGTCATCAAATTTGACACCATGCATCTGTTGATATTAAACCAGTACACTAGGATTGTGTTTGTGATGAACATATACACTAAGGATTGTTCTTGTTGATTCTTTGATTACACAAATGATTCAATTTTATCAACTGATTTTCGTTCTATCATGTTGCATGACTCTTGCTATGATTGAAAAGAAATTTAATTGAGAAAAAATCCTATTGTTAAATACGATGATGAAAACATTTCTGATCCAAGAAGTTCATCTCCTTCAATATCATCAAGTTTCCCATTTTTGTTGCCGTTCAGATTTCTAGTATTGCTAATCTATGTTGAATCCTGGTAATGTCAGTGCCTCAACTTGAGATTCGTGGTATTGACAACAGAGCAACAAGCTTAGCAAAAACCAGCCCCGAATAACTCCTCCTATAATCCTAGCTGAAATAAAATTTCATCTGGGATTCACTTTGTAAAAGGGACCACGTCATGTCTAGTGATCTTATCATATCATGGCATGAAACAGAAACTACGGGTAGCATTTTACCCTGTTGCATTTCTTCATGTACTTAAAAAATGTAATTCATCTTATGATGCTACAAATTATCTTGAGAAGAAAGATTGAGGGTTGTCTTGTTGAATCCACTGAACATTACGTTAAAGTTGTAGAGCGGACATCAAAACTGTCAAATTGCCACTACGCATGTGTTTATATACGCTAGAATTATGTTTGTGATGTACCTATACACTATAAGTGTGTTTATTGTGATCCTGTACACCAGGTTGGTGTTGATGGTGACCCTGTACACGAGGCTTGTGTTAGTGATTGACTTGTACTCTGGTCTTTTGTTACAGGTAAATCTCCTCACTGAGCTTGTGTTGGTGATTGGCCTGTACATTGGTCTTTTATTACATGTGAACCTGTTCACTAGGCTTGTGTCGTTGATTGACATGTACACTGGGCTTCTGTTGCTGGTAAACCTGTTCACGAAGCGTGTGTCGTTGATTGAAATGTACACTAGCTGGGCTTCCGTTGCTGGTAAACCTGTTCACTATAGGCTTGTTTGTTGATTGACATGTACACTAGGCTTCTGTTGCTGGTAAACCTGTTTACTATAGGTTTGTGTTGTTGATTGACATGTACACTGGGCTTCTGTTGCTGGTAAACCTGTTCACGAAGCTTGTGTCGTTGATTGAAATGTACACTGGGCTTCTTGATAATGTACACTGGGCTTCTGTTGCTGGTAAACCTGTTCACGAAGGTTCACGAAGCTTGTGTCGTTGATTAAAATGTACACTACCTGGGCTTCCGTTGCTAGTAAACCTGTTCACTATAGGCTTGTGTTGTTGATTGACATGTACACTGGGCTTCTGTTGCTGGTAAAAGTGTACACTGGGCTTATGTTTGTGACTGCCCTATACACTACACCTGCTTTGGTGGTAAACCAGTAAATAAGTCTAGCGTTGGTAGGTTCTCTGTAAACTATGTTTATATCCGTAAAAATCTAGTTGGTGAAATCTAGACCAGATTTAACTGGTGATAGTGTATTTTATTCATTAATATTTTGTTCTAGATTGAAAATAAAGTGTTTATGCTGTATCTTAGCAAAACTACCCATTATATATCTTTGCAAAACCATTCATTTCATGTATCTGCACAGAGGATAGTAAGAATCGTACCAGTTATCTCTGTTACATGATTTATAGCTTCAGTCTGATCCTTTTTTTCTTCCAAAAAACCTTCTTTCTTCTAAAGGTCTCTGCCTTATTGTCGTCTTATTCTTTGACTTTTGATGAGTGCCACCCTTTGTGAAACATATTATACCGATAGGTTCTGTCCCATGGTCGAGATAAAAAGATACTTCTTTATCCCATCCTGACGTTTAGCTTTAAAAGCTGTCAATTGCCATTATACAGTGACCGGGATGAATGTCACTCTACTGTACCCAGGTGTGATATTTCAGTGTGATGGCGCTATTAACAGCGTCAATCATTAACCCCTTTTATTAGCGGCCATGTACTAGTATCTTATAATGAACTTATAGGACTTAAAAATACCGAACCAAACCTAATCTAAATATATACTTTCCTTTTGAAATGTGAAAATAATAGACATGGCATTGTGAGCCTGTTAGTTATTAACCTTCTCTGTAAGACTTATCTGCAGCGTTGGGTTTCGGGGTCATTGACAGGCCAGGCGATTTTGATTAACCTGTCAGCACAATGTCCTTGGATAATTATTTGGTCCCGGTGCTATACGGTATTTCGAGGTCATATTGAAAACCAATTTCTTAAATTGAAACAAAACCAATATACAAAAGGCGCTTTTCCATAGTTATGAATCCATTTGGATTTCTTGAGATAATGTATTTCGAATATGTTTTGAAATTGAGTTTTTATGGAAAAGTTGCTCATTTACAATTAGGCATGTTCTTTCGTGAAATCGTTTTACACCTCAGTCATATAGTGCTTTCAAAGTGAGAACCTATATCCCTAATGATATTACTCATAGGATATATAAAACATAATTTTGATATTGAGCACTAATATCCATATAAGGCTTTTTGAATAAATGTGGCTTTCCTGTTTTCTTTCCTCGGTCTAGGTTGTGTGGGGTTTATAAGTCGGCGTTCACAGTCCCATGAGAATAGCTCTGCAACATAGACACATTTCGGTGTGTATGTGATGTATGGACGTTTTAAAGATGGCGAGGGAAAAACAAGTTGAAAGCACCCAAGGGAGAGTGTAGCAGACTTGGAAATAGCCCGTTATGTCAGTATACTGGCTGTGGTGTTTCTCCTCTCGCTTTCACATTAAGCCTTTATTTACCTTGTGAGGCACCAAGACGAGCCCGTTGGTCATAAATCAATGTAAAGTTTGAACAGGTATGTCCATAATAACAGCCTTCCCATAATCGCTGCTTCATACTGGGCGGGCCGATAGCGGGCCTATCTAGGAGGAGCCGGATAAACGTCATATGACAGGCGTAGTGAGCCTATAAGTTAGCCTATCATCTCACAAAGACTACCCGATAAGGGGCAGCACATAGCGCAGGCAAAAACATCACATATAGGCATTTAATCGAATTGGTATTGGTCTCTAGAAATTACGCTGCAAAACCAAAAAACAATTCAATTTTATTTCTTAGACATTGAGGTCTGATGTTTGTAAACAGCTTTCCTCTTAGCAAACCAGCTGTGGGCGATATAGAGATCGGACTTCAGCGAGACAAGAGGGTTATCAGCGAAGTTAGGTCATACATGTGTTTTATGTTTTGTAGCTGTATCTAAATAATGGCAATTTGATTTAGGGTGTAAGGGTAGCTAGCTTATATTTTGATGAAAGGAGCCAGGACTGGAATGGTGGTTCTTTTCACCAATTACGTCGTGTGTTATTTGTTCCATACGCCCTCCGTCATAAATTTGTTTGCTGTCGCAGGCTTACGGACCTGAACGCAATTGCGTCAGTCATACCATCAATCGTCAAGGTAATCAAATTGTCAACAAATATCAAAGTAAAACTGCTGTACCGGAGATTCTACAACTTTACGCCACAAAATCTATGGCAGGCACTCCTTCACAGCTAGCGATGTCATTGTCACTGCTGAAGCTATTGCAAATATCTAGGTATGGTTGAAACTTTGTACGGTGCATCATTTTGCATTTTTACTATGATTTGAGTTCCATTTAATATCTCATATCTAGGTGCTATTCTTACAGAGACTTGAAGGTAGAACGCAGGGAGTGTATCTGGTGCGTTACTTTTATGATATGTAACGTCTCCCTTGACAGGCCATTACGTTTGGCCTTTAGGTTAGCGATTGCCTCAAGGAAAAGGATTTTGACTTCAATCCTGCTGCCGAGGCAACGCCAAAGTCTATAAAATTTGATCGTGGTGCTCTGTCCTTCAAGTGGGTGGTAAGGAAGGACAACTTTGTTCGTTGTCAGATTATTGTGGCCGGTTGTGTTGTCAAGATACCTTGTGCAGATGTGGCATGGTAGTGTGATGGGTCTATGAAGGCGCTTCTCATTTTTATCATTTATTTGTTGACTTGATCCATAAATGTCCTTAGTGCACTAATAGCGCTTACATCAAAACTATAGTATAGCGATTACATCAATAGATACTGCAAATGTATTAATTTTGGCGCATTCAAATGTTCGCATTTATCCCAATTATATATTGTTTTACTCATATTTTATTTCGGAATAGCAGATATTTTGTAATTAGCGCAATAATCATTTAGCGGTATTCTTCACAAGCAAAAAGCGCTTAAATAAGGGTATTGCCTTAATATGCACATTTACAGCAGTAACCAAAAATATTTCATTGTCGACACAATTGAACTCCAAGGATTCATATCCATCAGTTATGAGATTCCTGTTAAAAAAACACTTGACACAATTTGTTTTACAGGACTTTCGTCAGTAATGTATGTGATATATAAGTCCTTTTTAATGTTTAATTGTGGCTTTTGCCTATTGTTGCTCTAAATTAATGATTTGGTTTAATTAAGAACCGAGACCTTCAGATATTAGTTGAAAATAAAATAAAGAAGAGTTCCTATACTTGTTTTTGTTCCGTGAATAACTGTTTAGATGGTAGTGTAATTGACATTGGAAGGCGTGCAATTCAGGAACACGGTATAAACATTTTAATATTATACAAAACATCATGGTCCAGAAACTGAAATCATGAATGGAATCTCCTATCAATTTTACGGTTGACTATTTTCATAGGTTTTTACATAGCAGGTCTTTCAGTGCAAAACTATCAAAGAAAAAATATAATATAATATTAATTTATCATAATTACTTATGATTATCAGTTAGGCCTTATATAGAAGATACACGTATCAGTATACGGTATTGTTAATGAAGTAGATTTCTGAATATAACAATATACGTAGGTTAATTATGTTAACCGATTTAATATCTTATAATTATTTCATGAACATAGCACCACGCATCTAAAGGGTAAGTTGGAATTAACGTAGGTTAAGTATGTTATCCGGTTTAATAGCTCATAATTATTTCTGGAAAATGGCATCACGCATTATAAAGGGTAAATTGCAATTAACAGGGCGTACCTAAATCAATGTATAAAAGTTTTATTTTCCTATTTTATATTTCTCACGCGGAAATATATAATGTTGTTACAATAATTTAATATGTTATGCCTATGCTGGTAGAGCTCACTTTGAATACATTGAGGTTACGTTTTCGGTGTTATTTGTGCATGATACAATATACAGATGTCTTTTTTTTTTTGCTATTGTGTAGGAGTAACAGTATTGCTAATGACCATCGCCTATGCACTACCGAGGTGTACCTAATCTAACATTTGGGGACCCCGAGACACACAACGGCGTCCGTAGGTGTAAGAGATATATAGTTTGAAGACCACCTTATGGTTAACATCTTATGTAGGTGTACCACATTACAAACTTGCCACAAATTAAATGTACCAAACGTGGGAAGTTCACGTGTTCACGTTTATATGGATATTTACAATGTGTCTTCCAAATATAGCCATTAGTGAATGTGAAATAAAAGTAAAACACGTGACTACTTACGTAAGCTAACAAAAACTACCATGTGACTACTTACGTAAGTTAACAAAAACTATCACGTGACTACTTACGTAAGATAACAAAAACTACCATGTGACTACTTACGTATTCGAACCAGACGTTAGTCTCAAGAACTTGGTTCTTCTCATCCACGTTGAGGATCTGGATGAGTGAGATTTTAAAATGGACCAAGATGCTGTCACTTGTGTTGACCACCGGTCTGCCAACTCGGCCATATCGCTCATACCGGTCAAGCAACTTTTTGATGAGCTGTTTCTCTTTGGACATAAATACATTGGTAGTGTCAGCTTGCACGGATCCGATAATCCCAACTGAAAGCATACAAGTAAATTATATTATATTTCATATCAAGATAGATACCAATAACACACGTATAGTATCAATACTTTGACGGCATTCTTAGAATTGAAAATGTATCCGTCCGCTAATTGTCAGTATAGAAAAATCAGAAGATCTGTAAGCATAACTTTGGAGTTTAATGACAATTTAAATGTGGTATTTGTATTCATGCAATACTGAATTAATAGGTCGGATTCATCATTTAGGATCTAGCAAGATGGTGTTTTCGTGACAAATTGATATACACAATTAATCAATTAGATATTATATAAATCATCTCTTTTCAATATAAATATAAAACTAACAACCTAATCTGTATTACTAAAAAAGAGGTAAACATCAGCTCTACAAACAAAACAAAAAACAGCCTAGCGTTGCGTTTTTGCAAGACTTTGGTTTGGTTTGGTTTATTTTGTTCAACGTCCTATTAAAAGCTAAGATCATTTAAGGACGGCATCCCGTGCGTGCGACATGCATGCGTGTGGTGAGTGCGTATGTGTGTTTTGGGAGGCTGCAGTATGTTCGTGTTGAGTCTCCTTGTGATAGGCCGGAACTTTTGCCGATTTGAAGTGCTACCTCACTGGATCATACTGCCGAGGACACCCAGCAACACACCCCACCCGGTCACATTATACTGACAACGGGCAAACCAGTCGTCCCACTCCTCATATGCTGAGCGCTAAGCATGAGTAGCAACTACCATTTTTTTAAAGACTCTGGTATGTCTCGGCTAGGGGACAGAAACCAAAGCCTTCCTCACAGCAGCGAACGCCCAAGTTTGCAAGACGCCAAATATGTATTTATCTTGCACTTTTTTAACATTTTAATATTTTCTAAAAAAACGAAATTAAACTTTTATGTCTGGCTTAATAAAGTTGGATAAGTATTGCAATATTTATGACGGTGCCGTAATGTATTGTCAATAGCGCATGCTTGCAATCATGGAGCAATTCTTTGGTCAATCTATATTTATTGACCAATAGAAAGCATCGTTAAATCGCCGACATTATTGCTTTGGACGCAATAACTTATCCACCTTTGGGGTTTTCGTTGTCATAATATTGTACAGTGAGTGAATTACGGAAACTTTACGGAAAATTAAGAAACTTTGAGGCAATATACAAAATTTGGCTTGGAAGAAAGGATGGCAAAGTAAAGAATTGTAATCAAACACACATGTTTTCCTTCTCCATGGTCAGAACGTAATTTTTTTTAAGTATTATGAGACTGAGCTGTAAAGGTTACGAACACCGGGAGTGGTACTTAATGAATGTCGCTGTGAGAAAACGCACCTGACATTTACAGTCAGCCATTATCCAGCTACACAGCACCAACTCCATCTAACACAATTTGGCGTTAAAATTGGCGTTCACTTAATCAATACTATATCAAAACTCTTAGAAATATTCAGAAAATATAATTAAAGTTAAGCTTTTTCATCATAATTACATTTGTAAATTATATTAAGTCAGATATTGTGGAAGGATATCAATCCGTCTGTATTGCTTTATATTTAGACCAGTTTTGTCATGTTCAAGTCGGATATAAAACAATGCCTTTCTTAATCTTTCCTTTACCGGATTACTTGTGTGAAAACTCCCACCAACCTTCTCCCACTAGGACATAAAACTGTACACAAAACCAATCCTAAAAACTACCCAATGCGTCAAAGCAATCATTTAAAACCCAACGTCACTTTGCCTTACGCTCTTAGCACCTGAGAAGGGTAGATATTCTCCTTTAGCGGCATTTTGGTATTTGCCAGAACCTGCCCTCGGAGGAGCTCCCTTCTTCAGTTGTAACTTTGAATTAATGAGTTTAACAGAACAATTTCACCTTTGGGGGTAATTTAGCTGGTGTTAACCGCTGTCTGCTAGGCCTTGCAATAAAATGACATAATAGGACGGTCAAGAATAAATATGAACTTCAACGTATGCAGGCATTGCAATGAAAACTACGGCTTCAAATCAGTCCACCCCACGCAACGAAATGTTGCTAAAATATAGCACCACACAAAACAAAAAACAAAACAAAAATGGAAAGATTAAGATTACCATACTTGTTCTACCATATCCGAATGATCTTCTACTAATCATATATACCCGACGGTAAAATGTCTTTGTAAGATGAATAACTATCCAGAGGAAAACAGTTACCATGCAAATAAAATCCAGGAATAAATGAATAGGACTTTGATTAGCAATGTATATGTCATCACTATAACGATTTGTAATATAATATTAGTTGATGTTCAGCAATTATGATGATCAGTGACTACAAATGTGAAAGAATGCCACATTGACATATGCACGAATCTGACCAGGAACCAGTGCCTGACGCTATTTCTGTGCTACCAGGCGATTAGCACTTAATATTCTTTTTGTTTTGCGAAACTATTGTAACGGCAATGTAATTGAATACATTTACCTAAAATACAATTTGAGTTTTTAACTTGACTTTCAGTAGGACCGTATGTGTGCCATTACATTGTCGTTTTGCTAGTGAATCATTTCCAGACACAAAACCAGCAAACCGGAAAGCTGCTCTTCGGTATCATGTCTCCTAGCAAAAAGCTGAGATTTTATTTTTTTTATTATCTATTCCATGTTCTGTGACGAAAAGCGTCAGGTTTTCTGTTGGCGCGTGTGTAGTTGCCACGTGAACAAACCATTCCCCTCGCCTCGCGTAAGCGGGAACTGTCAATAGCACCATATCTATATGAGACGTCGGTTTGTACTTTCATGGTACAAAGCGAAAATTGGATCCTGGACAATTTCTAATGTACTTTGCTATCCCGAACCTGACTAGAAGACAGACAGTTAGGCGATATTGTGGAGCGGGTTTGTTGACAACCAACCGTTGGGATAGTGGTGTTAACACAGCGCCTAATGGAACTGTGATGTGTGCTATAATGTGATAGAAAATACTTGCACCCCAAAATGCAATTTGACATCAGCAGATTACCTGGTAACAAGGGACTGCGGAAAAATAGCAAATTAGTTTAAACATGATAGAAATATATGTACAATTTGATTGTTAGGTCAGACTGATCCATGTTTGACACCTGTTACACATGTGAAAGGCCCGTTACTGTTGGTCCCACTTATAAGTGAATAGATCTGTGGTAGTCACTAGCAGCGGGCTTTGTCGTCTATGTAAATAATCACTGTTGACACATACTGGTAGTTTGTATTATATTTTTAGTAGGCGTCGCCACTACGCTGTGTAAGCAATACACAGCGAAGTCACTGCAGTCTTTACGAGGGATGTTGTAAAAGAGGGGGAAAGGTAGAAAGAAAAAGCTAATAGAGTTGGGCTCTATTGGTTTGCCCTAAAATACAATATATTTTTAAATATAACCATTGTTTGCTGATGAAAGCATTATAAATGCTACAGCAAATATCAATAGTTAAAGTATAATCTATTTTAAGAGCCCCATAATTGCCATTTGTTTGTCAAATCTTATATTCATCATAAAGAACCAAACGAACAACCAGATGTATACATTGTTCCCTATTGCTCATATGTATTGTATATTGTATTTGCACAGTTTTGCTGAACATTGTGTTCTTTGGCGTAAAATGGCTTACATGTATTAAGAACAATGCATCCTGGCGAGACTGTATATTGAAGTAACCATCACCTGTTGACATCGGCTTCGTGTAACTCTATCTATCTAAAACACATTTGTTTAAACCACACGAAACAAAACATTGGCCTGTTAACGCACCATGAAAAAAGCAATTCGTTTATTGATGGATATTTACAAAAACAGCAAAGAATACAGGCGTAAGAACGAAACCATAATTCAAACCAAAAATCGGAGAAACGAGAACAAAATAAAATAAAATTATCCTGAAACAAAAAATATCTTTAAAAAAGATAAACGGCATAGTTTTAATGCTGGTGGTTATGATAGAAAACTGCTGATGAAATAGATTAACGAACTAAATTATATCTGTTTGAATCAGTTTTGGTGATAATTGGCGAGAATCAGGAATAAAATTTTATTAATGTGTCATTTGAAAAGATACATCCACGTATTCAGCTTGCATTCAATCTGAACTTTGTTTCGTTTTTAACTGCTATATCTGCATTTTGCATTCACCGCTACATTGACCAATCACATACTTCATCTTGACCAGTAACGCCACCTGTCGCGTCATATCCGGGGCCAAAAGAATATTATACGGCTATGCCGAAAAAGTACAAGGAGAATAAGACCAGGAGCTCCTGAATAGTAAGCGTCTTCTGCTTCATCGACAACACATTGTATTCACGATAAAGGTGGGTATGTAATGGATTAATTTCTATTAATTCACTGATTAAAAACAAAATGTCAAATCGATGGTGTATTGGTATTTTCATTTTTCTTGTAGTCAGATTTCTATTTTTGTTCTATGTGCTCTTAGAGTTACTCAGGGTTAGATAGCAGACACTGATTCTGAGGAGGGCCATAAGGTGTCATCGTTGATCGATCGAGGTTTATATGGCCAAGACCATAAAGACAGTAGGATTGATCATTATATTATTGCACATGGATTCGCAACGCTTTGCATGCATGGTAGCCAAAACACGCTGTCGAATATTTTCAATTTCTCCGGAGGTTTTTATGCAGATCCTTGTCCATCGACGTTTTTCTGTCGTAACTGCTCTATGGAATCCCCAGTGTCTACTTGTTTGGCGAGTCAGTCTGCCGTGTGACTCACAGTCCTGTAGTACATTGTATTCTAAATGGTCTTTTTACACTTTAACAGATAACCTCTAATCTTGCTCTTTATCAATGCGCTAACATGTTTAGTGATTATTATTATTATTGATGTTTACAGAGATTAATGTTTACATTTTTTGCTTAAATTATTTCTTATCAAATTTCGAGTTGGTGATAGCATAAACAAACTGATAGTAGAGCATCGCAAGTACACAGAGACCTTCAAGACAAGATAATGGATGCGACTACCAATCTATTCCGAGTCCCGCTGTTTCCATACTTATGGTGGAGCGTTGCATAAATAGGGACTACGGATTCTAAACACAACAGTGATCTTTTGCCGTATCTTTCACTTGTTTTTGTTTTTAAATGTATTTAGGCTCCTTAGGAATATGTTTTTTTTAATGTGTTTATGCTTCTAAGGAATGTGCTTTTTTAATGTATTTAGACTCCTTAGGAATGCTACTGGCTTGCCTGAGAAAAATGGCTGTGATTGTATTCCTCATTTAGCAAACCAGACACAATCATGGCAACAATATTCCGGTTATAAAGCGGAAATCGCGAATGTTAGCGAGACTATCATATATTGACAAAACAGGCAGGAAACAGACTAGGCATGCGAACGAAGCCTCAATCATCCACAGTAGAAAACCATAATGGTAGAAATCACGTCGTTTAGACGCGAAGCCAAGTACGAACAAACGAACCATTGATGTTTTCAGCCAAACAAATGCGGTGATTGCGCTGTCTCAAACGCCAAATTTCCATTTATCTGCAATAACAAGTACTGGTATCAACTATGTTAAAATTAATTCTTGAATAATGGTGGCTTTCTTACATTGCTCCCTTGGATAAATTTGGTTTATTTTGTTTTTACGTCCTATTAACAGCCAGGGTCATTTAAGGACGTGCCAGGTTTTGGAGGTGGAGGAAAGCCAGAGCACTTGGAGAAAATCACCGGCATACAGTCAGTACCAGTCAACTTTCAAACTCGCGATCGAGAGGTATTGATAACCTTTGAATAATTCGGCAAGATCAATAGTTCGTTTTTTTAGTGATGGAAATCAAGGTCAACTTACACACAATGACCTAATTTATTTTCTATGGACATGGCTATAGACAATAGTTGAAATATTTATACTATTATTAACAAATATGCGAATGCACCATAAAATATCAATATATACAAGAATTTTAAAGTGCATATCATTGCGTATGTTTGATAATTTCGCTTAATCCCCAAGTATGACAATGTAAGGAGTTAATTTGAATATTATATATTTACTTCGTTCACTTGCTTATGCAACGTGAAAATAGTTTGACGTCGTTGAATGAGTGCTTTTGGAACTAATAACATGTCATTTCGTATGTGTCGAGAACCATGTTTTCTCGTCTTTTTTGCACACTACTCCTGCCTGTCATAATGGTAAATTTTACCAAAACCCAATCAGGCCGTCGGTTTTATTTGGGAACTTTAGAGCTTCTTGATATGAGTTTGAGAAATCTCGTATTTCTTGATGTTATAAAAATGAATGTGTAATTATATTCGGTAAAGTGTACTGGATTTGCAGGTCCTCGGAATTCTGTATTCAGTTAGGTGTGCTGAATTTGTGTGTCAACGGGACTCTGTATTCAATAAGGTGTGCTGGATCTTTAAATCCTCGGAATTCAGTATCCAGCTTCACTATAAGTGTGCTTGATTTGTGAATCCTCGAAATTCTATATCCAACTGGGTGTGCTGGAATTGTGTATCAACGGAATTTCATGTTTAATTATGTGTGATGGATTTGTGTATCCTCGGAATTCCATATTCATTTGTGTGTGCTTGTGTTTTGAGTCCTCAGAATTCTATATTCAGTTAGGTGAGCTGGATTCATTTCACGGTGTCCTTTTTATCGCGAAAATTTCCCCCACGCGTATTATTTTGATATCAATTTGCATAATCTCGAACTACAAACGAAGGTGGATCGATCGCGAAAATTACCCCAACGCGTATAGTTTACATATCGAAATCGTAAAATTAACCCCCCGCGAAAATAACCACGTTTACAGAATATAGCGATCAGATCTTATACGAAAATCGTAGCGTAATAAAACTAGCACGGACGAACGTGGGAAAAGGGCAGCAGACACATTGAAAACACGTGGTTACAATTCTTGTTTTGATATATTTACACATCATTGGGAAAGAGGTTTGTGATTAGCTTAAATTACCTGTCACATAACGTTCAGAAAACGTCCTTACTGCTTTCACAGATTTAATTCAGTCCATGTCAGGGTTTGTTTGTTTGTTTGTTTGTTTGTTGGTTTTTTTTTTGTCCACAGATACAATCAAGGTTAAAGGTCGTATCCTGTAGTGATATCACACGTGCACTGCACGCGCTTGAATACAATAACCTGACAAGTACAATAATACTTCGCAACGCTTATCTGATGCGCATCCGTTCTGTCGGCGTATTAACCATTTATATCTAAGAATTTATCGCTTAAAAGTAAGTATTACAACGCGACAGGCTTCTCTGAAACGAGAGCTCTTATACCACATCAAACCACGTACAGTATACTTTATGTAGAGTCAATCGTTACGATATCGATCCCGGGTAATGGAACACCGGGGCAACTTAATGTCAGTGTAACATTAGGAGTCGAGTGGCCCGAGTTGTCAGTTCGTATAGCGTCACGCGTATAACGGACGAACAGGTACACAATCGCCTGTTTCATTCAAAAGCCAGCACGATATGTATTACATATTTGTACACTGCAAAAGACATTTTGATATATTTAATTTACGATCACTTATCATGCATGAAATTTTAAATAATTTGTTATTTGTTTTACTTTATTTTATTTATTTATTTGTCTATTTTTATTATTTTTTATTGTTTTTGTGTCAATAGACACATTTGCGAGTAGACATTACACCGGTCATATATATAATTAATAAGAGTATGATATAATTTGTATCAGTCACAGTGTCCTTGATGCAGAAAAAATACACTGAAAACATGTCCTTCAGAATAGTAAGTATCAATATGAATGGAATTCAGCATGCTGATGGGTGTTGATGGCGTCGTGGGACGCCATTTACACCAAGGAATTCAGCATACTGATGGGTGTTGATGGCGTCGTGGGACGCCATTTACACCAAGGAATTCAGCATGTCACAACCGGTCTAGGATTTAAGTATGACGTTTTAATAACCAGCCAAGCGTATATGTATGTACTTTGATGTGTTTTAAAGTGTCGACGCAATAATCTATGTACTCTGAAGTAGCAAGTACTGTACAGGTCGATTCGGCTACTGTGTTTAAAAGTCGATTCGGCTAATGTGTGTAGTTGTCGATTCGGCTACTAAGTGTAAAAGTCGATTCGGTTAATGCGTGTAAAAGTCGATTCGGCTACACTGCCATAATCGAAATGTTATGCTTAAATCATGTGCTGGTAATAGTACATGAAATGATTTGAATGTAATCAGTATGATCGAATTATCAAATTATCTTTTTTTTTAATAATTTGTTTATATCATCTAGAATGTTTAATATGTGGAACAACTGTGATGTAAGTACCATGTAGACAAATTTCTCTAACAATTTATTGGTAAAATTGCAATTAAATACGTACTTTGTTCGCTAAAAGTGAACAGAAATGAAATAAAATGAAATATATGCAAAATATTTAATGAAACTGGATGTGGGCTTTAATGACTGTTTAATAAATAAACAGGTCTGAAGTATGATCTTCGTATTTGACGACATGATTTTTTAGGAGTTATTTTACGTATCGCCCGTGTCATTTCCAAAGCAGAAAATATTATAACTGTATATTCATTGAGGCATTGGCGATGTCGGCTTTAACTTTCAATAACATTGTCTCGTTCCAAATAACAGCAATTTTAAACGTATATATAATATATGTATAATCATTATCTAGTTTTGAAGTGCATGTCGTATTCAAGGGTGACACGGTACATCTATATAATCAGCAGCAACCTTTATTGACACAAACTTCCGCCTATGCATATTACACGCGTGGCAATGTTACAGAAAGTCATAACTTATACAATATTTGAAAAAAATAAATAAATAGCTGCTATCGATTCTTGAAACCGTACCTACATTTATATTCAAGGCTGTATCTAGTTTAAATGGAGAGATAATCGAAAGAAGATAAAGTCATAAATATATACAATGTCTTATGTGAATTGTATGCCGTGCCTGATTAATTCTTCAAAAATTGATTTAATAAAATACAGCCTTGATATTATTGTAAGTCTATATCAAATTTCCGTTCAGTTTTTTAGCAATACAGCCATACCTCTTCCTCGCTTTATCGTTAAAGAAACTCAAACCAGATTTCCTTGGTATATCAGAGGCCATGCTGTTATTATTGGAACTGATTTGAGTACGATTGCCTGCTATGATTACTTGAAGCCCTTAGCATCACTAACGTGTCCCAGAAGGGCGAAACAACTGTATGGTGCCTCTAGCACTACTGACGAGTCCCAGAAGGACGAAACAGCTCTGCATTTTTTTTTATTTATTTATTTATTTTTTTTTTTTTTTGGGGGGGGGGGGGGGGGGGGGGGGGTTAACCTATAATATCTCACTCTTAATTTGTTTTGAGAAATGCGAATATCGTTTGTTTATTTTATCTAATTCTTAGAAACTGAGACACAGCATAATGAGTTGACTCTATTTATACTGCTTAACCTTGTGATCCATAGATCAACTATTTTGATATAATGATAATAGTTTATAAGTGAATACCGTATGCCAAAATATAATTCACGATGACCAATAATATGCTTTCTTCATTTCACGCCCACCGCCAATATTCTGATTATGCAAATCTATCTGATTAAAGGATTTTTCCTCTGTCTTATACCTAGATCAAGGAGAGGGAAAATGCACGGCCAGATTGGGGTTCGAACCCAGGACTTCCGAACACTAGCCGGATGCTCTACCAATTAAGCTACTTGGTCGCCGGCGTTCGTCCCCTTTCAATTCCTCTACATTCCTCCCTCCTTCAACAAAACCTTCGACCCCGCAGACACACACTAGCCCCTATAACACCTCCGTGGGTATTAATTAATCGATTAAATGATGGGGTCGATACGCGTCTGTTTTTATTTTTACAATGCCTTTGTGACTTCCGGTTTACTTTTTCACACTTTGGTCCCCACAATTAATATCCTAGAAAGGCGAACAATTTGTATCCTCCAGTCTCATGTCCATTATTTTACGTGTATCTCCCACTTAATATATTCTAAAGTACTATTTGTATGCATTTGATCAATCATGCTACTGTATAAATGTGTTCAATTTTACGTGGGCTAATATTTGGCAGTTGCCGAATTAGGAGTTAGTATGTAGGTATTAGATTTCGTGCAACACTGTCTTGTAGACATTTTCAGTAAATTGGCGAACACTTAGATACATTTGTGCATATGAAACATATATTGGTAATTCATGGTATAAATATTTGCGAGATAAGCATCTTAGTGCTTTACTTAATGACCGCAAATATAGCGAAATTCTTGCATTTACGCCCCGAATATCAACAAATATACAGTATGTATTTCCGCCGCGAATATAAACAAGTATACAGTATGTATTTCCGCCGTAAATATTAACAATTATACAGTTTGTATTTCCGCCGCAAATATTGACAATTATAAAGTATGTATTTCCGCCGCGAATATTAACAGCTATACAGTATGTATTTCCGCAGCGAATAATAAAAACTATACAGTATGTATTTCCGCCGTAAATATTAACAATTATTCAGTATGTATTTCCGCCGCGAATATCAACAACTACATAGTTTACATTTCCGCCGCGAATATTAACAGCTATACAGTATGTATTTCCGCCGCGAATATTAACAGCTGTACAGTATGTATTTCCGCTGCGAATAATAAAAACTATACAGTATGTTAAACAATTTTATCAATCTGTGAATAATTTGATGTCATATTTGAACTATACACGTTCATTGAAAAAAAAAACATTTTCGAATGCATTTCCATGAAACAGACGAATGATTGACAGTACTCTTAAACGCTCATATACAACATTACTGATCCTTTATCTGTATATGACTACTAAATTGCATTGACATTTCGATATCTGTGATAAACAGTATATTATCTTGTAGCAGTTGAAAAGCATTATTATCAAAGTCTATCAACCCTTAAGATCAAATATATATTTTTAATGTATGAAGGCTCGAACAAAATCATGATATCAAAAATAACGAAAAAATATTCGTCCTAATGTTTTGCCTGCCAAAGGATATGTACATGTAGTTGCCAATAAAAAGACTGAAATGATTAGGAACAACACTCTACATGCGATTGCAGGACTAGAATAGAGGAACACATTCATGCTGCTAGTACCTGGACCATTTATTTACCTGTGGAACATATATAATGAAATTACTTTACATATAACTATAGAAGTTAAAAAAAAAAATCATCAAATATACAACTTCTATTTCCAAGTAACGTTGAAAATTTCGCCTTTTAGCCTATATCAAAATTTGTCTAAATGATATTTTAATCAGCTTTGCTCCCTTAAACTGACCAATTTATTATCAGATGTTCCAATAGAATATTATCATCATTTCCTCGAAACACTAGCAGAGTTGGCGAATTACAAGATCGCATACTCCAAAAATAATCTGATATAAAGCGTGCAGAGAAGTAACACTTCACGCTTAGCCTCGAAATGTTTAATGCTTAATTACAAAGAGTTAGGGACATTTGCATGGTTTTCATATTCTGTACACCAGATCTCCCGTTCGCAAGAATAATATTAGGCCCATAAAAATCCCGCCTTTGGTAACGCCAAACAATATGCCTATCGATTTGTATGCCAGCAAAAGTGTTTATTTCATTGCCGTGTAAAGATTTTATAATAGTTTGTTAAAATATGTTATGGCAGTTGACGTACGTTATCGCGGAATCCGATAAATTATGGCGAGATCTGATACCTGGCGTGTAGCGAGAGTCTTATCGTCACAACGGACGCCGTAATTAACTTAATGATGTTTCATCGCACACCATCATGTTGCAAATGCGACGAAGCTGTAACTGTGAACAGACAACGCTTTCAGTAAAAACGCACATTCCATATTGTTGTCGACGCACAGAGAATTGTAACAAAGAAGTAAAAACAAACTGTAATTAAGTTCCATATTCCCCATACATTCTTGGTTGATCAATTTCTTTCCCTTGACCAGAAAATAATTAAGGCAGATAGGGTGTCGCTATGTGGTTTGAGGCGAGGGGACAACGTGTGGACGTATGAGGAATGCAGTCTATTCGCTGCAGTTTCATATTTGGAAAGGCGGTAATTTGGAAGACTGGCGGAGTTATGTTGTTGGCCAAGCTAGTGAATAGTCTGCTGAAAGAAGATGAAATCTCACTACGAAGATGAGATTGAGACGAGATAATATAAGAAACGTAGCTTGGTGTCACATGAGTCTGGCTTATACGAGAGTCTTCCAATTCTCAATTAAGGTGTATTAAATAGCGAAAACCTGAATACAACTCGACAGGAAATGACAAAAACTGACAGGAGACGAAAGGTGACTTGACTTATCAAGCAAGCAGATCTTGGTAAATTACGTTTAGGGACGAGCGAGCCAAGCAATTTACTATCCATTGGTATCACTAAGCTTCCTTAGGAGCCCTACCGGACAATGTTTACTTAGAACACGTCTTCCTCTATTAACAATTTGGTGCATCTTTGTAACAGAAATGAATGGCTGATTGTCAATAATGGCTTCGCCATGCTGAAATTCAGAATCGATCATCCTATGCCTGAACAGATATGAAGCTACCCAGCATCTCTTATATTCAAATGGTGTCTTAATTTCAGGCTTTCAAAAAACTGAGACATCACGTTGCATTTGTTATTAGTGTAATTTCCTGGACAAATATGTGTAGTCATATATTTGTACGGTATTCGGGCGGAAATCTCTTCGGAAAACAATTTTGTGTATACGTAATTGGAAGTTAGCCGGATAAACCACTCTCACGAGCGTCCGTGGAGATAGCTTGCAGTGTGGCTTCCCTGTGAACAGAAAGGTCTTTGTGGGGAAATAGTTATCTGATTGTCTTGGTAATAGTAAGGGTCTATTTGGGGCAGATAAGGTCTGCAGATGAAGACATAGTTGTTAGTCGTCTAGTTTCACTTTGATTATTTTAGTTAATGTGGACAAATAGCTGGCTTTTTGGTGATATTTGGGAAAATGTGGGGACAAACACTTTCTCTGTGGGAAAGAGAGCGAGCTTTCTAACCTTTAGTTGGGTCTGTGTGGAACTAATATTGTTTCTATGTGTTATCTGCCTGGCCTATATCTGGGTCTGTATCGGACAAACATTGTCTCTGTGTGATATTATCTGCCTGACATACATTTGTTTCTGTGCGGGACAAATATTGTCTCTGTGGGATAGGTGTTATCTGCCTGGCCTATATTTGGGACTGTGCGGGACAAATATTGTCTTTGTAGGATAAGTGTTATCTGCCTGGCCTATATTTGGTTCTGTGCGGGACAAACATTGTCTTTGTGGGATAAGTGTTATCTGCCTGGCCTATATTTGGTTCTGTGCGGGACAAACATTGTCTTTGTGGGATAAGTGTTATCTGCCTGGCCTATATTTGGGTCGGTGCGGGACAAACATTGTCTCTGTGTGATAAGTGTTATCTGCCTGGCCTATATTTGGGTCGGTGCGGGACAAACATTGTCTCTGTGTGATAAGTGTTATCTGCCTGGCCTATATTTGGTTCTGTGCGGGACAAACATTGTCTCTGTGGGATGATAAGTGTTATCTGCCTGGCCTATATTTGGGACTGTGCGGGACAAGCATTGTCTCTATGGGATAAGTGTTATCTGCCTGGCCTATTTTGGGTCTGTGCAGGACAAACATTGTCCCTGTGTGATAAGTATTATCTGCCTGGCCTATAGTTTGGGTCTGTGCGTGACAAACATTGTCTCTGTGTGATAAGTATTATCTGCCTGGCCTATGGTTTGGGTCTGTGTGGGACAAACATTGTCTCTGTTGGATAAGTGTTATCTGCCTGGCCTATAGTTTGGGTCTGTGCAGGACAAACATTGTCCCTGTGTGATAAGTATTATCTGCCTGGCCTATAGTTTGGGTCTGTGCGTGACAAACATTGTCTCTGTGTGATAAGTATTATCTGCCTGGCCTATAGTTTGGTCTGTGCAGGACAAACATTGTCTCTGTAGGATAAGTGTTATCTGCCTGGCCTATAGTTTGGTCTGTATGGGACAAATATTGTCTCTGTAGGATAAGTATTATCTGCCTGGCCTATAGTTTGGTCTGTATGGGACAAATATTGTCTCTGTAGGATAAGTGTTATCTGCCTGGCCTATATTTGGGTCTGCGCGGGACAAACATTGTCTCAATGGGATAAGTGATGGATGAAGTCACCTGGCTTCCATGGACATAGATGGATCTACGCGGGGACATATATTGTGTTTGTTGGATAACTTGACCTGGCCTCCTTGTGTATAGCTTGAGATGTTAGGAAATAAACACTTTGTCTCATGGGGAATTCATAGGTAAATGCGAAACAAATATTGTTTCTTTTGAAATAAATGTAAGCCGTCCAGAAATAGCTTTGTCTGTTAGGGATATAGATAATGTCTCTGAAGGACTAGCTGTTTTCATATGTTGGAGTGAGTGATATGCAGTGCGAAAAACTCAAATGACTTATCTCTCGATTTCTAACAAGGCATCCTTTATTATTATTAATCCATTATTATTGCAAATTAGATGGTTTTGTTCAGCGATATTTTAATATTCGGTCTATTATAATGCTGGTGCTAGGCAATGAAAGAAATACTTATTTTATTCATTAGCACTCAAAACATTTCCAGCGCACGTCCTTGGACCGCGCTGGCAGCATTGTTTGTTCAGTACATAGGTAGAGTAAACTTCATGAAAAATTTACATCATATTATTAGCAGCAATAAAGCGTTTTGTATAATATCGCGAATAACGTGCGAGTTTTCACGAGTGTCGGTTTTATTGTCTTCAAGATGAGGCCGTCGGGACAGAATAACTGCCACAATAGTATGTTTGTGTTAATATGAGTTTCAACACGTGTAAAATAGAATAGGGTGGTATGTACTATTTGCATACAACTTGTACAATCGCATTGAGTCTTGAAAATTCCCAGATCTGACGTGAAAATGTGCTTCATAACTCTATAACAATAAATATTATGCAGTTCTTAAATACAATGAAAACTGTACAGTCGATTCCCTACACAAAAATTGCGAAATAAGTTATGCCATTTCATATTAATCACTGTTGTTGGCCGAGTGGAAGAGTGCGGGGGTCTTACTGCAGTATGAAACCGGAGTGCCCGGAAAAAAAAACCATGTGGTCGGGGCCGTGGCCCAATATCTGTTCACATCGGGGAATCGAACCCCGGTCACCTAGGTAAAAGGTGAATTTGCTGCGACAATGTTATCTACGCTAACCTTATCAAACACCATTTATAAAATCACTAGAAAAACTTTCCTTTGGTCGTAGTGTTAGAGGTACTAGACTTGTCTAGATAAGAGATATTATCGATGAATTATTTTATTATCGCATATGTTTCTTTGTCTCAGCTCCATGCGTTAAAAACAAAACTATCGACCCACCACTGCTACACGGTGCTGGCTTAGAACAATATGTCTAATGAGAAAAACCGCAATTCATAATTCTCCTGTGTCGGGCCGAATCATTAAGCGAAATGGAGTCGCTAAAATCCTTTTAATTCAAGAAAATTGTGTTTATGGCTTTCAATATTGGGAGACTGCCTTTTAATGTGTTAACGAATAATTCGTTGATTTTTGAAACAGTGCCAGTTGGGTGTTTTACAACCGTTCATAGCCGAAGACGCTGGCTGGCAGCGGAAAAAGGCCGGGGTATTGACAGTTTTGAATTGTGTGTTCCAATCATCAGCTGAAGCTTCTCTGAAGATGGTTAGATAAGCTTGATTGTCTTTTTTTTTTTACATTTGTAATAAATACTTAGTGTAAAAGTGAGCATATAATTGTAATCGTTCTATACGTGTTTTATATATGTGAGAATACATGTACAAGTGGTGCACAAATTAACTGACTCACAGGGTGATATAGAAGGAATGACATTGTTTGAAGTTAATTAAATTAATTACTTATCTACATTAAGTGATAATTTACCTGTAGCCTGGCATCGAGTAAAGCAACGTGACCAGAACCAGCACGACCAACAGCGGAGTAGTTACTGTATATATTTGTCACACACCAATGCGTGAAAGTACTGTTGACGTCAAATTATTTCACCCCGATTTTATCCAGATACATTTATTATTGGTAAAATTCGTTCAATTATCAATAAGGTGCCAATACAAATTAGCATCTATAATGAATAATTCATTATGGGTAATAATTAGTCGATTGTCTGGCTTGTTTCCTGTCTTTCTCATTGTCAGGGATTTTAGCAGTACAATAATGACGTTACATTGAGGAAGCAGCAACAGTTTCACAAATTTAATGCCCGAAATTTAATCTCTATATAAGTCAATACATGGCATATCTGTACTTCAATAAAATTGATTGAAATATATATACACTGTATATATATATATATATATATAAATTAATGATTATTTAGATTAATTGAGGGGTTGAGTTCCTTAATTTTCATGTTGAATAGACGACGTCTGTTTTCCTTTATTTTAGCTGAAAATGAAAACTTACAAATTATATTTTTTCAATCTGCGTTGCAATAGACGGTTTCACTTTTGTTGGTGCTTGGTAACGCCTATTTCAACGCGTTTGACAGCCCAACTGACTACGTATTCACTTAAGTTTTCAGCCCGCTTTTTACCATATACCGTTGTTAAACCTAATACCACAAATCTAATAAAATATTTACGTAACCGTAATGGCTTTGCTGACGAAAAGGCGATGCTGGATTGGTTTGCGATGTGGGTGAAAAAGGTACTCCAGAAATGTGTGACTTCGGATGAGAATATGGAGAGGTAATATGCCGTATATTCAATTATCCTATACTCTCGATCCGTGGAAAACTGAGTACTGCTCTGTGGACATACCTACATGCCAGAGAGCTGAGTGATAAAAGTTCAATTAACAGTTGCGGTGAGATGTTACCAGCTCTCCGACATTGATGGGCGAATTCTGCGCGTCTTTACATTGCGTCACAGCGGTAACACTGCCAAAGGCCGTGCCAAGACTGTCAGCCGCCCCTCAAAACATCCCATGTCACGTAGAATACAGGAACGATTTAATAAAGATTATATACTGTCCAAGATTTTAGATTTTTTTTTCTCCGAGATTCGAGACTGATTTGGCATAATCATAAGCTTGGCGATCGATATGGTGTAAATGGCTATCTCTCTTACTCCTACCGTAAGTCATTATTGGCAGAAGCGAAGAAGTTAAACATATATACCAATCACAGAAATGACGTTAATCCTTTATAAAAATACGCCAGAGAAGATTTATATATATATTATGAAGCAAATCTACACAAAATCTTTAAAGCATGTGTATTTCAGTAAAATACGTAAGGTACGTGTATCATGGTAAGTCTGTACCACATGTACCTCTCAGTGAAATATGTACAGTAAAGTGTAAGAACGTGCATCACGTGAACGTCTGCAACACACGCCGTGCACTACGGAGAGCCTGTAACACATGTGCATCTCAGTGAACTATGTAAGCACGTGCATGGCGATATTGTTTGCAAGACATTATTTCACAGTAAATCATGGAATACACGTGTACATTAGAGTGAAGTCTGCAAGGTTTGTACATGTATGAGATGAGGAAGGATTAATGCTACTACCAGTAAAGGAAAGTTAAAGCTCGCAAAGTCTGAATATGGAATCAAATGTACACTGTATCTGGGCGTTTATGTACAGTATATAGGTACATGTATTGGTACATGTATGAACTTGTGCATTGTATATCAAGCATTTAAGTTTTGCTAAAGTGTTAAGACACTGTAAAATTATAGGATGGCTACGCTATCCATCCAACATTCAAAACATTGCAGACAAAATTAACATTTGTTCTACTGATGATTTTTTTTTTTCACTTAGTTTGTGTGCGTTAGTTAAAGCACTGGTTACAACTACGATAACCATATACGATTCCCTTCAGGCCCGTTTCTCAGAGTATTCCGATTACTCAAAGCATTCCTATCATTTTTGTGATTATCCTTGCGTCCCTTTTTTGAGCAGTGTGAGAAAATATATTAGACAAATGATATGCTCTCATTAAAAGCTAATGTTTTACATTTTGTGAAGACCTCTTTGCAGATACGATCAACATCATAGCCCTTTAGCTTTGGCAAAACCAAATGACTAAAAATAACCTAATAGCAAATGTCTCGATCTCTACTGCAACGAACAGCTTCTCGATATTTGTCTAACGAAGAGGCGTGGAGCACCAGTCTAATTCGGTTGGTTTGTAGTCAAACCATTGACAAAAAAAGTATTACCGGAAAGCAAGTCGCGCATACTTTTAACTCGTACGCATTCCAGTAATCCCATTGTCGGGGAATATTTAAGTACATCCTATTATTTATAGTACTGAGAACTGCTGGCGACATCTACATTTGCAGCACTGTTCTGGAAGTGTTGAATTGAACCTGTAATTGGCGTGTCTCCATACTTCGTACTGTACGTACGGATGTTCTCCCTACACCCAAGGCCGCCTAATGGCCGAGTATCATCTAGAAACCTTAAACAGATATTCCAGCCCTGACTCTGTCTCAGATAATTGTCGAACCGACAAACAGTGGTTAGAAAACGAACCGAAATACTGTAAACGTGTATATTTTTGCGCACTGAAATTTTAGCGCATGACTGATTGTAAACAGATTAGCTCAATTATGAAACGGCGCACTTATGATTGTTGCCATCGAAACATTATACGGAAACAGCGATCAGCGCATACATCAATTAGTGGAAGGATCGTAACGAAAAGAAATCAAGAAAGAAAAAAAAACGAAAAAAAAAACAACAAACAATTAAAAAAACAAACAAACAAACAAACAAACGTGTACTGCTGAAAAACGTATGTTTACAGTAGACTATACATCGTAGATAATTCACTGCATCCAAGATTTAGTAAGCATGATTAAACGAGATTGTTCAACAAGCATATATGGTATTTCTAAAGCAATACATACATGTTTAATGCACATTTCCCCTAACGGCCCCGCCAAAAATGAACATTGACCTTGACCTAAAACCTCCGAAACTCGAGCTTGTCCGAGATATTATGGTCCATCAAGTGAAGCATGATCAAAACCGTTACAGGAATGAAGCCGCTAAAGTGCTAGTAAACTGTCGTGTTAGAAGACGGACGGAGAGGAAACCTCTAAAATGGACATTGACACTTTAAAACGTAACATATGTAAAATGTATATACAGAAAAAATGTATACACATATGTACAATGTATGTGTACATATATTACATATAATATTAATATATGTATTATAGGAGCAAGCAATATCGCCTCTTAGTATCCATGAGTGTAGGCAAGTGGAAGTACGTGTTTTGGCATGTGATGTTCTAATGATAGAATATGAAAGTGTCGTGTTTGAGATACTTATAATACCAATAAGCTAACCGAGGTCCCTAAGGTATGGATCGTTCGGTCATCCTCGCCTGACCGCTGACTGACCACTGACAAGAGTGCTACTTTTGTCTATCTAATGTCTGCCTGTGTTAATCACCACAAATAATGCTTTATGTTGTAACCCATGTGTATATTCAGCTTCAAATAACCATACATAACGGTCTTAAACTCGCGGATATGCCTCGTCTTTAACAGAAAATCATTGATTTTTATACCACATTCATGACAGGATATGTCATAAAAACGGAAATTATCAAAGCACAAAATATTTCCTTGCTAGAGAAGACATATGCATTCTGAAATAGTCATTGACCACCGGAAGTAGTGAAGTACGCAAATTGCAAGACGGACAAACGGCGGAAGGATTAGAGAGTGTACAGGTACACGGAAATCTGCCGGCATTCCTATTGAATTGGTTTCAGCTCGGTGATAAATTGGATGTTCATTGGTTTCAATTAGATGGCATGGCCAATACTAAAGAAGAAATCGCAGTGGCTCGAGCCATAAACTGTTCCGTTAATTTGATAAAAATGTATTTAAATTAATTGACGGTGGACGTCCAAGTGTATATTTAATTATAACTTGAAGTGCATGGGTACCGAATCCCACTTGACGAAACGAACTCGGATGTTACAGGTTTCAATTAGTATCAGCCTGTATTATTGATGTAATTTGTGTTTCCGTATGGCTTCCTTTGGTCGGTGATTATATCAGAGAATCATGCCCCGAATCAAAACATCATTAAGATTGCAGTTCTTGTCAATTACGTTAATATTTTGCTTTATAAAATGAACCTTGGGTGATTCTGCGCTGTTTTGGTTTTGTTTATGTCTTCTTCCATCGAAATGGTCGAACGAAGAGTTTCTTCCTAAACTGTCCCAAACTGGCCAGTTTCAATAGACACGGCACTAAAATATGTAATAATTTGCATACGGAACAAAAGCTCGATATCCTTCATGCTAATATTGATCTGAAAACAGATTTCATTGTTTCATCAGAAGGTGGTAGATACATATATGATAGACAAAAAGATCTAAAGACCTGCAGTGAGGCTTGTTCATTAGGATTATGATGCGTTTTGACACCATTAGGAAAACTCATACGTCATAAGTTCATGACGTGTTCCGCTTGATGATTGATATAGACGTATCAATTTGTCCTTCTATTTGTAGTTGATAGTTCGCACGTGCTAATTGTCACCAAGATCATTGCAGTAAAGACTTGCCGGTTTAGTATGGTGACTGTCGTTTTTAAGCATAATATGAAAATACATTCATGTCAATTACTGCAGGCATCAGCATTTTACATGCAAATTGCAATTTGAAGAATGAAAATACCAGCGAGCATGCTAGTTGTAGAAGTCATGTGAGAAACTGAAGACGAGGGTACCTGTACCGTAAGTCAGATTAAGCGTTCAGAGATATCAAATAACATATCGTCACGCATGTCTTTCAATTCTTCGGCATAACATTAAACTTCTCGCCCAGTTATCATTGTAAACGAGATTAAAATGTGATAATTTTCTAACCATTTACATGAAAAAGCGCTTGATTTTTGTATTGCAGGGGAAAGAATTGAACATTACACTCACACTAATGGGAAATGTCTGCATGCTTTTTCGTTATCAAGTGTTGACATGAAAAGATCGTCAGATGAATTCAATAAATAATATTGCAACGAAACACATTGATATGTCTAGCAATTAACATCGGAGTATATATCTACATCGTCTTCCTATGGCACCAGACAATGTAAAACAGCTTTGTCTCATACTCGTTATATACTTATATTTCGAGGATGTAACAAAAGTTTTAATGGTATATATACATGTAAGTATAGAGAGTTTATTGTTTACATGTACGCAACAATATAAACGTTTTTATGGGGATGCGCAGTTGTGCCATGGTTAAGTATGCCTATCGCGGCAAAGCAAATTGTCCTAAGACAATATTATACATAGCGTATGGCTAACGTCTGAAAATGATACTCTTATATTATAACTAATATGCTCATTAGACGGCAAATTAGCCTCGAAGATGAACACGACGTAACCCTTTTATTCAACCTGTCTATTGATATCAATCGCATACATCTTATCTTTACTGCCAATAAAGAATAAAGTCCAGCAAAGCTCGGAAGTCTTCTGATAGTTCCGGAATTATCATCAGTTTGTACCTGTACCTATCCCCAGTGTTAACACTATTTTAAAGCCTGCATACTGTATGTTTACGAGTACAAACAAAATTACATATCAATTAATTAGTGAGTCTTGAGTTGCTGTCCACACTCTGAATGAAATACTTGTATAGTAGTACTGCATGGTTGGTAATATTCGCGGGCAATTTTAATTTCGCTGTATTCGCCGTTATTTAATATAGCGCGAAATAAATACCCAGCGAATATTTATATTCATTCAAACAAAAATAAAGAAGCGTTTCCTATACAATGTTGAAGGGCGTGGTTGCACAGAATTCACGAGCCCGTCAACTACAGACAGCCGCGAAATATTAGCCCTGTTGATTTTTACTAAAAAGTACCTCCATATAGGTATCCCTGAACATCATAACGTTGCTTATATGTAAATATAATTATGTATTTTTAAGAAATGCTTTTATTAATGATATGATACAAACATATTTGTATCTAAGGAGCACGCCTGAACATTCTGGCCGTGCGTGCCCGTTGAAGGCAAATCGAGCGTAACAAAGAAATTACGACAAATGTAGCCAATCGAGCGCTAGACACTTAAGTTGCCATAAGATGAAGCAGGATGTTAATGCTATGGTTCATCTAAGAAGCGGATAACGGGAAAAGTCAAATTTGGTAAGATTTGTTTGGTACTGTCTGTATGACAGTAATACCGCAAGATTATATATGTAACGCTAATGGGTATTTATATAGTGCGGCAGCTTATCTCAGTGCGAGAGACAGCTAATATCGGGTCGTGCAGAATCGACCGTTTGGTGTCCTAATACACGAAATATCCAGTCCCAATATGACCTCCTCTGTCATTTATTTTCTCCCCTAAACACTCTTTATATTCGGTGTTGAATATTCTGTTATATAGGGGCCGCGGTGGCCGAGTGGTTAAGGTGTCCAGACACTTTATCACTAGTCCTCCACCTCTGGGTCGCTAGTTCGAAACCCACGTGGTAGGACATTGCCTAACCGTAGGTGGATGAATTTTCTCCGGGTACTCCGGTTTTCCTCCACATCCAAAACCTGGTACGTCCTAAAATGACCCTAGCTTTTAACAGGACGTTAAACAAAATAAACCAAACATTCTGTTATTCATGTACGAACCTAGCTTTTACGAGGACTTTTAACTTTTAAGAAAACGAAATAATAACAACGCCCCTACAACAACTACAGTCTTCATTGGAAGAGAGGGACGATTATTTCCATCGATATGAATTTATTTAAATTCTCCAATGATATATCAGATGCCATATATTATCTTCGCCACGGATACATATCAATTTCCTGATGGATAGCACATGACATATATTATTTACAAAATGCAAATAACAAATTATAATCTATTTATTTTTTGGTGAATTGTTTGAATATTTTGTACCACCCATGGCCCTAGATCGCTCACATGACATGTCACGCACAAGGTATTACAGAACAATTTTTGTCTTGTTATGTTTATTTTTTATCACTTTTGTTCTCTCCAATGTACAATTTAAGATGTTTTGTTAACGATTTGCGGAACTTTGCTATTCTTTTATTTTCATATGCCTCGCTCCCGCTTATGAATTTAGTTTAACTAGCGTTTCGTCTAATTGCATTATACGTCAATTTAGAGTGTATTTCTGATAAATAGGGTCGATAAGATTGATAATGGTTATGAAATATAAACCACTATTTTACCCATAGGGATTTGATGTCATTATACCCCACTCAAACCCTCAGTGATGCTTTATATTAATGTAAACGCGCCAATTGTTTATACATAATTCAATTGATAGCAATTATAGGCGTTTAAAACTACTTAACAAGTTGAATATATGGGAGATCTTCAAGGTTCCCCGACCTAATACATGTTTACCAAACATACTTCATATGTCAAGAACATAATCGAAAATCTGGCGGGAATCCTGCTTTAGCCGATCAGGTGATCAATCTGCGTCTGATTCCAATTAGGACTTGTATTAGTGGGGGAGTACCACGCCGGGACAGTAAGCCTAAAAGTACCCCCGTCAATACGGACGACTCTTATCAATGGTCAACTGGCACGCGATGTCGGTAAACAGAGACTCCATGCGTAGATAACAGTCTCCTGAAGCTAACATGGTGTAAATAATAATGTAAATAAATGGTCCCGATTCATAAATATTTCTACATCAGACATATGTATATTTATTGATATCAAGCAAGCAGTCAATATACATCTATTAAGACAAACACATCGTTTCCCTGCTTAATTAAAACTCACCAAGATGTCTTGTTCGTCAGATGGAAAAGAGGTGACGGTTTTCCGAAAATGAATTTCAAAATGTAACGTTCAACATTTTATATTAATAATACTGTATCATCGCAATCGGTAAACAATCATATTGCCTGTTGCCAAAGACAAACCTGGCTGTACGTACATTATTAAGGAGTCACCTTAGGGAATACATCCTGCATATAATCAATCGTGCTTATCCTAGCATTTTGTGTTTTGGCACATGTTATTCCTTCGAAATATCCTTTTTTTAGTGGTAAAGGATAAATTTTACATGAATATAAAAGAGATTGTGAAAGATGATGTTGGCGTTGTTTGAAATACAGGGGTTCATCACTTATCTGTGTACGTTTGCTGTGTATAATAGACCCCCGCACGTGATGTTTACATTAATATCAACCGACTATACATTCTCACTGCAGGATCAATACACTATCTTTACAACTGTGACTCGCTAAAGCAATGTTTTAACTTTCAACAATCGCAAAAAATGATGACTTAAAATTCAGATAAATGTGGAGAATATATGTTTTATCTTCTGATATGATATAATGGTGATATTGAGACCACATCGAATGAAACTTGCTATATTGTTGCTTCTGTCTCTGTTCTGTCTGTGTGTCTTTCTTGCCTATCATCATCAAACGCCGCTTGTCTATTGCCCTCATGATTCGTTATAGTCGACTAAGTGATTTTCGGTTGCCTTCTATATGTATGTATCAACAATTTTGGCCCTTGCATGTAGTAAGTACCGCTAAAGACTCCTAGAAAAGGGCCATGGTGGCCGAGTGGTTTAGGTGTCTTGACAGTCTATCTACGTTACTGTCCGATATACTGTATCTAACCCATATTTGTTTTAAAAGGTTATTATATCGTATGTGTCTTTCGTACAATTCCGTTTTAACACTTTTTCTCTTCTAACAGAGCTCATTCTTCCATATATCTTCAACTCACATCGCCTTACTTTTTGCCTTTATTTGAGCGTTCGCCCCTTTGAGGAAGGCTTTTCGTTACGTGTCCTGGCCTTGGCAAACCCTTGTATGTCTCATTGGGTCCTACTCCTCCTTACTTCACGCCCACATTTGAAGTTTGTAGTAAGGAGCTGTTTCCATTGTTAGTATATTGTATAATCATTTTCGCTGGGTAAATATTTTGCGGTTTTCCTCGGACCTAGTTTGCGTGAAGTAAACTTTGTGTAACCAAGCTGTACTGGAATGGGCGGTCGGGTGGCACAGTGGTACGTTTAACACGCCTGCCTTTACATTGTCGGTCGGGGCTTGATTCCTCGATTCGCAGTGAAAAAGTACTAAGTCACCTGCGCGACCACGTGCTTTTCACCTGGTACTACGGTTTCCCCCTTGCTCACCACAAGTGTGCACTACAAAGAAAATGTGTACACACCCCTTTGTATTTTTTATTTTTATGCGTCTATTTATTTATTTTTGTATTTTGAAGCATTTTACAGAAAATAAAGTCTTTTGATAGAGGCACACATCGGCAATAAAATACAAAAAAAATCCATCATATCAGTCCTATGCATTATTTTCGTTCAAGATTCTCATTCACCACACAGTTTAAACAAGATAGATTATATAACACATGCATTCATAAACACGCATTAGCATTTTCATATTATCATAAACATCCGTGTTTAATGTTCGGCATTCGTCATAGGGGCAGGAGAGAGAAAGGGGGATTAAGGTTCAAAGACAGAGAGCTGAAGAGGAATAGTTGCTTAGTAGAAACTGAATTACAGGAGGTTTAAAATGTGGGGTTTAACGTCTAAAATTATGCAACAAACGCCTGTAGTGATTACTGGGCATGCTTGGAGCTATAACGAAAATGCTTTATCGAAGAGCTATCGACGGTGAAGTCAAAAAGATGAACGCCGTCGGGGGAAACCAAATGCGCTGTTCTCTCTGGTGGCGGCATATTGCACAGCTATGGCGTCAAGCCTCTAAGAACCCCTTCGCCCAAGCAACATATATTGGAATATTATAGAAGTCTGAAAGTTTATCGAGTCATTCATCTGAATTAAAGTAAGATTTGATATATCAAGTTTAATTTAATTGAATCGATTTAGTTCACAAGGACGAATAAAGCGCTGATGTCTGTTTTGGGACCGGACGAGCTGATAAGGTGTATACATTGAAAACCGAAAGTCCCGCTATTTTGTATCTTTCCACTTAGTGTTTTATGGTCCCTGATATATTTGTAATTAGGAAACTGGAAAGGAAAATAGTTTTGTATTTCCCATGAGTGTTAGAAACTCTTCGAATGAAGTCTGTTACGGTATACTATTAAAACCGTAACGACCAGCGCTTAAAACCAGTCAAAATGTATTATAATACTTTAATGGGTTTTTTCGAAACTCATTTTAACTTTCCAGTAAATCGTTGTATTCGAAATGGGGTAAAAAGATATAACAGTGGTGAAGAACATGGACTGATGTACTATAGAAAGTTTATTTAGCTTAGGCTCTATGTCTAAAATGGTCTCCCTCTGATATGGTGTCATGACTGACAAAGTTATTCGGTAGAGAGGTGGAAACTAAAGTCTACCCAAGAAATTGTTAAGAATCAATGGTTTAAATGGTAACAAGACAAATTGCTTACACTAGATATGGGACTTTGTGTGGGAAGACACAGGGAAATTGAATGCAACAGACTTAAATCCATTACAAATTAAATCGAAATATTCCATGAGCATATACGTCTTAAATGGAGACACCTTCAATTGGATGGCTAGGCTATGTATACTCGATGGCAGTTCTGTGTGGTGACAGATTAGCAATCTTATAAGGCGTGAATCGTGTCTGGAAAGCTAACCCATTCACAAGGTTGGGGTAAGCATATCTACAAAGTCTGTCTGTTGTTCAAAATTAGAATATTTTTTACTGAACGTAAAGGAAAGGAAAATTATTGATAGTTCAATAATGGTTTTCCCACTCAGTTACTACTCTCTGTATGAGTTTATTTGCAGTACTTCTGTCAAAGAATAACGTTTATTATTTAACTTTTTGTAAACCTCTGACTAACCAAAAAAAGGACGAAAAATTAATGTGGAATTTAAATATTGAATCTTCTCGCCATCCAATTTCGAATTTTCAAAAACCAAAACAACGTATTTATTTTGATGCCTTCGACTTTTAGCGCATCGATTGAACTGAAGCGCATCACGCAATGATGAATTGGCACGTCAAAAATAAATAACTTGACATATAAAACAATATACAGAAATGCAATTAGCCCATACGTATCTTAAAGTGTATTAGCGCTAAAATAGTATAACCGCTAAAATAGCATAACCGCTGAAATAGTATAACCGCTGAAATGCAAACTTTTACAGTATAAACTGACACATTTCGCATTGCAAAGGAATTGTACCGTAGATCTTATGACTGTATAGATAAAATCGCTATAATGTGTTCAACATACCATACTTAGTTGAGAATAAATCATATTGTTGTATCAAATATTTGTACAATCAATTATTGATATCAATGTTTAATTTTTTTTTATCTCTTTTCTCTTTTGACATCTGTATGTATGTGGATTATTTAATATGAAATAGAATCTTATTTACTTTCCCCCTCTGACGAGGCCTAAATGGTCGTTCTGGAAACAGGGTGCACTATTTTGCTTTTTATATCGATTTCATATCTCAAAATAGCTGTTTCCATTCTTGGCATCAGATTGATGAACATTCGACTGAATTTAGTATTGTGAGATATGTCATGCATCAGCAGGATCTGATTGAGTAAAGTCAAATAAAGTTATGTATGAAATAAAGTAATATGATTAATAATTTCTGAAGAGACACGAATATTGGTAAATCAAATGTTTCCTCGTATCTAAGCATGGTGTGTTTCAACGGATACATTGCAAATGATTGGTTATCCTTGTAAGTTAGAAATTATCGTGAATACGCAAACATATCAGTGCACAAACATGTAAGTATAAACCTGACCAGGTGATATGTGCTGCTGCATGTTCTTAGCAGTATATTTCAGTGGGGTAGCGCTATAAAATCGAAATTAGATTCACAAATATAATGCAGCCTCTCACATAGAGTACATTATAGGCATGCATTTCGCACACAGTGGAGGCCGTCCTTAAATGGCCGTAGCTGTTGATTGGACGTTAAAATTCAAAACCAAAATTAACACATTGCACTTATACAAGATCATTTTACCAATGATGCTTGTGGTCTAGTGGAATATGATACTGTTTTTGTATATAATAAAGTTAATACAGGTGTATATTTGAATTTGTAATTAAAACATGAATAATTAACCGTTTTGTGTTTGTTATTGATGTAGTTATTAATATTGATTTTATTCAAATGTATTCTTATCTCACACACGAAAGCATGTTGAAGTTTTCATTCCTTGTGAAGATCATATTCATGTTTATGTATCTCGACTCGGAACACAAATTTATATTTTATGTAAATTTATTGTTTCTCTATAACAATGTCTACATGATAATTGCCATCTTGCTTTATATGTGAACGGCATATTTATGACAATATAAAGAAGGAATAACAACCACATTTTGGTTGTTTATAAGGACTGCTAATTGTATTGATGTAGATATGTCACTCAATATCATTGTATTAATCATTCTGGCTCCATCTCATAACATTACAGTAGATATCCCTTATGTCCATGTACATGTGTGTATGCGCATACCACGCATTCTTTCATGGATCAGTACCAAGAAAGTACGTGATAATATACATATAAATTCATACATGTATATATATTTGCAAGGTTTTGTTTTCAGGGGGTTAACGTCCACGCAACAGCCGGAGTCATATGAGGATAGGTGTCAATGAGACACCAACAGCCAGGGTTATATGAGGATGGGTGTCAATGAGACACATACAGAAAAAAACAAATTACAGTAACACAGAGTTGTGTGTCAAGTGAGGAAAGATTTCAAATTCCAAATGTGTCCATAGGGGCAGAATATCTATTTTGGTCTCTTTAATATCCCGTTAATAGAGGACATGGAAGAAAATCTTCGATTCTTCAGGGAGAGATTTAAAAAAACAGAGATGAGGACAGGAGTTTGTCATTATCTTAGCGATTGTTTTGTGTCATGAATTTTGTCAATAGCGTTGCTTACGCATTTTCTCTGCTCTGAGCACTAAGTGTGATTTGGATGTTCATTATTTTACACTGTTACCTGATTTGGCACAGAATGGCATTTCATCACGTGTTTTAAATCAAGACCTTCGATTCTATATACATATAAATTTTATCAATTCTACAACATTTGTAAACAAGTTATACCGACTGATATCTATCAATCCTTTTGGCCCGGACAGAAGCGCGCGAGGGGACTTACTGTGAAAATAATCGGAGAAAAACTACATTGTCAGTCATTTGATCCTACACCTTTTCATATCCGATTATGGAATCGAACCCAATCCCCTAGATGAATTACTTTTTTATGAATAGCCAACAAGAAAAAAATATTGAGATTAAAACCAAACATGCTTTGATTATCATATCTGAAATAAACACACACCTTCATCCGCAATTGTTTCGGGAGAATTATGAACCGACATAATTTCTCCATTGACATGTGTCCGGCGAATTTACCATGATACTGTATGACCTTTGTGACCTGGCCACGTCCTGTAATGTAACATTATCTTGGTCCAGGCGTCGTGCACTAAATCAAGTGGAAATATAAAACACTCGGGTCCCGCTTGACAGACCAATCTTGCTCTATAGATTTCTATCAGAATGTTATTATATTTTGTAGATGGATTCGCTGGCTATAAATTACGTCTCGTTGGAATGGTAGTGATTTGATATCAAAAACAATATTTTCTCTATGTGCAATGAGATGGGGAAATATTGTTTACGATTGGATTTCACCAAGAGGTGAATTAAATCAATATATGGTCGAAGATAACATTCATCCAATTCGGGAAGTCAGAAATGAATATTCCTATTAAAAATGTCTTTAAATACAGGATCACTTAATTTACAGTTGCAAAGATGCATTGATTGAATATGAAAATGACCACACATTACAGGGGGCCTGTTTTGGTCCAAGGATAATCTCAATTGAAGGCAATCTCCTAACGCATGCGATCTCTTTTGATAAAAAGTCTCTCAATTAAAACTGTCTCGTAATACAAGTGGTTGTATCTTAGGAGAGGACTTTTTCCCCTTCTGTTCCGAATAATATGCAACATGCATTCATTCTTGAAGTTGTTCAGTGAAGTAATCATCCCCTGCTACATGTACACGGTAAAAGGACATTTTGCCTAAAATGAACCTCACTTGACCTGGCCTGACTTGGGGTGGGGCGGGATAACTCCAGTAAGCAAACAAGAAATTGTTTAATGGATGGTACAGGTAGTATATCTGTGGAATGGTTGTCAGAATAATAGCACCTTTTAATACGAACTGCGATACAGTTGAGCCACAAATGTGTATTGAATCAAACTAAGGGTACCAATATTACAAAAAGTTTTCTTTTAAATATACCCTATCCTAATATATACGTCTTAATGTAAAGGTTGGGGTTGTCGTCAGATTCGGTTTATTTGCATACAGAGTTTGAAGTACTACTTGAAAGCATGAGTGGGAGAATTCATTAATTGGATTAGCTTCAAAATGCCAGCGGAAGAAAATTGCCCGTATGCATTGTAAATATTAGGTGTTATGTTTTCCTTTGAGAACCATTCTGTTTCATTGAATTCATACGTAAAGCAGAATGGTGGGAAGTCAAGGATATGCCAGGTTTTTCGATCTTTTTAAAGGTTGAGAGACATAGGGTGAAATAATAGCACATGCTGCCTATTAATATGGATTTTGTACATGATTGCCACTGTAATGTGATCGGTTGGGGTGTCATGTTGGATATCTTCTGCAGTATGCTTCAGTGAAGTAGCACTATAAACTCGGCATCAGTTCTACGTTATCGCTATGAGAAAATAAACGAAGCCTCCGAGATCATACACACACACACACACCACATGCATGCATCTCGTACACAGTTGATAGCAGGTTAAACAATACTATACGAAACTTATTCGTAAAAGATAATTTTAATAATGTAGTTTTAAAACAACATGTTGCCACGTTCGTGATTAATATGTTGTGAGTTGTAGATATATAGATGGATAATATCGCTAACCGATTGATGGCATGATCACGGTATCCAATTTCCTAAATACACTTAAATTTAAGCACGATACAACAGTTTCGTGGTATGATATAGCCTCGATGATATGATATCAAGATATGATAGGAAATTCATAGAATGACGATAAAATCGCGATGGAATAAAATCCATTATCATCCAATACCGAACACGATTTATATATGATAGTGTTTTCAAGATACTATACTTGGCTAATATTTCGCGGTTGTATATTGTGAGTATCAATGTATACTCACTTACTGTCGCATGCGATTAATTTTCGCTTATTTCACAAAGGTTAAAATTCGTGAAAGTTGTCGTGAAATAGTTTTAATCACACGTACAGTAGGCATGTTTATGACTGTAAATCACAAAATTATATCGCCGCGAAAAAGTCGTCAAGCAGGAAAACTCAAAATTAAGTCGAGAATAAGCTAGCTTACAGCATATTTCTGGCGACCATGCAATACAATTTTATGTAGAAAATGAATATCGCGAATACAGCGCATAAAATCGCCTGTAAATATCCTCGCAACCATGCTTTGTAAATATATGACAGTAAACAATCTTTGCATTTCAGTGTATGTATATATACTGGGAATATAGCGAAATAAAATCACCGTAAATATTACAAACTTTAAGTTATGTCCATTCCTTGAAGATCGATACAGCAATTTTAGATATGAATTTTAGTAGCATGTACACTGTATACCGAATCCTAGATGTACAACTCCACCAATTATCTGTTTGTTTGTTTGTTTGTTTGTTTGTTTGTTTTAGGGCGGTTCTTGATATATAGATATACATTAGATAGGACTATATTTGATAATGTTTTTAAGCTGATTTATCCAACCTTACTGGTATCTCAGGTCTAAATGATGTGATGTGGGATTCGTTAACGATCGAATGTATTGATACTAGCAAATGTTAACCATATATAGCTGGCTGTAGTATTACAATAGATTATCAAGTGGATAGTTGCGTTACTACGGTAGCATATCATGATAGTAATTTAATGTAAAATGTATTTGCTGTGGAAGTAAATGTTAGCATGATGTTAGCATGGTTATCGCAAATGTCCATTATACAATTTGATAGGCATCTTCGTGTTTTCTTTTTTTTCGTATAAGAATGAAATACATATGTGTCTGAGGAGATTATGTGTGCGTTTGCCAACTGAAACAAAATAGACATAAACCTATTTTTTTTTCTTTTTTTTTTTATTTGTATTCACAAATCTACTATAATCCCCAAAATAATTACCGATAAAAAGACGATATTCAGTCTTACTGGTGAAATATATGGTATATTCAAGGGGAAGCCATTCAGTTTTTTCTCATTTCATCTTTAAAATATGAAGGAAAAAGAAAAATATATTTTGTGTCGAAAAATCACAAGAATACGTAGCAACACGTTAAATGACAACAAAACAGCGCCAATTTATTTGACTGCCTGACGCAATTTTAGCATTATCTTCACCTACTTTTTATAAGTTGCCTGCATAACTGTTTGAAAATGAGCATTTAATCAAAAACAACAACGTATATTGCAGGAGTGCAGCTAAAATACCTACTTATTCTCACGTTGTCCCGTTTATATTTACACCAACAAAATGGCGGATTTCAATGCGGGGAATAGAAGCATCGTTCTGATTGGCTTAGATCCAAAGTTTTATCATCACTAATGATGATATAAGTAGTGATGATTATGATATTTCACTGGTTGAATATATAATAAGTGCATTTTATGAATTTCTGATAAGGTATTTCACTCTGTACTAACCAACCATAAATGACTGTAAATCTCTGATAGTTAACTTTCCTTTTTCAGTGATAATATGCCAGTCCCCTTTGCTTATGGATATCACTTTATGCCATGATGACCATATTGAGTTCATGAATTTTAACGATTCTAACATGAGCGATTTTACCAATTAAAGAAATTTCAGTATCTAAATAGACTCCCGTCTTAGTCTGTAAGTAATTCAGAAACACAGAAAGATAATTTGATTTATTTGACAAGAGACAATACCATTAGGCGTCAAATCGTCGTGTGTTCAACTGGAGTATTTTATACCGATTCTTGATGGCATTTGTTAGAGTTCTGTCTCCCTGTTAATTGTTATTCCCGTATGAAATGATTTTGAAAATGAAAACTTGTCAAGCCATTTATATTACGAAAACATCATTTGCATACCTCCAGTATATATAAAAGCGTCGAAGATAGCATAGTCGAAGGAATTTCGAACTGTTGAAAATCTGTCGAAGTAAAAACCAATGATGCCAAACCTTGATTTTAATTATTGACCATGTTGCGGCGATATTAGTAATTTAAATACCAGAGGAAACTGAATTGGCATGTTAATATTGTAAATTTCAAAATAGTCTATAATCTACACAAAACAGAGACAGGGGCTGCATATGATGTTTGTTATCAGGATTCATCTAAATGTGAAAACTCTAATCTCGGAAATCAATTAATTCCGGAAAGAAATAAGCAGATAAGGTTTCAGAACGTGTTCACTTTGTAAATTAGAATTATTACCTTCTGGCGGTTGCTAAACTCATGGTGTTCAGAATGAAAATGTTCACCAATAGATATAAACAGTAGATGTGGTTTATTTTTGTGTATAATGCATCACTTGTATCTTGCGTTGATCGCGTACTCATAAGTAAATAACTTGTCTGGTGTACGCCAGTTGTATACATGTTTAGATTACAACTAAATCTCTTTATCTCAAAGAATTGTAATACTCTGGCGCAAAGCTATTGTCAACCTGCTTTGAACGTGTTTTACATATAAATGATTCTCTGTGAGGTTTCATCAGACAAATTACTTGTCAAAACTAATAATTCTATCAGATAATTGTTCAAATCAAATATTTGTAGACATAGAAAAATAACATAAAATAATATTCGTTAATGCTAATGGAGGAATATTGGTCGGTTTATACAATAAATGATGAATAACTTTATGTGACCATTTGAGCAAAGCCTTGTTAACTTACTGACAAATCTTGTTTTCAGATCACAATAATCTGCATATGCAATGGTTCTAAATGATAACACAAAGGAATCTATCATGGAGAGTTGCCATACTCTGTTTCTTTTTTTCTTTTTATAATTGCAAGCATCTCTCAAGGTTCATAACTTACGGTCTCTGGTGTCTAGCAGCTTGGTTGTTTTTTTGTTGTTTTTTGTTTTTTGTTTTTTTTGTTGTTTTTTTTTTTTTGTTAGGTTAATGTTTTACACTAAACTGTCAAATAACTAATTAATCATTGAAAATCAGAACACAAAGTTGATTTGATTTCATCATTATAATGCATTAGCTCATGGTCAATACCAGTAATATTCCATCGGTTTTGATTTATCTCGGGGGAATGAGGGGTTGATGTGGGGTTAAAAGTTGATTGATATATCATAATAAGAGGTCATTTCCTTTCAAACAAACTCTTTCAGCGACTACATAGATTATTCAGCAAATCCATGTGTCGGCGTTTGTATTGTGCAGTCTCTGTGAACTTCATAACATATATACATGTACATCTCTTTGCTTTGTTCATTTACTTGGAGCAAAATTCCTTAGCAAATTCTAAAGACAAATATAAACCAGACATTCATTATAAAATCCATGTGTCGCTGTAATATTTGCTTTCTATAAATTGTTTAAAATCTATATGCGTCTCATTGATTTGTTTTCCTTGAAGCATAGTTGTAGTAAATGCCAATTTCAAAAACAAATAAAACAAATATGTTTGTAATATAATTTCTATAGGGAACAAACAACCAATTGAAAAAATATATATTGAAACAGCCCGTGTATAGAAAGTTGAGCCAAGGATAAAATGTCTGGCAGCCACTGATTGGCCAGTATGTTATGAAGTGAGGAAATATATATGTAGCCTGATAGGTAACTATCAATAAGAAATGTTGATATAAATTTCGTAAGTCCGATTGATTTTTTTCCCAAAAGTTCACGTAATAATAATAAACAGGTAAACATTTTAGATTTTTGAGAATTTTTACTGCGAAATTCACCTTTTTTCAAAATGGCTACCCTGGAGAAAATTTGAGCTGAAGGACCCAACTTTTTTTTTTTTTTTTGATTAGGTGTTATGATCAGACCCTAAACATTTGTTATAAACCATAATTGTCATATTGAATTCAAGAATTTGAATGAAATACTCCAAAACGTTAACACTAAAGTATATGGGAAAACAATTGGTTGGTTGGTCCCTATAAGGCGCTATAACACTCTCACTCAGTAAACATATGTGAATATTTATTAATTGTGAATAGTACGATAAGGATGGTGAAATTTACCTTTAAATATAGAAAAGGAAACAATCAACTGATGTTATCAAATAGTGCATACTGACTGAATGAAATACTGATACCGGTATTAGTACTTTTATTATGGAACACGCGAAAATGATCAGCTGTGATGAAACACTATTCGCTAATATGAAATAATTTTTGACTAACTTAATCGGTTTGGATTTTTTATAACACTTTTCCCCGACATTTTCCTGAATGTGTTTTTTTTTATAACAATTTTCCCCGACATTTGCCAAATGTGTTTTTTATAACAATTTTCCCCGACATTTGCCTAATGTGTTGTTTTTATAACATTGTTCCCCGACAGTTTGCTGAATTATTGATGATATAAGATATTGCATCTACATCAAGCTGCTGTTAACAACATTATGATTTGTCAAATAACGTTTTCTTCAACACAATTCATCTAAATTACTAAGACGTCCTTTGTACAGGGCTACAGACTCTCGTTAGTCTCGCTTTATTAACAGAAAATTTTGGATAGAACAAAATAAATCAATGGAGTCATCGTATGAAATTCGTTATGAGCAAATTGACGACCGACTGCAGAGTTTCTGTTTTACAATATTAAATTAATCATATTCTTAAACAAATTATAATAGAAAGATTGAGATGAATAGCTTGCGTACTTGTAATAGACAGTACAGATACCGAGATCTGATAGCGCTTTTAAAGATGTCAGCATCTGCATCTGTATCACAGAGAGGCGCTTGCAGATGGTTTCAGAAGAGTCGGGAAAATCTTCATTGCAATTGAAAATATGTATTTATTATTCAATATATTATATTGGTACAATGTATATGAGATAGGATAATATAAATTTATCGTTTATGTGATACATTCAAGGTAGGAAATAGTCAATATTATTGTTTTCAGACGAGTTCGAGGACATCTTTCATGAGAAATGATAATGTTTTTTTTATCTCTATACTACATACATGTATGTTAGAGGATGAAAATGGGATACTTTCGATTGGCGCGGTTAAGGTGATTAATTGTAGCAAATTGAAAATGTTTAGAACATGCATTTAGCATATTGGTATCTCATAAAGTAGTAGCAATTGTATGTACATTGGTTGTTTACGTGATACAGTTAGTGAAAGTAATTGTGGATCAAATAATTACCACAATTTGAATATATATAAACTTTGACCAATAGCAACTCAATCCAATATACATGTATCTGTATACACAGGCCTGATCAGACACATTTGAATATTTCATTAAATTCATTTGATTCGAAATAATCATCGATTTGCAGTTTTTAAATGTTATCAGTTGAGTTTGGTATAGAAGTGCGTATTTGTTTGGTTTGGTTTAATGACCCATCAACTGCTGTGATTCACTTACTATCTTATTATAAGCAAAACAAAAATGGGTAGCGTGATTAAATACACTCGTCAAAATATGTTCTCACATATACACTCGTCAAAATATGTCATAATATGAATACTCGTTAAAATATGTTGTCATATACACACTCAATAAAATGTGTTGTCACATATACACTCGTCAAAATATGTTGTATCATAGTCAAAATATGTCGTCATATATACACTCAATAAAATATGTTGTCACATATATACTCGTCAAAATATGTTGCCATATATATACTCGTCAAAATATGTTGTCTCATATACACTCGTCAAAATATGTTGTCACATATACACTCGTCAAAATATGTTGTCACATAGCCAAAATATGTTGTCATATATATTCACTCAATAAAATGTGTTGTCACATATACACTCGTCAAAATATGTTGTATCATAGTCAAAATATGTCGTCACATATACACTCAATAAAATATGTTGTCACATATACACTCGTCAAAATATGTTGTCAAATATACACTCGTCAAAATATGTTGTCAAATATACACTCGTCAAAATATGTTGTCACATTAATACATATGTGTGTAAATATGTTTGTTTATTTGTTTATTATTGTTATGTAAGTATGGTATGTAAGTTGATTTCACCGAGGGAAAAATCAACATCGAATCCGTGCGTATTTTTTTTGTATCAAAAATCTTTAAATCTTATTCAATTGATCAAAACACTGTTTATCATCCGTTGTTTACTTGAATTAAATGAAATCAAAAATTATCTGCGGCCTTTAATAATGCAATTGATTTTGGTATATCATATCAGTATCACGGCTATATATTGGAAAATACAACAAGTGCAGAGGAATCATACCCTTAGCGGTATAATTGAATTTCACTTTTTGACAGCATGCTGCTTTAATGGCGAGTTAGTGTCATAGAAATCAATTTCTTTATACATACTAACATTTCATGTTCAATTAAATAGGCTCATCATCAATGATGATGACAGCGTGACTGATTTTTTTTTATATTACGGACAGCTAGATGGAGTATTTTTAGCAACACCCCTGGCGTTATATTATGATGTATCTGTATCCTTTGATCTTTGTCATTCGATTGTATTCTGTATCACTTATTACAATAGCTTTTTTAGGTATGCTTAGTGTTACTAATATGAACTTTTTGTAATTAATGTTTAAACATGTACTGACCTCCATATATGGTACATGTAGTGTTTTCTCGAAAACAGTTACTATTATTAATGCATGTGATTTTTTGATAAACTTACTCGATTGATTATCCTATTCATTTGACGTGTATTGAGCTAACAAGGAGGTACATTATAGTTATATAGCAGAGTATAAAAACATGACCCCTGACGGAATAAACAGGAAATGACCGGACAACTTATTAATAATACTATGAAAAAAGGTTTATTAGAACCGGTATATTCATAGCAGTGTTTTCAAACGACACCACGAGAAAGAAATGCTAAGAGAATATTGTGAATATTCTATGTCATGAAAAATGGTTAATTTACATATTATGTTCGCGGCAGTAACTATCTGTACGAACATGTTTTTACTGTGTTGTGGTCTATATAGCTGTGTGTTGTTCTCTGGTGCATACATAACAATATATATGGTAATTTGGCTAGGTTAACTTTCGATACAAGGTCGGTCTACTAATTTGTAGCACGGATATCAGATCAGCATATATTTTCAGCGGGAAACGGTCGTGTAAAGATCGAACTTGCAGACACACATAGTAATATTCTTATTATGCCCAATAACGATTAGCCTTGGTGTATCGGATGCCAAATACCTTTGTAGTCAAGGTTCATTGCAAAGAAAGAAAGTTGTATAATTCATGGCAAAATGATTCCTGTCTATGGCTGACGCCGAGAAAGGGCAAAAGTAGGCAACTTGCCATTTAAGGTATTGTGGAGAGTATGTGTTCCGTATCGGTAATAACGTGTAATTGCGGCTAGCCAGCATTCAAGACTAGTTTAATCGAGACCGTAGTCTGCGGATATCTCCGAATACGGTTCACACCCAAGGCGTGACGTCATGGTCTACAGTCCGAATCCCGACCAGGGTATCAAGCATTGGTATTAGCATATGCTTTTTTACTGTTATATATGGAATGGTGACCAGGATATATATATTCATTTGATATCAATTGATTTATACATAGATAAAGGAGTGTTCCACATTTCATGTTCATATCTATATAATTTATATATATATACATTTGTATATGCTAAGTGCTCTGGCCGAACCATACACCGTATGTATATGTCTTGTATAACGATAATTTATAAAACATGGAATGATTAATTAATAAATATATCTTAGGTATATCTAAACCACTAATCATTAAGACGCAAGTTAACAAAGGCATGGCTCAAACAAAATGAATTATTAAACATTTGGATGCGGAGCGCTCGTGATACCAATAGTTCTGACTTGGTTATTAGATGTTACTAAGTGCAAAACAATAATATTATTGGTTATGGTGTCTTGATGAAGAAGTGTTTACTCTTAGTTTTCAATTTCGCGCTTATTTGTCCTTTGCGGTGATGTGGCCTGCAGGTAGGGCCTCAGAATTGCACTAGTTGGACGACTGATTTACCTGTTCAGTGAGGCAGCACTATAAATTGGGGGTCATTTGTGCGCTACCACAAGGAGACAAGCATGAATAAATTGCAGCCTCCGAAAACACACACGTATTCATAAAAGACCATAGTTGTTAAATTGCGTTCAACAAAGCAAATCCAAACCAAATCCAAACCAAATCCGTAGAGAAAAGGAAAAAGATAAACATCCACTACAATGAAATTTGACATTGATGCATGGAATTGTTTTGTTTCAACTACAACAAATTCAACAGCGTGGTAATCAATGACCTAAATCAAAGATATACATATGTTATAAATACTCATATGTTTATTTCCGCCTCCGATAATTCCCATCATCAAACCCATGCGATATCTGGCTACCATATGCTTATGATCGCTAGCATGCTTTATCAGTTCTCGCAAGTCTTAAGTATACAGTTGTGAATTCGTCAGTTTTACCGACACGCAGTCACTTTCGATAAAACTGTAAGTCAATGGAACACAATTTTAACGATGAGACCGTCCAATAATGTTATCAATTTCACGTAACGTTTTATTGATTTTTTGTTCTATTTTGTGAACTGAGTATACCGAGGTACAGTTATAAATCATCTTTTTTATCTCATAACATAGAAAACGTTCTTAAAACTATTAGATTAAACAATCAAAAATTAGATAATTACTAGCGACATTGTCCTTTTGTTTTGAAGGCAATTTATGTGTCATCTATTAAACGACAGATTCGTTGATTGAAATAAACTGTGAATCATTTGTTTTATAAACACCATATACGGATAATGCGGAATAAAAATGAACGCCTGAGGTTTTTGCATTCTTTCAGATTGACATCTACTTGGAGATTTGCATTTGCAGAGATCAACGACCAAACTTTGAATTTTACAAGAAAAATTAAAAACCATAATTGATAACGATTGAACTGCAGGAAACAGCTATGAAACAAACTCTGAGTATGTGCTTGGAGAATTTTCATATTCCACGAACAAACGTTTAAAATGCCTACCACTTGGAATGATTCTTATTTACCGATGTTGGTCCTAAAAAGTCATCAAATTAAGACAATCCATAACTTTTAATGGTTGATTAAGGCATGAAACTTAAATTCAGACTTAAGCTTGTTTTCTTTTTTTTTAATGAAGGAGTATTGATTCTTATAGAGCCAAACAATTATCCTTACTAACGGCATTTCTTTATACTCATATCTTTTGTTATCAAAACAGGTAATCACGTCATGATTTAATTGTGAAATCCATAAATTACAGGGAAGTAATTGGGCATTCCATGTCAAACATCCTCCATGTTAAATCGTACATTTCAATATTTATTAATATCAAATGCAATTAATAATAATACTATTATTCTGGGGTCTGAAGTAAATACATAATGCCTATGTTGTTTTGGTATCGCATACAGGATTGAAATAGCAGACATGCAGATTTCACTTCACGAACCATTTATATCAGTATTTCAATTGACATAAAGAATAAATTTATCACAAAATCCTTTTAACATTTTCTACAAAATTGATGTTTTTAGTATTTCAATGTCACCATGACAACGTGTTTTAAAATATGGATATTTCTATGTTAGGATTTGTTCATACTGTGAAACTGTAATAACGCCAATGTCTTATTAGTAAATTTTAACAAAGGTACTCTTTTGATAGCTCTGCATTTTAGGAGAACTTATTATATCATTTTTATATCTTATGTACGTTCATTTAAAACGATATACCATAATAAAACCATAACGGTTGGGAAAATGTAAGCAGGGTATAAACAAATAAAAAAGCATCTTTAAAGCGAGAAACCTATCATTCAAGAATGTTTTATAATTATCATGAATACAACATTTGCTATTTTGCTTTCTACTCATGAATATGCTTTAGCCTATGAAACGAAAAATATTTCACAGGAAAAACGAGAAGTAATTCGTAGAGCAAAACCCCTGAACAAATTTCGAATATTATTTTTTTCAAAGGCTTGCGTCATCTTAACTACCCCGGATTAATTTGGTGCTGTCAGATCCTCAAAATGATTTTGTTTTGTAGAGATTTCTTTCATTACATCAATATTCAATAGGAAGAGTGTGCTTGTTTCACAGTGTTTCTAGAACTGTAAATATTGTTGGGTTAAATTTTCTTCGTTCTTGCTAAAGAGGAGAGTATTGAGATTATCATATCTGAATGCAGGTCAGCTCAGTAGTTGACCTTTGGAATCAGAGAAAGTTTTAACATATATACACAAAAACAAGCGGTCAGTCGTATCGATAAATCTGAACTTATTCCATCTAATAAAATCTACTACTGACAGTCTTGTTTTGAAGTGTTTAGATTCACAAATCTTATTGACGTTAAAATTCTAACAAAGATAGTATTCTACCGATAAGACATTGTGCATTAACCTTCAATGCGCCCAGCCGACAAAGGTTAAATTTAAACGGACAAAGTGCATCCCGACCCATCCATTGATGTTTCCCCTGTAGAGAACTCTTACATAATGCATGGAAGTGGATTGAAGTAATTCCAGAGTTTTAACCCAGTCGTTGAATTATATTATACCATAGTGCCCATTTTCTCAGTAAGGTAGATACGACGGTGAAACGTAAACATTCCGTCTTTTCAATGAATGTAGGATTACAATGCATAGTAAACTAATGACGGATGTCAGTTTCACTGAATGTGTACATCTATAGTGACGTGAAATGGCTTTGTTTCGTACAATGCATCAAATTGGTAGTTCTTCTCATTGAAAGAGTGGAACAATCGGTGCAATAAACACACTGACTGGAATAGGTCCCGCTCGATATATCGACTGGTGGAGTATTTAGTTCAAATTCGGGTGTTTTCCCGTCTATATAATAGCCTGTATCTAAACTAGGGCCTTGACCGATAGAAGCAGCGAGTTAATATAGAGAATCTAATTACAACGATCTAAGTCACGATACTGTGTGTGTGAGTAGGTCGCTGTTAGCTCGTTACAGCATGGCAAATATCTTCGATTCCGGACAACTATTATACTATGTTTTCTGATAGGGAAGTATCCGTTCGGTATAAAATGTACATATGTTGCGTGAACCACTTTCGTTTAATAGCCCGTACTTACAATTCATGCATAGAGACAAACGTCAAATATTTATTGTTCCAAGCATTCCCTTTGTAGTAACAAGTCCAACATTAACCCAACACTAACGACCTTAGGTCCCGCGTTTGCGACGAGGTCGTGAAGCAGAACTATAGAAAAAATATTATCATTTCTCGACTTCAAAGACACGTTGATCGATAATGTGTTATTGAAGATAAAAACACATAAACCACGCTAATCAGTTATGTTATCTAATAATTGAGCACAGGTGTGATATCATGCAAAGCATTTGTTTGTGTGAGAGTATATGTATGAAAGGTAGATAACGAGAAATTCGTAAAACATTTTGTGTACATCACAGACCTAAAATATATGTTTATGTATAATAGTGAGTTTATATATATATATATGTTTTAATACTAGAAATATTAAGAGTTGATCAATGAAACTTACCGCTCAAGATGAGAAGTAGATTGAAGACACTCCAATCGAGGTTGCATATTGAAGGCATTCTCAGTTTTTCACACTAATACCTGGAAACCCGCTTTATAAGCCACATGGTCTTTTTCTTAACGCATGCTTAGAGTATGTAGCAAGCCCTACTGAAATATTAAAGCTTTGTTACCATGCCACTAGTTAGGTGAGGCGGTGTACAAGTTATAGAGCCAGGCAGCAATTGCTGTTTCCTGTGTTGTTCACTGGGATCTCCCTTCCATTGGTCGCTCGTGTTCCTACGAAAAATCGACTCACTCTCGCTATGTACTGATGCCTTGCGTTTTAATTGGCCGTAACACGTGTCTTTTAAGGCTTAAAGGTGTACACAAAATGGACGCGTCACAACACAGACTCGTGTGACTGTATGAAGTTTCTATTCATCAAAGGTCAGATGTTCTATATTAATATCTCACTATTACACTAGAAGTGTCAATAATTGTGTCGATCGGAGAGCTACACAGAAGCTTTGCTGGCAATGCTTATTTCTTCCTGGGCAATGCTTAAGCTACCTTCATAGCCGCGATATACAATTTTACTGCATTATGCCTTCATTCTTACTGGTTGGCATCCTATTTTGGCAGCGTCGTGATGACTTCAAATGGCCCAATCGGAACAGGGATCTAGACGGATTTGGTCGTCTGCTTTCTGGCATGCGCTCCCAGGAGTATCACAAAACGCCTTCAGCGTCCAAACCGTCAAATTTATTGTTGTGAAGTATTCCTTAACAATTCCGGTATCGTCTTCCGCCAGTTGGTGCTTTTGTAACACCTTTACACCAACGTGGTATTGATCAGCTAAACACATATTACTGAAAGCCTCCGGTTAATCATGCGTAGATTCGTTTGTTCCAACTTGACTTCATTTCAATAAAATTTATATTTTTTACCTTTGAACTTATCAATTTCTCCTATCGAAGTGTCGCTCCCAAGAGACAGCCCAATTCCATCGTATTTTTCCATTTGAAACACAGAAATGGAGTGCTTCAAATCGACAGCAAAATATACGGGTATGCAGTCAAGCATTCAAAAACATTGCTTGGTATTTAATATTCTATGAGGGAATAGTGTATGCAGTCAGTCGTTACAGAATGTAAAGCAGGGACAGTCGAACGCAAAACTGACGTCAATATAATGAATTTTAAAGGACAAAGAAGTCATTAGCACGTATCATTGTGAAAAATAACATATTAAACATTCGCATGTCTTTTATTTGCACGAATGATTAAATCTAGATAACTGACATATGTATTGCTCTCTAATTGACATCGTCACTTGTCCTCGAAAAACACTTCTGTGGAAATATAGCACATGAACACACGAAATCTGTCATTTCATCATATGCATGAGTATAACTGATATCTTGTTTGACACATTACATTGTATGTTTGGTGCCACTAATATGTCAATACGGAATTAGTCTATTTTTAGAAAATCGTAAAAAAAAACAGACGAACTAATCATGTTTTAAGGTGGAATGATAATCGGAAAATTGTGTCTCTTTTGAAAATTGTTAACATTTAAATACAGTTTATTGAGATATTGTATGTCCTGTATTTAAACCTCGGTTTAACAAAAAAAACAGATAATATTGTGTTTGGAGATGCGAATAAGCAATGGTGTATTCGTGTGCGTTTAGCTAACAAAACAATAACGACTTTTTAAAATTGTTTTTCTCGTTAGGAGCAAGGGTATTCGTCAAAGATCGAGATGGTCACATATTTTGTACAAAATTACAAGTTAATGGCACTCCAGAAATTATAATAATGTACCGGCAGCTTAATATGGAAATCATTGGTACCGGGGAAAAGTATATAAAGGATAGGGATCTTATTTCACAGTCTTTTTTTACTTGAAAACGCCACATTTTTGAAGGTTAAGAAGATGGTTGAAATCATGTTTATTTGTATAGAAAGTGACGAAATAACCCAAATTCGGACTCAGAATGAATGAAAATGTCTGATTTGGTTGGTTCGTCCTCTCATTGCTATTATCATTAAACAATAATCACCCCTGTATGCGAGATGCATGCGTGTGGTGAGTGTGTGCGCTGTGAGAGGCTGGTGTATGTTTGTATGTGTTTCCTTGTGACAGCACGGGACTGAATAGGTTTTATAGTGATATCTCATTGAAGCGTACTGCCGAAATCACACAAGTAACAACCCGTCCAGTCACATGCTGACAACATATGAAACAGTCGTAACATTTATAATATGCTGACCGCTATGCAAGAATTATTACTGTCTTATTTAGACTCCGATGTGTCTCTGCCAGGAGCAGGGCCCTTTCCTTATAGGGACAAGCAATCAGCTAAAAACCAAAAGTAAGGCAGTGGTGAGCAAGACGTAACGAAGAAAATGCGTTTAAAGAGAGAAAAGTTAATATCCCAAATTTAGTCTACTCAGACAATCATACAATGGGGGCAGTAGGCACAATTCGCACGCGCTACTTGAAGGGCCCCTTTATATTAAGACGTCTAAGGTTGATACAATAGTTTACGTGCCCCAGCTTAAAATTATTGTTTGTATACCTCCAGGACGATATCGCTTAGGAGTTATTACAACTACCGTTTGTCCTTTAGGTTCTGAATGTAAAGTTCTTATAACATATTGCTTTGCCGATACCAATATTCAATTATCATAGTCAGGAAACCTTTAAAGTATCTTTGTATTTTATAGATATGTCCAATCACATTTCAAGCTCAAGTTACAATGGCGCCCATGAAGAGTACCACGGCCACATATTCTTTACTTTGTGCGTTTATTTCAAAGGATTCTTTGTAAACATTCTTTTGTTCATATTTGGTCCTCATTTGATAGATTTTTAGTTAAAACTGTGGTTTTGATTACAAAACGATATTATGTTTGGTTCTCTATATAAATAACTAAATTGCTTTAGAAGTTGTTTGCCATCAACACGATCTCTGAGAGTGGTGATCTCTGAAACAGGTTTCGCCGTATGTATTTCTGTGTTAACTTTTATATGTATTATATATATATATATGTATATGAACAAATATTGTTCCACATCTGGAAGTAGAGATGATTCAGTGAAATTATATCTGGGTCAACAGTTGTTTCTCTTAACAAAGCTTCTCCATCAACAGCACAGTAATCGTACAGAAATTCGTTTGTTCTCCAATTAATTAAAGTAAGTAGTGAATTCCACAGCACTTGAATTGAATGTTTCCTTACGTCCCACATTCGTAATGGCGAACAACTGCAGAAATATACCTACAACTTTGACTGTATTTCTTCAAAATACTCATTCATCATCTCGAATCCCGCTATACGGATACAAAGTGAACCAAAATTGCAACACATTTTTAATTTGCTCTCATGCTTTTATTGTAAAATAGTATAGTATAATATGATTTACCTCAAAATAGACGAATTTCTACCGTAGATTTATAAAACGTTTTACTTCAGAAACCAACACACCTCCTCGACAGTAATTAATTACACAATCCGAACACATGCAACTGAAGTACGCCGGGAACCCACCGCAATTTCTTTATCATTAGATATATGATAAAACTCAAAGTGAAAGGACAGTGTCTTGCGTTCACCTTTTGTTCTCTCCACATGTATACAAAAGAAGACTGCGTTAGCTAAATGTGTTGTATACGTTTGGCACCTGTGCGTTTAACTTCCGGTCGACCACGCACTTATATCCCATTGTTGCTTTATCTACCCTAAGTAAGGCATGGCTAACTTTCTCTTACCGAAAATGACGATTTGATAGTATTTCAAAGTATAATCATGTGTCCACCTTGATCTTGCGTGCCTGCTTAAAGTGTTTTCAAGTTAATCTCGATGAAAAGGAAAATTGGTATATGTACAATGTTTTGTTGATTTTCATATAAATTCCTATATGACGACAAGAACTTTGGACATAAACTTAAAAGAAAGCCTACCTTCAAGACTTATTTAATTAAAATCATACATCTCGACAGTAGCCCTTTCATCTATCTTCAAGTCAATGACATTTCTCAATAACGTAAAAGCTTTCTACCAATGTACTTTTGTAGGGCTTTTACCTGTGTGATCTTTGTACAATCCTTACATGTAAAAGCATTGAATGGTATGTCAAGCTTTTGAGGGGAAAATAAAACAACGTCCTTTGAATGTGCAAACATATAAAATCATATTCAATTTTCACTAACAATCGATTTTAAAAGATCTTCGAACGTTTACGAATACCTAATTCACCTGTCTCCATTTTGATACAAGATAAAGTCAACCGTTAAAATAGACGGGGCGGCTAATGGCAGCTTATTTAGAAGGTTTTGATATATATGATTTCTCTACATCAAGGATATTCATCACTTTGAGTAAGCTATAATCTATCATTTATTATATTTTAATCCATATATGACTCGATTGTTTCTTAACCACGATTTGTATTGAAAAAGTACTATTATCTCGTGTGTCTATTTTACAAATTCTTCCAGAAATTATTCTTATTTTGATGTATTCCGTTCAAATATTGCCAAAATATGTCTTTCTTTATAAATGAAAAAAAAACCACAATAATATGCGTGTTTGACAACCACGCCTATGGTGATTCAAGGACGTCTTTGCAAACTGCCGTTAGAAGAGATAAAACAACAAAATAGTACCTAATTACATGTACCCTATAAAAATGTAAATACAAGTAGTGTAGTTAAAGTCTTATCAAATAATAAATGATGTGACGGCCCCATAAGAAGACCTGCTACTGTTGACAAACAAATATTAAACCCATTAATTTGTCAGTTTCAGCAAGTTATGTGTTAGGACCCTAATGCGATTTCCTAAAATATCCATTGCTTGAGATGCTTTTGGCTTAGTTTATTTTGTTTAACGTCCTTCTAACAGCCAGAGTCATTTAAGGACGTGCCAGGTCTTGAAAGTGGAGGAAAGCCGGAGTATTCGGAGAAAACTACCGGCCTACGGTCTGTTCCTGCTAACTTCCCCACGTGGGGTTTCGAACTCGTGACCCGGAGGTGGAAGGCTAGTGATAATGTGGCAGGACACCTTAACCACTAAGGATGACATATGTATTATTATCGTCTGTTTTCGTTTATAATTATAAAGATAATTAAGCCTAGTTCAGCCATACACATGGAAAATAGCTTAAAAGTAGTGTCCTGTAATTCATTCTTGAACTAATGCGTAATTTACCTACCGTGTTAACATGCCACTGAATAACATTCAAAGCAGTAGTATTTCAATTATCTATTTTCGATACAATGCACATTAACATGGCGATTAAAAAAAAGCAAAAAAAAAAAAAAAATGATAACAAATAAGACGCTTCCATTCTGCTAGGAATAACATATTTTTCACTGTAACTTCAAATCAGAGATTTCAGGATACAAAAATTTAACATTTCAACACGCCTGTTTTATTACTTTTCGGGACGAATGACTAGCTTTAATGTGTGGGATCGTAACGCAGTCCATGTAAAATCCATTCTAATTACTTTGTCTCTGGGTGTGAAGTCACAAACCCGTTGAAACTGTAGAATATGCATATCAGTAACCTTAGACGCCGAATACGGCGTCAAGAACTGTTTATCTAACTACGGGATGATCATTTTAACTTAGTATGGATTATTTAGTAACACACAAGTTCCCAGCAGTCAAAATCAATTTAAAGCAGTCCCGTCAATAATTTGATTTGATTTGAATTGATATGCAAAACAAACGTGATCTCAATTTTAGTTCTTTCAAAATGAGAAAGTGAAAAAATCTGGTAGTGCAATCGCTTTGGATCAAACAAGATATCTAATCTGCGATAAAGAAAACTTTAACGTTCATCAGTTTAAATGCTCTCGAAAATCAACAAGCTAGATGAAATGATAGTGCTATATATGTTGTTTCAGTTCTTTGATGTTGCCTTTTACATTTATACTGTAAAGAACCCTGCTTAATTCGACACCTGGATATTTTAAAGCCCATCGTAAGAATGTGACCTATCATCATAATTAATGTTCAGCCAGGTGTGTTTATTTGATTACTGCTTATGGTACTGTAACCGTATATATTTTAGTGGTAATCTTAATCTAGCGGTTTTCGCTCCTGAAGCGTTGCGCTGAATTGTGATTGTGCTTATTACCTATTGTATGTGTTATTCCTACAGCAAATATAAGAATGCGATAATTCTTCATTGCACTAACTTGTCATATTTGCGAAAATTTGAGCGCGCCAAAATTAAAACTTTTACACTATGTATTTCAATCGAAGATAGTACGATGCCAACATCTCGCAATCCAGTCTGATATAATATGTTGATAACTTGGTCGTCCCATTCCGAAAATTCTGAGCGCTTAGCAGGAGCAGAAACCATATTTTCATAGAATCTGGTATATCTCGGTCAGGGGAGAGAAAAGTAAGTCTTCCTTAAAGTGACGTACGCTCAGCTAAATGCAAAAACTGAGGCAGTGTCAAGGGAAAAGTTAAAAAAGATAATTGATAAAATCACAAATTAAGTCGCCTCTTCGTGCAATGCGGGCAGCAGGTATAATTCATGTGTCGTACATGCAGGGCGCTTGATATTGTCTATGGTTTGAACAATAGTTTACGTGAACCAAGTTTACATCATTATTTGTATACCCCGTTCATGACATTGTCAGGAGTTATCACAGCTAACGTCTTAACGTCTTAAATGTTGAGTTCTATAACATGTCGCTATGTTTATATAGGAAGAGGAAAGTTATTTAGAAAGAAAAGAAAAGATCCAAAATTTATTTGCCTTTAACCACCATGTAAATGGGGTAGCAGGTACAATTCTTTCGCTCTATCTGCAGGGCCAAGTTGCAGGGGGGTCAAAACAATTATATGGTGCTTTGCTACGTTCAGAAGTATTAAATTTCTGTTTTTTAAACAATCATGCATGTATGCGTTCAAACAGGCATGATTAGTAAAAACTGTTCTCATATAGATGCTTAAACCGGATATTAATTTAATAAAGTCATATCAGAAGTACGCATCCTTTAATTTTCAATGCAAGCATCTCGCATGAAAAAACACCCTGGCATATTTATTTTCCTCATAGCCTCATGTTAAGCAAGGCGAAAAGCGACATTATTACACCGATCAAAACGCATTGGTAACAGTATGAAGGTAGTTTCAGATTTTGCGCAGAAACACCAAAAATATGAAAGATCAGTGTTGCATGCCACGTCTGTATCCATAAGATTACCAGATAATTGCATATTTGCCCCAAGTTCATTTTCGTTCCTAATCCTATTCTCTACCTTATCAACATACTATCAATTGACATATCCAAATGTTTTTATGAAGATCAATTCATTGATAATTACACCAAATAACTTTAATCATATCACAACTTTGCATCGTAAAAACTCAGTTTGTTCACAAATACGCTATGATGTAAAATGAATTACACTGCACTAACTGTTTAATTAAATTCCTTTGAAGTAAAATTTGTTCGAGTTTGAAAAACAAAGCTAAGAATTATTGCTACATAATGCTATCAAAGGATTGCACAGAAATCACTAAATATGTTACCAACTTTCTAAACTAATTTAGAGTTAGATACAGTAGAACCAAAATGAATTAGATTGCACCTTACAGCTGTTTAATACTTTTAGGACTCGTTGGTGATGCTAAGGGCTTAAAGTGTTGTTGATGAAAGAAGGCGACCAGCATTTTATACATGTGCATCACATACAAATTGTAGATGAAAAGGAAATTCACAAAATATTGACCTATAACTGTCTATGAACCACCTTTAATGAACTTTGATAGTATGCATACTCCTAGTAATGCTTAGATTGGTTTGCTTACAAATGGAAAATTCCTTCAAATGAAATTACGTATATTTCACACGAATAATTCCACGTGAATTACACAAGAAAAAAAACTCATGTGAAGTTCACGCGAAGGAATTTTGCCTGTGTATGATAGCATTATAAAATGATTTGTTCAATGTCATGGGATATGAAAAAGCTCGAGTATTTGCAATAATTATCCGGGAATATTTGTTCATTCACAATAGTACTGTACCAAATGGTAATATAGCTATTTGTCAAAAAGACAATGTTACAGTTTTTTCAATACAATACACCCTAATGTTAATGACTGATAACGTAAGGCACATAACTAAGGCTGATTTAACGTTTGTAAAACACCAGATTTGAGGATAGGTATAGTGGACAATATCTTATCATCAATAAAATCAAAGACGTGTCTTACATTTATTTAATTCACTGAAAATTGTTGAAGCAAACTGGCTGGTTCTTCTGTATCTTATCATGTCGCAAGCACAAGCTCCATCGAAGAATACAATGGAATACCACGTCCGTAATGCTGGTGTCCTAACATTAGAGAGATTCGGTTTAATTGAAAGAGCAATGATCCTATCAGTTGTTTCAACTGACTAATGATTTATCTACATATTTTATTTTTCTTAATCAATGAGGGTAACTTTGTCAAATTTCCCCAATGCATTTGAACGTCATGTATATTTCATTTTATTACATTTTTACCAGTGAAATATCAAAAATTATTCATTCTATAATAGTGATATTTTTCAATATCATGAAAAATATCACTTTTGCTGATTTGACCAATCAAATTAATGATTAGAAAATACCAAAATAATTGACCAATCAGAAAGCCCGACATATATGTCAGCACCTGGACAGGGGGGAACTACTTTTTTTAGGGAACTGTAGGCCTAGTTAGCATACGGGGTAGGTTTTTTGTTGATAAAAAAAAGCAATAAACAGAATATCTAACGGTGTCTTCAGTAATACTGAAGACACTGTTAGATATCCTCTATGTATCCGATATCTACGGGGTATTGAATTACAATCCTAACGTTATATCTTGTAATACTGATTGATGCTTGTATGATGAAATATGCGCTTAAAAACGTATGGATAGAATTGCTGTTTGGTAGCACTTTGATGAAGCTAAAACAGAAAGGGAATAAAACTACTTTTTTATGTTGACCTTTGGAAATGTTAGTTTTACGTCAGAAGCCTAGGATGCAAATCTGATTTTGACATGCCTTATTCGTAAAATCTCATTAGCCTCATACACAGGTGCCCTCAAGAGAAATTTCTAGGATTGATATTATCGCAGCGAAGACTAGATAATATCGTGTAATCTGTGTTCAGTTACAACTAAACTCAACACGTCTGTGGAGAAAAAAGTTTCATACAAGGAACTTCAATCAATTTAAAAACACATATCTTTACATGCAGCCGTGTTTATTCTAATAGTTTTGTAAGATTCAGAATAATCTTGAATATCAATGCTCTACGGGTGCCATAAGATGTCTGGGAAGAAATGCAGCGTCAGTAATACCGAACAACATCTGTGGATGTCCGGGTGGCCCAATGGTAGCTTACTCGCCTTTCACGTAGGCGACCGGTGTTCGATTCCCCGATCGGACGTGAAAAGGTGCAAATGGGTCATCAGGCTGGTTGTTGTCGGATACAACTGGAAAAAAATTTCTCTGACAGGAAGACCCATTGCGCGCTTCAGCAGGACCAACAAAAATTAAAATAAATTGTTCTAAAATATATAAATTTTATATACTGGTATTTTTTATTGTAATATTTTTCCTCGTGTTATTGTAAAGTAGATAGACTTATTTTCACAATCCACGTAGTGTGACAATAAATTTACATCTCACCAATGGAAACTTGACGATAAATCATATCAAAACAGGTGTTTTTCTTGACCTAGATAGGTATTACCATGATCTTACAATTACATGAAACAAAGGAAAGTAACCCTCCCCGAATAAATTATCTTAATCTCCTTTTTTCAGGATTATTTCTTTATCCTTACTATTTTTTTCTATTTTGCCAGTGTTACCAAAATTTTAAGTACTAGGTTTTCTAAATGAAAACATACAGCGGTTAATCAGTTGGGAGAAAACGTGGATTGGATTATATCCAATAAATAAAACAGAGATTGGAGATAATTTTCGCTATATAACGGTTATATCGGGATTCCCTATGGCGAATATGTGATAAGACAACAAATGAATCGAGTACAAGAGTGTTGTACGGGATTTATATATATATATCATGACTTATTTCAAGGTGCATCAGACTAGTTTCTCTGATTTTTATTTTTTTCAAATATTGCGGAAAAATTTGATACCTGTGCTTATACATTGAGATATACACATTGGTAGATCATTCCGTAAGATATACTGCAAAAAATCTCTATGCGTGAAAGTTGCAGGTGTTTCATATGTGCAAGATGTAAATACATGCGAAGACTACATACACACGTTTCTTTCAATGTGTTTATATTATCTTGCACATGTTGAACACGTCAGGCATTCATATACAAACACGTATACAAACACGCAGATGGGCGATATGCTCCGTGTGATACAAGTTACCATCTCTGACGTTTACAGGTCCTCACACCCCAAAATAGTAACTACTCACAGTAGTACCATAACTATCTCTGTACAGTCATTGCTTCTACTTGTGAAGATAATAGGCTTAACTTTCTTAATATATATTAATTATGGCAAAATTTCTAAAAAAAAAAAATAGTCTAACAAACATGATTAGTATAAGTTGATTAAACTTGTTTCACAATTGTTGTAAAATAAAATGAGTTTACATAACACATCAAGAAGTATGATATGTATAATTAAATTTGCTGATAAGACTTAGTAAATAGAAACAATTCAAAATTATAGATAATTATATTTATAACAACAGAGTTTGACGAAATATAGAGGCAGTATATCAGAACCCAGAAAGTGTACTGGTAGCCAATCCATCCGGGCAATACCAGCATCCCACGTGGTAATAAAGAAGATCTGAATCCCGTGTTCATTTACTGAGAAGATATAAGACGCTAAGTGCCAACCGTTTAGCAAAAAATCAACTTAACCTTAAAAACCTGCCTATCCTTTACTATAAAGAAGTGTGACATCTCCCCTTTAGATACGTAAAGTGGGACCTAGTTGACCCTGAGACGACACAAACAGCCTATATTGCCACCTTCCTGCTGTGCAGCAGATCTAGCGTGAATAATTAGCCGACTGACCAAATGCTGTCCCCCTCTGGCTCCTTCTGGGATCCGCCGCCTACTTTAAAAGAGAAAAGGGTTATACCTGTCTCACAACGTTCACACAAATATCATTGCCAAATTATTAGGTTGGTAATTCGAAGATTTCATTTCATGTAAATAAGAACTATGATCCATTCTAAATCATATCATATGACTGCATAATATATGTTTTCGATCGTGAAATGACACACGTGTTTGTTGGATGATGTTAAATTGTAAGCTTATAAACAACTTAAACTCAAACTCGCTTTGGTTTATAAAACAATCTCTAGTGATATGGATGCAATACCGATGCCTGCCTTGTTTCTTATTTATGTATAATTGTAAGAAGTTTATCAGTTATCTCCCCTTCCCTTAGTTACACTTTAGTCTTTGTTCACGTGTACTATTAATGGCTTAGCTAATTCGGAGTAGACATGATATTTTTTCAAAGAAACTCTGTCATCCTATATTTGATGATAACAGTGCTATTATGTAAAACTGCGAGAAGGAGTATTACTAATCTGATAGCCGCTTTACAGAAACACTTTCTAAATACTATATTACTAAATTGCAAACTCAAAGCAATATCATGTTACATGGATCAATATATTTGATGATACTTTCCAAATATATTATTTGATGTGTTTCACAACATTAAGTTGATTAACAAGTTTAAAAGGCACAATTGTTGTCACCGTGAAAAGCACACGGTGAAGTTGTATGATTCTGCAAATAGAACAAAATAAACATGCACAAAGGAAATCGAGAGATGCAGGCTGATGAAGACTGTGGGAAGGCGATGTAGTCAATATCATGATTTCTGCAGGTAGTATTCTTTTCATATATTTTTTATTTTTTTCGTTGGATACATGTAAGAGGTGAGGGTTTGGTGTTTTCGAAATCACCACCCTGATCCTCTTTTGATGATGTTACTGACCTGAATTTGATCTAGATTTTCAAACTGATATGAAAAGATAGGTAAAATGGTACCATTAGATAGTGTTCTCATAAAAAAATCAACAAACAAACAAACAAACAAACAAAAAAGTGAATTATTGTACATTCTGTATAGTTGCTATTTTTTGCGTGGGCTTCATTTTCGCTTGATTCGCGAATGCATCAAAGTTCCCGAACTTTAATGCCTTGTGATTTTTTTAGGTTTCACTGTTGAACCCTCTTCATGAAATATCGCTGCCACAGACCAAAATATCAATGTACTGTTAAAAAGGGGCATTCATGAGTCATCTATTTAAAAATAACAGCAAAAATGTGTTATCTATGCAGTAGTCATTGATCTTGAAATACAATGTTTTGCTTACATATGACGTATTTTACTTTTCATTTGATAGCAATGCATCTATGAATGACGGAATGCGATCACCTAATTTATATCAATAACTAAGAAAATATCTATTGTATATACTAAAACTATTACTAGTTCATTTACAAATTAGCAGAATGTATATGTGGAAAAGGCAATCAATTTGTTTAGGCGTTCAGCCTGAGAAGACTTCAAGCTATGGACACGCTCTCCATATGCAGATCACACTCCAAGTGTAACATGAAAATGGCGTCTAGCTGATATGTTAGCTTTACTTTTGCGTTAACGTAAAGCTTTTAAGTGACTCTGACTGAAGCGATGGAAAATCGTGACCTCATCTCTGTTTGAAAGGTTCATTCAGTGAACATTTTATCTTTACATATTTTTGTCCTCGTTTTGATATGTTAAAAATGAAAGCTACTGAATGTGTAGGTGTATCTTGAAGGTTTTTAAGTGTAGTATATCATCAAAAACTATATAAAATATAATCCCTCTTAAATATATTTCCCCTCTTAGAAGTAGCATATTAATGAGTGTTATTTATATATTAAGATATAAGTTATTGTTCTTCTTTCAAGACAATTGCCAATTAAATCATATTAGCAGCAAAATATTACACGAAGCAACTGTTTTGTTTTTCTTTCAAAATGGGAAAAAGCTTCGACAGAGCCCTCTTATATCCAGGTTAAATATTAATGAATCTAAATCATAACGGAAACGCAAGTGTTATTGCATCATCAATTTTGAAAAGGGGGGAGGGGCATACTGTTACATCTATAGCTTTATCCTGATAGATGATTAGGTGTTGTACATGTAATAACAATCTAAGACAAATGCTCCTGAACGCGTTCAAAGGGGGCATTCCGTCGTTTGAATTAGGTTTAGGTCGTCATAATTAAACTTACTTGGACAATTGTATTTTTTCCAAGTAGTAAAAGTTGTAATCTTTACATTGATATGGCAGTTTTTTAGACCAAATTTCTTCGAGTATTAAGTCCTGAAAATTCATAATTCGACCCGAAGTATCACTAATTATCGCAAATACATACGGTATTTGTATACGATACGCTTTTTCCCTGTACATTTTGGCGTTAATTTCTATTGCATGTAGGCACAAACACGCATACAATCATCGCTCGGACATAGCTTTCATCAAAAGAAATTGGGCATATTTCTGATGTCCGAACGAAGGAATGCTCCTTTATGATAAGTGGAACACGGCGACAGAACAATTATCTCATTAACAGTAATGTTGTTCCCTTTATGTTGACACCGAATGCTTATTTATTTATTTATCTTTAAATGTTCTATGAACAGTTATAGTTATTGAAGGACGGCCTCCCCGTGTGTGAGATACATGTGTGTGTTGAGTTCGGTTATTTCGGAAGGCTGCGGTATGCAATCAATCAATCAATCAATCAATCAATCAATCAATTTGTTTATTAAAGTGTCATATATCACAATTACATTGTACAAGTATGTAGTAAAAAGTATAAAACATAGTTAACATCGGGGATCTGTCATCTTAACCATAATAAAATATAAAATATTGATATCCTAAAAAATCTGTTACAATATATTTTTTCTTAGGTAAATCAAACAAATTACAAATTTACAAACTCCAATCCAGATAGCAGATGGACAGCCCCTACCTACCAAACCCTCTCTGAAATCGCACTTACATATAAATAAATAATGAAACGATTTTCTACAATTAATGCATTAAACATTAGGTAGGGAATACATTTACAACACATATTGTAAGGTACATTGTATGACGATTAATGAAAACAAAACTGTCATCAAAATGTTTTGTCCTATGTCTCGTCAGTGACGTTAGGGACATCATACAGCTGTTTCGTCCTTGTAGGACTCGACAGTGGTGTTAAAGATACCATACAGCTGTTTTGTCCTTCTAGGTCTCGTCAGTGGTGTTAAGGACATCGTCATCATATAGCTGGTTCGTCCTAGTATGACTCGTCAGTGATGTTAAGGACATCATGTAGCTGTTTCGTCCTTGTAGGATTCGTCAGTGATGTTAAAGACATCATACAGCTGTATTGTCCTTCTAGGTCTCGCAGGTAATGCTTGGACAATTTGTTTGAAGTCAGTAAAATAACTATAACAAAATTAATAATAGTTTTTAGATATTGAATTGTTGCAAAGGACATGAAAAATGTGTGTACGTTTTTGGACCTAAATCAATAAGAATTAATATGTTAAATACATCTTCGCAATTCGTCAGTGACGTTGAGTTTCAAGCTTCTGGTGTGATAATTAACACAAATACAGTACATATATCATCATATCTACTCATCACACACATGCCTCTCTATCTCCCTACAGAGACAAGGGTTCGCCTGGAGACTATCAGTTACAGCACCGGTCACATTCCCAACGTAAGGAAGGTTCTGGCCACTGTATAACCGACATTTTATCATTGTATGTGGTCAGTGACTCACCGGACCGTAAATATCAAAAATCTGGTTTTTGTCCTAGCGCCTATTTCATAGCATACATTTCGATACGGGGATGTAAATTAGAGGAATATTTTAGTGCTGAGTATGTAATAGCGAACAAGGTCCTTTAATAAGATAGCGCTTTGTCGGTATCGTGTTTATATTATGGACAATAGTCACGCTTCAGGCGTATCTGTGAAATGGCTCCGAATCGGACAGTCAGACCCGACACCTACATTACATAACGTGCTACATGATCGAGCGACCGACTTACAAAGTCCTCGTAAATGGATATTGTTTTGTGAGCCATTGAGACCTATTCAATTGCAAGAGATATTGTTTCCATTCCAGATGATGGAGTGCAAATATTACCGACTGACAGTTCAATCAAGGGTATCGATGTTACAACATGGGCCGTCTACAGCCTTTATTTAAAAGCAAAACGTAGAGGTCAGAGACAAGAAAATTGACAAAACTCTTTCCAGTATGTACAAAAAGTTTGTGCATCTGCATTATTTTACACACAGAGCTTGTGTATGACATCAACATACACAAAAATAAACACTTGTGTGTATCACGTGTAAACACGTCCATATATAACGTGTACACATATATTTTTATCTTGGTCACGTGGAGGTCAATATTTTGACATAGTAGCCTGATGTTTCTTTTTTAGAAAATAACTAAACCAAATTGCGTGTATGACGTCGAAATGATTGTGACGTCGTAATGTCCAATATAATAGTCCCTATTATCAAACAAATATACATGTAATGCAATTCCGTCCTTGGCAAACAAGTTTCATATCTAATGTAAGATATAATTACGTTTGATTCGGTAAATATAGTGTTATATCAACCTGTTATAATCTTAAATATTGACATCAGGCGACCATATATTGGCCTCGCTTAAGATCAATGATAAATGAAGATATTCGTACAAATATCATCATAACGTAATGAGTGTGTGACAGGACAGTGCCTTTGACCTTAGATCTGTGCTTGTCATGGAGACCCCCTGTGCACTAAACGCGGGGTCGGTATTCGAAACTGTATCCAAGTTCCGGAACGTCATTTAAAAACTATAGCATACACTAGTACATGTAGCTTGAGCCACATGGTTGACGCTTACTGTTACGATATAAATGAAAGAGTGAATCAATTTACGATCGGAAACTTACGTGTACATGCTCTTGGTGGTTTTGGATTATACTTACATGTAAGGTTGGAACAAATATATAATGTCTGCACAACAGAAATAAAATAAATAATGTTATGATACCTTTCCTTATTTTATATTATATAAAAAAGCAGACAATAAAAATCCTATTTGAACCTCATCCTTCGAAAATGCTATTAACCAGGTTACAGTGTAATAGTTAAAAGTGCTATTTACCCGGAATGAGTGCATATATATTTTCGCGGGTTTTTTTCTGATTCGTTCATTCTGATTGGACAATGCATAAGCGTTTTCGTTCAAGGGAATGCTACAGGGACACTTGGACATTTCGGAAAAATGGATTCATCTACAAGTTTCGATAATCTGGATGAAGATTGTGCTGGAGAGGATTTTTGTCTGGAAAAGACAGCGATAACACACAACAAGTAAAGAAAACGGCTGTTACACGCTGAAAGACTCTCTTCGGGGGAAAGCATTAGGAATAGTAGAGGATATTAACACTGGTTCGAAAAGGTGGAATGATTTAAATGCTGTTATAATAAAACAGTTATTGTATGGGTATGTCTTGAAATAACCTGTGTATTGTACCCTTGACATTAGATACTTCCCTCGGCTTCGCCTCAGAAAATAGTTCATGTCTCGGGGGACAATTAAAGTGCTACTTCCCTCACTCCCATAAATAACTGTATATCAATATATTATGATAACAGGCTAGAAGTCTGAAAGCGGGTATGATGAAATGCCATCTTCCATTCTTCATTATGTGGTGTAATTGACACCAACAACTGTGCTTAATTTGCATTCTCATGCATACAGCATACAACTAGACATTATTAAGCTATGTGTTTTTCCAACTTGATTTCTGTGTCTTTAATGCTCTAAATAGTATAAGCTGAACGATAGCTCATCATTTGTATTTTAGATTTATCATTAATTTCAGGAAGAATACACATACGTGCAAATATATAAATTACTTTGAAAAAAAATCTAATACAAATTTCAAATAAAATAAGAAATGATTTGTATTCAATATTGATATCCAATATTTGTATTCAATGCTGATATTTACGGAAGCGTATTAGGGCCACTATAAAAAAATAAATCTTACGTACGAGTTAGTAATCCGTACGTACGATTTAATTTGTTTTATAGTGGCCCTAATACGCTTCCGTAGATATTCAATATTTTCAATTAATTCTTGCCTCAAAATTTCATCTGGACTGTTCATTTTACCAACCCTTTTATCTGTGAATGCCTTGAACAAATGCACTCTTACATATTACCAAAGACGTTGTGTGCGGTATTTCATACACATAGTGGAATATGCGACATTTTTGAAAAATAGTCTTTAGTATTTCGCGTTGACACCAAGTTAAAATACTCATTTGTTATCTATGAGGTTCCTTCAGAAAAAAACAAGCTTAAAGTACACTCAACGTCCCATTACAACTCACAGTGATTGGCCATTGTCCAGTAATATGTTATTAGACGACTCCAAAAGGCAGACGCTTCTATTTTCTATGTGGATAGACGTCTGTCAAGCACAAACACGTGTCCCTATTGTGAACACTATATTTTTTCAGCCTTTCAGAGACTTCCAGCACATCATTATTACCTATTTGATGAATATTGACTACTGCACACTTTCACAATCAAATCTGGTTGACGCGACCACTACTTCCGGCGGAAATTTGATCATTTGAGGGAGGTTTACTAGCAGTCTAGGGCATATACCGTGGACCGAATTTAGACTCTGACTCTTCCTAACCTGGGTTCTTCTCTGTGATAACATGAAAGCAGGAATTTGTCTGATTCCCGATTTCCCGTTCCTGGCACCGGTTTCATCGATGTTCCTTAACTTAAGGAAACTCTTTCACGTAAATGTTTCCATAAATAAGCATTTTTTTTTTATTTAAGGGAAAAAGTCGATGGAACTTTTCTTAAATTCTTGAAAGCCTTCCTGTGGAAAGTCAGCTTATTCAGAATCAAAACAACAAGCGTAAACAAACCCGAATTCAAAATTTATAATATATGATATGATAAGCTCAGATAATTAAAAATGATAATACCAGGTGTTCTTGGAGGATAATGATACGTTCTCAAAGAGAGAACAATGGTAACAAGGGCGACATTAGAAAAACCAATAGTTAGAATAGTGCCGACCCTAATGATTGTTAAAAAGTCTTCAATCACCTTCATTTCAATAATTATAGTTCTATAACGTCCTATTAACAGCCAGGGTCAGTTAAGGACGTGCCAGGTTTTGGAGGTGGAGGAAAGCCGGAGTACCCGGAGGAAAACCACCGGCCTACGGTCAGTACCTGGCAACTGCCCCACGTAGGTTTCGAACTCGCAACCCAGTGGTGGAGGGCTGGTCAATCAAGTAGGAACAGTCCTTTTTGTACGTTCTGTTCTGGTTCCGAGCTTGTCCGGCGCCATTACGACCAGGGCCCTGGCCGATGGCCATATCAAAGATATGGCAGGGAAATACTGTCGTATTTCACATTGCAAAATTCCACCAATACGATATGAATAATATACAAATGTCAGAGTCCCTTTAAACAAAGAGAGCCGGCATGTAACCTTAAAACGCCAAAGATGACCTACGATTTTTGAGCTCCGATATGAAACACGTCCATTATCACTCAGGCCTCAACCGGAAGTCGAACTCGCAACCCAGTTGTGGAGGGCTAGTGATAAAGTGTCGGTACACCTTAACCACTCGGCAAACGAACGAGTACAATATATAATGAATGCTGTGCACGCAATTTGTTTTAGTTGCAGTAAAATTTAAAAAGAAAAAAAATCGAATACACAAACCCGATATCAAAATGTCAATCTCGCCCACATTTGTTTTCTCAACTATACGACTACTAGAAGTATCCCTCCTTTGTGTCTCTGAGTAAGGACAACATACGAATGACAAATTATTACAGTTTGTTTCTTTTTCCACATTGGGAATGTCCACACGTACACATATACTCAATTAAGAAGCTTAGAGGATATAAATTTATTTAAAACAAGTCAATGATATGTCTTGTTAATCCGGAATGGGGATAGATGCTGTTATATCGAAGCGCATGTCGGGGTTTTACATTGATATTAGTGAGAAATTCAATTACCGGTTGTATAGTTAATCTTATTTCGTGCTTTTAATGTCTAGACCCATTCATCAGTGACAAACGAACCTTGCACTGGAGTGAGGACTATCATGCATTTTAGCCATATTAGCATTGAGCGCATGACAACATGGGATTCCAGTAGATTTCCGGCAACTGTTTTCAATGGATTTTAATCTAGAGTCGCAAAAATACTTGACGGCTTAATAGATTTTGTCTATGCTGTCTTTATTGGAGACATTTATAAAAAAAGTCACGTTCAGTTTCTAAAATACTATAAACATTCATCTTCTAATACACCTTATTTACTATTTTATCATTTCCTCTAATTAAATTAAGCTGAAGCGAGCTATTGTCCTGTATGTAATGAACTAGATTTTGCTGGAAACCATTTTGATCATATCGTTCCGAGCATAGACACACTGGTTGATCGAGTTCACAGCCTACGTTTACCCCTTATAGAATCGCAAGTGGCAGCATGTACATATACAGCATTTAATTACAGACAGAATTTCATATTCTTCTTCCTTCTGCTGTGTGACATAAAAGAAGGTGACCAAAATGAATCTACTTCAAAAACTACAAAATTTCGTTTATTTATTTGATATATATTTATATGGGGCAAAGAATATTAAAATTTTCATAATTGCTGTACTTTTTTGGGCATCAATTCGTTGTTGCTCTTTGAGACTCACATTTAGTCGCCTCCCGTCATCATGCAACAGCATCTTGGTCCGATTTGGCCCGAACCGTCTGTTTCCCGTAGCGTCCTGTAGGGACACTTCGGCATTCGTATTTCTTATATTCTCAGTCTTGATAAATATTCGTAGTATTTTTTTTCACACCACTCTCTATAATTCTAATTATCTAAAAGATATTTTTCAAAAGTTTTTCAGACTTTGTACACGATATTTAATCAATCACTGTAGAGACGATAATGCAACATTTTTATTCTGAAATCTGATATCAATGCAATGTCGTCCACTAGCAGTATTTAGGGACGAATCGTTTTTGTACTCTTCGATATACTTTCACGTGCGGGGAAATTCAAAATATCTCTGCCGTTGGTCGCATAGCGTTCTAGTGTTGAACATGATACAGTCACGCTAGTATCCGCCTTCGGCCCACGTTTGCCGAAGGGTTCATTGTTGTTTCTCCAGTTACTATAACATTATTCTTATTGTATTTTATTGTATTTCCAGTACTTCTTATATATTATGTGATTGTATTTGTATTTTTTGTGTTTTGATAAAGGGGCGGATTGCCTCGAAAATTTAACAAGCCTCATTGTCCACACTGTTTGAATTACTTCTTTGCCCCATATAAATATATATATATATATATATATTTGTATTTGTCTTCCTTCAAACTGAACTCTTTTCCTGGATATAACTGACAGTATATCACAATTTACATTGATGTTGAAAAACCTTTTAGCCGTATTGTACATTATGCTGTCTGTTTTTACGTTCGGCTTGAAGTTGGCGATGTAATGTAACCGGTTGGGCAGTGCTAGCTACTGAAACAGTTTGTGGACTTGGTCATAATCAGATACATTGTATAGACAATATAAAACAGTGGATTCACCTAAACCGTTCTGAATTAGGCCATCCTCTTAACTTCGAAAACTGCGATCAGAAATACGCTCCATCATTATAATTTGAATGCTTGGATACAATTGTACGTTCTTATGTTCCATGACGGTTAACAGTTTTGACTGTTAACCGGCTTGCTGCGATATTCAACCAATTTTCCTGAGAAGCAGTCGAAAAAAACTGAATCTACATGGTCATAGAGAGTCAGGTAGCAATCGAATTCGTAGCTATGCCTAAATAATGCATATGGATTTTGAACTAACGCCTACTTCCCCTTATGGGTTCCTTAGGGACGTACCTATATTCCCTAATGGACCTCATTTATCATCCAATTGTTCTACATGACTGACCATCTAGAACTATGGTCGTGACTGAATGCTTAACCCTTCGCACTCCGTACACCTCCACCAATAAATTAGTTATGCCTAAAGTTGCAAATGAGTACATAGCTGATATACCAGAATTACGTTGTCCATAACTATCTACAGCCCGTTTAAACCTATTTTGAACTTGATATCTAATATAGAAGTTAAATATGATATAATAATTGTATACATGTATAAGACAAACATTTCCAGCTGTACATTGTTTGCTGGGTTTATCGCCCACTGAACATCCAGGGTTTCCTTGTAGTAGCTGGTGAGTAACTCACCGAACAACATCTGGAAGGCCCGTCGCTTGCCATCCAGGGCAATTATTGAAAATAAATATATGTGACATATATATAAAAAAAAAGTCTGTCACAGACGTACTGCAATGATCATACCTAAAACCCATTAACCTGTTGATCAAAGTATCATTATTTTTACTGGGCCGATCGACCCGAGCTTTTTAAAAAAATCTTGCTTTACGTACATGCACAATGACATCGCAGCGCGAAAATATATTTTCATCATGACTGACCGCGCGAAAATATACACACCGCGAACAGTTTGGAAGCTGACTAAGCGAAAATTTCAACGCGCGAAAATATCCACTTTTACAGTAAGGTGAAGTGTCATGCGAAAGGACACAATGATAACAGCACAGATCAGCTTCCCGAGAAACACAAACCCACACTGGTAGGGAGGCATCTAAACAAGGTGTCCCGACACTTTATCACTAGCCCTCAACCTCTGGGTTGCGAGTTCGAAACCTACATGGGGCCATTGCCAGGTACTGACCGTAGACCGGTGTTTTTTCTCCGGGTACTCTGGCTTTCCTCCACCTCCAAAACCTGGCACGCCCTTAAATGACCTTGGCTGTTAATAGGACGTTAAACAAAACAAACAAACAAATCGAACCACTCACCTGAGTTTACGAGCCCCTCAGCTTTCGAAGAAATATTTAACACACATTAAGATTACTTAAAAATCAGTTCACTTCAAAGTTGCATATCAATATGATCAAGAATTCAAAACAATTGTTCCATACGTCATTCGCCTCACTAATGAATCTTATATACGACATTTTCCCATTGTCTTATGCAAGTTTGGTTATAATTGTTTCGTCACTTCAGAATTGTAGCACTTCTTGTGCCATTTTCTTATTTGACGTAAACTTAAGATCCAGACATAGTTTTTCGTTAAACTACAGGGGCGACGGATGCGAAATACGGCTCATATCTCACATTACGTATCGATTACGGTTCGGGGAAGTGTAATACAAGTCAAAGTGTTGTATCTCGTGTCAAGCCCGGACAGGTGTCTCTGTGATGTCTCGACAACTCTTCGAGTGCCATCTCATCAGACTCCAGACTCTTTTAGGGCACGTGACCGGAACTTGTGTCACATGTGACCGGAACGTGGCAATAACAGTTCTACCACGTCAGGGTTTGATGGATATTGTGGCAGAAAATGTCTCTGTAAAACAAGTTACACAAGTTGGATCACGAAGCCATGCCCTTGATCAGATTATTTATTTATTTATTTATTTATTATCTATAGGGAATATCTATCTGTTGTGAGTCCAATCCTACATTGAATGCAGAATTCGCTAGCATTGCTGGGAAATTGTTGAGGATTCTATCAGATATCGTAAATTTGAAGATATTAACAGGGCGGGGGGGGGGGGGGGGGGGGGGGGGGGGATTTCTCAAAAAGTTTTGACATTTTTCTAAAAAAAAAAAATAGATATCAGAGGAATAAATAAGTGACATTTAGGCAACCAACACGGGTTCTCGGATGGCACTGTATAACATAATTACTGTTCACCTCAGCGGCCGGGGTTCGATTCTCCAATCACACGTTAAAAGGTATGGGGTCATCTACCCGACCACGTGGGTTTCCGACCATGAGGGGTTTTCCCGGGTACCCCGGTTTCCTCCTACAGTAAGGCACCTCGCGCACTTCCGTCCAGGCCAACAAGAGTTGATCTAACTTGTTTCGCAATTGTTGAAAGTTTATATAACACGTATTGAATAGACTTTGTTGTATTGAGAACTAAACAAATATCAAAGGAAAACAAGATTTGTGGTTGTCATGAACTCATAATATTGCTCATTACGGCACAATGGTAGCTGATATATACTACACATATAACATCCAAAATTATATCATGCCACTCTGCTTAACACCATATATACTATAAATACTTTTCTTTCATATATATAGTGTACGTAGTATAGGTAAAAGTACATTTAAATTACCTTGCAAACATGTATATAGTGCTGCAGCACACAAAATTGCTCTCTTCATTCCTTCTGATGGTATTTTCACATGTTTTGTTTTCAAATCAACGGAGGACACCGATGTGATATCCAAACTGAACAAATAAAACGAGGGCAAAAAAATAACAAAAAAATTACAGCATTTTAAATAGAGACTCATGTAAAGGCACAAGGAGAAAAGCCCATGCGTTCGAGAGAGGTAAGCGTTATATGCATCATCGCCGATATCTGCCATACAAATCCGAGTGAAGTCGCATTCTGAATATGAAAATCATGGCGGTAACAACGAAAACAATAGGCTTAGTCGACAAGCATTGGACACGTCTGACAAGGCACGAGGCAATATAATATTTTAAAATGAGATTATGATATCGTCTATGGACTTCATCGTCATCTTTATAGCTACATTTGTATGGCTTGCTGATATCATAGGAATAATGGACATTTCATTCTACATATATATCTATATATCTCAACATCTGTTTTGGTTTTCGTTTATTTTCCAGACTTTCCTAGCATTACTGACGAACCCTTGTAGGACGAACCAATTGCATGGTGTAATTATGTCATGGAATTCTGAACGTGAAGCAAAGTGCTGTAGAAAAAAAATACAAGAAAATAAGGACAACCTACAGTTGTAAGGGTTTAATTCACAGTGTACGATCCAAAGGGAAATCACCTCTTTGTAGCTGTTAATTACAAGGGTCTTGTCGCAGACTAGTCCCTGAGTTTAAGTTTAGCGCAACAACGAGTAAGCACGCTTGTCGATTTAAAGGATATATACAGGCATACGCTAGAGATTAATTAATGTTCGCGATAAATTTTCGCGGGTGTGAATTTTCGCGCCTTATCCGCAATAGAGCCAAATTAATCCTCGCGAATATTGTAAATTAAACAGTTCTTGTATACATTCAACTGTTGTAACAGCAATAACCTTCATTTCCGAGATGCAATCAAAACATTCGTCCATGTGTGAAGACAAGTGGGACCTAATTATCGTTCATCTCTAGTCTGTGTGAATTAAATTCGCAAAAAAAAATAAACAAATAAATAAATAACAAAAATAAACAAAAAATGGTCGAGCTCATGATTTGACAACTGTACTATTACCAAAGGTCCTTTGTGTAAAAGTGAAATGGAAAAAAAATGTCATAATATTACTATTTAGGAATGTCTGTAACGGCTATACTTTATTATTCACACGTGAATCGAAAATAAACGGCTATATTGTGTAGATGGGGAACAAAAATGCAGCTGAGCAATTTAGCTTAAGGTCTTTGTACATACATGTATGTAGTTGATGCAGAATGGCTTGGATGATTTCGATCCAGCACAAGCATGCTTTAACGGCATAACGCTAAATTTCAAATTCAATTACCTACGCCATATTGATCAACGCTAGTGTTAGTTTGGCGGTTTCGTACGTAATGGTGTATTGAATATGTATACCAATAGCGTGAAAACTAAATATCTCTGTTTGTGATCCATCAGTAAGCAAATAAATATTGAAGTAGATTAGTCAGTCAAGTGATTTTTTTTTCAGCGATGTTCTAAGCGACATACCGTTAATAGCACTGAAAAGCCCATTGCCCCTAACAATCGTTAGGTCTCTCTTTATCCTATTAAAAACCACTTCGTTCACAACATGATGCCTCTGTTCAGGGGGAGTGAAAATACTGCATCTGTATATCAAATGGGTCTGTGTATACACGTGCTAATTTCATAAATGGCATGCAACTGTAAATTATCATCATTTATCAAATGCTGGCTGTTACCGCTGTAACGTCTCTGAAATATAGAGATAAAAGCAATATAAACGATTATCATGTATGCTATGCGCATTAGGACAGTCAGCTTTTCGTGTGAACTATCCTTAATGTGAAGCAAAAAACGCCACTCCAGCATTTGCCTTCAACACAAAAGAGCTGCATGTATCACAGATAAACATTTTCGCTTTACACATTTACCTCCCTTTGTCAATTGTTTATTGAATTTGTTTCAATAGTCAAAAGGATCACAACGTTCACATATTGAAGAAAAAATAGCTTTTAGGTTGATTTTATTGATAAGCATCCATTCGATTATATTAAAGTTATTTCTACGACAAAATCAAATTATTCAAATTAAGTTCGATAATTATAGACTAAAATGGAAGATGAAATTTCACAAATACACAAAGAAGTGAAGCAAAAATCATTGAAATGAAACGGGGACTATATTTCTGGCGTATTAATATCCAACTGACGATTTTTCATACTGTATTCATAGCGTTTTTACAGGAACAAATTTGATTTTGGATGGTTTGTTTTTGTTTAATGTCCAATTAACAGCCAGCGTCATTTAAGGACGTGCCAGGTTTTGGAGGTGGAGGAAAGCCGGAATACCCGGAGAAAAACCACCGGCCTACGGTCAGTACCTGGCAACTTCCCCACGTAGGTTTCGAACTCGCAACCCAGTGGTGGAGGGCTAGTGATAAAGTGTCGGGATATCTTAACCACTCGGCCACCGCGGCCCCAGGTAACAAATTTGAACTGTTTTATTTGGTATGTTCACAACAAGAAACAACACTCAGAATGAGAATATGCAAATACATAAAAATGTATACTAAATAAGGAACAGAAAGCACATTAAACTAATAAATCAATAATCTAACTTTTCCTTTATTTACAAATCATTTCTTTCATCAATAATCCATCAGCGGAGAATGCCATGAAAAAGGATGTGTACGAAAACGCAGCGAGATGTAGAATGCCGTATTTTTTTGTTCCTGGTGAACAATTATTTTCCCGTTTGACTATACAGCAATTCGTTCGGCGAAGACATTAATCCGAGAATTACAAACAACAGTTATATGTTTCTGAGTAAATACTTAAAATATTCTGAATCCGTGCCTTTCTCGAATCGCCGTCAAATTATGAGAATGTGAAACATGATCATGAAAGCTTGTCGTGAAAAATATATTACAGTGGAGTTGATAAAATTAACTAGATCTGTTTGTTTATGATCAACGATGAACTTTCATTAAACGTTTCAATTCACTTCCCAACTTTCATTAATAGCGATGAAAGTTTGTCAATTAAGCAATTTTAGTCTTTTGAACATGTTTTTGGATACCTTAGGAGATTGGCGTGGACTCATCAACTTATTCTTAATTTGAATAAGAGTAGTAGGCGCTGTTTTTTTTGTTGTTTTTTTCTCCATATCAAGTGTGTTATTAAATTTCTGTGTGACTTTTCGATAGTCTACGTCATAAACAATATAGCAAAACCGTTAAAACATTTCTGTCAGACAAAAAATTCCACAATAGCCTTGGCTTGACCCAATAAAGGAAAGGAGATACTAACGCTGTAATTGTATATCTGGCTGTCGCGTCAAGACAAAAAAAAACGTCAAAAGAACAATACGTTATAAAACAGTAGGAGGTGAGGGAGATATTAAAACGAAACAGAGACACAAGGTAGCTCTCATAAAACACATGTGTTAGGGTTTCAACACATAAACTAAACTCAAAGTCGTCAAAAACCTGTTAAACCCATGAAATGAGTTGCCGTGTGATAAAAAAAACAAGATATAAAAAATACCCTATTTTTTATCTACTGTATGTACAAAGAAGTTATAGTTTGTAAACTTCGCGGGGATTTAGTTTCGCTAAATTCGCGTTCATTAGATGTAGCGCGAAAATAAAAATCAAAGGAATATCTATACAAACAAACAAATTAATAGATAAGTTTGGTTTATTATTGTTTGACGTCCTATCAACAGCTAAGGCCATTTAAGGACGAATCCCATGTTTGCGACATGTATGCGTGTGGTGAGTGCGTATGTATTTTGGGAGGCTGCGGTATGTTCGTGTTAAGTATCCTTGTGATAGTCCGAAGCTGTTGCCGAATTACAGAACTACCTCACTGAAGCGTACTGCCAAAGACACCCAGAAGGATACCCCACCCGGTCACATTATACTGACAATGGGCAAACCAGTCGCCCGACTCCCAAAATGCTGAGCGCTAAGCAGGAGTAGCGAAATCATTTTCAAGATTATGTCTCGGCTAGGGGACAGAACCTAAAACCTTCCACACAGGGGTGAACGCTCAACTGAAGACCAAAAGTGAGGCATTGTCAAGGGAGACATTAAGAAGAAGGAAGTTGTCAAGAGAGAAGAGAAAAGATAAGATCCCAAATTTAATCGCCTCTTACGATCATGCAACAGGTACAATTCTTACGCCCAACCTGCAAGGTAGCAAATGTATAGAAAAATATCTTTAAGGCGCTGTTGCACGAGAACTGATCACCGCAAAGTCCGATTTTGAAAACAGCGATAATAGCTCCTTAAACAACTATACGCTACCGATCTGATCTGCTCAAGATCTTTGGTTGTAAGAATATGACTAGATGTGATTTATTCTTTAGAAACAGATATAGAAGGTGTAATGGTAATTTCAATGAGAATGTAATGATAACATTGTAGCACACTCATATTGCTAGAAGCTGTTTTAGATGTTTTGTTATTGCTTTGCCAGATAGTAATCAAAAGATAGCATTTACGTATAGTTCAGCTGAACCCGATGCACCTTAATGACATCACACGTGGTACCCTTTGAGATGTCTCCCGTTGAAACAGATGCCTCCCGAAAAAAACACGTCTCCCGAAAAAATACACGTCTCCCGTAAAATTCATTGCACATGAAAGTACAGACTTTTCTATTCTAGGAAACTTTGGTTTGGTTTGTTTTTGTTTAACGTCCTATTAACAGCCAGGGTCATTTAAGGACGTGCCGGCTTTTGGAGGTGGAGGAAAGCCGGAGTACTCGGAGAAAAGCGACCGGCCTACGGTCAGTACCTGGCAACTGCCCTACGTAGGTTTCGAACTCGCAACCCAGAGGTGGAGGGCTAGTGGTAAAGTGTCGGGACACCTTAACCACTTGGCCACCGCGGCCCCTTTCTAGGAAACTATCGCCGAAGAAAGAAACATTTCAGAGTTATAAAACATTAATCATAGAAATAGGGAAAAACAGTTTAATCTTTTATTTCATACACATTCTGAATAAAAGTTAAACCAGTTTTTAGTCTTAATTTGAACAATGTGAAAATATCTTTTGCATTTAGCTGGTTGTGTATTAAATATTAGATAAGTTAATGTATCTGGGGTCAGTTTTCAAGATGTTTGAGTAAAACTGATTATTAACCATGATAATCATCATATTCTGCTTAACACGATCGAGGTCCTCGAAATACTAAAAACTTGCTATACGGATCAAGTTAAGCGAAATATATAGAAATCAAATGATGAAAGTTATTTTGACACTTTTGCTTTACGTATTCAGAGTTTTTTTGTCTCCTCCTGCCAACAACACTTTAGACCCGTTACATCAGTACGGAGTCCTAGAAGAACAATTGTATGCTGCAAGTCATATTTGCTCTGCTGTATCTTATTCTAAATTTGCTTTGAATGGTGTTAATACCTTGTGTCTCTTTGGTAAATTCTGACGAGGCCACCTGCTTTGTAATGAACATGGCATGCACTCGTCAGAGTGCATAACCCAAGCGTAATCGGACGGTGGTGACGTTTTTCTTGTAACTGACTCACGTGCTATATATAATTACTGTGTTGTTCTTTGTAGGATGGCCAGATTTGTCTGACACTGAGGGAGGTAGCTTGAAGATCTTTGATGACTGATGTCTACGTGTATTTCCTATGTAGTGATGACCATTTCTATGTACAAAGGTAAAGGTGATACCAACGACGTCTTTAGAAGTTGATTATGCACTTGCTGGCTGGCTTTATCAAAGCTTTAGATGAATAACAAATGAAAAACTGTAGACAGTCTTCCGAATGTACATATTAAATGCTTCTATATTGCTAGCGATGAAACAATATTACTTTTCAATGGATAATGTTTGCATAAAGATAGAGAGTGCACGTCATTCTTATGTGAAAGATGTATCGCCAATAGTTGTTGAAGAAATATTGTATGTAATAAACAAGCTAGTGCTAGTAATTACTATGAAAACTAATTAGAAATGAAATTTTATGACACAAAAGCATGTTCATTTACATGTTTTGTCAAGTTTAGCTGAATTTAAATATTAATTTATCGCCTGTTTCCTATCGCTCCGTTGATGCTATTGAAGGTCGTTTGCTACTGTGGAAGTACACGTCTTAGATTATGGAGCTTGATGCATAATGTCAATATCAAAATTAATATTTTCTAAAAATACTTTCTAACTGTACTACTCCTTTCGTTTATTTCTGACATCGCTAATTTTGTATTAAAAGATAAACATATGTTTCATGCTTAGTTTATCATGATATAATGATTTGTTTTAATTAACTTTTGTGTCATTAAAGCTGACAGTCCTTCATGCAAATACGACCACTTTGTGTTGTATAATTATAATTAAAACTGGCGTTGATATCAAGTATTGTTAGCTTAAATGATAATTGGGTTAAATAGAAATCAACATATCTATGTTTTGTGAGTATTACTGTTTACACTATAAAAGAGAAATTAATACATTGACATTTTTCAAGACCCTGTGCAGCATGATATATAATCTGTCGATTTATAATATCTTTCTTTTCCCTGAAACGAAATTCATCAAACCAACTGTCAATAATTTAGAGTAAGGAACCATTATCATAATTAAAACAGTAAGGACATTAACATTTAAACGTAATTGATAATCCTACCGCTTACCTTCAATTAGATGTTGTTAATCCCTTTTATGGCCCTGATTATGAAATACTAATATTGTACCTGCTGTTCCCCTAAAATGTAACGTAAAAGGGCAACTTTATTTTGGGATCTTGTGACGTTACCTTTTATACTGCCACAACTTTAGCCTTTAAATGTGCGCAGTATCAACGTAAAAGATCCCTGACCCCGGCCAAGAGTTCCCTGCTTCTCCCTGCTTTGTTTGGTGACATTGCAAGGGCAGCTCCATGTTGAACAATCTCCAAAAGGTCCATCTCAGATTGGGTGTAACCATGGAAAATTCCATAGGAACTTAATGAAACAAAGTGAAAGAAACAGAAGCGATGTTGTCTAGTAATTTTCATATGTATTTACGTAAAAATTGAGACCGAAATTGGAAATGAGATATCGTGTACGTTAATTGTTCAAACAATACATTACTGTGACCGAATCAATGAATAACATTTTCATGAGGGATAGAGCTAAAGCTTTTCATGTTAGTTAGGATTAACAAAAAATAAAACATCAATATTTTCCTATATTTTTTTCATCATTATTTCTTAAATTTTGAGAAACAGTATGCGCTCATGGATTGTTATTTCTGTTATTTTTACAAAGTTGCTGTCACTTTGTAGAATAAATTCCTTTCATTTAATGAATATTTATCGATGTTTTTTCTTCTTGTAGTGCAATTAAATTTGAAATTTACAATACGGAATGATGTGTTATCATTTTAATGATTCTTCCCCTTCCGTCGATCATTCTTTCTTATTTTCTTCTTAATCTATATGTCCTTCTCTCTATCCTGTTTTATCCTATGTCGATCACTGCGATCATTGATTCTCGTCTTCGACATTCTCCATCTCTCCTTATTTTCATCTCTCTTCGGTTTTCTTCCTATTCCTTAAATCCTTTCTCCTTTTTATACCTTATCGTCCTCTCTATTTGCCTTCTCCCGCGATCCTGATGCCATAACAATAGGAATCAAAATTACACCATATTAATAAAAAGGAACAATTAATAAACACAAGCTTACAAAGGAAAATATTTTGACACTAAGCCTTAATCTTAAATATTATATTTGTTATAACTCAACTAAAAAAAGTGCGTTGCGAGAGAAAATACGAAAGATATTTTCCCCAAACATTTTGAAGCATCACATTCATCGATTAATGAACTGGCTGTTACCAAAAGTACATAATTCGCATGATGTGTCTGTATAATCTCTGAATAAAACATAGGCAAGTGTTCACCTTGATAGCCTGTTTGGGTGTCATGTCCCAAAACTAAGAGGATATATATACGTACAGTGTGAAATCTGGCACATATACACACACATGTATCTAATAATCACATGTGTTATATTATATCGACCACAAATACGCGAATGTTGCAGCCATGTGGATTGTGTTAATGCAGCAATTCTGTTTTGACGCTGAGCGTCGATAGATAAAGATAAGGTTTTGCCCTGTTTAATAATTAAACTATCATGTACCGGTCTCATTGATTGGTCAGCAATTGTTTCTCCAAAAACAATGGACTTTGCAGTAGGTAATTCATCAGTTTTGGAAGCAATACGGTGTTAACGCCAAATTTTGCATTATTCAATGTACAATGTAGGAATATTCAATTAAAGGCGCAGAATGTTTTTTTTATCTATTTCAATGTAGAAATGCATATCATGTCACTAGCAATCCTGGGATGAGACTACCTTCTGCTTTTATATTATACATATATTACTTATTCATTATTCTAATGTGTTATTCGCGTGTAATCTGTAATATTGCTGGGTGTTAACTTCGCTGTATGATGACTAATTCCCCCCGTGCATACCCTGACCCTGCACGCCATGTTAATATCCTTACCTATATTGGCTCGGGGTAAAATATATATATATTTCACAATTTTTTTTATTTTTCAGAATCCGCCAACACCCAGGAACCCCTGACAAAATATAGTGTTACACCATATTGGTACGCCCACCTTTCCTTTCAAATACATGTATACCGTTATTTTTTATAATTAAATATTAGATTTTTCCTTTCTGTTCTTCACCTTTAATTCCTTGCTTTACACACAGGGACATTAGGGACGGGTTGTTTGTCTGTAGGTCCAACTACTACAGGTAGTCTCTGAGACTGGTTTAACTGTACAAGGAGTCATCGAAGAAGGTAAAATGATATTATGTATTTTCACACCTCGTTTTGCGTATATTGCAACTATTACATCCTTCATGTCTAAATGTGTATGGCGGGTGTTATTTATTAAGCTTACTCTTCCGGAACTCCTCGTTTTATTCTTTGAATCAACCAAATTGATGACATCAGTTCTAAAAATACAAAAACATAGAAGAATTATTACCTCTCCACATGGTTAGTTAATAGATAGAACGGAAATCCCACACATATTTCGGGCCATCGGAACGGATAGTGATAACAAACATGCATTTCACCTAGGAGGTCGCCATTCGATTCCCCTTTCGGACGTGGAAAGATACGGTATCACCTGCCTGATGTAGGATTTCCCGGAGTAATCAGTTTCCTCCAACAGTAAAACTCTACGCTACAAGAGTGGCTAATAGAAGTTGGTATAACTTGTTTCGCAATTATTGTACTTTGATTACATTTTACATGCTTGCATTAATGTTGCTATTATTTCGTTCGTACTTGTTATAGATATGATATTATTATCCACTCTCGTGACATAAAGATCGTATTACTAGAAACATTATTTGATAGTATCTATCTATTTCCATACAAATGGACGAACAAAACCACGGCATGCGACTCGTCACAGAAGTACTTTTTGTATTTGACTCAAAATATCTACAGTTATAAAAGAAACTGGTTTGGGATACTGTAGATTGGGATATTTTATCTGTAGTTACAGTTTTGGTTATTTTGGACCAGATATGAATGCGACAGTAGGGCTGTTAAATTAATACCTCGTCGGTATTAAAAGGCCGCGATCACTATTAACATTGCATTAGCACTATCTGATACGAGCTTAGATAAGACATACATAGAAATGTATCAGAAAGTTACCTTGCGCCTTAACGGTATACACCGATGAAAACAAATCAATGCATCTGGAAAATGTGTTGACTCTTATTACAATATATGATATTTCTCTATAGCGAAATCAGTGATCCCTTCAGTTTCCTTTCCACCAAGATGATTTGACTAGAGCTTTTTCATACAGATTGATCTAGTAGCTTGCGACTGATAGCTTAATACACGAATCTCCTTAGTAAGCATTGGTATCCTTTAGAGTCAAGGGTTGATCAAATTAAACCAATAAACCGTCCCGTCCGTTTGATCAAATCAAACAAATAACCCGTCACTCACATCAAACAATCAACCTGTGTCCGACATCAAACAAACAACCCGTTCTTAGCATCAAGCAAACAACTTGTCCTTTACATCAAACAATCAACCCGTCACTCACATCAAAAAATCAACCCGTCTACTACATCAAACATCCAACCCGTTCTTAGCATCAAGCAAACAACTTGTCCTTTACATCAAACAATCAACCCGTCTCCGACATTAAACAAACAATCCGTTTCAAGCATCAAGCAAACAACTTGTCCCTAACGCCAAACAAACAACCCGTCCCTATCACCAAACAAACAACCCGTCCCTAACACCAAACAAACAACCCGTCCCTGACACCAAACAAACAACCCGTCCCTAACACCAAACAAACAACCCGTCCGTAACATCAAACAAACAACCCGTCCCTAACATCAAACAACCCGTCCCTAACACCAAACAAACAACCCGTCCGTAACACCAAACAAACAACCAGTCCCTAACACCAAACAAACAACCCGTCCCTAACATCACACAAACAACCCGTCACTAACACCAAACAACCCGTCCCTAACACCAAACAAACAACCCGTACCTAACACCAAGCAAACAACCCGTCCCTAACACCAAACAAACAACCCGTCCCTAACACCAAACAAACCACCCGTCCCTAACACCAAACAAACAACCCGTCCCTAACACCAAACAAACAACCCGTCCCTAACACCAACAAAACAACCCGTCCCTAACACCGAACAAACAACCCGTCCCTAACACCGAACAAACAACCCGTCCGTAACATCATATAAACAACCCGTCCCTAACACCAAACAAACAACCCGTCCCTAACACTAAAAAAACAACCCGTCCCTAACACCAAACAAACAACCCGTCCCTAACACCAAACAAACAACCCGTCCCTAACATCAAATAAAGAACCCGTCCCTAACACCAAACAAACAACCCGTCCCTAACACCAAACAAACAACCCGTCCCTAACACCAAACAAACAACCCGTCCCTAACACCAAACAAACAACCCGTCCCTAACACCAAACAAACAACCCGTCCCTAACATCAAACAAACAACCCGTCCCTAACATCAACCAACCCGTCCCTAATACCAAACAAACAACCCGTCCCTAACATCACACAAACAACCCGTCCCTAACACCAAACAAACAGCCCGTCCCTAACACCAAACAACCCGTCCCTAACACCAAACAAACAACCCGTCCCTAACACCAAACAAACAACCCGTCCCTAACACCAAACAAACAACCCATCCCTAACACCAAACAAACAACCCGTCCCTAACACCAAACAAACAACCCGTCCCTTACACCAAACAAACAACCCGTCCCTAACACCAAACAAACAACCCGTCCCAAACACCAAACAAGCAACCCGTCCCTAACATCAAACAAACAACCCGTCCCTAACATCAAACAACCCGTCCCTAATACCAAACAAACAACCAGTCCCTAACATCACACAAACAACCCGTCCCTAACACCAAACAAACAACCCGTCCCTAACACCAAACAACCCGTCCCTAACACCAAAAAAACAACCCGTCCCTAACACCAAACAAACAACCCGTGTGTAACATCAAACAACCCGTCCCTAACATCACACAAACAACCCGTCCCTAACACCAAACAAACAACCCATCCCTAACACCAAACAAACAACCCGTCCCTAACATCACACAAACAACCCGTCCCTAACACCAAACAAACAACCAATCCCTAACACCAAACAAACAATCCGTCCCTAACACCAAACAAACAACCCGTCCCTAACACCAAACAACCCGTCCCTAACACCAAACAAACAACCCGTCCGTAACACTAAATAAACAACCCGTCCCTAACACCAAGCAAACAACCCGTCCCTAACACCAAACAAACAATCCGTCCCTAACACCAAACAAAAAACCCGTCCCTAACACCAAACAAACAACCCGTCCCTAACATCAAACAAACAACCCGTCCCTAACATCAAACAATCAACCCCTCCCTAACACCAAACAAGCAACCCATTCCTAACACCAAGCAAACAACCCGTCCCTAACACCAAACAAACAACCCGTCCCTAACACCAAACAAACAACCCGTCCCTAGCACCAAACAAACAACCTGTCCCTAATACCAAACAAACAACCCGTCCCTAACACTAAACAAAAAACCCGTCCCTAACACCAAACAAACAACCCGTCCCTAGCACCAAACAAACAACCTGTCCCTAATACCAAACAAACAACCCGTCCCTAACACTAAACAAAAAACCCGTCCCTAACAGCAAACAAACAACCCGTCCCTTACATCAAACAACCCATCCCTAGCACCAAACAAACAACCTGTCCCTAATACCAAACAAACAACCCGTCCCTAACACTAAACAAAAAACCCGTCCCTAACAGCAAACAAACAACCCGTCCCTTACATCAAACAACCCATCCCTAACATCACACGAACAGTATGTCCCTAACAGCAAACAAACAACCCGTCCCTAACAGCAAACAAACAACCCGTCCCTAACATCAAACAACCCATCCCTAACATCATGCGCCCAATATGTCCCTAACATCACACAAACAACATATCTCTAACATTAAACAACACATCACTATCGTCAAGCAACAAACCAGTCCCCAATAAAAAGATTTGAACCTTGTCGGTTTCATTATATCTATTTTGTTGTTGTCCTTAATTCCGAAAAAAAAAAATAACAAACAATCGAGCATGGTATGGTTTCGCTGTATTTGATTGTTTAGTGTTCGCTTGTTTACTTGATACATGTTCGAATGCTAGGAAAGGTAGGAAACATCCTAACGAATTCGTAAATTTCCCAGATAGCTTTCTGACAATGAAGCGATACGTTAAAATGTAAAATATATGTGGTTGTTATAGTCTACCTGACAGCTATTCCTAATACATGGGACCACTTTATGAAACTGGTTGCGTTATTGCCGATAATAAGAATTAATGGACGTCGAAAATATCGCACCACAAGTGTTTAACTCCCAATGGGTACACCATGTATGTGCATATAGGTTCGTTAAAAATCACAAACAAAATAAACGCCAAGAACGCATTTATTCAAATTCTAGCTTTATAGCAATCCACTGACATATTATGTGTTACTAATTTAAACAAATGTATGCAAATATTCAAAGCAGGGTCTCCATCTCAATATTAATGAGGATTGTGTGCAATAATGCTTTGTTTACTGCCAACGTATTGTTTTTCCTATCTGTGTTGTGTTCTTGGAATTCCATTAGCAGCTAGACATGATCTGAATGACTACGCTCCGTTGATTCCCTGGGCTTAAGTCTCAATTGCATAATTCCATACTGGTAATACTCTCGAAATTGCTCTATCTGTACGAAATTGAAGCGTTTCTTATACGGAAACGTCGACTTCGTTTCGACTGGATATAGAACGTAGAAATTGTAGGTAGGTAAAGATTACTGAGATGTATTTTTTTGTCGTGAAATGTAGAATGGTGTATATCAGACAGTTTCTATTTACACAACAACTTCCGGTTGATAACCACAACTAGGACTTTGTTTCTCTGATGCAATGTTTTCTTTTAGGCATCAACTTCCGGTTCCAACTCATTCGAACTCTCCAATGTCATTCGGTATATTTCTGGGACAGGGTTGACTTTCATGTAATTTTCGTTGAGAACGCATTACATAGCTGTATGGATTGCGTATGCTGGCTTTGTTTACCTTTAATCTTCTCTGGGATGGCTATTTTGTACAAAAACAGACATACTGTAATTGCTTAAATCAGGATTTAATCTCGCGCGCATTGTTAGTTGAAAACAAAGGGTTTCCACCAAGACTCTATTGCTACTTATGGCCGCGACCAGAACGTCTAGGAGTCACTCACGATCAATTATTCAATTCTAATTTAAATAGAAGTAGGTTACACTTTTTAAATCCTAGGAACCAATCAGTCCACGTGTTTCTTTTACTACATTATGGCGTGTAAAGGGTGCTGCAATTAGATTGAAGTTAACCTTAACTAAATTAAATGTGATGACATTACTATATTCACGCTTTTTAAAAACATATTCGAAATCTTAAAGAAACCGATGAAGAGAACAATGTAGTTGTGTATTTTGGTAGACTTCGAATACATATGGTAAGGATATATTTTAAAGATATATTTTAAAGAGACACGACTCGCACGTTGTCGTCAATTGTAATCGTAATGCCTATTGCGTAATATTCACTAAGTGTTGGAGTAATTCATTTTGTGAGACTTTCGACGCAAGCCACGTATTTTTGCATGTTCAGTGGTGGTTGGATGGTACAGTGGTAACGCATGCGCCTTTCACCAGGGCGACCGGAGTCCGATTCCTCGAGTTGACTGACTATATGGGTAATTGGCCAGACCACGTGGGTTTTCGCCGGATATTTCTATTTCTTCCCCAATTACGTTCCCTTGTGCGCTTCCAACCGGGCCAACTTGAGATATACAATGCATCTGTTGATATAACGTGTTTCTAGAGATTGTTGCAAAATTTAAAAAAAAGATCATATTTTTATACAACCTTCTATAAGCACGATAGCTTTTGGTCAAGTAGAGATCATGTTAAACCTCAGACGTTTGTGTGTGGGCGGTCTCGAATGTCCACTTCATATGAGTCACGATGTCAATAAAAGGATCTGAAGTGATGATGCTATGTTTATACTATCTTGTTCTGCAGACACGTTTCAGGTTAAGCATATATATCTCTCTCTTTCATGGTTATTAAGGTAATCAAATTCCGTTAGAGGACGCTCGCTAAACAGAAGAATCTTGGTTTGACATCCAATCTATGGCTTCTACGAGGCCAACGCTCATAGTACATTAGATTCTTATCCACCCATCATGACCTATCTGATGAACTTTATTTGTGTTTCCCAATCATAACAATCGATTACATTATATATTGTATTGTTCAAATGTTATCTGCAACAGAAATCACCCTCTCTCCCACGAGCAAATTAACTGCTTCAAATGTATTCAGATAGGTTGGTCTAGAGCAGCACGGTGCTTTGTCGAGTAATCAGAGTTAATCGGACGCTGTAACTTCCGGTATCTGAAATATCAGTTTTAGCCGCCGTTCGTTAGTCGCTTGTGTAATCCGTTTGTATATGATGTCACATTGTGATGATAAATGGCGATGTCTTCCATTGCTGATAGGTCGCGAAAGGTCTGGATAATAACCTTTTGAAATACACTTCCGTTTCTTACGTCGAGATTCTTCCATTGAAACACTACGTAATTCAATTAAGCATTGATGTCATTTTTTTTTAGTTTCATCGGGGTATGAAACACATTTTGTTTGCAAACTGTAGCGGATTCTTACAGAAGTTTTCAAACAAAATTTGTTTCATACCCCGATGAAACTAAAAAATAATTGACATCAACGCTTATAATTAATTTTTGAAAATGATTTTCTAATTTAAAACATGTTTTATGTACAATTTTACTGGTTTTAAATGGGATTCTTTTTCTCAAATCAATACGCAACGTCAATTGTCATATTGTGACGTCACATTTTTCGCGCCATTCTCGGAATTCCTTTCAAAGAAGAATGAAAAGAATTTTTCGACCAATCACATTTGAGTATTTACCATGAAAACAAAGACAAATTAATTATTTGATCGTAGCCTTTGTTCTGAGACTCGCATAATTAATCTAACAATACATGTATGTAAAAAGCTACACTTAATGTAAATGAATAATAGAAAATTTCTCAGTAATATAAGCAAATATCAAAACAGATTCTTGTCACTTTTTATCACGTTTCTCCTCTAATTCTGTTTTTTAGCTTCCTTAAGTCTGATTGATAATACCTCGCGTTTAGCCATTTTGTACAACGTCCTTGTTGGTAAGGTCACCGGTACCAACGTTCTGCATTATATGGGGGTTTTCGATCATTAAATTGTACTGCCCGATAGTAGTGTATTGCAGCCAGATGCTTCTGTGTCAGGATTATGTCAATATATTTTTTTCTATATATTATATAAAATCTCCCTTCATTTAATCCTTTTTGTGTTTACATGACCTTCATATGACGTTCATATGACCTTGCTTGTTGCGACTAATCCGGAAAACTAATGCAGAATTAATAAATTACATTTCAAAATTCAATTTTGACATTATACATATTTCAATGAAACAAATTGAATCAATTCATAGTTATAACTTGACTGATATTATATCCTTCTAAAATAAACATACTTGGTGAAATTAAAAAAATAAAAAATGACGTTTCAAACACAATTAATTCGAAACGACATATTCCTTTATTCAGATCAATTCTTCTTATCTGAACATATATCTATAGCAAAGCGACACTGAACGTTTAAAATTGAGGTGTTCGAGATATATATGTTGGAGAAAAATAATCGACTATTTGTTTTTGGACGAGTGATCAATGGCCAAGAGTGTATTTTCCAATATTCCATTGGATTTGCTAGCGATAACCTATTACACTGGGATCTCTAGAAACAATTGTGGGTGGTAAATCCCTGTACTTTGTCTTATATGCATGTCAAAGGATTTGTGTCAAACAAAAAGTACAAATAAATAAATATATATATACTTATATACAAAATGTATACCTTCTTATAACAGCAATCTCGTGTTGGCGCCGTGTCCTGCTGTCGTCTTGTCCCTCAAACCGCGACAACTCGAGATTTGATAGAGAAAATGTCGCCTTATCGTCTTGTCGTCTTGTCGCCTTGTGGCGTTTTCCAACCGCGACAAGACCATAATACAACAGGCCGATAAGGCGCCAACACGAGATGGCCGTAATCAGACACCATTACACATCTCTAATCATTCTGTAATAGTATAAGCTAGAGCATTCACACAAATGCTGTGTCAATGCTCTAATTTATATTCGAAACCATTAATTCCTGCGACAGTGGTGTCACATACAGGCATTCAGACCCTAAAGCCGAGACATTCTTTTGTCAATAAACTGGTTTACACTTCAAATCATGCCCTAGACCATGTTTGTTTCCACACTGAACGGAACACCTCTATATTATTCATTGAATGTCCCGATGCCTCCCGAATTGAAAACTGACTTCATGAAAACATAGCCTGTGTTGAGAAGTTCTCGACTTATATCTCTCTTTACAGTCTGGTCGACAAAATATGTGGCATGACAGTTACAAATGCTTCTTGAATCATTTCTAAGAAAACAATCAAGATGACCGGAACAGCGAAATGATCAACTCGTATCTACTATGTACATTAAATCTACTAAAATGTATTCATTCTTGATTGAATCGTTAACGAGGATAGCGTGTTTCACTTACAATGAAAACAAACATACAAAAAAATAAAATAAAAAAAAATGACAGCTTATCCGACAGTCCTATGGTGGGGTTGTTTTGTCACGTGATGCATTGTAACGTCGATGATTGTATGTAGCATCGAGGAGGATTGTTTTACGGTATTTATAGGTTTATAAACGCGTTATTACGTCATATCAGATTTACATTCGGCGAATTTGGTATTTTTCTTTTCATTTTCCAGACGGAACAATAAATCTCTGGTGCAAAAGTTGTTATTTTTATCCATGACTCAGAACCATAAGAGGACCCCCATTCGATATGGTACAAATACACATCGATATCAACAGCCTTAAACGCAATTTTCTGTGTAAGGCCGGTTAGTGAAATAATATGTATATCGATACCATGCATTTTCGGGGAAAAACAAGTGCAATGTATTCCATAGATTATTAGCTTAAAATGCGAGAAAGGTGCTGCTGCTACAGAACAGGTTTCGTCTGTGTGTTCTATAAGGGTACTTTGACATGACCAAATCTGACTTGTCGCTAATGAAGACTGTCCTTTCTCCTCTTCTCCTGAGCAACCGTTTGCTTGTCTTCGTATGAAGATGATTTCTGTTCTTAAAGGACCCGTCACACTTTTCCGATTGGCGCGCCGGAGATATATATAGCGGGGCCCTGGGAATTTGTTTTCATCACAACCACCGAATGTTTGGTTTATTTTGTTTAAACGTCCTATTAACATCCAGGGTCACGTTTTGGAGGTGGAGGAAAGCCGGAGTACCCGGAGAAAAACCACCGACCTACGGTCAGTACCAGGCAACTGCCCCACGTGGGTTTCGAACTCGCGACCCAGAGGTGGAGGGCTAGTGATAAAGTGTCGAGATACCTTAACCACTCGGCCACCGCGGCCCCATCATCGGTTTAAACAGTACACATATAATAAGGTATCACCGATAATGTGTGAATATAACTACATAGTTTATTCATTGGAGATTCAGTACATGCAAATATAATGGATCGTAATATTTGTAATGAAAACTAAAACAGGATTACTTTTGTTTCCATCTGTCTTCAAGGAATCCACCATCTCATAAGATAATGAAAATACACTTGAAATCATTCTTTTTGAACTAGCTTTAAAATGCTTTATTTAGATATTGTGATTTTAATTCATCTAGAACTCAAAATCATGATACTCTTCATACAGCACAGTAATATCATTGTTTTGTTCTGAATAGTTTACATTTGAGTCTCGTGTTTTGCTTTCCTACCAGCTTCAGATCCCTATGGTGTATGAGTATATAGTACACTGTAGTAGAATAATGATAACATTGGTTTCAAATGTACGTCCCTATTCAAATGAAAAAAAATCAATAGCTGCCCGGAAATTGTTTCAACTCCATTACAAAAACGAAATCAAAATTCTTGAATTTTTACTGTCTACACGAATTTCATGTATCAATATTTCTTATTCACACTTCAATACCAGTGTTGAATAAGAAATGGTTCATCTAAACAGTTATAAAACCTCGTGTAATTGTCTCTTTTATGGTTTCTGTATTCTTTTCGGTTGATGTTTTTGGCTATACTCGTCTTTATTCATATTTTTCCTTGAGCGGGTGATTGATTTATTACTTCAAAACACTTCTGCATTAGTGTGCAAGCTTTAAATCGTTGAGACTACCGAACACCTAGACGCCGAGAGCGGAGTTTGCTTTCGTCCGTTTTGTGGTCCACATGGGACACTTGCCGTGTACTGAAGAAACCAAGTGTCAAAGCCCTTCTTAGAATTTTCAATATACTTCAATCATCTACCTATAAAACGCCCGTCAACACCTGCGAAATATCTCCTTGTCTGAGATTCCGTGCACACTCTCATGTATTAAGTGACCGTTGCTCTACTGTCAAACGCAAGCGGTTCAGAAAGTACAGGCCTGTCAACGTCAACGTCAACGTCTGTTATTGGTCAAACGTTTACATTATTGTGACAATAGGTTTTTCCTGAAAGGCTTTATTGTGACACGCAGTCTTTAACGTCATTGAGGTATATACATAGGTAGGTACTAGAGCTGATGTTCATGTCATATTACGACTGAGGGTTATTTTCCATGCATATTCATGAAATGTTGATTCTGGAATATTTGCTTGCTTTGTTGCTACACACGAATGCACGTGTTACACAAAAAAAAGAATCGTCATGCGATCATTCAGATAAATTTCCAGAGCCAGCACGTGCAACCATACAATTGATATATCCTCATTATCTTACGTTTCCCCCAATCGGCGCCATATCGTGTTGTCTTCCATTCTTCAAGTGTAAAGCAGTCATGGAGTCCCTCCCTCCTCTTTCGATAATTCCCGAGATGTTCCGAATCAAATGTCATTTCTTTTAAATTCAATAACCTGACACTATATATATATATGATAATATCGAAACTGATTATATTTAATACCATGCTGAAATCACGAGTGTTAAAGATACATATAAGACTTAGCATAGACCAATACCATTTTAATGTCTTTCTTAAGAGGACCCTCGTCAAAACATTCATCTTCCTCATATAAACTTCCCTATTGTTCTTGACAAAGACATGACTGGAATCATTGTAGAAAAACGACCTAAACATATCGAAAGACTGTCCCAATATTGACAATGCCATATGAGATAAGTAATTGACGAAGGCGAAACATATGCCTCGTATATCAATATCTGAATCAAGGGAATGACGCTTGATCATTCCATAGCTGAAACAGCCTTTAGAGATGTAACCTCAAGGTCGCCATGCTTTTCCAAATATTAACACTTCTAGGGGTCCACTGTTCCTGACACAGCTTGATGCGAGGCCTCATCTGTATTCACAGATACTATCAAAATTACCCCACTCTTCACAATTTGACACCGGCGGTATCCCGTGCTAATCACAGATTACTATAACGATTGACTCTCCTCAGCAATCTCTCTATATATTGATAAATCAGCATTTAAGTTGGACGTTAGGCCGATAATCAGTCATTTGGGCCGTATCTATCTCATCGCCTCGTTACTCCATTGATTATCTACCCCTGTTCTCACCGGCCTACGCTAGGCGGCATCACGATCGCATGGTATAATCGACTTTTACTATTTTACCGTTAGCACACCCTATCCATTCACAATTACTGTATACACCTTTCGCGTGGAAAAAGAATCTCGATATACTGCCATAATATGCAAAGCACATTGCTGACCTAAGCAGCCATGCAGAGATTTATTGACATATTTCTGGATGGGTATGTAAAAATTGTTGATGACGAAATATGGATCGAAATGTTATAATAACGAGGTAGAAAACAACAAGCGAAGAATAATTGAGTAATACAATGTATATGACTGACGTTATATCGAGGATTTTTCATTGAAATGACAGACATTTCGATAGTTTACTGTTGATTGATGAACGGTGCTTCTATCGATATTGTACTTTGACAATTTACACAACGCTTTACTGTAGGTAAACGTGGGCATGATACCAAGGGGTGATCAAATCGAGACTTCACTAGAAATAAAAGAAAGGCATTGTATTCAGGTTTTATAATATATAACCCAGAAACATTCAATCTAGACCTACGTCTAAAACAAAAGCATTATATCGTAGTTTGCTTGCATATAAACCAGAAGTATGGGGACATCCGATTGGCCCTTCACTGCTAGCAATTTCAGAAGTCAAATAACAATTTCTCAGAAATCTGAAGTGTCAAAACATTTGTCAAATAGATATGTCCATTCAACCCAAAGAGTCATATCTCATTTTGACGAGCTCGAGTTGATCAATAGCAATACCTATAAGGATCTACTGGATGCCCTGGACATTAGCCGGGGTTTTACTTTGAATCAATAAGAGTGTTATAGGCAGATTTTAGGTCGTTGGACAGAAGGATCATACATGACCTACATGTAAAGCCAACCTTTTTCGTCGTCCACTGTGCGCTGTAAATGTTCTGCATAAATAACAACCCCAGTTTCTTGAATCTTGCTAGGGGTGGTTCTGAATTAACACTGATCAAGTGTTGTTAATTTTGGTGAATGGTATCAATCCAAAATGGCCGTCATCTTGAAAAAACACATTTCGAACGTCTACAGTTCAAGTGGTACACTTGAACTAAATTTCGTGTTGATGGAAGGAAGGGTGGCCAACTTTCAATTTCTCAGTTCCACCATTGTTCTTTATCTGAAAATTACCAGAAATAAATTACCTGGTTTATTTGGGGGGGGGGGGGGGGGGCGGTTGTTGTTGTTTTTTGTTTTTGTTTTTGTTTTTTTTTGTTTTTTTTTAATTCAAGATTGACGCGAGATGGACGCTATTGTCTGCAATTTTGCAATTTTTGGTTTTAAAAAATTCAGTTCCTCATCTTGGATATTAGTTAATATTAAGAACGATGCTGCAAAGGTCTTTATCAAATGTTAAGCATTCTCCTACTAAATATGTATGCTTCTGCGTCCATTTTATAACTTGATTAAGCAACCATACGTCACAGAACACATATTTTATGCTTCTTTTTTAGTTTTTTAGATTATATTTAGAAGAAGACAATTAAATTAAGAATGATCCCAGTATTATGGTATTTATTGTTAGATGACCATTAAGGCCCACGTGCCTCTTGTTATTTTTCATGTGGTAAGAGCATTATATTTAGACTTCAAGATACATAAAAAGGAGAAATATATCCAGGTTCAGATCATGGTATATTGCATATGTTCTTAACCAAAACCACAGATACGTTCTATATTTAGATGATATGTGTATATAAATATATTGTACATCATATAAATATATATTATCTATATCTGTTTGTGATGGAAAACGGCAATAAACTGTAGAATCTGAAACGTTTCCGTATTCCTCTCTTAGACAATTAAAGTAAGGTACATGTAACTGATGTTTATTTGATATTATTGTTAATAGTTAATCAATATTGACCAATCATTAAACAGAGAGCATTGAGTACACATGACCTTACCAGCTATATGGTGATCGATCGTGACGGTCTCGACCCAATTTATATGTGATGTCGTAATTAAGTTAATGCTCCATCAGCCATATTTACAGAACTGCGTTATCTAATTGTTAAAGTACATGGATCCTACTTAATAGGAAGCTTACTGCGTTTAATGAACACTTCAAGGACAATGAGAAGAAAATTAGTAAGATTGTAATATAATTAAACTCGCATCCTCCTAATTTTCCTATCGCTTTTTTGTACATTAATATGAATGTATTAAATACATACATGTATAATTATAGATCTAAATATTATTGTTTCGTTCGATTGTAGAAATTAAAAGCCTGGTTTTTCTTCTTAATGTAACATTTTATTTAACTTAATGTAGTATTCACCGCAAGAGGAGATAACATATATAATGTTTATGGGGTATAGGCCTGTTTATTACTGTAGATCACTTAGATTTAGCGAATACTTTATTTACAAGAGTCCTTGACTCTACAATATTTCTTTAATTGACAAGCACTAGCTTGGTCGTTATCCAAATGTTTTACTTTTTCGTACAAATAATCGCAAAGGACTTGAATACGCGATTGACTCTCCTCGCGAATTGACGCGAAAATAAATCCCACGCGAAGTATAAGTGTTTTACAGTAATATAGTTTACATATGCACCAGCATTTACAGCGTTGAAGGATTGTTGTTAAAAGTATGAGACTTAGCATACGTCGTCACGCGTCAAAGAATATCCGTAGAAATGAAACTATAAAACCATATCTAATAAGCATTATATGAAATATCTGATATACTATTCCAATTACAGACCGTCACCAAACGACCTTGTAGTAGGAAACGTCACGTAGGCCAGAAAAACCTCTTAAGCACCCATTCAAACATGTTCTATCGTTGTTGCATTATTTTATTTTATTTTTGTAATTAGAAATCATTGCTTATCTTTTCTGTTTACTACGTGATGGCTACACAATATACATTAAAAAAATAAAATACCGACAGAATTACGAAACAATCATTTTAACTCAAAATCGATACAAAAACGAAAAAAAAAGTTTAAAAAAAGTAATTTTAATATAGATTTAACCGGACAAGGTGTTCAGGTAGGTGTTCAGGTAGAGTATACATACATATTTTGGTCAAATCCGAATTTAATCTTATTCTCAAAGCCAGTCAGGGTGGTTACAACGAAACCATATCAACATGAATCGATCACATCTGAATGCATATTACACGTGTAAATATAATATTTCCTAAAGAGAGTCAACCATACATCCTCGATATCAAAACTCTATCCAATATAATTAAAATCTAGATTGTCATTCTCACTACGTGACATGAACATCTTACGACATCGACCCCTTATGCAGTATCGTTAAATATCCATGTAACGTAGTGAGAATGAGCCTCTATATTTTAATTAGATTGAACCGTATCGATATTATATACAAATATAGTTATATTGTATAATTGCTAAAAAAGACTGTTTAGAAATATTTAGTTTTTTCACTATACGCAAAACAATAAACTGTATTAGACGTAGAAGTAGTTGTTCTCTATTGCTAGGCATTTTCTGAGGGTTTGTTTTATCTGAAGACTACACCAAGAGAGTTTGACATCGTGTAATAGAGTAGAAGTAACCGCATTTATTGCTTGTCCCGCTTCCCTTTAGTGTAGCACAGGTCCGGTTAAATAGAAAGTGAGAAATTGTATTGCACATGGACCAGTTTAAGTAGAAGATATAAACCTAATAGAGTAAGCACAGCCCCGAAATCCTCTCTGTTTTTTGTCATCGTATGTATTGAGGTACGCTTAATACTTTTTGTGTAATTAATTTAACCTTTTTAGCTGAAACAATTGTAACACGCCCCCGTCTGTCCTATCAATAATTTAGTATTAGAGATCCAGTCATTAAACTTAGAATAGCATTTAATCACTTGGAAATGTCTGGCAAATCATGCTATCAAACAGAAGCATGAAACAACTGGTGTACCAATTGCCACGAACCTCCCGCGAAACCGTGCAGAGCACATGCCTGACCGCTTGTCGAAATTAGATTGAACAGCGCAGGACAGAATACATTTACATTACCCAAAACGTGGACTTCTGTATAGAGGAACACGTGACCAAATGATATTACGGTCCTGTAACACGTATTCCTGTTGGTGATAATCTAGCACAAATTCTAGAGCGTTTGATGAAGTTTAACACGTTTAAATTCATTCGGATAGTGACGCTATTCGCAATATTTTTACTTAATGTGAGTTTCCTCCGTTACCTTTCAAGCGACTATCATCTTAGATTTTGCCCTCGGAAACGAATAATTCGGCCTATAGATAATTAGATATACCAATGATATAGCGATTTTGTTAATATTTCCGGGATAAAACATTATTCACCTCGACTGTTGCTTGTAAATATGATCATGCTCGAGTTATTACGAAGAAAGCCGAATTGGTCGTATGGTTTGTCACTTAACGAGGTTATTTATGTACTTTTATCGAAAAGAAAACACGTGTTTTTTCCCCGAAGATATGACGGAAAGTTCCGAAATCAAGATCGCTCTATGTACATTTTATATTTTTAGATATTCACCAAGAATTGTTGCTGTCACTTTTAATTTTAGCAGTAAATAGAAAGTGTTTGTTTTGTCACAAACTCTTGGAAAACATCACGTTTTATGTCTTGTTCTCCCAGTTTAACAGGTAAGTCGCTTTAAGTAATCTACACCTTTCAATGTAGAATGAGAATAGTGAGACAACTTATATTATTATACCTTATGTAAGATTCTCGCCTTATCATTGGTCAATTCCTAATCACATGACCTGAAACAATATGCAGTGTCAGAAACAGCGGTCAACATTGCCTTGGGCTATTGCAATGTTCCCCGCTCCGCCCGAAAACGCACGATTGTTTCTTACGGAAAATCCCGAACATTGAGAAGGGAGACAATTCTTACAAACGCAACAGTGACACAGACAACTTGTAAACATGGAGCAGACGTCCAAGAATTTTGCCTCAATATTTGAGGAGGATATCGATAAATTGATATCTATTCGGTATAATAAAATAAATAGTGTATAAGTCACTGCATGATTGGCTCTACTGTTTACAAATATCAGTCTGTCTGAAATGTTCTACAATGTGTACATTGTTTGACAGATCAAGATCAAAATATCTTCCATATTTTCCAATTCAGGACGCGATGAAGATATACCTTGCTCAATGTGATGTTGAAATAACAGGGTATAAGCTTTAATACGATACGCCAATGTACATCACCATGCCAACTGATATATTTAATGGTGTTTGTGCTCACACATGGGGATATTCTCTAATTCTTTTTCTCCCTTTTCTGTATTTGTCTTGTTTTTAATGGTAAAGTTAAAGATTCCTGAACATTTTTGTACATGTTCCAACATTAGGAACAGGGCGATTATACGTCCCATGTGATTCCTTCCTTGGTAGTAAATGTTTTTTCTTTTTTAAATTGATAGGATGCAACAACGTTTAAATCTAGTACTGAGCTGTAATGCAACCCAGTGTGGGAATTCCATGTTCACAGGCAGGATTGGTCGATGTCTGAACAGCAGGGGAACTTTTTTTCCAGCAGAATGGGAGATGATGATGGTAGGAATAAAAAGCCTTCGCCATGTTACGCTGGTTACCCAGCTAGAACTTAAAACAATTGCAGTTTACAACACGATATTAGACCATAATCCCCCTATGCATTAAATTCACTCTGCCGTGTTTGCAATCAACGAATCTTGTAAGCAGGCCAAAACATTTAAAACTCCAGTATATTATACAGATGGATAACGCATATGACCATATTTGTTGGTACTTACATGTAGAGAACTTTAAATGTATTGCGAATACATAAAACGGAAAAAAAAGTCAAAATAGCCAATAAAGATCGAAAACGTTACCGGAGCAATAGTCGGACCTCTTCAACTACATCTAACATCATATACAGGAAAGCATGTCCCAAAATTCACGTGTCCTGATAAATGGGAAGAAACCGCATCTTAATCTACATAACATGTCCCCATAAGAGTATATTCTGATTTCTAAGTCACCTGAAGAAACGAGTAAATTCTTGCATTAAATACTTCAAAAAGGTTTTAAGCAACATAATACATCAAAAATAAATGTCACGTAATAGGTAGGGTCCTTCAGGAATCTATAATATAATGTAACTATATTCAAGGTTGGTATGGAATGATACGATATATTTTAAGAAACGTAGCTTAACATAAAAGTCCATATTCTAATATAAGCATCCATAATTTCCAGAGTCTGAAATCCTGGATGACATTTTGTATATGAAGGGCATGTTGTGATGTCCACTTTGTGACATCAACAAAAAAGGCAAGTTTGGTTAAAGTAGAATTTAAACTTCATGAGCAACGTCTCTAGACTTTTAAAATCTAAAATTTAAAAGTATAATGTTGACGACGCCGCCGTCGTTGCCAGAAAATCAACACCATAGCCTCGTTTTCGCGACGTTTCATATCAGGCGGGACTATAAAGTGACAGTTGTTGCCATGCCTACCAGATCTCTAGAAAATATCTTTAAAATGCTATAGTATGTGCATCATACTTAAAAATGAATGTTGGATGGTTTATAAAAAAAATCTCTAACTCACTAACTGTTATATACTACCCATACTGCCTTATACACCAGAAATTTGCATAAACTTTTCAACTAATCCGCGTCAAATTTACGGGCTCAAATTACAATAATTGTTAAATTGGCGATAGTGTCTCGAACAGGTTATTTTTGTTATTGAATAGCGAGAAATGCATTATACATCTTTGAGTTCGACAGACATACTGACTTTAGTTTGCGCATACAAAATGGCCCATCTCAATAATTCGAAAATAAATATTTTCAATTTTGTCGGAAAATGACATATTTAAATTAGCAATCGATTCAGAAAGTGTCAAGTTATATGCATCATCAGCGTTTGCTCTGGGACCTGATATGAGAATTTTTAACTTTTAAAATTGAATTTTACGGAATGAGAAGCGACACCCCGCACCAACCTATGCTAATAATAACAGGTATGTGGCTACATTCTGAGTAGAGATAAACTAATTTCTATTCAGTCCTTTGAATATTTGATGTTAGCTTGGTTTATTTATGATATGGGTTCACTTAGATGAAGCCAGAGCCTTCACAAACCGGTAAATGATGACTTCAAACCTGACAAACAATTATTTCAATACCTATAAAAATGACATGACACCAGCCATGCGTCTTGATAAAGTAAATATGAGGATGGATGGTATCACTATGGATGATATAAGTTGTATATGAGCCGCACAGACCGAGCCCTCAACGTCAAGCCCCAAACGCCCATTCCTTAGAATGAAGAATCAGGCCTCATCGATTTGTACTTTGAGTGCACTTCTTGAACAACCCCTAAGCTTTTTGAACAACCCCCTAAGCCTGTTTTTAAACGGGATGATGATGATGATGATGATGATGATGATTGATGATGATGATGGTGGTGGTGGTGGTGGTGGGTGTCGTTTTTTGGTTGTTGTTGTTTATTTTAAGATATATCATATGTTATATAACATATTTTATACTACTTTATCAAAATAGGGATCAGCATTGCTCACTTAATTGGTTTTTAGTCATAATGATGTCTTTCTTTCCAAATAAAACTACTAGCGAGCACCAGTGGTTTACCAAATCAAGTAGGCCCAATGTTAAAATGTTATTCTACCATGTATTATTTGGCTTCCGATATATTTACAGGAGACGGTAATGTTTGACTTAGTTTGCCCAGTAAAAAAAAACTAGTACACAATGTCCCGTAAACTCAAACAACGGCCTCATCATTTGCAGTTCTTAAAATATCTTATTGCGTTGATATGACATAAAACAAAGCAAAACCAAGCCTATTCATGACGTAAAATTGTGCGTTTATTATGATTGAACATGTAATTTGTTTATAATCGCAAAAAACCGCCAATTTTAGCGTATTGCATGTTTTTATCTATTGTTGTAATAGACTGTTATGACGTCAGAAGGCAGCGTGTTCCATACAGCAGTATGAATTCAAGCTGCAAAGCTAGGTGAGCTAAACTTGGAATTCGTCACTATCAGCAAGAAAATGGGTGTCTTGTCGGACTATTATATCTATGTATCTAAATTTTCTCTGAGTTTAGAATAAAACTAAAATGAGACATTTTTTTCTCTAGCGAGACCCACGGGGACAATATGGTAAATATAAGTTTAATTCAAACAGTTTGGTTAAATTCACTAACCCAAAACTAATTTGCAAACTCCTAATAACGTGAACATTCTGCTGAAGTTCAAGTAAATATTCAGTTCCGGCACTAAAATTATGCATAAACATACTCATGCCCCCGCTGAATAAGAACAGGGTTAGTCACAAAACCACCAAACACACCAAGTAGTGAAGCATTTTTAACAACACGAGGAAAGAATATTTAGGAAATGAAATCTTAATGGTGCTCAGAAATTTCAATTTGTGGAAAGCCTTGGTTTGTAACTTTTTTCAACCGACTTCTCACGAAATACGTGATGTTATTGAATCAACTATGAGAGTCCCCAAAACAGGATAATTTAGGGATGTTACTATCAAGAAAGGGAAACTTCACTTATTACACAGCCATATGGTACAATTTCTCTGTTTGTCGCGTTGAATGCAATGATCGAAATATTTCGCTAATGAAAATAATCATTGGTGTAATCATATGTTAAGCATATCATGCTTAAAAGACAGTAGATCATCGAATTATCTGAAACCAAACTCGAAAGACAAGGCAAGGTCTCCGTTACACGTACCTACCCTATATTTTTCAATTGATTATTCGACCTCATATGAAATCAGAAGAAAACATGTCGGCCGAGAGAGAGACACCATCCTTACCGATATTATGCTGGAAAAACAAGGAACTGCAATAGGTCAATTCGTCAGTAAACTAATTTAATTTATCTCCGGAAAATGAATAATGTAGACTTTAATAGCTTTTTTTTTTTTTTTTTTTTTGTTGCTGTTGTTGTGTGTATATACTTATCTATATAAATGTTCAAATTTCTTAATTTAAATATGCAATGAAGGCTGAGGGGAAACCTCGAGAAGTCCGGCGGTAGTGTCTACAAAAAGGACGTTTAACAAAACAGACCCAACCAAACCAAAAGTGACTATCACCGGCAATCTCAAAGAATGTACAAAAACACACACTTCTGTAAAAAAAAAAAAAAATAGTAAGGAGTGACAGGGTCTGTAGAAAGTGGAATATGTCCGAATGGGGAATTTATTTCTTCGAGTCACAAATGTCCACACCAGCGTTCATATACCTTTATAGTAGATTTGTTAGATACAATGTCAATGTACAACACACATTATGTGATAAAGTCGTGCTTATAGGTAATTTTCATACCGATTATTGCAAAAGCAGGTGTCTCAAGGCCATAGCAATATCATTGCTAACATAAATATTGAATAGAAAACTAGAAAAACTATCGTTATGGGTTTTTGATTACGACCTCTCAAGTGCTGGTTTGAGTGAGATGCACATTTATAGTTGTGTTGTGGTATATTCAAAACCCTGTACAAATATAGAGGGGTTTCGAATTATATCAACAGCAACGAAAATGCAGCTTCATTCATTTCTCTTGTGTCCCCGACGTAAGCAAAATCGAAGAAGACAAAACTCACCAGAGCCTCTCGGATAGCAAAGCCTGAAATTGTTATCTTCATTCGTGTGTTCAAACCCTATAATTTTCCCTCCCCCTTTTTCCTATCCGTTCTTCTCTCCTTCCTACTTTTTCTTTCTATCGTTCCTACTGATTCTTTCTCATGTCCCAGCCATTCTGTCTCTTTTGTTCTCTTCGCACACTTTCTTTCTTTCCGTTATACTCCTCTTCTTTCTCTTATTCTTTCATTTTTTATCTCCTTAGACATCCGTTTTCCTGTAACCTTTAATGTTGCTGCAACCCAACAAATACCTATACAAAATACAAATTACAGTTTATATGTTCATGGAATAAAGCATACTTAGAATATTTCTATGATTATGATTAAAGTTTCCCTCTAAGGAATGAATATATCTACAAGAACTATCATTACACACTGTATTTAAGATTGGTTTTATAACAAATCATATTTAAATTTCCAAATGGTTAACTTTCCATTGCTAGATATTGCATTCCTGCTTCCCCCAAACTACAGTGTTAGCATGTCGTAGCTGAATCGATATTCTTTAGATAGTTTGTTTTATCAAGTTTCGACAAAACTTAACAACACAAGAATTCGAGATATGCTGGTTAATAAAAACCATGGAAATATTTATTTTTCGACATCTTGACCTCATATATTCATTATGAAATTCAATTCCTTGTAAGATTTCCATTTCCATGTGTGATATGACGTTAGACGTGATCGGTGCTTGTTTGGTTTGGTTTGGTTTATTTTGTTTAACGTCCGATTAACAGCTCAGGTCATTTAAGGACGGCCTCCCGTGCGTGCGACATGCATGCGTGTGTTGAGTGCGCATGTGTGTTTTGGGAAGCTGCGGTATGTTCGTGTTAAGTCCTCTTGTGATAGGCCGGAACTTTTGCCAATTTATAGTGCTACCTCACTGAAGCATACTGCCGAAGACACTCAGCAGGACACCCCACCCGTTCACATTATACTGACAACGGGCGAACCAGTCGTCCCACTCCTTGTATGCTGAGCGCTAAGCAGGAGCAGCAACTACCATTTTTAAAGACTCTGGTATGTATCGGCCAGGGGACAGAACCAAAAGCCTCCCTCACAGGGGCGAACGCTCAACTAAAGGCCAAAAGTGAAGCAGTAATAAGTGACGTTAGGAAGAAGATTTTTTTTAAGAAAGAAGAGAAAATATAAGATCCTAAATTTAGTCGCCTCTTACGATCATGCAATCGGGGCAGCAGGTACAATTCTTACGCCCTACCTGCAGGGTAGTCGGTGCTTGTTGAAATGCATAATGGTTCGGTGGACACAATCCTAGTTCCTATATTGAGAAGGTGACTTAACTTGAATTTGTATGGCGGGTGTCGCCGTGACCTCGATTTGTATGGCGGGTGTCGCCGTGACCTCGATTTGTATGGCGGGTGTCGCCGTGATCTATATTTGTATGATGGGTGTCGCCGTGACCTCGATTTGTATGACGGGTGTCAACGTGACCTATATTTGCATGGCGGGTGTCGCCGTGACCTCGATTTGTATGGCGGGTGTCACCGTGACCTCGATTTGTATGGCAGGTGTCACCGTGACCTATATTTGTATGGCGGGTGTCGCCGTGGCCTATATTTGTATGGCGGGTGTCGCCGTGACCTATATTTGTTTGGCGGGTGTCGCCGTGACCTATATTTGTATGGCGGATATCGTTGATGAAACAGAAGACGCTTACTCTAGCGGAACGCCAGGTCTTATTTGTCTGGTACATTTTCAATGTATCCATGCAAATCAACATTTTTGTTCAAATTTTGCCGTGGATTTAAACAATTTGAGATACGTATCATGCCGGTATCATGTGTTGTTTTCTTCTATGAAAAGCTTTATAATTACGGGTGTGCTTTTATCTTTTCCAAAACATCAGGATGCCTGTTTAGCGAAAAACTAATATCAGACGCTGTAACAAAAGCTATCAAACTTCGATTTAATTTTGAAAAAGAAATCCCCAACGTGCTGTCATCTGCCGTGCTGTTCCGCTGTTTTGCATTTGAAGGTCAACTGAAAAAAAACGCTGTTTTGAGTATGTCATATCTTGCCAGTCTGGTTTGAATATTATAGATAGACCGATACGTGTAGGTCGCACTAGCTCGACCTTACTTGACCCCATTATACTGTCCGACACGTGTAACTTTACTTATGCAGATATTATTTTCGTTGAAAGTGACATTTCGGACCATAAGGCGACAACTGCTGAATTGACTGTTAGAACGAATTTCAGAAGGACGTATGACAGGGAGATTAGATGCTATAATGATGCAAATTATGATTTATTCAATAGTATATTAGACGAGACGGACTGGGTTGACTTTTTTGCGAATGCTAATTCACCAGATGATATGTGTAATCTTTTTACGACTAGACTACCTCGACATAGCCAGAGAATGTATACCGACCCGGACTGTGACGATCAGATCAAATGACAAACCTTGGTTTGACTCAACTTTACGTAAGGCAATTAGGAAAAGAAATAGACTGTTGAAATTATATAAATCAGACCGTTCAGACAGAAGCTTATCTAACTTCCGGAAGCAACGTAATCATGTAAATAACCTGAAGAAACGAACAAAAGAACTTTTTTTATGCTGATATAAATGGTATCTTAGATAGATATTCAAGTTCAAATCCTAGAAAGTTTTGGAAAATTATTCGTAAATTAATAAAAACACCTCATGATTCGAACATTATCCCACCTATTAGAGATATACACGGTAACATTGGAATGTCTGATGATAATAAAGCTAATGTTTTAAATGATTACTTTGTTTCGATTTCTACTATTGACGACAATAATTTTGATGTACCGACAGTTGAATTATTAATTATTTATTATTAATAATTACTTGCTAGATAATTCATTAATATATAAGTTTCAGTCTGGTTTTCAACCTGGCCATTCGACAGTTCATCAACTTATTGAAATGTATCACACTTTATGTGAAAATCTAGAAAAAAGACATCCTACATGTTTAGTTTTCTGTGATATATCGAAAACTTTTGATCGTGTGTGGCACAAGGGACTGGAGGTGAAACTAGCAAACTATGGTATTAGCGGCAAACTTTTAAATTGGTTTTTAAATTATATAAGTGAAAGGAAACAACAAGTTTGTGTGGGTGACTCTAAATCACTTGTTAAAACTACTAACGCTAGCGTTCCACAAGGTTCTGTACTTGGTCCCTTGTTATTTATTTTATACATTAATGACATTTCCGATAATCTACAAAGTCTTTCAAAGTTGTTTGCAGACGATACGTCACTATTATATTCAAATCCATCCCCTCAAAATGTTGAATCTGTAATCAACAACGATTTAGAGCACATTCAAAATTGGGCAAATAAATGGTTAGTAAAGTTTAATCCTTCCAAAACAGAGGCACTGCTTATCCATAATTCTGAGCTAGATTATGTAATTGATATTAAATTTGATAATGTTAGTGTGAACTTCGCAGAAAATCATAGGCACTTGGGAGTTATATTGGACGGACATTGTAAATGGACTATTCATATTGATGGTATTTGTAAAAAGGTATCGAAACAGATAAGTGTTTTGCGTAAACTTAAATATATATTAGATCGCCATACTTTATATAGAATATATAATTCGTATATTATACCATTATTAGAATATTGTTGTGAGGTATGGGATGGGTGTAGTCTCGGTGACTCAGATAAACTAGAAAAACTTCAACTAGAAGCTGCACGTGTGATTACAGGATTACCATCTTACACTAGTATACAGTCATTATATTCTGAAAGTGGTTTAGAACCTCTTGCTATTAGACGCTCTGGGCGAAAATTGCAGCTTTTTTTATAAAATTAAACATAAATTATCTCCAAATTACCTAACATCACTTCTTCCGCCTTTAGTATCAGAAAACTCTCAATATAACCTTAGAAATGCCAATAATTACTCGTTACCAAATTACCGTTTACATCTTACTAATTCATCTTTCTTTCCCTCTACTATCCAACTATGGAATCATTTAGAAAACGAAATCCGACAAAGTGTTACGTACTCGACCTTTAAACATTCTCTTTTTACAGACACAAAAGTTCCCTTCTACTATCAAATTGGTGACAGAAAGCAGAACATTATGCATGCAAGATTAAGAAACAGATCTAGTACTCTAAACAACGATTTATTTCATGCAAATTTGATTAATTTCAAACACTGCCAATGTGGACACCCTGTTGAAGATGCATATCATTTCTTTTTTTAATGTAATAATTACTCTGTTCAGCGTTTGCAACTGTTTCGTGATCTAAATTATTTCATCCCTCTAGACCTGCAACTTCTGCTATTCGGAAAAAATGAACTTTCTCATCAAGAAAATGTAACTATATGCCAATCAACCCAACTATTTATTAAAAATACAAATAGATTTTAAAAATATCTTTATTGGAAATTAATGTACATTGTATTTTTGTCTTTGCGGACTCGGGTGACATTCGGGTGTGTGTGAAATGTTATAAATGAAGGACCAGAAAAGAAAAGGAGGAAGACACCACTGGCATGGATTATCATAGACATTAGACAAGTTTGAACGAAAGGAAAGTCGAATTGTGTACCAAAGTGATTGTTGCCCGAGTCCGCTTAGGTCTACCACAAAATTATTAGTCTTTATCCCATATATATAAGATTATTTGTATAAATATCTTATAAAATTTCTCTCTGTCTCTCTCTCATCTTTCCCCCTCCAACTCCCCCTCTCTTCCCCTTTCTCTCCGTCACTCTCTCCGTCTCCCTCCCCTTCTGTCTCTCTCTCTCTCTCTCTCTCTCTCTCTCTCTCTCTCTCTCTTTCTCTCTATTTCTTATAAAATTAGATTGTAAATATGTAAATAAAACTGTCATCATGTGAATTTTCTCTCAATGTAAAATTGTATCGGGAGAGGGCTTAATATAAGTTGGAAAACTTGTGCCCAATCCCTTTGTAACAAATTGTAAATTACAAATAAAATATGTTTAAATCGAAGTCTGGTTTCATCTTTTTATTAATATTTTTATTTTAGTTATTTAATTAATTTTTTTTTGATTTTTTTTGTTTTGTTTTTGTTAACATATTCTTTTTAAAATTCTTTTCCCGTGATAATTTTCCCAACAGTATAATAAGAGAAATATGTCCCCCTTTTAAATTATATTTTTTTGTAAATGTTCAAATTCTTCTGATTGTGATTTCTAGTGTTTTGTGAATATCAAAAGACATTGATTTCCTACAAAACACGCACAAAACACGCAATCATGTGCTGGTGTGGATGTATACCAATATAAATACATTTATCGTTGTAAGAGCTTCAGCTAAATCTGAACAAAAGTTGAAAACATAAAACGACATACAATCTTCCATTGTTCTACCTTGGTATTCACTGATCTTAGAGTTTTGATACAGATCTTTTGATGATAATGTGATATGATTGCAACAAGTCATATCAACACAAGGTTATAATAATGTTATATTGATATTATCAGTATTTTTTTATTTTATTTTTTATGGAGAACAACTTATGTCCATATTGTTATGACGCTGAATGTGCATTGTTTATAACGAAAATATAGCAGGGCAATAAATTATTTACCCAATCTTTTAACTCATATTCACATAAACAACATTAATCATTGAAATATATGAAGTTTGGGAGTCACTTTCACATGAAATTAAAACCATAAAAGACAAGCAACGTGACACCTCACTGCCGGATTTTACAGCAGACCGATGTGAACGCGTCCACTTTTTATCTCACAAACATACAAGTCACTTCCAATGCTTGTCAATCTGCTTAAATGTCATAGTGCATTTTCTTCTTTTAAGGCCGGTTTTAAGTATCGGGGCGGTCTGGATGTATGCCTTAGTTAACTAATAATCTACCTCGCTTTAGTATTTTTATTGCGACTGTTTCAATATACGTTTCACGAAAAAACAATCCTCTTCCTAATCTGATTTCTGACAATGACGTTTTAGTGTTGCTTTAGTATGTGACTAAATGTAACCATTTCGTATGTTTATGATGCCTTCTACAGACCCGGCTTTTTCTTTGCGTGTTGACTTGCTAATCCTGTCTTTGTGTGTTGAGTTGTATATCCTGTCTTTGCGTGTTGAGTTGTATATCCTGTCTTTGTGTGTTGAGTTACGTATCCTGTCTTTGCGTGTTGACTTGCTAATCCTGTCTTTGTGTGTTGACTTGCTAATCCTGTCTTTGTGTGTTGAGTTGTATATCCTGTCTTTGTGTGTTGAGTTATATATCCTGTCTTTGCGTGTTGACTTGCTAATCCTGTCTTTGTGTGTTGACTTGCTAATCCTGTCTTTGTGTGTTGAGTTGTATATCCTGTCTTTGTGTGTTGAGTTGTATATCCTGTCTTTGCGTGTTGACTTGCTAATCCTGTCTTTGTGTGTTGAGTTGTATATCCTGTCTTTGTGTGTTGAGTTACGTATCCTGTCTTTGTGTGCTGGGTTGTATATCCTGTCTTTGTGTGTTGAGTTGTATATCCTGTCTTTGTGTGTTGAGTTATATATCCTGTCTTTGTGTGTTGAGTTACGTATCCTGTCTTTGTGTGTTGAGTTATATATCCTGTCTTTGCGTGTTGACTTGCTAATCCTGTCTTTGTGTGTTGAGTTGTATATCCTGTCTTTGTGTGTTGAGTTGTATATCCTGTCTTTGTGTGTTGAGTTACGTATCGTGTCTTTGTGTGTTGAGTTACGTATCCTGTCTTTGTGTGTTGAGTTGTATATCCTGTCTTTGTGTGTTGAGTTGTATATCCTGTCTTTGTGTGTTGAGTTACGTATCGTGTCTTTGTGTGTTGAGTTACGTATCCTGTCTTTGTGTGTTGAGTTGTATATTCCTGTCTTTGTGTGTTGAGTTGTATATCCTGTCTTTGTGTGTTGAGTTACGTATCCTGTCTTTGTGTGTTGAGTTACGTATCCTGTCTTTGTGTGTTGAGTTGTATATCCTGTCTTTGTGTGTTGAGTTACGTATCCTGTCTTTGTGTGTTGAGTTGTATATCCTGTCTTTGTGTGTTGAGTTGTATATCCTGTCTTTGTGTGTTGAGTTGTATATCCTGTCTTTGTGTGTTGAGTTGTATATCCTGTCTTTGTGTGTTGAGTTACGTATCCTGTCTTTGTGTGTTGAGTTGTATATCCTGTCTTTGTGTGTTGAGTTGTATATCCTGTCTTTGTGTGTTGAGTTACGTATCCTGTCTTTGTGTGTTGAGTTGTATATCCTGTCTTTGTGTGTTGAGTTGTATATCCTGTCTTTGTGTGTTGAGTTACGTATCCTGTCTTTGTGTGTTGAGTTACGTATCCTGTCTTTGTGTGTTGAGTTGTATATCCTGTCTTTGTGTGTTGAGTTATATATCCTGTCTTTGTGTGTTGAGTTGTATATCCTGTCTTTGTGTGTTGAGTTACGTATCGTGTCTTTGTGTGTTGAGCTACGTATCCTGTCTTGGTGTGTTGAGTTGTATATCCTGTCTTTGTGTGTTGAGTTGTATATCCTGTCTTTGTGTGTTGAGTTGTATATCCTGTCTTTGTGTGTTGAGTTGTATATCCTGTCTTTGTGTGTTGAGTTGTATATCCTGTCTTTGTGTGTTGAGTTGTATATCCTGTCTTTGTGTGTTGAGTTGTATATCCTGTCTTTGTGTGTTGAGTTGTATATCCTGTCTTTGTGTGTTGAGTTGTATATCCTGTCTTTGTGTGTTGAGTTGTGTATCCTGTCTTTGTGTGTTGAGTTGTATATCCTGTCTTTGTGTGTTGAGTTTTGTATCCTGTCTTTGTGTGTTGAGTTGTATATCATGTCCTTGTGTGTTGAGTTGTATATCCTGTCTTTGTGTGTTGAGTTGTATATCCTGTCTTTGTGTGTTGAGTTACGTATCCTGTCTTTGTGTGTTGAGTTGTATATCCTGTCTTTGTGTGTTGAGTTGTATATCCTGTCTTTGTGTGTTGAGTTGTATATCCTGTCTTTGTGTGTTGAGTTGTATATCCTGTCTTTGTGTGTTGAGTTGTATATCCTGTCTTTGTGTGTTAAGTTGTATATCCTGTCTTTGTGTGTTGAGTTGTGTATCCTGTCTTTGTGTGTTGAGTTGTATATCCTGTCTTTGTGTGTTGAGTTGTATATCCTGTCTCTGTGTGTTGAGTTGTATATCATGACTTTGCGTGTTGAGTTACATATCCTGTCTTTGCGTGTTGAGTTGTATATCCTGTCTTTGTGTGTTGAGTTACGTATCCTGTCTTTGTGTGTTGAGTTGTATATCCTGTCTTTGTGTTGAGTTGTGTATCCTGTCTTTGTGTGTTGAGTTGTATATCCTGTCTTTGTGTTGAGTTGTATATCCTGTCTTTGTGTGTTGAGTTGTATATCCTGTCTTTGTGTGTTGAGTTGTATATCCTGTCTTTGTGTGTTGAGTTGTATATCCTGTCTTTGTGTGTTGAGTTGTATATCTTGTCTTTGTGTGTTGAGTTACGTATCCTGTCCTTGTGTGTTGAGTTACGTATCCTGTCTTTGCGTGTTGAGTTGTATATCCTGTCTTTGTGTGTTGAGTTGTATTTCATGTCTTTGTGTGTGGAGTTGTATATCCTGTCTTTGTGTGTTGAGTTGTATATCCTGTCTTTGTGTGTTGAGTTGTATATCCTGTCTTTGTGTGTTGAGTTTTGTATCCTGTCTTTGTGTGTTGAGTTGTATATCCTGTCTTTGTGTGTTGAGTTGTATATCCTGTTTTGCGTGTTGAGTTACGTATCCTGTCTTTGTGTGTTAAGTTGTATATCCTGTCTTTGTGTGTTGAGTTGTATATCCTGTCTTTGTGTGTTGAGTTGTATATCCTGTCTTTATGTGTTGAGTTACGTATCCTGTCTTTGTGTGTTGAGTATCGTATCTTGTCTTTGTGTGTTGAGTTGTATATCCTGTCTTTGTGTGTTGAGTTGTATTTCATGTCTTTGTGTGTTGAGTTGTATATCATGTCTTTGCGTGTTGAGTTGTATATCCTGTCTTTGCGTATTGAATTGTGTAGTCTTTTCGTGGTGAGTTGCATATCTTGTCTTTTTGTGTTGATTTGCGTGTCATAAATTTGCGTGTTGAGTGCCTAATCCTGATAGTAATAAAGGATACTATTATCTTGAACAAGTTTTAGTTTCGGTGTTTTCGGGTTAAGGTCACTGTTGCTATTTTTAGCAAGATCCAGTATCCGGTTAAGCAATACCTAGTATGCCAATCCGATGTTATTTTGTTTTGCCTTATCAATAAGCATTCATTTGTAAGAAAGCACAAAAAAGGGGGAATATAAATGTATTCATAAAATACTCTAAATATACCAAAGTAAAAAGATATAAAATAATATAGAAACCTATTGAAAACTATTTAACTATAGAAAGAAGACCATGTATTCTTGAGGCTAGAATGCATTCTGCTTCACTGACGACACCCGTCGTGTAAATCTAGGGTAAATACAGATAACGTAACGTTCTTATAGTGAGAACTAGGGTGCAGATAACGAAAAGATGAAATTGCATAAAAAAAACTTGCTTTACTAAGCAACACGTTATTCTAACATAAACACGTGTTATTATTACTTCTGAATATAGTTTTCATTGACGTTATTTAATTTGATTTACGTTTTACGATGGGTATCTTGTTTTATAAATGGTATACAGTTTAGATATATCATAGCGTCATTTAATAGGATTATGTAGGAAATGTCAGATACCATATCAGAAAGTGATTAAGGTTTGGTATCGTTTCAGCACATTAGGTTCGTTTAAGGACGGTATCAACACACATTGACACCACTGACATTATGGTTAAGTTAGAAGCTCTGGAAAATGATAACATGTTACAATAGTAGATACAATATCTAGTGACAACAAACGAAAAATACCGAAAGACAAATCAAAGGCAAACAAAGGCTGCAAGCGGAACGTTCACACGAACAATCCCAGAAATACTGGAAAACCCCGAGGTGTTCCGAAAGTGAACACTTCCCCGTAATTATTTCTGCTGTTAAATCTCGAGAGGTAAAGAACACATAAATATGCAAATGTGTTATTTAATATGCATGATTGATTTTCCATTTTAAAGAGAAACAATACCTTTTATGATTAATAGTTTGTCACTTCAATATAAAGATTTGTCCGTGGGGAAATTTTATTTGAATTGTTTAATTCACTTAAACATGATTTACTGTAGAAATTAATATTGTTTATGCATGTGTGTATCATTTACATTATATTGCATTTTCACATTTAACAGAAAACTGGTTTATAGTTCTAGACTCTACTCGAAGTCTCCTAGTTAATACCATACTGGGAATTGGTCTGCTTATAAGTTTGAGTGCTTCAGAGATATTGAATTCGTTTAGCTTTTAATGACAGTATCGAGATCATTTGATGATATAACAACGAACAAGATCAACAAATATTTAAGAGAAGCGACATCTTGTTTAAAACAAGGTTTATATCGCGTTTTCTTAAAGAGGAACGTCCCATATACTGTAAATGTTACATTGCAGGATGCACTCAAAGTTATGCGTGTAACCAAAATAAATCAGATGTGCGATATATTTAATTGCCGCAACCAAAGTTCTTTCCTTAGATACCAAGGAACAGAAATTGCAACAATTGCAACCAAAATTTATAGGAATGTATCAATCGCGGAAATCGTTAAAATGATATTACCACTAAAATATGAACATTTACAGTACCTTGTTCACGGTATACAGTCACTTAGAATATAATGTCAATTTGTTTGTAGAGATACTGAGTTAAGTAAGGACCGCAAGTCTTGGTGTAATGCTGCAGAAATGTTTATTAGCAACACAAGATATCATGACACGTGGCAAAGCGGGCTATCACGTGACATTGGCCTTAAAGCACGCGGGTTGGAATCCCAGTTACGTATAGTGCTTGGCAATTACTCCATTTCCATTTTGTTTAACGTTTCCAGACTTGTTTCTCAGAAACTGCTAATCACACCCTAATGAACCCAACTTGGACGGTTGCAGAAGCACTGTTTCTTTCTATAATGTCATATATTCTAACACTCAATTATTGGCCTCTGATTGGTCGAAGCTTAACATTATCCGATTTTGACCAAATCCGGTATTTATGTGAGAGAGGATAGTTATCGAGATGTTAATTGGTTCCCATTGCAATCATAACTTGATCTTATTAAAATAGTTGTTTCCTGATATAGTCTGAATATCACTGATGCTATCATGAACAAATTATCTCATGAATTTCTGGACATGCACTATGTACTATAATTCTACCTTGTTAGAGATACAAAACATAGCGTCAGAACTTTCATTTAAAATTGGATGTATATATACATTGATTCAGAAATTGTCCTCACACAGGAGGAGACCAATACGCAATTTAAATAGATTTAAAACAATCTCACTGTCACCCGTGAATTGTTTTTTTACTAAATTAGCTTATTTATATATTTCATGATATTTAAGGATATATGTAACATAAAAACAAATAATACCGACATCATAACGAAAACGTAATTTGAACTGCAAATTAAAAACCACCGAGAACCTTGATATTATAAGGGGAATAAGACCAGGTGGTCAAGTATGGCGAACGTCTTCTGCTTCATCGACGACATCCGTAATACAAATGTAGGTCAAATCCGGATTATCACTCTCAAGATGAGACAAATGGGAGGGTGGTGACACCAGCCTGCATCCCTTGGAACTTTGTTTTAGTTAATGTTTCCGACAGAAATCGATATTGGTCACAGAAATTAGAATAGGTTCGAAAATATAGAATCAACGGAGACATTAAAACATTCTAGATAGGGTAAGCAAGGACGTTACTATCCAGAAATGGAAATTTAAAGGTGGGGAAATTGAAATCATTACGATTATCTTACAGTTTAGTTGTAAGCTATTAATACTGGTTACGGTGTTGGTAAAGATCGAGGTAAGAACGTTACTATCCAGAAATGGAAATTTAAAGATGGGGAAATTGAAATCATTACGATTATCATACAGTTTGGTTGTAAGCTATCAATACTGGTTACGCTGTTGGTAAAGATCGAGATAAGGACGTTACTATCCAGAAATGGAAATTAAAAGATGGGGAAATTGAAATCATTACGATTATCATACAGTTTAGTTGTAAGCTATTAATACTGGTTACGCTATTGGTAAGGATCGAGGAAAACGGCTGATGTTGAATGTTACAGTGGCCTTTATTTCAAGTTCTACAGTGTATTTCCGATCGATATCATCAATAACTTTTTGATAAAGATAACTGACAATATACCAATATGTTAAAATGAAGGACATTGCAAGGTCTGTGCTACCTGTTCTGAAAAGCTCTTCTGTATAATCATCCTCGTATGAAAATAAAAGCAGGTTGGCCAACATAGGGACTGAGTTGGTTGTTTACCAAATTTCACAAAATATGTTGTTGGGTCACATTCACACCTTATAAAAGATTAGCAAACTGTTCAAAATGCCGTAATCAATTAACAAAAAAAAAATTGTTTTATGATGATTCCTCCTTTTTGTGTGTTTGTTTATTTTTATCGCGTTTTATTTTTCTCTCTCCGTTGTTGTTTTTTGTTTTTTGTTGTTTTCTTTTATCGCGTTTTATGTTGTTTTTTTTTTTTTTTTTTTGTTGTTTTTTTATCGCGTCTTGTTCTTCTTTCTCCGTGACAAGATGTTGAATCCTAAACAATTTCTAAAGGAATAAATTTATTGTTTACTTCCGATTTTTTTCTCTAATTAGATCCCAATAGCATCGGTTAATCTATTAATCTATAACACGAAGACCTACTGGTCTTACTTTAATCGCTATACCACTGACGAAGTCCGTTAATACAAAAATACTGAGTAGACTTTCTAATCATTAAAGAAACAACTAAGAGAATTCGAAATCAGAAACAACTTTTCGTCAAGGACAGACGGGTTAGTTTTGCTGGCATGCACGATTCCGATGTTATTGTCGGGCAGTGTATCACCAAACCGCAGCTCCAAGATAGTGAGAATTCCATGCGAAAGTCGGCCGATATCAGAAATTCCGGTGTGCCCCCCCCCCCCCCCCCCCCCCCCCCCCCCTTAACTTTTCCCTTTTCCGTATTGCAAAGCACCCCCATCCAATCCCATCCACAGACGTGTATATTGTGTTTCAAGTTGTTAAATGCAAGAATAATACGACCATCATTGCATTCCTAACAACCCACATTTTCGAAATAGCACTTGTTCCGCTAGTTTTAGGTGAGCACAAAAAGAATTCCCGCGAATTACATGACGTAACTCTAGTGGTTTGATATGGCGCTGTAATAATGTCTATGACATTACTTACCTACAAAACAAATCAAGCATCTTAATTGTTTCTCTACTTACAGTCGCCAGATCCGTAATTACGCATTGTTGTTCCTCTACTTCTATGTCATTAAGGGGCTATGCTACGTTGCATGTTACCTCCGATTAGAGAAAGAGTAACCTTTCTTACGTTTTTTTTTTTCTTTTTTCTTTCTTTTTCTTTTCTTTTTATTTCCATTGAGCTCTGTTTAAAGGAGCTGAGTATTGCAAAAGTGTATTACATCCTTCAGATGTGACACAACATGAACTATTCATCAGAACCTCTTGTTGTGTACAAGGTGATTATACATGTATATGCTTCCCTGTGAACAGTCAAAATCAGTTTGAAACGAAGTCATATTGTAGCAGCTGGTGACCACCTAAACAACTTACGGTAGGCGATTACATGCATTTTGGAACAATAGGCATAAAGTGTTTTTTCGAGTAGGGCACTACCAGGACAGCCAGTTATATCCATTAACTGTGAATTACAAAACGCCCCGATAAGGGATCGAACCACACACCTCAGGTCTCCACCGGAGGTTAAGTATTGCCGCTCTAGTTATGTGATGACATTTTGAACTTTTCACCTCGCTCGGTGTACACGTGATCACATAGCACTATGTTTTTAATGTCCAAATGATAGCATCGCTTAGGTTTTACAATATAATGATATTGGTAGGAGATTTAGGGGTTGTTTTACGTCGACCAATTCAATTTCATTCTAAAATTTCGCACTGTATAGTGCATTCTGATTTGGTGTAAATTGAATTGAATTCAAACAAATTCAATTCGGCTTGATTGAGAGTCGATGTATTTGATTTAAAGAGTAAAAACCGCAAAGAAAATGAAGCATTGAAAATTGACAATGGGGACCTGCGAATTCCCGTACGTAGTTGTTTTTACGATTGGCATGTGTTAAGTATGATTTTATCCGAGTTAAAGAATTGTGACCGTCACTCCAAATACATTCACGCGAGTTCAACCGAACTACATCATTAATTGACTCGAAAATGAAAAATTGCATACGATTCAATTGATCTGTCAACCGTATTGCATTCATATTTACAATAAATACAACCCAACGTATGTTCATGAAGACGATATCCGCCGATGATGTGGCAAATCGAACGTAAATTTTGAATTTCAACATCTCAAGCAAAGGCTATGACATGAATACCGTAGCACGCCTCCACATTATTCAGACGAAATGGCAAACCAGAACTGACTACAATGTTAAATGGCAGAATAAAAAAGAAACGATTGCTGTTAACATTCACTGGGTTCATTGGCCTGTATACAATCCTTTGTAGTGTGGAATGACATATGGCTTTCTACCGCCGAAGTCATACGAAACGCTATCACGGATGTTACAATGACTTCTGGCATATCAGACTTTGCAATGTATTAAAACTTATACTCAGAATCATGTAATTTTAAATATGTATTGCAATAAGCTATCGATATATATTGAATAAATCTGTATTACCAAAAATTAAACATAACATAAGATTTAGAAAATACACCTCCTAAATCCAAATATACTAAGAAACATATTGTGTATCCCCTTCATAAGAAGTAAACTCTTTCTGCCTAATAAATGTTGAACCCCATATAACAATGATGGAACAAAGGACTGCAAACATCTGGATTTTGCTATCACAAATTGGTAGATAGCGGCAATATATTTCCGGGAAATGACGAAGTGCTGTATTTATTAACAATTTCGTAGATATTTATTTTCGACACTACACTGATATGCTTATATCACCAAAATCAACCACACGCGAATATTTGTCGTTTTAAAGTAATACTCAGTTGTGGACTTACATGTCCAAAAAGTAAAATGCAGCAGGTCGATTTAATTTCGAGTTTGTATGTGATTTAAAGTATTGCATTGCATACCATGTTTACATACAGTACTGGGGTATTCATGCTTTTTTGAGTGCTTAATATTCAAGGTACATGTATAAAATTTATACTTTTGGGAACATTTTTATTAATATTCCAATGGGAAAAGGTATGCTGTGTTCTATCAGCATTGCTAGGTTTATGTGTTATTCTATGTAAGCTTTGCTAGGTTTCACGCCTTTGTTCTTTGCCGTTAAAACAATCTGATATGCATAAAAAGAGCGAAATCCCATTTTAAATTATTCTGCTGGAACGTGTGCAACAACCGCGCCTGACCCCCTATGGTGTGAGCTGTAGATACACTGTTTTATGTAAGCTGAGCTGTGATTTCCCTGGTGGATAAGGGTAGGAGCTTTTAATTGAAGCTGTTATGTGTATAACACTTTGGATCGCTGTGATTTGATTTTTACCCCTAGCTGAATATGTGTGTACGTGTTGGTCATGTTTTGGTTAGGAGTCGTCCGTACGAGCCGTGTACGACTCCCAGTGGTGCTATCCACGCCATTTATGGCAGTTTTCAGAAAAGTTATCATGGAGTAGACTGTGGATAAGGTCTACGGCGTTTCTCTTACAATGATAAATTGCTGAAACATCTTCACGTTCATTTCTTTGCATATATATAGCGCAGTGCCTATCGATTCTGGCGGGTTCTTTATACACGTTCCAACATATTGATCATGAGGAAAACTTCAATAGTTTAAATTGGATAAAATCGTTTCAGTTCTGATTACAAGAAAATTCCAGCAATTCACAATATATGCTGAAAATTTTAAAATAGTGAAGGAAAAGTATGGATTGAAATCTGACTATAATCCTAGGCCTGCAGACATTTTGGTTACAACTTAATGGGCGAGTCCTCATCCAGCGCTTTGATTTATTTAGCTCCAAGGTAATTTCTTCCCACGGTGTATTATTTTCTTGGCATCTGTGCAAATGTAACACTAAGTACACCGCACAAAGTCCTCACCTCTCTGAAAATGTCACTGTATCATATTCCCAGCTTGTGATTTTTTGCTCAGATTTGTAAGGAGATTTGGAATTTAATGATTAAGCCGAGATACTTTAAAATTGCTATTGTGTTTAAGGAAAATCCCAACACGATACGATTCTGTTTGCTTTCTTTGGTATTTTGTCACATACTATATACCCTCACTGTCTAATTGGATCGACTCTTTCATAATTTGCTGCTGTTGCGCAATTTGGTTATGCCAATCATTAGGCATGACTACGGAAGTATGGCGGGCTTCCTCTACTAATAACTAAACGCAAATGACGAACTCAAAGAAACGTCCTGGAAGGAGATAACCCAACACCAACCAAAAGTATCTAGAATGCTTTATACTTCCCTGCAAATCTAAGGAGTTTAAGCTGTGCAGTAATTTCTCTCTCTCTCTCTCTCTCTCTCTCTCTCTCTCTCTCTCTCTCTCTCTCTGTCTCTGTCTCTCTCTTTTTTTTTTTTTTTTTAAACAGAAAAGTAAAGACGGCAAAATAAAGATGGTCATGTCAGTATGAAATTAATGTGCAAAATTGATTAAATTGAATAATTATTAAAAAAAAATGGACAATGCACCAAGAAGTAGCCGATATTTTTGGATAAGCTACTTTCAGCTGCTACAGTTGTATGTATAACTGTTCTTAAAGTATGCGTAACAACTATGAAGATGTTTTTGTGGTCATGAATTCGGGATTGAAAAAGATTGCACTAGAGACGAATAAAATACTAGCGGCTTTCAATACAAGTTGGGAGTTAGATATCGAAGAACAAAAATGTTTCGAACTTCCATGATTCGGAAGTGATGTTGAGTGTTGAGACATATATATATACATAATGTAGAAGGCGACGGCGGAAACTCAATAGGTCGAAAGAATTGCCGTAATCTGGATGTAGAGGTGAGATAGCACTTCAGATTCGGCCATGGTTTAAATACGGAAACTAACACTGACATAGCGGTGGCCTGATATTGACCATATAGTTACATGTAGGGCTGGACAGTCATCCCCTAGTCATACTAAATGCATTGTACATGTGTATGCGGTCAGTCGTACATTCTATTTAGCTCTATCAAGAAAACAAACGGTCTTCACAGCAGGGATTCTAACATAAATAGAAAATACGCACGAAAAATAGTGACATATTACATAATTTATCATTGGTTATTGTCCGTATAAAACAAAAGGTCCAGTTGGCATGTTAACTCTTTTGACCTAACATCAGGGCTTTTTCTCACTTGTTTGGGAAAGGGGCATTTTTGTCTCATTTTGGGATGAAAATTGATGAATTGGGAAAGATTTCTTCATGAGTAAACTGCAAATTTTGGGAATTTGGCTTAAATATGAAATAATTTCAATTGGGAATGGGTCCCATTAATGGCCCAAAAAAGCCCCAAGAAAAAGCTCTGAACATATAACATGGAAATGTTCAGTGCATACTAACAAAGAGGGAAAACATTTTTCTAGATTACATGTTTATAAAAAACGAATATGAGAGGAATTATTTGAAAAAATATTTCTGCACACTATTTTTTATTTAATCATCAAATCAATTTTTAAATTTTTCATATTTTTCACTTCATTCTTCAAATAAGGAGCAAAATTAAGTATAAATTGTATATGAGTGGGTTATAAAAACATTATTCAGTTTAATAGTGACAAATCTAGTGTTAGTGTAGTGTATTCATCGTTATCATGACATATTCAGTGTTAACTTGACATATTTCGTGTTATATTGAAATAGTGGTTTAGTGACGTAGTGTTATAGTGACTCATTCAGTGTTATATTGACATATTCATTGTTACATTATTTATAATGACATATTCGGTGTTATGGTGACATTGTGTTATAGTGACATATTCAGTGTTATAGTAACACATTAAGTGTTATAGTGACATATTCAGTGTTATAGTAAGACATTAAGTGTTATAGTGACATATTCAGTGTTATAGTGACATTTTCAGTGTTATAGTGACATATTCAGTATTATAGTGACATTTTCAGTATTATAGTGACATTGTGTTATAGTGACATTTTCAGTGTTATAGTGACACATTCAGTATTATAGTGACACATTAAGTGTTATAGTGACATATTCAGTGTTATAGTGACATTTTCAGTGTTATAGTGACATATTCAGTATTATAGTGACATTTTCAGTATTATAGTGACATTGTGTTATAGTGACATTTTCAGTGTTATAGTGACACATTCAGTATTATAGTGACACATTAAGTGTTATAGTGATATATTCAGTGTTATAGTGACATTTTCAGTGTTATAGTGACATTTTCAGTGTTATAGTGACATTTTCAGTGTTATAGTGACATATTCAGTGTTATAGTGACATATTCAGTGTTATAGTGACACCTTCAGTGTTATAGTGATATATTCAGTGTTATAGTGACATATTCAGTGTTATAGTGACATTTTCAATGTTATAGTGACACATTCAGTATTATAGTGACATATTCAGTGTTATAGTGACATTTTCAGTGACATAGTATTATAGTGACATATTCAGTGTTATAGTGACACATTCAGTATTATAGTGACATTTTCAGTGTTATAGTGACATAGTATTAGAGTGACATATTCAGTGTTATAGTGACATATTCAGTGTTATAGTGACATATTCAGTGTTATAGTGACATAGTATTATAGTGAAATATTCAGTGTTATAGTGACATATTCAATGTTATAGTGACATTTGTCTAGCATTGACACTATAGTCTGTTTGAGAGCTCTTGCATTGATGTACGTTTAAACGCCATCCAACACGCGCTACACTTATCAGCGTATTAATACAACACAAACCGGAACTACAATATCCAGAATAATTAAGATTATCGACTAATTATTTCGTCTACGTTGATAATAAAATGATTAACAAAATTGAGTTTTTTTAAAAAGTTCCATGAACTATTTTGTTTGCCAAAAAGCACGCAACCATGTTCCGGCTGTTCCAACGACTGACACAAATCTGCTGACTGTCGGTAAGGCGGGACTTATGAATTTTAAATATGAATTTTAGCAATTAAAAAAGTAAAAAAAAAAGTAAAAGGAAAGTAAATATAAGCGTTGAACTGTTTTTGTATGATATTTATGATCTATTTGAATGCCAGAACTTTGCAAGCAAACAAATCATAATGTGCTAACGCACATTATGTTGTTTGCTTGCAAAGCTCTGGCATTCAAATAGATCATAAATATCATACAAAAACAGTTCAATGCTTAAATAGTGACATTTTCAGTGTTATAGTGACATTTTCAGTGTTGTAGTGACATATTCAGTGTTATAGTGACATTTTCAGTGTAATAGTGACATATTCAGTGTTATAGTGGCATATTCAGTGTTATAGTGACATTTTCAGTGTTATAGTGACATATTCGGTGTTATAGTGACATATTCAGCGTTATAGTGACATTGTGTTATAGTGACATATTCAGTGTTATAGTGACATGTTCAGTGTTATAGTGACATGTTCAGTGTTATAGTGACACATTCAGTGTTATATAGTGACATATTCAGTGTTATAGTGACATGTTCAGTGTTATAGTGACATATTCAGTGTTATAGTGACATATTCAGTGTTATAGTGACATTGTGCTATAGTGACATTTTCAGTGTTATAGTGACATATTCAGTGTTATAGTGACATATTCAGTGTTATAGTGACATATTCAGTGTTATAGTGACATATTCAGTGTTATAGTGACATATTTGCACAAATATAATAGATCTTCGCCGGCTTATTTCTACTTGGCTGGTCCAGGAAAAAGTCGAAAACTATCACCTAATTTAAAGACATGTTGTCACAATTCAACCCAAAAATTAACATAACATCTTATAATTACTTTTGAATAACACATTTTAGAAAATAATATATCGTGAACGCATTACTTATATCAAGATAACCTTTAAGCAAGCACGGTAAATCGATGAATAATTTGGATTATGAGCTTGACCGAAAACTGGCCATGGATTACCTGTGGCTGCACAAGTACAGGTGTAAACATCGGCGGCAATCACGAGACTGATTAGTGCGCCCCCTACATTATTTACAAACCATCGATCTTCTGACTTTAAAGAACAATTCTCCTCTTGATATGATTTCGCGCCCTTTATTTGAATAATTAATAGGTTTCCTTTGTAGCCATTTCTGGAACCAAGCGTATGCAGACAATTGTTTTTATATAAGCAAACTGAGTGACCCATGTCACGCGATGCTATTTAACGCTTCGTGGGATGTTTATGTCAAGGGAGTCATATCAATACTTACCTTTAATAATGAAAGGTTGGAAATTTATGAGAGCGTGTGAATCAAACATTAAAAAAACCAACAGGTCATTTGTTCTTTTAAGTCTTGTATCTACCCTTCCATTTTCAACTCCTAGCCGCCTTGCTCACTTGACTTAACCACAATGGGCGGGAATTTCTTGTAAGGGAGTTTTAGGTGTAGGATAAGGATAGCAAGGGCTACCAAACACAGCGATTTGAAAGACAAAATACAAGAATATGAGAGCGAAAATCAATTCAGAATTAAGTTTTCTTTCTAATGTTTGTATTCCCTGTTTTTATTGTACTATCCTCTGTTGTTATTGTAGTATTCCCTGTTTTTATTGTAGTATTCCCTGTTGTTATTGTAGTATTCCCTGTTTTTATTGTAGTATTCCCTGTTGTTATTGTAGTATTCCCTGTTTTTATTGTAGTATTCCCTGTTGTTATTGTAGTATTCTCTGTTGTTATTGTAGTATTCCCTGTTTTTATTGTAGTATTCCCTGTTGTTATTGTAGTATTCCCTGTTGTTATTGTAGTATTCTCTGTTGTTATTGTAGTATTCCCTGTTTTTATTGTAGTATTCCCTGTTGTTATTGTAGTATTCCCTGTTGTTATTGTAGTATTCTCTGTTGTTATTGTAGTATTATCTGTTGTTATTGTATTCTCTGTTGTTATTGTAGTATTCCCTGTTTTTATTGTAGTATTCCCTGTTTTTATTGTAGTATTCCCTGTTGTTATTGTAGTATTCTCTGTTGTTATTGTAGTATTCCCTGTTTTTATTGTAGTATTCCCTGTTGTTATTGTAGTATTCCCTGTTGTTATTGTAGTATTCTCTGTTGTTATTGTAGTATTCCCTGTTGTTATTGTAGTGTTCCCTGTTGTTATTGTAGTATTCCCTGTTGTTATTGTAGTATTATCTGTTGTTATTGTAGTATTCCTCTGTTGTTATTGTAGTATTCCCTGTTGTTATTGTAGTATTATCTGTTGTTATTGTAGTATTATCTGTTGTTATTGTAGTATTCCCTGTTGTTATTATAGTTTTATCTGTTGTTATTGTAGTATTCCCTGTTGTTATTGTAGTATTCCCTGTTGTTTTGTAGTATTACCTGTTGTTATTGTAGTATTCTCTGATGTTATTGTAGTATTCCCTGTTGTTATTGTAGTATTATCTGATGTTATTGTAGTATTCCCTGTTGTTATTGTAGTATTATCTGTTGTTATTGTAGTATTCCCTGTTGTTATTGTAGTATTCCCTGTTGTTATTGTAGTATTCCCTATTGTTATTGTAGTATTCCCTGTTGTTATTGTAGTATTCCCTGTTGTTATTGTAGTATTCCCTGTTGTTATTGTAGTATTCCCTGTTGTTATTGTAGTATTCCCTGTTGTTATTGTAGTATTATCTGTTTTTATTGTAGTATTCTCTGTTGTTATTGTAGTATTCTCTGTTGTATTGTAGTATTCCCTTGTTGTTATTGTAGTATTATCTATTGTTATTGTAGTATTCCCTGTTGTTATTGTAGTATTCCCTGTTGTTATTGTAGTATTCCCTGTTGTTATTGTAGTAATCCTTGTTGTTATTGTAGTATTCCCTGTTGTTATTGTAGTATTCTCTGTTGTTATTGTAGTATTCTCTGTTGTTATTGTAGTATTCCCTGTTGTAATAGTAAATTAAATCACGATTAAGAGAATACACACGTGCGATCTCTAACACGAGCATGAAATATGAAGGAAAGGATTTCCAAAGAAGCTATAGCAAAATACATGGATGTTAAGGCCATCTTTTCCGACAGGTCTTACTTTTTTTGTTCACAGATTAAAAACTTGCGTAGTTACAAAGAATTTTGTCATATTTCCTCTCACTAATGACTACAGTAATACACATGGCTTATTGCTATTTGTTTGATATTTTCAAAACTTGAATAAAGACTAATTTAATTCCCACCAAATGAAAAATTAAGGTTTTTTTTTTTATTTTGCAACTGATCGGTCCTGTATTTTTTTTTTTTTTTTTTTTTTCTATAGTCTATGCACAAATACAAACATATTCATATCACTTGTATCTACCATTTTTGTCTCCATCATAACCCGTTGAAAACCTTAACGTTTTGAGAAATAAAATGTAACGCATAACAGCAACTTGTAATTACGAGTGCCAACGTGTCTAAAACCATAATATTTCAACAATTTTTTACCATGTGAGTATTTTTATTAGACTTTGTGGTAATTTCTATTTTTCCATGAAAATTACGTACAGTGAACGAAGATAACATTTTCATGTTGTGTTCAAAACCTTAATTTCAAGAGACCTTTATTCTGCGGAAGGATATCATAGTAAATATTCCTATTAGCTGCAGTATCACTACCAGCCCAAACCAATTACGTAGCATTATCACAGGATAATGATAATGGACTCAGAGGTTCGGAAGTTGATTAGAATAGAAACTGTGCATGTTCTTAGCCAAATCAGGAAATTCCAATGATAGCACTGTTATGAAGCTACCTGATATAAAATACAATTTTATGTTGTGCGAAATCCTTCGTCAAAAATAAGAATACATATTCTCTTAATTTGTAGATTTACATTTCTTTTATATTTTATTCAAGATGATGCATGCATCTACACGTGTTAAAGATTATATCCCTGTACAATGATTGTCTTCTTTTTCATTTATCTTGGCTGGACAGATGAACAAGTATACTTTTGTTTGGTTCAGAAAACCCATGATTCTATGAAGCTATATATCCTTCGGCAGCCTCTCAAAACGATATTCTCATTTGCTTAATTTGTATTCATGGCGGTCTGACATTTAGAGGGTGCTTGTAGTGATACCGAATTCAATCCGTAAAACCACTTCTCACACCCCACTTATCGAATTGGATCCACATCGTTGTTGCCACTATTCGGTAGGTGATAACCAAGCTAGCGGTGCGAAAGATATATAAATATATATATTCTTTAGATTTTGTTCTCTACTTCATTTGTATCTCCCGAGAAAAACATGGGAATCGCTTGGAATATGTTGGCAGGGAAGCCGGACCGAACAGCACCTAATCAACAGTATATTAGGACAAATATGTCTCTTTGATTGCTACGCCTAGATGAGAGTCTTGAGAGGTCATCTCTTTTTAGTACAGTAATTTTACACCTCTATCCCCCACATTACTGGACATTGGCCGCAACTTCTCGGAGCGATGACCTTGGTGGCCGTACAAACAACCTTGGCAGAGGTATGGGATGTGAACTTTCTATGACTATGATAGAAAATAACTCCATCTGCATACCTAGGTTAGGTTTTGTTTTCGTCTTTGCAGCAGCCGTTGTAATGTAAAGACGGTGTTTACAATTGATGTGGCCACTGGCGGGCGCTTTTATAGTGCAATCATCCTGAAATGCTATATTTGTACACGGTAGCATTATATTCAATCTGGACACCCTGTAATGACAATGGCTAGCTAGCGTTTATCGCTAACATGAATCTGAGCATCAGTTTTATAGTTGTTGTTTTTTTTGTTGTTGTTTTTTTTGTAACTTTCAGGACCCAAAACTTAAAAAGGTATGGGGTCATCTGCCCGACCACGTGGGATTTTCCGGCTTTCTCCCATAGTGAGCCCCTCGCGCACTTCAATTCTAGCTGTTGATATTACTTGTTTTGCAAACGTTGTAAAATAACTAAATTTTACGTTACCAACTACCTCCACTGATTTTTCCAACTCTCACAAATAAACTAAAAACAAGTGTTGCCAATTGATGCGTTATAAGAGGGGAACATGTAAAGAGCGAATATAGATCCCAAATATTGCATGAAATGAGAGGAAACAGGAGCACTGAAGCCAATCCCTAATTAAGCAGGAATCCATCATACTAGTTGCCTACAGTATACATGCATTACGGCAAGTGCACTTTTTGTCATTAAATCATATGCACAAATATTAAAGCAGCCAAAACATATGGTCATTTAGAGGAATACTTTAGCGATGCGTGTATATACATGAAGGTGGCGCGTTTTAATGTTCAGAATTTTAACTAATGAAATGAAGGTTTAAATAAACTGGATAATTCAAGAGCAAGTTTATAAACACGTCTGTCATTTAATGGAATTTATTTGGCAATGTAATAATTTAAAGACTTTGTATGTGATCACATTTGGCAGGAAGTCGAGTTCGGGCTGGTGCACAGATCATTTTATAAAACTACAAAAGTGTCTGCAACACGACGCCATTAATAAGAAGAGTACTTGACAAATAAATTGCTTTAGATATATAACGTATGACATTTACCATTGAATATTTATACTAGCTAATATTGTATTGTTTAGATACATAAAGGATTCAACTATTGCTTTTCTGTATATATCGTTAAGTATTCTATTGTTAAAGTTCAGCATTAACATACGGTGACGTCATGACCTTTATACGATCCGCGGTGACCTTGTCATCAAGCTTCATAGTCATTACCCCGCACACGAAATCGTCAAAGCGGAAATTTGTTCTACTTGCCATATTCAGATATTGTCTTCTTTCGATAGCATAACGTTAACCAAAACTGAACCGCGCAGATTCTACAGTTCATTTAAGTAAATGGTTTTTGGTTGTTTTGTTTTGTTTAACGTATAAGCCAGGGTTAAGTAAATAACACTATTATGAAATAGAGATAACCAAATCTAGATAAGTGAAATTATCTCAATAAAGCATCTTTTATGAAAAGATCTGTTTAAGAAAACCATATAAAACGTTATGTAAAGAACTATAAGGATGACATGATTAAGTATCTTACTAGGACTCACTATTTTAAATTCATTATTCCTCTTTAATTATATTCTGTAACTATAAAGAGTATTCGCATACGTTGTAAATTTAATCTGTGCTCATTCTAGCATCTATCAATATGAAATACAAATTTCAGCTCAAATTCAAAATATTTCTGTACTTATTCTACTCGTTATTACGAATTGTATTGATTCAAAAGTCATCAGTAGTTCTAGAATTCTTGTATACGATTCTCCTTCCAATTACAAAATGAATCTGTACAAATTCGTTTCAAATATCATATAAGTACATGCAAATTTCAAATATTTTTGAAATGGCTATATACGAATTTCACCTCTGATTTCAATATTTCCAAATTTCACTTCTAATCACAAAACTAAATTTAAGCAATTTCTCCGCTTGATATAAAATTGATTGATACAAATTTATTCTTCAATTTTATATTGCATCTATAAATTTTCTTCTCTATTTAAATAAAAAATATTTCACATTCTTGTAACCACCTGACTTCCGGCTTCAGCTAGAGCAAGTTTGGTAATAGTTCTAAAATGTAAAAACCTTCTTTTTTCATTACTTTGTAACTACTCAGGATATTAAAAGCACTGTCGTCCATTGGATGATATTAAGAGATAAACAGCATTTACAAAGCTCGTCCATTGGATGATATTTAGAGATAAACATCATTTACAAAGCTCTTGGTTAGATTTTATAGATGTTATCTCTTCAATTTACGATAATTGTTTTTGCAAAAATATCCCGTATTTGATGAAAATGGTCGATCACATCAAGACAGAAACCTTGTTTTATTCTATCTTATTTTCCCTTCCTTTCTTCTTCACATAACAGAGCTGTATATAGAGAATTCCCTTCGGAAGAATCGTAAATTGGGATTAAACACAGGCGCGAAGGTTTCGCGCTAATTTATTATCAACAAGGGTAGACTTCGCTTCCTATGAACAGTAAACGAATTGGTATTATTGTCTTATACCCACCATAAAAATCAAATACTTCTTAACACTTACCGTTCGCCGGCGTCATACATTTGAACATGTTTTTCCTTTTTTTATTCTGGGGCGGAAGAAACTGAAAAGGAAAGAAATTCAGTTTATTGCTTCCAAACAACAATGCTTCACGCCACAAACAAGGAAGTAAAACACGAACTAAAATGAATTAAACTAAATTATTACTCAACCTGCCTCTTAGTGCTATTTATAGACGCTTTATTTGGACCTTAAAGATAATCTATTTTAATCGGTGACGAGACAAATGTAGCTCCTTCAGTAATGCTCTAATATGATTTTGTTCAGCTAACATAAAATTTTAATTGTGAGTATTGTTTTCACTTCCACAGACCGTTTAAAATATTCTCATGAACTAATAGACTTGCTATGCCTATTATATGAGATATAACATAGCGAATGTAAATGCCGTCAGAGTATTGGATTTAAGGCATACAAGATTCTAACACATTTTAAAACAGAGTTAGAGTTAGACGCAGTACATCATACAGATGTTTCATCCCTTTAAGACTCGTAAAAGATGCTAAGGGCTCAAAGTGATGTTCATAAGAGGCGACCAAAAGCTCAAACTATGTCTTCAGAAATGTCAAAATCTGGTTGCAAAAGACCAATATTTTCATACAATAAATTTCATAATTTTCAAGATATATATATCATGACCTAACATCACTAATAATATTTTACATATATTAATTTCGCTAAGAAGATCGGTGGTCCTCCGTCAAACAACCAATATGTCACTGTACAAGTATAACAATAGGTAAAGAATATGCATTCGTGTCTTTGGAACAATCCTTTGAGATTAATTGCAGGTGGTAGATATGGCTGACAGGCGTTTAGGTACCCAAGGTCAAGCGTGACCAACTTGTCCAGATTTTAGTCATATGAATAGTGACAGGGTTCAGAATATACAAATATACTAAAAATTCTTTTTAAATTCAATATTGGAAATTATAGAATATATTGAACTATATGGGTATTTTGCACCTCTATATCCAGGTTCAGATTTATATTGAGCTTTTGGCCGCCCTCTTTGATAAACACGTTTGGCTCTTATCATTACTGATGAGTCCTGAAAAGATGAAACAGCTGTATGATTCAGTTTACTTCTGGCTCTACTGTATCTAACTGAATTTCTTTTGAAATGTCGCGTGGGTCTTTTGTAAAATACTTTTGATAAACAACACAAGATACTGTTTAAAATGTCTACATTTCGGTTCAAAATACCGGTACTCTAACCGGCAACTACACTTGCACGCATCAACATGCCAATGTTTCATACACTGCTAAACTGCGTGACCACTGGTACACAAAACATTTTTATTCAGAATCTATTTCATTTAATTTAATGACGTCACATAAACAAGTCCAAATAAACATAATTTTGTCGTAAACTCGCAACTGTGGTTGGAAATTATAAGGTGGATGGCATTAACATTGCTTAATACTTGGAGAGTGCACCGTGCATTTGAAAGAGATTATTAAAATAACTTAAAAGTCGCGTGAATGTTCGTCAGCATGCGATCTTTAATCTGTTGTGACGTGTGTACTGTAAACCCAAATGCGGCTCACACCAGTCGATCCTATCATTTATGTATTTGATATTTAATTTCATACGAAATTAATCTTCTCGGAGATATAATGGGCAATTACGTATCGGTGATGCGGCTGGCTAGAGCGAAAGTCCAGTCACTTGTGGGACGCTTGTCAAAACGATTTATATCACGAGATGACTTCAGTGTGTGGCAATCAGTTTATAACTGCAACAGTGCAAGTATTTAGAGCCAAATTTTAAATTGTAAAAGCAGTAAACCATTACTATGATATCAAAATAGCAAGGGTGCTATATTCCCAAAGGGCAGACAACGAACAGTCACTTTACTTAGTGCCTTTTAATGGCCTCCTGTTCTGAATTTGTCCAAGATTAATTATATTTTCATAAAACGTCCTAAATGTCTTTCCTGATAATTACTCGCATTTTAATTTCGCTAACTTCTTTCAGTGAAGCAGAGAGGTCCCTAATCACCTCCAATTGACCCTGGCTTCATTAAAGGAAGGAGACAAACACTTGGAAGAGGTATAATGAGTGCTTCGTTAAGCGTTGTGCCGTTCAGCCTTTCGACAGCCCGCGGCCAACGACCAAGCATTGAATAGCAATTACGCAACATTCCTTTCTTTGAACCAAAATGTCTTCAAAAGGATTATGCACGACAATTTTACATCCCGATCTTCTAAAGGACCAAAGCTACTTCACGAACGTGATACAGAATGCGGTATTTTGCATCAAAAGCATGGTAAATGCCGAAAAAGCTTTTTCAAAAATACCACTCACAGTCTCCTTGATTCGTGTTTCGGTTCTTGTTTAGCAATGGGCCTTAGGCGAGCATTCTCCATGAGTTTCGATAAGAGAAACTATTAGAGTGCTCCTCTGATACCTGTCATTTTGATTTCATTTTTCGTTTTTATATTTTGACTCTTAAGAACTATATCGCCTCGAACGGGGAAGCTTTGGCGCAGCTTTACTGATACTGCCGTTGCCCCTGACAATTCTGACTCTGTTCCTGAACACAAAGCAGAAACTCCCATATATAAAACTAAATATGACAATTATGAATGTGAACCTAGGGCTGTCAAAAAGTAAAATGATGATATATTTACATGTATTCGCAAAGTACCGCTAACTTACGTCAGTGCAAACATATTACAATATCCTTCAAAACATATTTTTTCTAAATCTTTAAACTGCATATCAATTTTCCTTGCGTTTAAAATCGATATTCTCCAATAGAAATCTAAACCCCGTTTGTCATCGGCGCCTTGACAAGCTGCAGATACATCATATACCAACTCTGGGCGCCATAAGGTGGTATCTTGGCTCGGCTGTCGAATATTTACAATCACATAACATTCTCGGCGGAATTAATAAGGCAATTTCAATTGAAATTTCCGACAAAATTAAGAGCAACGGGTTTATTTTGTATTATGTACGTTACATAGAAGAAACATATTCTGAATATTTTTGTCCTGGCTGTATAGCTGGAACTGGCTGCCTCGTATACAAAAATACATTTTAAAATAAATGGAATGTATATCATAAATAATCGGTCCGTCACCCCTAAATGACCTTTTGATCTATTGTTATTCGACTCTGATGGATGCCTTCTCTCTACAGTACTCAAATGGAGTTCAAGGAGTCAGTTCCAAAGCAGATATGTATTGTCTTTCATTGCAAGATAACGTGATAGAGTAGCTATAGGTTCCATGCAGCAAAGACGTTTAAGATTTATTTAGATTCGTGACGACAGCAAATTGTTTTGTTAATAATAAGCTGCACTAATGTATTAAGACAAACAATTAGTTGCTAAGCAACGTACATATAAAATAGGCACACAAAAGCAGTGGTTGTGATAATGAGTATTGTCATATATATGTATTAATCACCCGGTGTAATTGGGACGTCGGCGAGGAAGGCCTGGGTGGATCGCTCTATGTGTCAGGAAGAAGCATTAATTACATGTAGCAATAACACCTTAAAGGAAACACAGGCCCGGCCCCAGGGACCAGTCCAGTCTTACTACGGAGTTAATGCCCTAGCCACACGGGATCTCGGGTCGCTACAGTCATGTGGGGAGATGTGTTGCACGCCACCCAGAGACTTGTCAATGTCAACCCTGACCAATGGTCAGCCAATCATTTGTTACACAGACTGAATAGATATCGGACAGTGTTTCTTAATGTGTTATACTAGAGGTGAATTAGTTCTTAGAAAGGTGTTGGTTTAACGCCTTCTGGAAACTGATCAACCAGAAATATCCCCTTGCTGTCTGACGTTTCCCGCTTGTGTATACAGTGTAACACATCCCAGAAAATGTTTATGTCAAGTTAAGAGATACAATAATTCATTATGAAAATGTGTCAATATTACATAACGTTACTTGTCAGAAAGTCCATGATATGTTGAAGTGTGTAGGACTGTGAATTTCAAGTTTGTGAGTTGTAAAGGGATAAACTACCCATCCCAGAAAATGTTTATCAAGTTAAAGAGTTGCAGTGCCTCATTAATGAAATGTGCCATATTGAATAAAGTTACTTGTGAGAAAGTCAACAATATGTGAACGTTTGTAGCGTGCCATTAAGTTTCAGTTTTTGACTCGTAGCGTACCCCTTTAGGAAATTTAAGTTTAGAAATGCATACCGCAACTTTGCGACCAAATTAGGTATCTAGAGTACCAGCTCTATGTGTAAGACTTAAACCGTAATACTTCATGATGTTTACGTTTCGGTATGAGAAATAAACGTTACATATTAGGTGGTTTGGTTTGGTTTTTGTATTGTTTAACGCCCTTTCAATGGCTATGGTTAGTTAAGGACGACCTCCTTTCTGTGCAAGTTAAAAGCTGGTATCGCAGTGAAATGTCCAAGGCATTTAAGAATTGAACTTACAAAACAGAAATACTGGAGTTTAATATTCACTGTTTGAATTTCCAAATTAACACTTCTCAAATATTACTCTTTGAACTTCTTTGCAATCATTCAATAGTTGTTGTTTGAGATCACGGCATTGCTGCAATTTCATTACTCACAAACTAGTAGTTTCTTTGTCGGCACATTCCGTTTGGTATTCCCATCAACTGCGTCTTTGTATTTGACTTTCCATTAAAAAACCATTAAGACGGTAATTAATTTTCAACAAACTGTTTTAACTAAACTCAATATTTGTTTTATTTATTTTTTCGAATCCAACATTGAGATTAGGGAGCATCACCACATCAGCAATTTTAATGGCCTTTGACAGATGCGGTAATTAATTAGCCATAGAACATCCGCCACTCAACGTTATCTTGGATTTGTCGTAAAATTGGTACTGTATTATCTGAAATTTTACAAATATGATATTGTTACGAAAGTTCCGGTTGGTCAAGCAGATTTACCGAATTCAATTTGAACGATAAATTTTTGAACGTCATAGAGAGATAGGTAAGCGTTTACAACATAATTTTGAATCTTAACAAAAAACACTTTAAACTTTAAACGTTCGTATTTAGCGGTAACCTTACATTATATGTAGCACTTTTCGCGTTGAAAATTTTGAAAATTTTCCGCTAAATCATGATTGTGCTAATTGATTCGTATTGTCTTCTATGGCACCGATTGTTAAATCGCAAATTTATCATTGCACTAATCAAATTAAATTTGAATATGCGCTAAAATTAGAATACGCCAAAACAAATACGGTTACATCATGTTTCAAACTTATTATGAATATATTTGTTTAAGTGTCTATAAAGTTTTTGCAAATATTTGCATAACATGTACGATAAACCAATCATTTTAAATCATGAACCATTCATAAAAAGTCAGGTATTGCCAAATACCTACAGGAACATTCTAGTAATGTGCACCAAACAATTAAACTGAAGCAAATTTTCTTGCAAATAATTTATTCTTTTATTAACTGCGAAGCAAAATTTCATCTTTGTATTTCAACAAGACAAATATTTCAACATGTGATAATAAGTCCGTCGTTAAGCGTTTTTAAGTGAATGTGTGTTATGGACCATGTTTAATGGGTTTGTATGGCATTACTGTATATCTTACTAACGCAGGAGGGTGATTAATGACGGTGTCCATGAATTATGGGGCAAATTACGGACGCATTTGTAGTGTCATCACACTGGAATGACACTTCTTGACTTGGTAGCGTCATTCTATCAGGTCACGTTATACGGCCAACTGGCGAATCATTCTTTAATGCCAACTTTAAAGCTGGATGTCGTGTAGCAAGTACATTTTTGTACATACTTATACACAAGCCATAATCTTACTCAGAAGGGTGAACGCTGAACTACGGCCAAAACTGAAGCAGTCTCAATGGGAGATGTAAGGAAGAAAACAGGTGTTTACAAAAAAGAGTAAATAATAATGTCCAAATTTATCTAAGGAATCTTACAAGGGGACAGCAGATACAATTCTTATGTCAAACCGACAGGATTTCTTGTTAGAAGTAAACATTTTAAAGGGCATTACTGTAAAAGTATACTGATTAAAAATTTAATGACATTCGACAATATTTTACATAATTATAATATTAATTGTAGATAAGGTCAGTTAATGAACCAGTCAGCATAACGCCATGAATCTGCAGTTCCAATGTGTTCAGTGTAAGCTAAAATTGAAATATGTAATTAAATAACGGCACTGTGCTCTCTTTCATTCGTATATCCATTTGTCCTTTAAGGCCTAAATGGACACAAGACAATGTTCAAGTATTATTAATAATTAATTACTTGAATTAAACATGTTTTTATGTTTCGCATGCACAGACTTAACTGAAACTGTGTCAAATTGGCAATGGCGTGGTTACCACATGAACAGCATCCTATTTTTGCAGTTTAGAGTTGATGGAACTTAATATTCATACAATATCTGGAGTCATATGTTGGTAGTGTCATGCGCGCAGGACCTGCATTGTGTATAGTATAACTCCAGCTATGACTAAACACGAGGATCGAACCCCAACTCTCCATCATTCTTGAAAAAATAATATATCTAGAAACATATTGCTTTAGCAAGTGGCAGCGAAAAAATAAGTTAAAAATAAAAAAAAATAGTATGCGGAAAGGGCTTTTACTCCAGAAAAAAATACAGAATATGGGCATAGGATTTTAACACAAACTGTAATGCATTAAGTTAAAGTCATATACCAAGTTACAATTGATGTAGGAAGCAGTTGTTAAAATATCGAAAATAGTCCATTGTCAGAATTTCCTTTGTGCAAAAGGTCACATAACCGCAGTAAAACTAATTATAAATGAATGGTTCAAATTTTATTTGTGATGTATTATGATAAAGGCATTAAACAACTCCAAAGTGACGTGGCGAGCGCTAGTGGGAAAATGTCTGATTTTTTTTTTTTTTTTTTTAGAAAATTCATTGTGCAAAGGGCCATAACTCAAAAAAAAATGGAAAATTAGCAATATCTTCGAACTTGATATGTGATATATAATAATTAAGCCCCAAACGAAGTTACAAATTGATGTTACAAGCAGTAGCGAAAGAAAGTCCAAAAAAAACAGTTAATTATGAGAATTTCCTATGTGCCAAGGGCCATAACTCCAGCAAAAAATGAGATGTTGACATAGGGATGACTCTAACTGTAATACGTTATGATACACTACATACAAAGTTACTTTATGTGTTAAGTGGTAACGGAAAGAAAGTATGGAAACAGGTGATTATGAGAATTATCTATGTTTGAAGGGTCATAACTCTAGCAATGTATGGAATATTTAAACTGGGTTGACATTTGATATGTTATCTATTATATTACAGCCACATACTAAGTTACACATTTATATAGCAAGCGGTAGCGAAAAAAGTCCGGAAAACTAAAGTGTATCTGACGACGCCGACGACGCCGACGCGTGACGATTGGCAATGTGATTTCAAAATGTCCGCCTTACTTCCAACGTGACACAAAACCATCGATTGAAAGATCGGTTCCGAAAGATGTGTTAGGATAGTCCACGCCAATATTTGTTTTAGGACTATATTTTCTGTGTTCAACGGGTACAGACGTCGGATAAACAGAAAGGGAAGAGTAGGCTTCTTCTAATAAGCTGGTGTATTTTGATTTATTTATTTATTATAGATTTCTCCGTTTGATTGATATTTTTTCGACTAATACAGTGATTAGGCATGGCATATATGTACCTTATCTTCAAACTCATTTTTTTTTTCTTTTTTTTTTTCTTTTTTTTCCTTCTGGTGCATTTTCAAAGTTTTTCTATTTGAAATTGTTTCATCACGAACTTGAATCAGGATAACTGAACGTTAGATCTCTCTGTTTACTTTATACTGGTTTCGGATGACATTATTGAAGATTTATGTACATATTTGCATGTCTATGTAGTAACATCCACACGTGTCGTTGGGCTCACATCCATGTTGGTCCATGGGCAAATATATCCCCTCAAATCAATGGACTACCATCCACGCGGGCTATGGACAAATATCCCCGCAAATCAATGGACTAACACCAATGCGGCTCTATGGACAATGGAAAAATATCACCGCAAAGCAGTGGACTGCAATCAGCGAGGCTCTATGAAAAATGGACAAATATCACCGCAAAGCAAAGGACTAATATCCACGCGGGCTATGGACGAATATCAACGCAAACCAATGGACTACCATCAAAGCGGCTCTGTAGACAATGGACAAATATCCCCGCAAATCAATGGACTAACAGATATATAAATACATACTTCTAAATCGACAAAATACATAGTGCCTTTTTTGGGTACAAAATTCTTACTTCAGTAATTTGCAAACAATACAAAGTGTTCCCGTGACCTAACATGTTTACTGATGTCTGATTTCATCAATTCAATATAAACATTAGGTTCACCTCTAGCATATATTAAGGCAGCATTCGGAATCTCTCTCTCCTTTTCCTTGTTGTATCTATATGAGCATCTAGTTATTCTATGTATTTCGTTTTTTCAAATTTTCGGTTCAGGTTTCCAGCTTAACCATGAAAACAAGAGATATGGTTGTCGTTCAAGTCTTAGGTAAACATCGGGATCACGAAGGATATTTGAGTACCAGATGATATTTGTAGATATCCGATCTGCATACTCCTAACTCTCACGGGGATAGAAGGTCTGATCGAAATATATGAAACGTACTTCGTTATGATAGGCACTGCAAAAATGAATTATTTTGGTAAATTTACAAAAAATATATTTTGCACGATCGATTTGGCGAGAATGGATAATATACACACACGGATGGACATCGATCAAACATCCTATTACAGACTTGTCATAAAAGGCCCGTGTTTCTATTTCAAAGTCTATCGCAACGTCTGTTCGACCGCTTGCCGACCCAAGACCAACGCAATTGGCGACGGTGAAAACTTAAACTGGTGAGGGTCTGCACGATACGATAATATAATAACACGAGATATGGCATTGTCTGGAATGGCCAGGCGCACTGGGTTGTTAACGACAAGGTAAACACCTCTATGAAATCACCCTTACGAAGAAGCTGTATCTACAGATAAGCAAGAGCTCGCATTGCTTTGTCATTTCTTGAAATAAGATGTAAACATTTTGTCAGACAGCGTGTTGACTTTGCCCCAAACCGAGATGATTTAAGCCATTATCGCTCATCCACCAGATCTACAAAAAATAGCGATAGAACACTGATGAGACTCCTAATTGTTGAAGCATCGATAACAGAATATCGTTTGTAATTTGCTTCCTCGCGTTTTAATAAAATCTTAAATGAGTTTTCGTTATAGATCAGATTTTATTAAATGTGTCTTAGAGGAGTTAATTTGTGCGAGCCATGGCGAGAAAATGTAAAAAAAAAACTCGAGACAAGTTTCATAAAATCTCATATAAATGGAAAATAAATTAAATATGCAATTTTATTATATAACTCAGAAAAAATAGATTGTGACAGACAAAGTCAAAATGTAGAAGATGACATCTAACTTACACTTAGAATAATTAAACCAATCCTTACCGCCAGTATTAAAACTGAACGTCAATCTGAGAACAGCTAGGACCAATTCTTTCAGACTGTCTGGGCCCGGAAACAGAACATACATTTACAACATTCATGATCGAATGCTCAACTAAGTCTGAATGTTAAGCCGTGGTAAGGGAGGCATTCGGAGGACAACAATATGAGATGTAGAAAGGGCAATGGAAGGTTCTGTATTTCCCTGAAAGACCTACAGACCTAAATCAGACAGGTAACTTCATCAAAATAAGCAGAACAAGTTAATCAGACACCACAGTCATTTTAAAGACAGCAAAAGGACAACATCAAGAAGTCACTCAAAGATGTTTGGTTTTGTTTTGTTTTTGTTTAACGTCCTATTAACAGCCAGAGTCATTTAAGGACGTGCCAGGTTTTGAAGGTGGAGGAAAGCCGGAGTACCCGGAGAAAAACCACCGGCCTACGGTCAGCACCTGGCAACTGCCCCACGTAGGTTTCGAACTCGCAACCCAGAGGTGGAAGGCTAGTGATAAAGTGCCGGGACACCTTAATCACTCAAAGAAGATGAAGCAATGCTAGTATAAACCGATTTAAGAGAGTGAAAAGACAACCTTAAAAAATCAATAAAGAAATAACAGAAAAAAAAATCTACTTGTAAATTAAAGAACAATTTTTGCTCTTAACCGGTAAAACGATATAAAAATAATTATAACATTATTTATTAACAAGAGGACAAAGGAGAATAGGAGAGGATGCCCCCACTCCCCATCCAATACTATGCGTACTTATCATAATTCCACACACTAATATCACACAAAAATACAAAAAAAGTTCCGAATGAGATCGTGATCGTGGTCGTGGTAGAAATATCCTCGTCTCTCTCGATAGACGGTATAAACTAGTGGAAATCATCACAGTCATTATACCTGAATTAAGATAGACAAAAAGAACACATTGATAACGCCTTAACATACGATATTAGTAGGTAGATGGATATATAGATAGACACACTCTAGTATACACTTGTTTCGTTTTCTGAAGCCTATTCAGCATTGCCATTGTTGGAATCCCACGAGACACTTCTCTTGTTTGAATCAAACGAAAAGAGTAGTGTCGAGTTTCCGACGATACAATAATAGTAGACCCAAACTTTGAATATTAATAAATATATTTGGAAATATTGGGAATATTCTAAAATGAAAATAATTATAATAAAGACATTTTTTAAGCATTTTTTTCAGTATTAAACGATTTTGATAGACTGCAAAAATAGGTAGGTATCCCCTGTCAGTCTTAGTAAGAATCTCATTGCAGCATGCACGTTTACGGCAAACCTCGGGGGCTATGATATCCACTTTATGATATCAAAGCTTACTCCCTAGTTTTGTACAAAAGCAATACAATTCCGTCACACAAAACAAATCTAAGATTCAGCAAGCCATGCAGAGATAACTATAGTAAATTAAAGACAATTCAAGCTTACGAGACATACAAAAGTCAGAAAGACTCTGCAGACGGAATGATTTCACGAGAGGAATTAAGAAAAAATCACTCAAAAAGGATAAAACTACGAAGTGGCAATACTGTATTAGGAGCAAACAACAAACAAAGGAAAGCTAACGCCATCAGACATTGATAGACATAACTAGCAATATAACTGGGCGAGCCGTTGACAACAGAGCCAGCGTGTTGATGGCGAGTCCCCCTTGGGAAATATTAGGACAGCGAAATTTCGACGATTTTACTTTAGCGCTGTGAAGAAAATTGGCTATTTGGTACATAATAACGTTACGCGCGATGTTGGTGATATTTCTGAAAATGTCACGTCGTCTTACGCAAAGTAAGGGTAGTGTTGGTGAAACAACAATTAACATATCGTGGTATTTCCTTTTGTTTAGTAAGATTAGAACTACATTATATACATTTTTAAAAGGAAAATTGGGCATTCGGAAAAGAAAAAAAGGAAGAAGGAAAAGAAAATCGTTTACAACATTTTGAAAATGAAAGCTAGAGATTATACGGCTTCATGATGTCTGTACTATTTATGCTAAAGCAGCCAAAGCTGTGAAGAATCTTGGTGTGAAATTTGATAGCTCTCTGAACTGGAGAAACAGGTAAACGCTATCGCAAGTTCTTGTTATTATTGAATCAGAAACATTGGGTATATCCGCCAGTTCATCCCAACCCTTGCATCCAAGAAATTGGTACATCCGCTTGTTACTTCTCGATTAGACTATAGTAATGCTTTGCTCTTTGATGTATCAGATGCACGGTTAAGCCGCCTGCAGGGGGCCAAGAACACGCCCGGTTTCCCGTACTCGAAAGAGGGAGCACATCACACCAGTGCTGTATTCATTGCATTGGCTACCTGTGTGTTTCAGGTCACAGTACAAGATTTGCATGTACATATACAAGGCAGTCTACCATGTTTGCTTTGCAATGCCAGTTTTGATTGGTTTAAAACCATGTATTATTGCGGCCTTCGTTATTAATTAAAATTGCAAAATATCCTCGTCCTCGTTGTATATCCTGCAACAATACACGAGTCATCGTTAATTATTTCTTAAATAAACAGAACAGCTCTTTAGTATACACCGGGACTTGTCACTCTCTACCAGTCGTCACGATCACTTCGATCGGAGGCGGAACCCTTGTCATCACTTGTTCGGCCACCTTTTTCCTTTTGACCTCATCTATGACAACCACACTGACTTGTCGGCATTTTCTTCATGACATCCACACTTGTCGGCCATTTCTCGAAGGCTCAAGTTCAATGAGCAATGTTGTGAGATCATGATAATGTATTATGAATGTAGGTTATGTATGTAAGTTCATTGGGAATATTCCATCTCTTTGCTCGAGATGAAGATATATTTTGGTAGAACAATGACCTTTATTGTCTTGTCATTGAACAGTGAAGCATTCACTGTGACTTCCTACTGTACCTGTATATTACACGATTAAACATCAATATATAGACGCAGATCTGACAAAATGCATCGTACTCAAATCTCCATCACAAAAGATGACAATGACCAAATATTTGCGTTACGTAACATATTTTCGAATGGTAAGGAAGCTGAAATAAATAGCTAAAAGTACTAATTGTAATGTAATCTAAAGAACGTATCTACTGTGCGCATGGATACATACATAACGCATTAATATTCCCAAGAGTCCAATTACAAATCCAAACCTAAAATTCCTGTTCTTTTTTTTTTTTGCCCAAAGACATCGTACCCTATAACTTAAAATTCAAACTTTCAGAAATACGAAATTTCTAATGAAGTTTATGCTATCTAATAGCATTACGCACCGCCATAGATGGCTCTAAACTGTCACATCAATCGAGGTTTTCGCATGCATTACATACTTCTGAAACACTGAGCGTAATCATTGTACATAATTAAACCTAGTAAAGTGATTTTGTGTTCAAATATATTTTAGTTACGTGAAATTGTAATATACGCTTTACGACAATTAAATTTCGGTTATTAGATTTTACATGAGTACACGTTGATAATTTAAACACTGTATGGAGATCGCTTTGGAGACGTATTTCTCCTAGCTTGAAGCATATATTGCCAACACAGGCGCATGCGTACTATGTTATGTGTGAGAGTTTTTGAATTGTATTGAAGGTACATATATGGAGCATGCTCTTTGTGTGTGACAGCAGTACCGGTAAAAAAAAAACTCTGCAAATAGGTGGCTTGTCGCTTTTGGATTGGTTTAGTATTGTTTAACGTCCTGCTGTGGTTATTTTAGGACAGCGGAAAGCCGCTATAGGCAGCATCCAAATAATATGTGATCATAAATACAAGTCCCTGGGTAGAAAAAGGTGAGCTTACTTGGTGATGGTATAAAATGTAAATCGACAATTTCTTACATACATGAATGTGTGAGGAAATTAACAAATCCCTTTGTAACAGTGGACCTGTACAGATAAATAACAACAAGATCGATCACTGCTGCATGTCAAGTGCCTGTGTTAAGACAGAGTTAGAAGTATTGGTGGCGGTAGTTCACTTTAAGATATTCCAAATAGATGGGAAAACATTAACAAATTTGTGTGTAAGCATATTATCAAGCCCCTGTTCAGTTGTAAACACTGCTTAAAACAATATTAATAAACATGCATATCAATAGTAATCCGTTCTGACGGAAAGATTTTATCCAATTCCTGTTTGACAATAAAATATGTAGCAAACCCCTGTGTCACTTACGAGACGTCCCACAGTTGCGATGTATTCACCGGCCCCTTTTTGACAGTAATATGAGTAACATACCCCTGTGTCACGTATGAAAAGTCCTACTATGACGATGTATTCACAGACCCCTATTTGACAATAAATGTGTGACAAAAACATGTTACGTACGAAAAATCTAACTATGGGCCATATATTCAAAAGCCCATGTTTGACAGTGATACATGAAACAAACCCCTGTGTCACGTGCGATAATTCCTATTGGTGATGTATTAATGTAACAAACCCCTTGGTCACGTGTTATAAAGTCCTGCCACCCGGGGTATTCACAGCCCGCTGTTTGACAGTAATACTATAACAAACCCCTGTGTCACGTATGATAGCCCTTCTCTGACGATGTATTCACAACATGCAACAAACTCCTGTGTTACGTGTTGCAAGTAATTTTGTGTTAATGTATTCAGTGACCATATGTGATACTACCAACACAGTCATGTACAAACCTCTCAACAATGAAATAAATAACTAATGATCAGAATTTCTCCAGAAGATAGATTATTTTCATTATAGTATTAAACGATATATGATGATTGTAACATGCCTCTGTGTGAAAATAGCCATATCTTTCTGGCTATTTGCGTTTCCTCCATCGCTTGCTAGGTATCAACACTTTGGGGGTGTTAGAATCACTGACGAGTCCTGTGTTCGTTAATATCTGACTGGTGTTATTCTCAATTTGTATGAAAAGCTTAAATAACTAATGTGCCTTTTGCACTACGCTTAGCTATCTGCGAGTAATTTCCTTTTGCTGCTAAGATAGCATTTACGGTAACGCGGGACTATATGTTTAGCGTATTTATAAATGAAAATACATAATATATCTCGATAATTATAGAGAACAGTTTTCTTATAACATTTACATAACGTATTCTAAAGTTTACAGCTGTGGTATTTTAGCGGACACATGACTGTGTGTTTATTGTATAAGTGACAACACAATCCGTATATAGATAACTGTAGAGATTTTTCTTTACTTGTAACATATGGGTGGTCGGATGGCACACTGGTGACGTATTAGCGTTTTGCCTTGGCGGCCGGGGTTTGATTCCCCGATCGGAAGTGAAAGGTATGGGGTCACCTGCCCGACCACGTGGGTTTTCAGCGGTTATTCCATGCAGTTTCCCCCCGCATTAAGACCCCATCGCGCTTCCATATGGGCCAACAGGCGTGGTTAATATCAGTTGATATCACTTGTTTCAAAATTGTAGCAAAATTAATAAAGGTTGAATTTAAAGTTCACATTTAAATTTTACATTTACACATACAAGACGTCTTCTGAGTTGACAGTTGTAGTATTCAGCAGAACTATGGCGGCAGCGGGACAGACAGTTAGTTAAACCGGACGTATTGACCGATGCGGCCTAAAATGTGAGTAATAAATGGATTTATGGCTTGAAACATCCACGTCGCTCTCAATTGCAAACTTAACTATTCATTTTCACGCCCTGCCTAAGTAACTCCGTCGTCTTTCCCTCGAAGACACGAATTCCATATCACATTTCCTTCGATGCATATTTTCCATTATCATCTAATGGAATTTTCCTCTGTCTGTGTCTCGGGGGACAATGAAATTTTGAAATAGTTTCAAATTGTTTGATCACTGAAGTAATCACAAGATAAGCTATATTTCCTTGTGATGGCAATTCTTCCGAACCCAGACCATCTCACAAACACACCGTCAGAAAGGAAATTGATTTCAAATGACAAATCAACTATCAAACGAAATTGGAGTTTAAGACCTAGAAAATGAATTTACATGTATCGCTCATTATTGATTCATGAGCGTAATAATTAATTATGTTTTTACATCAATTTGAACATTTAATAACAATACATCATCTTTAAGCTAAGCTTGCTGCCACATTTGATGTGAGGCTTCGATGACCCGTGTAGTGCGTAGGCAGAGGCGTTGGCGTTGGCAGAACAAAAATGTTTACATGTTAAATTGGAGATATCCTGCACGTTGCTGTCGTATATTTCACATCACCCACAAAACACCGCCCCAATACCATAGTTTTTTATTGTTGTACTATTGTGTGACTTTGGCGACTTGCGTTAAGACCATTCTCAAAACAGTTGAAACTGGATGCGAGACTTTTCTGTGCTTCCGTATGCAATTATTTCACTTCGTTTAGAGATTAGAAATGCAATTTGGACATTCTCGTTATACGTTAAGCAATCGCCGTCACCAATTCATGTTATACATGGAGTCACCATGGCTTTTTTATAGTACACATTCAATATTTTACTTCATATTTTTCCTCTTTCCTGCTTTTTTTCCATCCTGTGTGTTCCCTCTATTTGTGAGTTTTTTTTCCCCATTTTTGTGTTGTCTCCTAAACACTTCCGCTCATGACCATGGTTGTTAGGAGGACGTTAAACTCCGTAAAACAAAAGAAATAAGGATTTTCAATTATGTCACTTTCATTATTCTTCCAGCATTATCTGCAGAAGGCAGTCCAAACCTATACTTACTTAATTGGTTTTAATACTGTAACATGAAGCGATCTTGTTGAAATGTACTTCTATCTTGTTTTATTGTAGAAAAAGAAATGAAATCATAATTTAATAATTTGATAAATTGGAGTTTTACATACCGTTGTGTCACAGCAACATAGCCGTCTCAAAGCGGTTAACACATTATTATCCCTGGTAACCGGGTCCTAAACAAACACCCGATGTCTTTCTCGTCTCCTTGTGGAGCATGCAGCCGGAGCTGCCATTTCGGCGATAACAGCTTACATATGACATTCCTTGCACTATTTACCACTTACTGATGTATAGCTGAGTCGACTGGAAGACAACAAAGTAAAGTATCTTGTTCAAAGATACAATATAATGTACGTGCCGGGACTCGAACTAGCGACCATTCGGTCACTTAGCCATGCATCTTACCACTAGACCACTGTGCCTCTTAATGCGTGAAAAGTATGCCTTAAAATCAAGCAGCATTTCCCAAAAAGTTGTATGCATATTGCGAAGTCATAAATATTGCATATTCGTACGTTTTTTAAACCATCATTAGTCATTCGTCGCCATTTGATGGTTACGACGCATGCTATATGTTCTTGTGAAATAAGTCCCCTTTAATGAATATTTTCACTCTAAGGAACCCTGCTAGAAAAGAAGTTCTGAATGCTTATTTTAACAGAGGTGTTCGATTCCTTAAATGTCCAATGGACAAAGCCGTAATTTAAAAGACGAAAGTCAAGTGCGGACAAAAGAATTATATAAAATGTGCATGGGGAAACCTGGAAAAAGACCAAACATGAATGAAACTAGGTGCTTTGGAAGGATAAACGTCATCTGCATCATCGACGATAAAAGTATTGATTATTTTACAAACTGTGAAAATCAACAGGCACTTTGAAAGCGAAAAAAGTAGATATCATAAAAACAATAAGCATATATTCATTTGAAGCTTGTTTTAAACTACGGTGTATTTGAGTAGCTATTTATTTGAATTTGTCTTAAATGCAATAAAATGCTGTCTGCTTCTTTAAGTCTCCATTTATGTTGGCTTGCAGCAGTTTTGATATTTTCGCCGTCAGGCAAGCTTTCTTCTAGCTTTATATTATAAACTGCCACTGCGGTACAGATATGAATGTAATCCGTAAATGTATTTTGAAGAAATTCAGTTCAAAATTTCAGTTTTCCTGATGCACAATCAATTATTAGCTCCGATATGAAGATCATTCGGCATGCCGGTTGTTAACATACGCTGTAATTGTCAAATTTCCCATTTCTGTCTTTTTTTTCAAATTTCATTCTAATGAAAATGAATCAAATCATTACGTTCAAATTACTGACGATATTATTCACTTCAATCTTTCTCTCTATTTCGTTTGACGATATCAAGGTCACCAGCGCGCAGTGCTGTTCACATGCCATGCGTTCCCTTTGTCTTGTTTACTGATTCTAGTCTAGAAACCCAGCAAGAAATACATACTAGAATATGACAGAAGCCTGTTTAGCTTCTCAATCAAATGAGCCTCTGTCAGCGGAGGAAATGAATACTGAAAGCGAGCATCATTCTGACTTTTCATTTCATAAGGAAGCCTCACGCGCAACAGTAACCTTCACGAACCGACTGCTAATGTCATCGACCCTGAAAACGCAGAAAAATAAAATTAACGGATGTTCTCGCGATAATAGTATTAAAATCTTATTTTATTTGTAAAATTAAATGTGACTTAATTGCGCCACTAGTAGGCAAGTAGCAACATCGTTGGAAGATATTTTTCACCTGCGAGCACGGTATATTAATTCTCATCGATTACAAAACATTTGATGTATTGTATAAACACGTTGGATGTTTTTTTTTCTAGCTGCACCAATGCATGAGAATACATAAGCCGAGGGAAAAATATCTTCTACATGGATGCTCTTTTCAATTATCGGTTCAAATATGTTAGAAACTACTGCATGATTGAATAAGGTGACTGGTATTAGAATCCTTGCTAAATTTCAATTTACAAATAGCAATACCATGATAAAAAATGTATAATCATAACTTCATTGTAACATTATTAATCATTATACAGAAAAAAACAACAACTGGTATATCTTTTCTATGGCAAGTCAAACTGTCATTTATTCGCGAGAAAATGTTGATCCAGTATTTATCTTATTTATATATCAGACATCTCATGAATTAAACAAGATATCTCAGTAAGTATATAGGATATAAGATGACACTTGGTTGATTACTGGGTCAGCATTGCTGTCAGCAATAAATGATAACAAGAATTCGCTTGCTGTACTTTCGAGGGATTGTTCAAAAGACACACAATATTCTAGCACCTTTCAGTACAAGTTAGATAGAGCCAATAAATCATACATCTGTTTCGACCTTCAACAATACATCTGTTTCGACCTTCAACGATACATCTGTTTTGACCTTCGATAATACATCTGTTTCGACCTTCAACGATACATCTGTTTCGACCTTCGATAATACAGCTGTTTCGACCTTCAACAGTACAGCTGTTTCGACCTTCAATAATACATCTGTTTCCACCTTCAATAATACAGCTGATTCTACCCTTCAACAATACAGCTGTTTCGATCTTTAATAATACAGCTGTTTCGACCTTCAATAATATAGCAGTTTCGACATTCAATGATACAGCTGTTTCCACCTTCAATAATACAGCTATTTCGACCCCCAATAACACAGCTGTTCCTACCTTCAATAACACAGCTGTTCCGACCTTCAATAATACAGCTGTTCCGACCTTCAATAATACAGCTGTTTCGACCTTCAAAAATACAGCTGTTTCGACCTTCAATAATACAGCTGTTTCTACCTTCTTAGGCTCGTCAATCATGCTAAGGGTCGTAAGTGCGGATACCAAAGAGAAGAATGTGTCGACAGATTTGTGCAAATTTGCATTGAGAAGTACAATACCCAATTACTTAATAAATATAATATTGAATCCCAAACGAACGTCATGTACGTGTACAGATGTATATTGTAAACCACGGGATTAATCAAATGAATAAAAACGTGAAATACTGGTTACCACAAGCCTCCGGGATTGAAATAAACCAACAGTGTCTTCAAACCAAACTATTTTACATTTATTTTCAATACAAATATACATATTTTATGGAGACAAGTAAAGTACTATCTGACAGACAATACGCAATATGAGGCTAGAGCGGTCGCTGTGGTATCAATCGCACTCCCTAGATCCAAAACAGGGACGTGGAGATTTAAAAAAAAAAACGTGGTGTTGCCCTTCATGCACTCTCATTGGGTTGTTGAAATATTATTGATACAGTAGATTTAATCCCACCACACTTTTCAATTTATTTTTTAAATATGTAATATTTGGTATGGAAGCAGTTTCTCAATTTGTTATCACAGTGTAGCGAAGACATGGAAGATCTCGAGATGTAAATTCTCGTGATAAGATACAGGGCTCAGATTTCCTACAAATAGAAAGCAGCGTAATGATTGTCAGACTGAATAAATAACTCGTATTATTTTCCTTATTCGATGTTATTAATTTTAGAATGATTAATATTCTCCTGACGTCAACAATAAAATTAATCTTATTTAATATCCCACATATAAATTCAGGACTTTAATCGAATGGTGTTTTTGCCGATGTATTCTGTAATGGGACATTAGATAAGTCATCAATAATCGATATACGCCATAACCCCAAACCAACCCGACCCATTAACAACTACCATCCCTGTACAGAATCGGGGATTTCTTCTATCCCCCCGCCCCCTTATCTTATTCTTGTACTTTTCAAGGGTCTCCATACAAATATATACGTTCGTTCGTATTTTGCCCCCATTTATTCGATTATGATTTCATAACTATCTTCACTGTTGTTTCATTGATACCCAAAACAAAAAGTGAATTGAAAATAATATACCAATCTCTACTCCCTAGTTATCACTACCTACGCCCTAGTTACCATTCTCTACGCCCTAGTTACCATTCTCTACGCCCTAGTCATCATTCTCTACGCCCTAGTTACCATTCTCTACGCCCTAGGTATCATTATCTATGCCCTAGTTACCATTCTCTACGCCCTAGTTACCATTCTCTACGCCCTAGTAACCATTCCCTTCGCCTTATAGTTACCATTCCCTTCGCCCTAGTTACCATTATCTACCCCCTAGTAACCATTCTCTACGCCCTGATTACCATTCCTACGTTCTAGTTACCATTTCTTACGCCGAAGTTATCATTCTCTTATCCCTAGTTACTATTTTCTATGCCCTAGTTACCATTATCTACTCCCTAGATACCATTCCCTTTACGAGTTACCATCTCATTGCCCTAGTTATCATTGCATTGGCTACCTGTGTGTTTCAGGTCACAGTACAAGATTTTGATGTACACATACAAGACACTTAATGGAACAGCTACGGAGTATACAAAGGAACTTGTCATTCTCTACCAACCGTCACGATCACTACGATCAGAGGTGGAATCCTTGTTATGCGTTCCAGACTCTCGTACTGTGACTTATGGTGACCGGTACTTTGGAAAGGTAGGGGCCACTTGTGGAACAGCTTACCATCTATTATCAGGAAGTCGAATACCCTGGCCAAACTCAAAAAGGAGGTCAAAAGTCACTTGTTTACGTCTGCTTTTTATAGTCTCTTGCAGAGGTTATGTACCCATCATCAAACTGCTTGAGTTGATGCATGTTATATATGTTCTGAACATTGTGTAACACTTGAAATAAAATGTATTGTAATATTCTTATTTATTATCAACGTAAAGGAATACATTAAGCGATATGCGTCCTCTGTTATAAACTCTAGAGTTCGATGAAAAGCAAAACAACGACTATTAGCACGGTAATACAGATTCACACAACACCGAATATTTAATCAATAGTTTAAAAAATGATGAAAATATAAATACGGCACCAATTGCATTATCTTATTTGTTTATCATCGTTCTGGCATGACCAGCTTACATATGTATGTATTGGTGCTAACAGTGGTTGGGATTGGTTGATACACTGTGTACTCATCTTGGTCAGAGATAGGCGGGGAACCTCGACCTCATTGCAATACACGGGGCTTATATCTGGTAGTGACTTTTTATATGCAAAACCAGTTTCTGCATGTAAGACCTTGTGTGCCCGTTACTAGATCGAGTATTTCACTTTTTCCATCAATCCGACGTACATAGATTTGGCGAGCTAAGAGATTCGCCGTTTTCAGATAAGATCTTATCTTTAGGTAAAAGCTTGGAATCTGTTGTTCCTCCGATAGCTGTGGGGCGATGCCGTTCACAACACATATATAGTCTATGTACAATCCATGTGATAGATATAAACCAAAACCTTAAAACTGGAAACATGCATGTCTCGAAGGAATACAGCCATACGCCTTTAAATAACCAGCAGCCATTTTTCAACGAGGCGACTGTTTATCAGACAATGCAATCTAAGGCACCATTGTCTTATTTGTTGGTGATGTGCTATCGGCCTTGCACAAACTCTCAATCTGCTTATGGCTTCCTCGATAACGTTATCTCCGTCCAAATGTATATTTCCATATACCAAGCATAAATACTCGTTCTACCCTCCAATTTAATGCATATTTATCTGTGTTCCTAAATTGCTACAGATATTTTATATAAAGCCTGCTCACATTAAACTGACGTCCATATTGCCGTGAGGGACAATAACTGAAAATGGTTCCTATCCTGTATAGTCTACATACTCTACGTACATACTCAACAGCCATTGATCCTCGTGTCAGATGTGTAAGGTAGGGCTCTTGTTCTCGGTTCATCCTACAAGCATCATATCAACGAAGATAGTCCACATTGATTACGCCCAATAGAATATAAATATCCGTCTTAAAGTTCGCAACTGAAAAAAACTAAATTTGAAATAATTATGACATGAAGAAGCGTAAAAGCAAAATTTGACATTGTTTATCTAAGTGAAATACTGGCGGAAAGATTAAACTATAAAAAAAAAATGCGACATGCAAACAAGCCACATACAAATAAATGCACCTTCAAATAGTGATATATTGTGCCGAATGATTAATACATCATACAGATCCGTTGTCCTTCTAGGACTCGTGGGAGGTTCTAGAGGAAAAACGTGTTGACATCTAGATAGAATGTCGATGGAATTTTAGGAGAAACAAAACAGGCCCAAGCTAAAACCTCAGACAGGAACATGCATACATCTTGTAACTTGATCAGTTCTGCGTTTTTGGATAATGGATTTAATCATAACTGTTTCTCATGCTTAGCCTTGTTAAGTTTAAATGTGAATGTATAAGGAAGTACATTTTTTTTTTTTATCCCTATATCAATTTAAACATAATATTTCTCAAAACTATATGCATTGACATTCATATATTTCAAGCATAATCCCATAGGCCAGATGGTGAGACATTCTCAAGCTGTTTTCAAATAGTAGTTTTCTACAGTAATCGTTTGAAGCCAATTTACATGACACGGACAGTGTATATTGGACTGTTAATTACATATATTGGGCTTTCATTCTTCGTTATATTAAACCTCAGTAGACAATGACAGGAAAAAACAATGAATGAATGTGTTTCAATGTAACAATTGCACTTCTAATCCCCGGTAACAAAAGACTAAGATGAGGAAAATATCGACCGTAATCTGACGAATTCGTTTTTTGGCACCCAGGTTTTCATTCTAGGAACTAACTTTATTTGACCTGATAAACCTGGAAACGATTGTCTTTCCGAATCATCTGGACTTTTTACCTTGTAATTTTAAAGGTATATTTTGTCCATGGTCCCGCGCTTACTTAATTTATGCTTAACTTAGTTAGAGTTGCGATTTCCATGACGATATTCTTTGGTTGTTTTACTTCCTTGGCGAGGAACACCTTTGATATCATAACTGTTGACCTCAATTACCTATCTTGATGTTCTTAGCCAATCGTCAATGACTGATGTGAGCAATCTCAACGATCATTTCAAAGAATCCCAAATCTAGAGAGAAAAAGAACATACAAAATCACACACAAAAAATCGAACATAAAAGGAGGAAAGCATAAGCATTATTAAAGTATTTCGGCTTGACAAGCAGTCATGGCGTCATGTAGTTTGTGTTAACGCAATTAAAATGGATGATCTTTTGAAGTCACGTCAGTCAAAAGCAATCTATAGTTCAGTTGAATTGTTCTCTGTACTCTTTGAACTCCAAAAGACAACGACAATCCTGTACTTTACATAATATCTAAATACGATATCTGGGCACGGACACGTGATTATGTTATTTAAGTATACAGTCCCCTCGTAAATCCGTTGCTACACACATATATATATAAGTTCTAAAATGTTGGCTGGCAAAGTACTTGTTTCCATCCTAAAAGTGCAGCAAAATGTCGACTGGTCGTAACTGATCGACGAATATTGACATTTTAGGTGTTTTTCTGCCAGAGCCATTTGTGTAGCCTATCATTGCGGCATCTTGTAGGCCTACCTTTACTCGCTTTGTTGTGACAACCGGCCAGGAGAGGTGTAGAAGGGGAGGTAACTGGTACTGATTGTGCAACGTTTAGCTGTATAATTGGCAACAGCTGATAACAATGTTTAGTTGGAGCAATAGCGCCGCCTATCAACTCGTATCAATGCAATTAATCTGAGATAACATCTTAATCCTGATGTATTTCGATTTTACCGTACAAACTTTGTAGGTGTCATCCAATCTGACACATTACGTCAATATTCTGATCACGTCGAGTGTATCCGTCTGGTCCTCAAAATGTTTGTTTCTGTGTTATTGTTCTTAAGGTTTCTGATTAGTGCAAAACGTTTTTGAGCCTTTCTATTTACGACTGATTTCGTTGACTTTTTCAGTACATGAACCAGCACTAGGCTGGTATAGTTTTGTATACGCTTACTTTACGATGTTTGAAAATGCCGGGCTGTAGAAAACCATACAGTTGACCACGCCGTGGAGTTGGCAAACAGATAAGAGTCTCTATACAAATAAATTAAACCTCCATAGTCATAATCAATGCGGACAAATGGTACTCGTTGATAACAAAACCCTTTCCAATAAACTTTCAGATATATATGATATGCTATTTTCATTAATATTTACCACAGCTTCATGAAATGAAATAAGCAGTTGAGGAACGTTCGTGAAACTGGGACCGAATATTTCACCGAAACTGGGAGTTAAATATATTGGTTATTGAGAACTTTTAATAAGGTAAAAGGCAATATTGGTTTTCTTATTCTTATATTCTAAAGCTTCTCATCCCATTCTTACAGAAACTTATAACCATGTACCCTCTATCAAAGCTTTTTAGTCTAGATGTAAAAAATCAATAAATGTTTTAACCCTTTTTTTTTCTTCATATTTTTCTGGTGTTTTTCCCCAATTATCCTTGAAAAGAATTTCAGGAGAAACATAGATGGGTAGTGTGTCATCATTGGACGATCTTTCACCAAAGAACTTTACACCCAATGTTATACCAAAATGCTGCCATGAGAAGATTGAGCTGCACGTGGGAACGACAATGCACAGTTCTTGTTGTCGTAGAGAGTGTGTTCGAGAGAAGGACATGACACACAAGAAATAATGTGTTAATGTTTTCTTTTCACATTCTTTATGTCTAATATACAAGTATCAGTACATAATTAAAATGGTATCATTATATATGTTTATTCGAGGGCTTGATATAAAATTGACCAACTTATGCAACATGTAGGTCTGTATCCTCATTTAGCATCATGCAAAATATGATAATTTCTTTTGCTACCATTGAATCACACCTTCAGTAATGCAAACTACAAAAAATATACATTGTATTTGTATTTAGTCTAAAAAAAAAAGTTTGCATGAACATTTCTAAGCGAGCCGAAATAGGTTCGACTGGACAGATTCTGTAGCCTATATAAAAGGTTTATCAAATCATATACTGTGTTGATATATCTGAGCAAAATGTCGATATCTCCGAGGCGTCAGAATAACCAAAAAGTGAGCCTCTGATGGAATTACTTTTCTCGGAAATCAGCCAAGTAGAAAGCAAATGTTGTTGTAATTGACTGTATCATCAATCTAGTTGTTTTGCCATATTGACAAAAGCCCATAGGATCGTGTCTGAAAGGTTCACCTGATTTGTCATCACGGCCCCATGTCGTAGATGATGGACACCAGATGACCTCTACTGCTCACCACTGGCCAGTGTTTAACAGGACCTTACTGTTACTGTGTACGTAACCTAACCCTCCATGACACTGGTCACAAGGCGCGGGAAGCACGAGCCAGCAGACGATCGATACCAACGTCTGATGATACGAGGCGGCAAACGAAACCTAATAGACAACAATTATCCAAGTATCAGGAACCAGTATAAGATTACACAAACAGAGAAAATTCCATTTGTTACGTAATAGCCTGGAGCGAATAATATGGTAGAATGGACATCAAAGTGGCTTCTTGTGAGATTTTTGCCAAATCAAACTCTACGATCCTGAAGCAACATCTTACCCAGTTAATCCAAGCTTTCTTATATATACCTCTGAGGTAGGACTCATCAAACTGTCTTGTCCGATATCAACTTCCATTAATATCTTCATATCTTCCGAACAATGTGTATAATAATTATGTACTGAAGACGCTCTCAGACTACCATGACGGCACATAACACTAGACTCTTCGTGATGATTAGCACAAAAAATAAGATACATCATCTGTAGTTCGACTACTGTCGCCAAGTCCCTATCATAAACACGCTTGAGATATAGGAAAGAGGAGAGGGTCGAATGCCCTGACAACGATAAAATGTCCGCCACAGAGGACAAACGTGCGCGGGAGACAGACTGTTTACGAGACTTGGCAACCAGCTCCCCACGCGCTGTCTTCCCTACAAAACACTTATAAGTCATATCACTTTAAAAACACAGCTACATGTATACAGACCGTATATCGCAAGCAGAACCAACATCGGGACATTTTACTGCACATAGAGGATAATTATCTGCAATTTATTACAAAAAAAATGTATGAGATCAAAGAAAAATTAACGATTCCACATATTAAATTTGCACCTCACGAAAATTAGAAGTGATCAAATGAGTATTCCTGAATTTCAACTATGATGATGCCATACAGTGAATACAAGTAATGAAACCAATGTTCAGATCCGGTATTGATGAAGAATTAATTGACATAAACTTAATTACTGTTAAATAAGCTGATTCAAAGAAATGTTTGTTATTCAATTGTCTTTGGTATAGGCACCGACGAATATCGTTAAATGCAGTTGTTAAGTTTATCAAGAAAATGGCGAATACGCCAGCCTTCTGAAAGTGTATTATGTTGTCCCTAAGGTAGTTGGCGACGTTACAAACTGTCTATGTCCGTGCCAACTCTCCAAAATAGAGAACCTTAAAATGATACATTCACTAATTGATTCAAATTAACATCATCTCGGTGACAACTCAACCCATTTGGGCATGAAAAGTCGCCTGGTCTCATCCGACTTCTGTCGCTTCGCCACATTAAGTTATCTTACATTGGTATATTAGGGTAAAAGCATTGTACGACCTCAAGGTTAGATCGCAGACAAAGTAAATACAACGCAAACACTGTCACGTGTACAGTGCACAATGACGCTTTATTCACACGTGTATTCAATGGCTTGGGGAAGCTCTGCGGAAAGCATTTCAACAACAATGATTGGCGCATACTGCCGCCCTTGACGCATGTTCTGTGACCAGTTACACATTGTTGTTTCCACTAGTTCACGGTCCTTCTAGATAGTCCGATGGCTTCCCATCAATTCTGAGATATTCTCTTCAATTTACTGGATACGGACATTTCGTAGAATTAACAAAATTGCCTCGCAGCTGAGTGTACTAAATTCATTACTCATATTGAACAAATATAATACTTTAGACATGATAGGGCTCCATTTATCATCACCGCGTTCCCAACCCATCGACATCAATCTGACAGTTCCATAACTGGATTGGAAAGTTACCAAAACGATTGAAATTCATTCTGGTAACGAGATAAAAACATACTATCGAAGTGTTTATATTGAAATTTGTCATTTTTATGGAATCCTTCCATTCTAATAAAAAAAGCATGAAATCTTAAAATTCGCATCGGAGAAAATGATGTCAAATAATTTCCCCTGGCTGCATTAAAGTAGTTTTTTATGTTGTGTGATGAATGTAAGATATCCTATGACCCAGGTTTGGCGCTATCTAATTCCGTAGCTTGTCGGTATATATATTTTCCTCATTCCGCCGACGATAGCATCCGACATCGCGGGCTCCGTATCATATCTACGCCTAATTAGGAAAAGTTAAATTTCATTTATCTAAGTAAAGTGGAATGTAACAGCAAAAATGATTTAGGAGTTTTAACTGGGGAATGTGGGCTGTTTTTGTGGTTTGGGTCATACTGGAAGGGATATATATATGGCTCTAAGTTTCGCGTGTGATAATCAACCAATATTAAGCCGGTACGAAATCGCGGACAGATAAAGCTCAGACAAATTTCCATCAATAGCAATAGGCAATGCACCTACCTTTACCTACGTTAGAAGACAGAGCATAGAGTCGACTGCCTAACAAGCGTTGTCTGCTAACTGTTAATTTCTTGCACTTTGATGGACGCGTCTACTGAGCTGAAGGCAGAAGATGGAAAAAAAACTAGGGCTAAATTAATGAAACCCAATTATAGTTTGCACGGAGTCTCATCGGGAACCACGAACCAACAAGATTGGGGACCATAACTAAACACACAAAAACGCGTCCTTGAAATAAATCCATTCTAAAGCGCTCCAGTAATTGTATGATGTTTAATCCAAAAAACTATTTTCTAAAAATCGAAATGACACACAGACGATTTGGTGGTAATGATCTGTTTTTTCCTTTAAATCCTAGAGAACTTCAGCTTCTTTGCCAATTAAAGCAGAGGAAGTATTGAGAGAAAAAGACTATGCAGTGTCTGTGTTATTTAGATCACAGTGTTCCCGTCAATCGCAAACTTGGCGCAATCGGTTTCTAATTAACTGTATGATGAAATCACATGTTTGAAGTTTCAGAACCATTTCGATTTTTTCGAAATTTCATAAAAGTAAACGAATAGCCTTGTAAACGTTACGGCAATGGTATATTTAGGGTGCGGGATCATAAGAATGGCTATTCAGATTGTTTACAGAAAAACCATTAGAGTTATCTCTTTTCCTCATCCGGGGAAGGTAATTCTTTTATTTACTTGCGATCAAAGCCGATATTTTTTCCTCGAACGGGTTTCCTTAATCAAATAACACCATGACAATAGAAAGGAATACCTCAAACGAGATCTAGTTTATCAATCTAGTTGAGTAATATTTATTTCTTATCGACAAAAAGTTTTTAGTGGAAAGCGATAGAGTTACATAATGCAAATATATTGGCACATTTCAGACTTTATATACTATATATCAAAGCAAGTATCTAACCTCGCGCAGTAAACAAAGAATACAAAATTACACGAAGACAGCTTCCAGTACATTGCCACAGACATTAACAGATTCACCGATGCAATCACCTGATCGACATAACCACATTTGTCGAATGCGCATGCGCCGGTTATGAATCAGTATGCGTCATATTGTGAGATCATGTTATTGTTGTTTGTATTTATTTCCAGAGATTATTTCAGACAAGTTTATTATATATTTTATATACGTCATGTTATGATAAAGATACGCAAGTAAATTGTTTAAGAAAACAAATAACAACGAAATCGTTATTATAAAATCAAAATCGACAAATCGCAGAGAAAATATCAACAAAAAATATAGATTTCCGTGCAGACCCTTGAAAAGGTACAATAAGAATACTAATAGTGGTAGTTGTGTATCAAACTACAAGAGTGAAATGTTAAACATTTAAACAAATAAGACGCTATCAACATCACTCATCGAGCGGGCTGAATTTCGTTCACAAGTTCACGGTCGAGGTCAGCAGGTCCGCAAACTTAATTCTTGACATAATGAAAGACAACCGATAATAAAAAAAACTCTTATACAACAATGAAAGGAAATTAAAAAAAACAACTTAAGCATACGAAACTAAGTGTTAGAGGAATTTCAAAAACAATATACCAAGCAGGTTGGAAAATGTCAGAATATAATTACTACAGCAGGCGTATCCAATCAGAATACAACTACTACAGCAGGAGTATCCAATCAGAATATAACTACTACAGCAGGAGTATCCAATCAGAATACAACTACTACAGCAGGAGTATCCAATCAGAATACAACTATTGCAGCAGGGATATCCAATCAGAATACAACTACTACAGCAGGAGTATTCAATGAAATGTAGCCTACCAAAGTAGGAACCTTCAATATTAGACAACAACTAACATATCGATAGTAACGTTATACTTAATTAACATATCCGATGGTTTTGATGGTAAACATTGACGAAATTATTTCTAGAAAAAATGGTTCAGTTTAAATAGGTTATTTCAGATTTGGTTACATAGTATGTGACTCAACATTTGCTTCTCTTAACTCCGGGTAGACTAATCACAGTTAATCCCTTATCTTGGTACTCTGTTAATCCCTTATCTTGGTACTCTGTTAATCCCTTATCTTGGTACTCTGTTAATCCCTTATCTTGGTACTCTGTTAATCCCTTATCTTGGTAATCTGTTAATCCCTTATCTTGGTACTCTGTTAATCCCTTATCTTGGTACTCTGTTAATCCCTTATCTTGGTACTCTGTTAATCCCTTATCTTGGTACTCTGTTAATCCCTTATCTTGGTACTCTGTTAATCCCTTATCTTGGTAATCTGTTAATCCCTGTAATCATCTCCACCAGAACCTACAGCGTTCTGTGTAATCTCAAAAAATCGCAAAGTATTGGCTTCAGGTAAAACCAATATAGCCAATTACAGGAGCATCAAAGAGCTATTTTATATTCAATTTTCTAATATGAATACGTTGTTTCACTAATATAATGTATAAATGCTACCGAAGTGGACTGTACCATGGTCCTTGTCTCCTCTGAAGAACAGAGCTAGAACAGGAGGTTGATTCCTGACTACAAGAAATTGTTGCATTGTCCTCACCTCCCCTATATTCATAACTACCAAAACGTACTACAGTTTGGTCCTTACAACCCACAATAACTACATATAGCGCTTCTGATACTTTGAAATTTGCTAACTAGGGCGTTTATTATGAATAAATATTTGACAAAACATCCAAATTTATAAAAAGCATATATTACCTTTTTTCGTGAGAAGGATATAGAAACAAGGACATGCAATGCTTATCAAAAGTTGATCTGCATATTTCTTTACAGATGTGTTTTCCATTAATATTTATCGAAAGTTAATGTTTTTTCTTGTTTAATTCATTCCCTTTTGGTATTGAGTGCACACTGGAAGTATATTCTAGTGATTAGTTTTACCCGTGAGCCAATCGTGTTTATATATATAATCCATTCTCCGTTGAATGCAGTACAAATGGGGATAAAAACACGATATGATGTTTCTCAGGGACTCTAAAGTACTGATTTACTGAGGGCGGATATTTAACTTTATTACAAACACCGCATGATCACATCTCGTTTAAGACTGAGGAAACAGGTTTGGTAACCCAACTTGAGCTATATTCTAAATAAGGATATAAAATGAATTTGTAAAAAAATAAAACTACTACTGAACACAAATCAGTATGAAGGTAGCTACATTTTTTATTGCAATTAAAGTGAGATTCGCTTTGCCGCCTCTTGAGATTCACAAACTCCAAATCGTGTATAGCTTTTAAACCCTTAACATAGAACAAAGGTTTTTTCCTGTCTCTTTCAGTTTATACATGGCAATGTCAGCACATTAAGGGACTTTTATTTGTTTTTGAATGAGGATGGAGAGTCTAGTAAATCTGAAGGGAGAAGAATACTGAATTATCATTGCCACGCAAGCTAGGATATTTATATCGTGCCCAGGCAAATCTATACTCTAAGTGATAGAGCATACTATCAAGTATTTTCGTATATAACTTCCAGTATATTAAAAGGTTATGAATGTAGACCATAATAATATCTGCGTAATAATTTCGTTACGAAAATCCTCTTAAGTAAGAATATCATCATGTTTTTTTATTTACTTATCTATTCATTCATTTATTAATGTATTTATTTATTTATTTATTTTTGTTGTTTATATGGATTTGGTCGGGGTACGGAACACAAAGCCTTCCTGAAATATAAGTCATATGTGAATGTCAAGGGAGACATTAGAAAGAATAAAGGTGTGTTGAGAGAGAGGAGAAAAGTCAAAATCATAAATGTATTCGCCACTTACGACTATGCCATGGGGGCAGCAGGTAAGTTTCGTACATCCTTCCTGCATGACAATGTTTGTAGTAGATAAACTCACATAGAGACAGGTTACCAATGACAAAGGTGTAAACATAATGACATCTTAGAGATTATCGATTATTTAGATCATTTGCTGTTGTAGCTGATGATATCACGCGAAGTGGTGTACAATAAAATTTAAAATGTTATCAAATGAACGAATATATTACGTCATCCTATAGGTATGGATCGAACGACAGGGAAATACAAATCACAACGTCAAAATGATGTGTGCCATGTGACAACACATTGGTGAAGATCATCGCATAATATTTGTAACATCACAAAGGTGCATAGCAATCGGAACTCCTCAAGAGTCACACTCACGGAGTTCCGAATAGATACATCACACATGCATAAACCATGACTATGTTAAGTGTATTGTATGACATCATAAAGGTTGAAGACGTAACAAAGATGTATAAGTTATGACATTACATAAATCCCGTTAGATAAAAATATGTTCATCTCGTTTTCTCGAGTCTTTTTCGCCTTACAATGCGTGTAATTTAAGTAAAAATTCAATTGATGACACATTTAGCAAAAGGTCGATAACAGTTTTTGTATCTTGATGTTTGTTGAAATAACAATACAAGATTGATCAATGAAACAAAACTTCTGGTAAATTTTAGTCTACTGTATTTACGGATTCAAATGTAGAATTATATATTTAACCCAGAATATGAAACATTTCCTTATTTTGTCAACTGAGAAGGCTTGTCAAATTGCATTATTTTCTTTCTCTTACAAGGAACTTCAACTATCATATAATATCCAGTGGACGTTTTTACGGGTAACGCCTCTCTGCTTGTATTTATCCGTATGTCAGTGATATTGCTAACCTTTCTCTCATATCGGCTTTATCACGGAAATCCTAACGTCAAAGGAACATTACATTTGTTCCAATACATAAAAGGCGTTCTGCACAGCGGGGACAACACATGTCGATGTATGTACTGTACGTGTCCTAACTATCGCGATTTTAATCCCGTTGAAAGCTCTTCGCCTCATTCTAACTTCAGATAAGGCGTGCACTGTCAGTCTACCTGACGACAACACGACCATTCTTCTCGGTGATAAAGAAAACGTTGGCGCTGTGTTTCAATAAATTCACATCAGACAAATTCGATGAGCACTACAACAGATGGGTCTATTCCCCGGGCACTGAAACCAGCTCGAGTCATATGTTATGAAAATTAGATTCGATTTCTTTGCGATTTTATCCCCAATTCCACATTAAGTGTTCAGTCAAAAAATTGGTTAGGTATAAACTGTTTTAGAATATATGGCTTTTACTTACCGAATAGTGAAACCAATTACATGGTGTGGTGTTGAAAAGTGTATAAAACCCAATTGTATGATGACTATTTTCTCAGACAGCGGAAAGTACACGAGAGTTACCTGTGTACTTGTGCTGAATACGATTCTCGCGACCCCCTACCTACCCCACGGCTCATGTTCCAGTCTTTCCAACGGCAGACGTTTCAATAACCTCTCTGTCGGATAATGGCGATTGTTTTAATCGAAAAGAGCAGACGGATGAGGCCCCCAGCTACCGTGCATGTCAGATCGGGCTACCTCGAAACGTCAGGTTCACATCCGCCCCCCGTCCAGTGGATGTCTGAAGAATGCAGCTTCAGATAGACACTTGAACACACCCTGCCAAACAGGCTCTTAATATGTATATAGCTAGACTTATAATATTTGCCGTGGGTTGTAAGGGATTTGAATTTGGGGTTGTTAAAGAGAGTTAATGACTCATTGATACTTCTAAAAATAATAGATTTTTTTTTAAATTTGAGATTGTGAACGCAATATGATACCATTTTTTATGAACCTGAGAGTATTGGAGTATTCCTTAAGGACATTGGGGTCGTGATGGCGTTTGTAAGAATACATGGTTTGGGATATCAGATACCACACACTGAAGCAAATAAAGAAAAAAAATAGAGCTTACTCAAAATCCATGCGAGAACAAAAAACGAGCACAAAAAATGAACGAAAATATACATATATGCATGGATACTATTGACAAAGTACAATGAAAATAAGACCACTTGTCACGAAAGGGTAAGCGTCTTCTGTTGTAAGGCAGTTTTCCTTAGCAAAAACTTATTTCATCCAGCCAATTTACAAGGGTGAAATAGAAAATTGAGTTCTATATAAATACAAACGGGAAATGGAACCGATTGACAATCAGAACAAAATTACTGATATCAACCGCAAACAAAGCAAGGCGAGACGATCATTGTGTTTCCTGGAGGATAAGCATTGTCCGTACCTTCTTAAGCTGATCAAGTCCTTAATGATAATCTAGATACATTTGTAATGAGACCAATAATTTCATGATCAGGACTCGTGTGGTGTAGGAAAAGAACTACTATAAACCAACTTATTTTCGCGGTGACTTAATTTCGCGATTTCATGTCTAGCGACCTTTTCGCGACGAATTAATTGCGCGATTTACGGTCCATGAAAAACCTACTGTACATTGGAATGAAACTTTTTTGCGACGATTAATGTTTGCGAATTTAATCGCCCGCGAAATACGCGAACATTAATCGCAGGCGAAAATAAGTTGATTTACAGTATTTAGAAGGCATTTGGAAGATCAGTGAAGCACGGAACAATGTGAGGCAAGATTTACGTTCATATCCGAGAGGTATCGAATTGATCAAAATAAAATGTGTGTTATGGAGCCCCGGAAGGGACATGATTAAAAAAGTAAAACCGAATGCAAATATAGCGGAATATCCAGATGACATAAACACTCATGGAAATAAAAGATCCTGGAATCAGTCAATAACATAAACATTTGTTGTGTAAGAAAATGAAACGTACCATGTGAGAATTCAGCTTATACTCTACGAAGTAAAACAGAAGCAAAAGTTTTCACTAAATCAAATTAAAAACTGATTATTTCTTAAAACGCCGTTTAAAATACTTTTCATAGTAAAGTGTAAAATATTTAAAAGAAGTTTTACTTGCGTGCTATTTTCGTAAGTAATTTATGAAATATATAAGATTCTTTTTATCGTTCGCTGAACTTCTGAAAAGCAGTTTGAAACTAATCAAATTATTTAAGGATATATGGCACACGTACCTTATACTGTTAATGCCTCTCCTAAACAAAAGAGCTACAAATTTAGAACAGAAGATTAAGCTTAATTAATGGATATTGCACTTGAAAGGCACAAAGTAATTATTCACATTTGATTACACTAAGATAATTCTAAATAATTATATAATATTAATTAAAACTTTTCTAGGCAGTTAAATCAAACGAAAAGTTAATCGCATTAGACACAGAACTTACTATACCAATAATTGTGTTATCCAATTGATTAAGAGGGGTTCTGACAACATAACTCGCCAAGCGGGTTGAAATTCAGTATTAGTATTGCAAAGGTAGGCCAAACGTCACGGTTAAGGTCAGGAGGAAAGGTCGTTAGACAAGAAACACAAATGTTAAATATGATAGCACTGCCCAATACTATTAACATACTGTGACAAAGGTTAATGTTTTGAAAAGTTGGTCAAAGGTCGTGGTCAAGGTCTGTATACAGGGGTATGTCTAGTCTTAAATTAAAAAAAAATAGCTAGAAATACGTATATATGAAGTCTTAATATACCTATATATTAAGTCTTAATATATAGGTATGTCTGGCTATTTTTTTAATATAAGACTAGACATGCCCCTGTGGTCTGCAAGTCCGCATTTGTGAAGGAATACACATGCGGAATGCCTAAGCTATATTCTCATTAGTATTTACAAAACACTGATTTATATTTACACTTTAGCTGTCCATGGACGACGCCGACATGGGGTATAGAAATAGTTTAACCAGGAATAGTGTTATGAAAAGACTGGGATATGTTCATCTAAAGAGAATATCAAATATGTGCAGAGGAGAATGAATCACCCAAATTCCCGAATGAAAAGTTTCCCTCGAACTCATGGGTCTTGTTGCCCTGCTCATAAGACATTAGAAATGCGCCTGGCGCTACCTTTTTTCTTCTTTATAACCTATTTCGTTAATCCTTTAGGGCATTAAGCTGAACGTTTGCACACGCGAAGGCTTAAGGATCTATTCCCCGATTAAGAAAAGGGTCGATGGTGTGGTGTGTCATCCTATTGTATCCATGTATGGAATTTCAGTATGATAACAATTTAACAAATAACTGCCCCAACACTTTTTGGAATGAAGTGCTAGAAGCCTGGTATAAAATCATTAATGCAAGCAACACTTATAAAACTAATAGTTCAGAAAATCCTTTGTGGTGCAATAGTGAAATAAAGATTAATCAAAAAGTCATATTTTACAAATCTTTGTATGATAAAGGTGTTCAATGTATATATAATATTATCAAAAATAAAAAAATCTTTTTTTTACAGTTTTGATGAAGTTAAGGACAAGTATAATATCCAAACCAACTTTTTAAACTACTTGGTATCAAGGTTTAAAAAATTCTGCTCAGGAATTTATTAGAAAAATCAAACATTTAATCACAACAAATTATTTTATTACCAACTATACCCCTAAATCTTAAACATATTTTAATAAACAAAAAAGGTGTACAAGAATTTTACAGAACCCTTTGCAAAAATAATTCAAAACCCACAGCTCAAAGAAAATGGAACCAGATTTTTAAGTTTAATGCAGAAACATGGAAAGAAATATACACACCCCACCCCCACACCCCTTCCAAAACAACCACTAGTTCGAAGCTTCATTGTCTTCAGTATAGAATAAATCATAGAACACTCACTACAAAGTCTTTTCTTTTTAAAATTGGTAAGTCGAATAACAATTGATGTTCCTTCTGTAAAACTCATCCTGAAACAATAACACAAATCTTATGGGAATGAGACCATGTATCCAATCTTATTGAAAGACTTAGAATAAACATTATCAGTAAGAATCTTTGTTTAAGATTTAATAGACAAGAATTCATTTTGGCAAATTTATCAATAAGCAACAAAAGTTTAATTTAGACAACCTTATAATTTAAATCATAAAACAATTCATATACAAAAACAAATGCTTGGAAATAGATCTTAATCTTGACAATCTAAAAAAAATCACATTAAAAATTAATTTGAGTTAAGAGCACATAAAATTCTCATTTCAACTATGGACTATAAAAATAAAGAACATCATATTACTCAAATAAACGATTGGTTACAAATTTAAGCTTGGTTCAAACACATCAATATTTCTAGATCTTTCAGTTAAGCAAAGTGCAACAAACCATTTAAGAAGTCAATAGAGTGAGCAACTTATAAACAAATAACTTTAACCGAAATACTAAATCACTGATTTTTTGTTAGACCAGTCTACAATGTCCTTGTCCATATGTCCATGTCTTTGTGTGTATACAGAAATCCATTTTGTTTTTGTTGTTTGCTCATTTTGTCTTTCTTATTGTTGTCCCCCTCCCTCCAAATCTCCATCCTTATTCTAGTCTAATACATTCTTTGCTATTCTATAACGTTTCAATCAAAGATTAAGTCACTATACTTTAATAATAAATCCAACTACATCATTTAGTTAATCTAATATATTTTGTATATCGTTATATATTTGTATACCACCAGGGAGAATGTAATGTTGATATGAAGTATATATTGTATGTAATGCTTCCCCATATGTATATGTATGTTATTGTATGTCTGGTAAAAAAATTAAAATGACTAAAAATGAATTTTTAAAAACTGATAACACTATAAAAGTGTTCGTCAGTGGCCCTGTTATCCATGGGTAGCATCCTTAAATGGTCTTTTTAGTGTTTTTGGATGCAAAATGATACCCAACAAGACCAACCTATGACTCTTCTATAGGAACCACGGAACCAAATAATTTCCCATAGACGGTAATGTTAACGTTTACCACTGTACTGCTTAAATGGAGCTTTTAACACTGGTCCACTAGCCATAATTTTTCATCTCGGAAACCTGTAAATAGAATCATTAAAAATTCTACCAATTTGAACTTTTTTTATATGGGGGCTACCATCTTGTATTGAATTCAGCACCAAAAATTCATCTAAATTTACAACAAAATACACACTTAATTAACTTCCCCTGACAAAAACAGGCTAGGAAAAAAATAACTTTTTTTTTCTATATATTTTACATCTACATGTATTGCCCAACCTACACATAAAACTTTGGAAACTTCTCTCACCTAAATATCCAATCAGTAGGCCCCGATGCATTCACCTTCCTATTAAATCTTTGGGAAAACCCTCAATCTATTTTTGATTTGGTTCTGTGGTCCTTATATATAAATAAATATAACATATATTGTCAGAGAGAGTCGTATAACTATAGTAATAAAATTCATGGAAAATGAAGAAACGCGTTTAGAAGGCTAGGAACACTGCCATAATCAAGAATTACATTTTCATAATTTATAATGGTTGCAAATTATTTTCAGAGACGATATTCATAAGACAAGGAATGGATTGTGTTCCAGTAATACGAGATTCAAACGTTAATATCCGTGATATGTGTACACTGATTCATGTATATTAATTGATATATAAAGGCAATAGAAAATTAAGGTACTCTGGTAAAAAGCAAACTAAAAAAGCAACATGATTATACAGTGTATACGCCACAATCCATAACACATAAGATGGACTTGTAATAAATTACAAATTCTGGATTAAAACCTTATCAGCTTTCGAAACAAAAGTTTTGAGAGAATATCTATATCTGAAAATAGGCGGATTTAATTATGAATTTTCAATTTTTTTGAAAAATGAATTGTTTGTGTTTAAGATGTCATTGGATTTATTTAAGGATCTCTGCAAACCTTCTGGGATTTTTGATTATCCATTTTATCCTCGGCCGATTAATACAATGTAGTAAACAAACTTTTTATCCATGCAATATGAAACAAAAAAGCCTATATTAAATCACTTGACTGATTTTGAGCTTTAAAAACAAGATGGCGGATTGGCAAGGAAACACATTTGAATGTGTATTATCATACTAGACTGCTCAACAAATTTGCTGTGTTTCCAATATAAGAAACAGGCTACAGAAGAAAATTCGTCCACTGTAGTTCTTTGAAACAGACCCTACCGGTAAATAGACATAATCCAAAGGTTAGGTCTGTGTACCAGATCGGTAGCCCCAGACGACGGCAAATACGAGCTCAGAAAATGTCACAAAGCAGTTAAACATACTAAACTGGGAGAGGAAGTGTTAGATGTTTTGATACTGATATACACCGATGAGAGTTGTTGGCGCAAATTTCCGGTAAACTATTACAAACAATCGTAGGGAAATGATGATGCAATACTTCAGACGTCACAAGCAGGTGAAAGAAATGGAGGCTACACAACGAGTGGTTGTGGTATATGGTATTTCTTTCACTACTAGTTACTTATATTTTTCAAAAGTTACGAAAAGCACTTGCTTTAGTTTGTCTGACCTGTTTCTACCACAATAGAAAGCTATTCTGAGGATAAATTGACCTGCTTTGAGCCAACGTGTGTTCTTTTCACAATATCAGTATGTGGTGTAAGGATATGACCTAAATTGAAATGCCGCTAATCAATATGCAAAACTGACAATTGCGGAAATGTTTGAAAATATAACAATTAATAACAAATCTTACCAAATAATTAGCAAGTTTGTTCTTTTAAAAGCAATAAATTGATTGAAATATTTATATATTTATTGTAATATATTACAAAAACAACTGCGAAATATATCTCATGTGTTATCATTTCCGGGACATCGTGAAGCGGTCTTCAAGCGTTTAGCCATTCAAATTGCATTGAACCACGTTATTAAAAAATAATGCCGATCACAGGTCAGCGTGTCAACCAATCACGACGCATTTAGAGTTTATTACGCGTGTGGTATCAACTTAATGTTATTCAACAGTTGTAATGATTATTTCATGCCTCGGGAGTTGAATAACGCCAACCTATTGTGGTAGAAATGACATTAATTAACTGTCCGCAATTTATTTCGACCTCAGGCCTACTACGGCAGACCTCGGCACATTAACTACGTGAATATTGAAAACATTTATTAATAAACTAACACTATTGAATGCATATTAAATGCATCTGTATTGCGTAGAATTGTTTTACGTCTCATCGAAAACTTGAGCCATTTTGGCCAACAAATACACAATGAATATAACATTTGGCATTCGTATGTTTAATATGCAATAACTAAACAATAGAAGAAAGAAGTCACTAGTCTGAAAATAGATATCCATTGTCTTTTCTTAGTGTGGTACATAGCATGCAACATAATATGTTGGATTTTTTTCGGAATATCTGACTAGACAAACAATTTCATGATGGGCCTGTAACGACCAACAACAGGTCATATACGTCATATGAGATACCCCATTACGGACACATAACTCTCACCTCCGGCAAAGTTTAATTTGCCAAACACGCAATCGCCATATCAACCTGCTACAAAAATGATTCCCCCCATTTCTGACCGTTGAGACAAAAAAAATAATATTGGCTAGCAATACATATTTTGGGCAAATTTTAATATATATCACAAAGAGAGCGCGTGGTTAGAACAAAGGCAAACATAAAAATTTGACCTACCAGACGAGTAAATCATTGCTTCATATGTATGTTTTAGAAGATAGGAATGGGATACGGGCGGCATTTTAATTAAACCACGTCGCTATATTTTTTTATTGTAGTGTTTTATTCAGATGGGATCTACGCATATCATTTGTTCTTTTACACCAAAAGTATCTTTTTCTCGACGCATCATCAGTGATATTGGTCCCGTGAACATCGTTGTCTGAAAGTTTCGATATTTAATGACTTTGAAACCATTTATTTCCCGACGTTTCATTAGTTACAATGGCCCTTGAACAATTCATTTTTCATTGTATAAAGTTTTATTTGTTCAAATTATCGAAGAATGCTATATCATACAACAATTCGAAAGTTTCCAAGGTAATAGAACTATAGTTATTAAAGATTTCAATAACTAAAAGCGTCCTAGAACTAATCACCCTATCACTTTACCTAGATCATTCTCTCACACATTTGTATTAGTTATAAAGTTCCGAGATCCATCTCTCACACATTTGTATTAGTTATAAAGTTCCTGGATCCATCCCTCTCACACATTTGTATTAGTTATAAAGTTCCGTGATCCATCTGTCTCACACATTTGTATTAGTTATAAAGTTCCGTGATCCATCTGTCTCACACATTTGTATTAGTTATAAAGTTCCGAGAGCCATCTCTCACACATTTGTATTAGTTATAAAGTTCCGAGAGCCATCTGTCTCACACATTGGTATTAGTTATACATTTCCGTGATCCATCTGTCTCACACATTTGTATTAGTTATAAAGTTCCGTGATCCATCTGTCTCACACATTTGTATTAGTTATAAAGTTCCGGGATCCATCTGTCTCACACATTTGTATTAGTTATAAAGTTCCGTGATCCATCTCTCACACATTTGTATTAGTTATAAAGTTCCGTGATCCATCTGTCTCACACATTTGTATTAGTTATAAAGTTCCGTGATCCATCTCTCACACATTTGTATTAGTTATACAGTTCCTGGATCAATCTCTCACACATTTGTATTAGTTATACAGTTCCTGGATCAATCTCTCACACATTTGTATTAGTTAGAAAGTTCCGGGATCCATATCTCTCACACATTTGTATTAGTTATAAATGTCCGGGATCAATCTCTCACACATTTGTATTAGTTAGAAAGTTCCGGGATCAATCTCTCACACATTTGTATTAGTTAGAAAGTTCCGGGATCCATCTCTCACACATTTGTATAAGTTATACAGTTCCTGGATCAATCTCTCGTACACATTTGTATTACTTATAAAGGTGTTATACCAATCTCCCTCACAAAGTTTTATTACTAAAAAGGTTCTAGATCCATCTCTCTTTCACATTTTTATTAATTGCATTATTTTAGTCCCATTAACACAATGAGGTTATTTGAAGATGATATAAATGAATGTTAGGGCCACTGGCGGGCTTTTTATAGTTCTGTCACACTGAAACACCATATCTGGACAAAGTATCGTAACACCTCACCTGGTCACGTGTTACTCTCAACGGTGGAACCAACCGCGAAATATCAAACAATACCAATGCGATCTACAATGTATATATTTCGGCTGTGGTGACTTTCTATCTTTTTTATTAAGCTATGTTTTTACCAAAACTGGATCAAGAGAATTGTATATCTACAAGATAAGTTTTGGCTTTCAAAGCCCTTTGCGTATTTTAACAAGAATATATGTACCTAGCATGAATGTGTACGGAGTCATCACCAGTTCACTGAGTGAAGCGCCCTAATCCAGGAATAGAAGACAATCAGCGAACAACTCGGTGCGACGGAAATCGCCGGATCTTATATGTATTCGGCAACAGATCATTGTTTTACTCAGTCATCAGGATATTAATACCGATAAAACGGGGGTTTTAGCTTCTGTGATGAGATTGACACTTTGTATTACTATCTGCCAACTGACCGAGCCCATTCTGTATGCTGATTAGTTCAGTTCGTCTAGTCATTCTGTCAATCCCTCGTGCCATACAAATATTCCGGCTCTACCATGTCCGACTATCTGTTTGTTTTGAGGGGTGTTAATATCTTGTGTCTTTTCTACAATTCTTTGTAGTAATGGGCTTCAGCGCCTAAAGTTTCCCATATAATAGAAGGCTAAAAATTTGTAAATATTCTCAAAATATAGGTCTAGCGATATATAAGTATCTCCTCGCAACGAGTTTGCATTTCAATCACCTGAGGTCAAAAATGAAGTCAATATCACTATGAATAGATGGGTGATGTCATCGCTCTACAGACTTCATCAATGATCTAGTTGTCCTCTTCATATACCTGCCCTGCAGGGCGTAAGATTTGTACCTGCTGCACCAATTGCATGATCGTTCAGCATTCAGCATACTTAGAGTGGGACGATTGGTTAGCCCGTTGTCAGTATTAATGTGACCGGGTGGGGTGTCCTGCTTCAGTGTGGTAGCACTATAAATCGGCAAAAGTTCCGGCCTATCACAAGGAGACTTAACACGAACATACCGCAGCCTCCCAAAACACACATACGCACTCACCACACGCATGCATGTCGCACGCACGGGAGGCCGTCCTTAAATGACTGTTAATAGGACGTTAAACAAAATAAACCAAACCAAACTCTTCATATATATGTACTTACTCACAACCATTATCTTATAAGATTGTGTTTTAACCACCGAAGATCAAAATTGAGGTTACTGCTACTATAAATAGATTTGTGTTGTCCATGCAATAACGATATATGCGAGTTTGACATGCAGTTTTATATACCTATTAAAAACGAATCTAAGATGGATAGTACTGGTACAAATCGGGGAAATCCCCCTTGGGGGAAGGGGAGGTGGGGGGGGGGGGGGGGGGGGGGGGGGGGGGGGGGGCAGTATTTAGAGATTTACCAAAGACAAAAGGTACTAGCACTATATAAAGTTAAGGCCAAAAAGCTATAATTCGAGATAAGCAGAAAATATCAATAGAGTAAATCACCGCAGTGTGATTACGACAAATAATGGTTGGTGATGATCGTACGAATGATTTATGGTCAGCAGCATGATCTCGATTGAAAAATACTCTTAATTTCTTCTGCGATATTATGTCAACAGTGTCCGATGAGTTTGGTTCCGTTTTCACCATCCTGATTGTCATTTTGAGAATGTGACTTCAACCGGTTTGACCTAAATTTGTAGGTGGGTGTCGCCGTGACCTAGATTTGTAGGTGGGTGTCGCCGTGACCTAGATTTGTAGGTGGGTGTTGTCGATGAAGCAAAAGACGCTTACCCTTTGGACCTGGTCTTATTCTCCTTATACTTCTTCAATGGTCTCCGTGCAAATCTATACTTTTTCATATCTGCCATAGTTTTATCGATTTAGAGTTGATATTATGGTTTCGTCATAAGTTGGGTATTCTCTGTTGTTGTTGTTGTTGTTGTTGTTGTTAGTGGTGGTGCTTTTGTTGTTGTTGCTGCTAGTAGTGGTGGCGCTGTGGCTGGTGCTTTTGTTGTTTTTGTTAGTGGTAGTGGTGGTGTCGTTGTTGTGTTGTTGGTGTTGTTGTTGGTGGTGGTGGTGGTGATGGTGTTGTTGTTGCTGTTGTTGTTGTTGTTGTTGTTAGTGATAGTGGTGGTTGTGGTGGTGGTGGTGTTGTTGTTAGTGATAGTGGTGATAGTGGAGGTGGTGGTGGTTGTGGTGGTGGTGTTGTCGTTGTTGCTGGTGGTGATATAAAGCATATAAGATATTTTATGAAGAAAGTTAAATGAGATATCTTGTACATTTAATGACACATCTTATATACATAATTTTGCCATATTTTATATTTTTATAAGATATCTTATATGCTATTTGAAATTTCTTATAAAAGATTTATTTCATAAAATTTATTTTACAAACAAATAAGATATCTTATACATGTATACGTTATAAGATATCTTACATAATTTTGTTAATGACATGATCAGCATTGCTCCATGAAACAGCCCTAATGTAATACAAAGTATTACCTGTCCTTGTGAAGTGTCCATGCAGTGTAAATAGTCGAGAAAACTTAAGGAAATATTCCAAACGTTCAGAATGATGACACACAGTTCCTTTCCGGATATCACATCTTAGCACAAGGTCCACAATGCTGGCTGAAGGGGAACACATGAAATGCACGTGCACGACCTGTAGGCTGTCCAATATCGGCCTTCTTATGTATTCATGCTCGGCCTGTTCAATCTGCCTGATCAAATTCACAATACTTGTTTTTATCTTAAAAATAAAAGCATTTTAGACAATACCTTTTTTAACTCACCTGGTCCGAAGGACCAAGGTGAGCTTATGCCATACCGTGGCGTCCGTCGTCCGTCGTCCGTCCGTCGTCTGTCGTCCGTCCGTCAACAATTGACTTCTTCTTCATAACCGCTGATCAGAATTTGAACAAATTTGGTCAGAAGAATCCCTATGGGTAGGGGACTCAAAATTGTACAAATGATGGGGCTGACCCCCCAGGGACCTGAGGGGCGGGGCCAAAAGGAGTCAATTTGGCTCTATTAATATAAACAACTTCTTCTCTGAAACCGAGTAAAGGATATTCTTCCTATTTGCCAGGAAGCATCACTATGGGATGAGGATTCAAAATTGTACAAATGGTGGTGCTGACCCCCTAGGGGCCTGAGGGGCGGGGCCAAAATGGGTCAATATAGCTATATTGATATTAACGACTTCTTCTCTGAAACCGAGAAAAGGATATTGCTCATATTTGCCTTGTAACAACACTATGGGGTGGGGATTAAAAATTGTACAAATGGTGTGGCTGACCCCCGGGGGGGCCTGAGGGGCGGGGCCAAGAGGGGTCAATTTGGCTAAATTGATATGAACAACTTCTCCTCTGAAACTAAGGAAGGTGGGGTCTACCTCCCTGGGGGCTGAGGGGCGGGACCAAAAAGTGTCAATTCGGCTAAATTGATATAAACAACTTCTTCTCTGAAACTAAGTGATGGATATCACTCGCATTTGTGTGGTAGCATCCCTATGGGGTTGCGCCAAAAGTCAATTTCATTTCATAGATTAATGCATTTTTTGGCATAAAAACCTCACGTACCCATATACAATGCCTATGATATATTGACATAGCAATACCAGTGACAAATATACTTAATCATCATTCTTGTTTCATATCTCATGAAATCCAGGTGAGCGATACAGGCCCTCTGGGTCTCTTGTTTTAATTTGCAAGACATACAGATTATTTCAGTATACATGTCAAAAAGGTCATTATTATATATATCTTACGTATAATGTGTAATATTTTGATCTGTGCTGTGTCGAAAAATACTTTGAACTCATATCACTTCTCATGTAAGTAGAGCGGCCTTACACAGTATTTTTGTTAAAAGATGACCAAACTATGGTGTTCCGTTAGGGCCAAATTTCCAATATCGCTCCTTCGACCTAAACGCGAAGGAGCGAAACCATGATGGCGAAGGAGCGAGGGAGCAAAGAGGCGAAGGAGCGAAAATATGATGGCAAAGTAGCGAAAACACGATGGCGAAGGAGCGATGGAACGTCGCTCCTTAGCCTTCATGTTTTCGCTCCTTCGCCATCGTATTTTCGCTCCTTTGCTCCTTCGCGTTTAGGTCGATATTGGAAATTTGGCCCTAACGGAACACCATACCGAACTGCTTTTGTTCCTATTTTGAGAAATATTGTTGAATTCGCACCAAATTTTCTGCTACTTATAATACAAAGTACACGCGTACAGGTACTGTATTTTTGATGATAGCTAGTCGTTAATCTCGGGTAAAGATCCCGAGGTGTGTGGTTCGACACTTACTCACCGTTTCTCGGTGTGCTTCTCGGGCAGCTCGGAAACTGACAGGTCTGTGCTGTCGTGGATGTTTCCTTGGTCGAGACACCGTTCTGGATGGCATGCAACGGGTCTCCTATATGTTGCTCAGTGAGGGATGTTCACCAACTACTACAAGAACACGCCTCAAAATGACCCTGTCTGTTCAAGGGGAGATAAACCCAGAAAAAAACTAAAGTAGGAAATAGCTGTAACTATAGCTCACACATGCGCTTGGGACAGGCAGTTTATTTAAAACACCTATATGACCTTGATTCACAGTTTTAGTTCAGTTTGGTTCATAGAGTACCCTGTTGTCAAGGTTTTCTAAAAACAAGAACTAGAAACCAGGGTCTATATAAGGTAGAGCTTTGTAAGTACTGTAATGAAATAGCTTAATCATATGTACATATCGATCGGAGGGGCATATTTGGAAACAGGGACTTCAGCTATTCACTTCTTATTCTGCACCTTCAATAAATTCTAGGTGACTTCAAATATTTTGAAAAGCAATATCATTATTATTTTCGATAATCTGACTCCAGGCACTATATGGTTCGGTTGAGATTCCAAATACACCTATTATATATCGGCCATAGGAATGATAAAATATATAGCAAAGGTATTTTATAAGTTCAAATTACTAGGTAGTTTATTATGATTTACAAAATGTATAACTACAAATGCCTGTGACTTGTCAAATTGTTATGAATACTGAAACATTATTTTTAGTGAGACAAATTATTCTCAACTTTATACTGATTAATTGCTCCTGAATTACGGTAATTCATTAAAAAGCATTCCTTTTTTATGAAAATTGGAAGCCCCCGGAAAAAAAAACGAAATAAAGAAATAACTTTATCCAGTGTCAAGTGAATCAGCATCTGGTAGTCATGTATAAAGGGAAGCAACTCTAGGTAATATTAAAACCTTTATTATTATCATTAAATACAAAAAGCTAGCTCACACATGTAGAATACACAAAATAAATAGATTCATGTCGCCCTCATCCATACTGACGTGAAAAGTGCTAGGTAATATTTCACAGAAACAAGACGGAGTTGAAAACACAACCAAAAAATAATATTAACACACTGAATTGTGAAATATTTTAAGATAGGTTCAAAATTGTTCGTGGTATTTTCTAATTTACAAATAGGATAAGAATATTTCGCTTTTGTCATTAATTGAAAACTTTAATTAGAAGAGAATAATAATAAGCATGGCTAATTCGACAATAATTGTGAATTCATATCTAATACATTTATTGAGATATTACACAAAACGGAGAAGATGATGAGTCTGGCAGTCTTCTCGTCAATCTTACTGCGTGTACAGAATTAATTGGTTACCATCTTATTCCAACATTTTTTGGAGGAACCCATATTCAAATTAATCAAAATACAAAAGTGAACTTGTTCTGATAAACCAACACTTGCATGTATATGAGTATTTCTGAAACTCGTCTCAGATCGACGTTGGTATCGCATGACTTGACTTTTTAGTCTGTGCATGAAATTGGTTGAAGGGAAATAAACTAACATTGTGAGCAGATACCACATCATAAAAATATTATGAACTTTTTATGACATCTGTAGACCCAGCATTGCAAGTTTACAAAATAAATAACACAAAAAAGTAGTCCAAAGTATGATACTGGTATATATACACACTGAACCAAACACATCTTTATCACTGTCATTGTTTAAATGAACATCAAGATATTATCACTAGTGGAATAAAATAACAAACTATTCTTATAGATTCAACAATAAACAAAACACACACAACGGAATGATACAGTGAGATTGATAATAATAAAGTATAATCATGGCACTTCAAACGACCTTCACACTTTAACAGGGTCAAAGTATGTGACCTTAACCTTCGGTTGTCATAGCAACACAAGTGGTTGTCTCTATTTTGTGAGTGAGATTGATAAATGAAAATGACTATAGTTTTGCTACTCCACAACTGCAAGTACCTTGAAAAATGATACATATTCTTTACCAGTCTCAAATCAAACAGAAACCAAATCTGATTGGTTGTTTGGAGTTAAAAACCTTTTAAAGACCAATTACAAAGCTTTTCAACAATTTAGTTCACAGGGACAAAATTCCCAAGACAAATGTCCATATACACATGTATTATATATGTAATAAATATACGGACACTTTGTTGTGAATATGTGCCAAGTCCCTGTGTCCCCTCAATTTGGTTGCATTTTTTTCTTTAATCATGAGTTTGAAAATTGCTAAACTTCTTGCATCAGCAATATTATTTCCCAGAACATTACTTGATCTTAAATGAATTCTGTTTTATCCATCTACATAAATTTTCTCTTATATGGAATATATCACATGCATCCTTAAGAAATTTAGATTGCTTAAAATACTAATATAGCTACTGAGTAAAACATCTAAAAACTAAGTAGTTTTCAACCAATTATTTATCAAAGAAAAAAAAAAGATATAAATTATGCATCACTATGGTTATAAACATCTAACAGTAGCACAGGTACATATCATAATCCATGTTTCCCCCTGGTTACAACGGATTGTCACCCCAAAAAGGACAATGGTCATTATAATGCAATAATGAAATGAATGACAATTAATGAACGCTAATAATCTATACGCTATCTGCTGTACATTAAGGATGAAAGCTGAGAAAAGAGATGATTTTCCATTTGTTGGAGATGCTAACACTAATGACTGATGATATGGAGGCTGAATTTGGTACAGAAATGTTTAAAGATTTCCTGTATTCCATTTATGTGTTTGATGATGAAGCTGATGCATAGATGATATCCCTCATATAGACCCGCAATGAAATTGCGACACAATGCTAGATATACAATCGTATCTACACCCTCGGCACAAAGTATCTTCATACTCATACTTATAAAACAAAAAGTAACGCAATTGTATTTATCCCTCAATATATTTTACCGGTAAATATGTACTGGTAAACAGATTTTTTAACAATACAAAGCAATGCTACCCATCATCTAGATTGTGAAATTTATGATATAAGGGTTTTCCTTGGTATCTCAAAAATAATCATCTTCCTCCTAAAATACAAGTAATGCTTTCCCTACATTTATTTTTTCACTTTTCTACCAAAAAAAAAAAAAAAATGCTTTTGTGTTATATATACAATGAAGAAATGTTTTAATATCATTCTAGGGTTTCTGGAGATATTTTTTTCCATTTTGCAGGAGAATTTTTTTATTTTGATAATCAATGACGCTTTGACCTCAATAAACATAAACAGGAAAAGCTATCACTGTTTCTACTCATATTCAGAATTATTAACATCAAAAAGCTTGCGCAAAAAGAATATAGATCTAGTGAAACTTCCTGCATAAAAGAATAAAGAAGGGATCAACTTTACTTTGATGATTTCTTTCATTTGTTCTATGTTTAACAAATGTTAATTAACCTCTATACCTTAAAAACCTATGCCTAACATCACAAAACTATGTACAGCTCAAACTTTAATCAAAATAAGTCTTCAAATATATTCTACAAAGACAAAGTTAAATATAATCTCATAAAATGTGTAGTTCTAGAGACAATTGGCAAGTTCAGGACAACAATGTCAGTATTGTATTGTATAACAGGTGAGGACTTAAGTAAAAAAGACCTCGAAAACTAGAGAACTCGGTTTCATAAACATTCCCAAGCTGAAGAAATTCCTATTCATAATTTATCCAATACGAGGAATTACAGGTTTGGAGTTGGAAGTAAAATTTACTTAAAAAATTTTACCATGAAAAATCAACTAAAATTTCTTGCAGTTTAGGAACATTTGAGAAACTGAAGCTATAAAATAAACTTTTCATAAGGCACAAAGAGTTTTTTGTTATAAATATGTTGGTTATTGTTTAACTTAAGAATAAGTACTGTACCCTTTCCTAGAAACTAGACTTTTTCTCAGCGTACACACACACAGGCCCACAGTAACTTAAACCTATATTTAGGTCAAAGAATTTGACAAGGTACTGTACTGTTACATGCATTTAGAGACTTGATTTCTTGATCTTTGTGATCGTGAGGTGATTATAGGCTGATTTGAAATTAACATGTTTCTTTCTGAAATCTTAAGTTTTACTATATTCCGATTATTTTACTAACAAATACAGTCAAACCTGTCAATAGAGGACACCAAAATGACAGATCAAAAGTGTCCTATAGACAAGTGTCCTTTATAGACAAGTGTCCTTTATAGACAAGTGTCCTTTATACAGAGGTTAATTATATAGTAAATTGGAAAGAGTGGGTCTTATGAGTTCCTCCTTTATAGACAGGTGTCCTTTTACAGAGGTTAATTATATAGTAAATTGGAAGGAGTTGGTCTGATGAGTCTGTCCTTTATAGACAGGTGTCCTTTATACTGAGGTTAATTATATAGTAAATTGGAAAGAGTGGGTCTGATGAGTCTGTCCTTCATCGACAGATGTCCTTTTTACAGAGGTTAACTATATAGTAAATTGGGAGGAGTGGGTCTGATGAGTCTGTCCTGTATAGACAGGTGTCCTTTATACAGAGGTTAATTATATAGTAAATTGGAAGGAGCGGTCTTACGAGTCTGTCCTTTATAGACAGGTGTCCTTTATACAGAGATTAACTATATAGTAAATTGGGAGGAGTGGGTCTGATGAGTATGTCCTGTATAGACAGGTGTCCTTTTACAGAGGTTAATTATATAGTAAATTGGAAGGAGCGTGTCTTACGAGTCTGTCCTTTATAGACAGGTGTCCTTTTTACAGAGGTTAACTATATAGTAAATTTGGAGGAGTGGGTCTGATGAGTCTGTCCTTTATAGACAAGTGTCCTGTATGTAGAGGTGTCCCTTACAACAGGATTAACTGTATATCTTACTCTTTCCTTTTTATCCTCTCTATGAGTAAATCCTCTTTTTATCCCTGTCATATCATTCAACTTTTCCACTTTCAATAATTCCACAGGCATCTGCATCTGGTTAGTATTTTAAAAAAGAAATACTAGCTCCTACTCCTAAAATATGAATATATATGTGGTAGGAGGAGGTGCTAATTTTTGTTTTTTATACATACTTACCAGATCAAGACACCTATGGTCATACCTACAGATTTTCTCAGTATATTTTACATTATTTTCCAGTTCATTAGAAAATCATATCCTAATTATTGTCCCCATGTTTCAATACAGAACCATTATTCCAGCAAGTATTTTTCAAGAAATTTCATCCTACCTCTTCCTATAATAACATGCTTACATGCTAATCCTTGTTTTCACATTTTTATAACCAAATCTGTCTTAAAAATGTATTCTTTTTAATAATCCTAATCTACTGTCCCTGTATTATCTACTCCCTGGTTATAGATTTTTTTTTTTCCTTGAGAAAAATGAAAATGTCAATATTTTGTTGAAGTTATCTCCCTTTACCCTCCTTCACACAATCATACATGTAGAATTTGGTTTGGTTTATTTTGTTTAACGTCCTATTAACAACCAGGGTCATTTAAGGACGAGCCAGGTTTGGAGGTGGAGGAAAGCCGGAGTACCAGGAGAAAAACCACCGGCCTACGGTCAGTACCTGGCAACTGCTCCACGTAGGTTTCGAAATCGCAACTCAGGTGGAGGGCTAGTGATGAAGTGTCTGGAAACCTTAACCACTCGGCCACCACGACCCCATGTAGAAAAAAATACTTCACTAAAAGTATATAAAACATCACACAGGGTCTGAGGGATGTTGATTAATTGAAACAACCACACAAATTGCAAATTGAATATCATAATACTTTTTTACAGATGATGATATGTAGTAATGGAATATTTAAGTACCAAAAGTTCAATATTGTACAAACACAACAAGAGGCTGCACAATACATTGTCACTGACACTACTCTAATGTAATCTAGCTTAGCTAATCACAAAAGCTGCAATGACAGTGACCTAGTGGCCTCTAACTGAACATCTTATAACACAGTAATTCAGACTTGAAAATTACCTGTATGCACATACAAAATTATAGGTACATTCTGTAAATAAATGCAGCTTGAAATTTACATGTATAAGGGCCTCCTGGATGTGGATCAAGATACAATGATACAAAGAAAGTTTAGAAAGCATTTATTTGAAGGATTTGCTTTTAAGTTTTAAGTCCAATAGAGCAGAAAGAGACAGATATATATAGGTTTAATGGAATTCTTCTCACATTACCAGTAAAACGAACAAGGATGTATGGAATCATATCACAGATATATCTATTATGAATATCGAGTACCATGTATTTGATACAAATATTCGTTGACAAACACATGTAATCATGAGAGAATTTTATGAAAGATATTCCCCAAAATCTGTAAAAAATTAGTGTGAAAGTTTCTCATCCTTGAAAAACTAGTGCGGGTCCTGTCATATACTCTTACAAACTTTCCACTCGGCACCCACTCGGTAACACTTGACAAGGATAGCATATCAAAACACTTCACACATTGATATCCCTTCCAATATCAATACTGATCCTGATCTTATTCGTACTACCATACAAATACACATAACATCTATAGTTCCCTCAAGAACATGCCAAAATTATCATATTTACTCGAGATGATGAGTTTGATTAATCTATTTAGAAAGTAGAATGTTGACCCCTAATATAATACAAAGGTGTTATCTTTCAATGAGTGAACACATCAAATTCTCTTTCTATAAATAGATAGATGAATGTCATATTGATGAAATCTCAGCTGCAGCCTGAACACAATGTAATTACGGAATGTAAAATCTTTTATACTTTGGACAAGCAATACCACTGCTTGTCAGATACAGAGTATCAACATTTTACAGGGATACATTTAAAATGGAGAAAATGAGATCTGATCCCTCAGCATATTATACATAGGTTGGTATTGTGGAAAAATTACCAGGAGTCTTTAGAAGATATGTCTTCCTTTGAGGAACGTGCAGACACATATAGCACACAATAAATTAAAAACCTTACCATTCATAAGGAAAATTGACAGCATAACAAACAGACATGGACCTTTTGGTTGAAACATAAGATTTGAAATAATGGTATATTCAAATTGATCATCAATTTACACCCCAACACATGTAAACTACATCTAAAGAACCATATGAGGAGTATGGTAGATGTGTTTGCCAAGTCTCGATCAGGGACATGTATCTCTCCATTTTTACCTACCCAAGGTAAGAAGATTTCTTTGTTCACTGTCCTGAGGAGACAATCACCCTGGTTACATTCAATACAATATTTTGCAGTCCGTTACCTCCCCTCCCCCATCACAATCCCCTCTATACCCTTAACCCTCGACACATTTCGTATACCTAAAATCTTCCACCTTTTTACATACCCAGTGAGCTCCCCAATCCCCCACCCATATCACACAAAGACCAATCCTTAACCCACAGACACGCTGACCTCCCCTATCCCCCACCGCTATCACACAAAGACCAATCCTTAACCCACAGACACGCTGACCTCCCCTATCCCCCACCCCTATCACACAAAGACCAATCCTTAACCCACAGACACACTGACCTCCCCTATCCCCCCTCATGTTTCCTAATAACTCTTTGGTGAGTTGCATTCCCAATACAAGACCCCGTGAATGTTAATGTAGATATGTGTATTACAGACAGATATTCAGTAGAAGTATTCAATCCTTCTCATGACCCAACCCTGCCCCAAACTTATTGAGACATTCAGTATACATGTATGTATCTAATTCTTCTCATGACCCGACCACACCCCAAACACATTCAGTAAATGTATTTAATCCTTGTTGTGACTCAACCCCACCCCTAATAACCTATTGAGAGATATTCGGTAAATGTATTTACTCTACCCCCAATCTATTGAGAGATATTCAGTAAATGTATTTACTCTGCCCCTAACCTATTGAGAGATATTCAGTAAATGTATTTACTCTACCCCTAACCTATTGAGAGACATTCAGTAAATGTATTTAATCCTTGTGAATCGAACCAGACCTGCCCCAAAGTTATCGAGAGATATTCAGTAAATGTATTCTCTCTGGCCCTAACCTATTGAGAGATATTCAGTAAATGTATTTACTCTGCCCCTAACCTATCGAGAGATATTCAGTAAATGTATTTACTCTGCCCCTAACCTATTGAGAGATATTCAGTAAATGTATTTACTCTACCCCTAACCTATTGAGAGATATTCAGTAAATGTATTTACTCTGGCCCAAACCTATCGAGAGATATTCAGTAAATGTATTTACTCTGCCCCTAACCTATTGAGAGATATTCAGTAAATATATTTACTCTACCCCTAACCTATTGAGAGATATTCAGTAAATGTATTTGCTTCCTGTTGTGGACTTCTCCAGAGAGGGCATCACTTCCTCAACACTGGGCTGTAGTTTTTTGTAGTCACTTGTTTTCGGTCGTCTTTGTCGCCGCCCGCCTCTGCCTTCAACAATGAACGCCACAATCTGAAAATATCAACAAAATATCATATTACCTGTAAAATAGTTTCTGTATTGAAGTAATATTGTACTTAATGTTTTTATTTACAGTATAAAGGGTTATCTTGTATATTGTGTATATACTTTACATGTATTTAAGTGTTAACTTGAATATATTTTTATGTTATGGAGGTTTGGCACAAAAACAGATCTAGAGTGAAGTGGTTTATGATGAGCCTCAGAGAGTACACCGAGGTGACAACATATACTTCCCTTCTCCTCGAAAGGTGAGCTAAAAACGTATGCAGATGAAACACAAGAGCAGACTACAATTTTTTTATATGGGTACCCATACAGGTATCCAATTAAATTATCTTAATTGCCACAAAAATACCATCAAATAATCCATGTCATAAAACACCAATCTCAAAACTATGATCAAAATACCTGAATACATTACGTGTAAATCAAAAATACAAAAATAATTTTGAAAGTAGCATATTGAGTAATTAATAGGAAGTCTGAAAAGAATTATATAAGTATTATATTACAAATCCCATTGTAGTATATTTCATCATACTGATTTTAAGATAAGGTTTATGTCTTGGTATTAAACATAAATACATGTACAGTCAAACCTCGATGATTCGAACTTCGTTGATTCGAATTTCTCGCTGTATCGAACTTTTTGCTTGGTCCCGAATTTTTTCACTATATAACACTACTAACGAAACTATGTATGATTCGAATTTTTATAAATCGAAGTTTTCGATGTATCGAACTTTTTTCATGACCCGTTAGCTATGATATTATAGGTAATTGACATCTCATAATTCGAACAAAAAATTTACCTGTACTGACCACTGGACAGGTGTTTGTCGTGACCCCTGCGGCAAGATTTCACACCTCTCCCCCAAATGCCCTGACTGACAATCGGGATAACGATAGCGTGTGTTGTCACTCCCGGTCATGGGGTTAATTAATAATCAGACCAAATTGATAGATAAAAGGTGTATTTAGAAGCCATGACATTTAATCACTCCGGTAAAACATTTCGGAATTCGTCTCTGATAATCTCCGCCGCCATTGAAATCAGCGGTCGGTGAGTAAATTTTACGGAACTGTAAAACAACCGGACCAATTTTAAACACAAACAATTAGCGATAGCTTCACTCATATTCAAAGTGTCACGTTTCAAACTTATACATAAATATCCAAGTAAATCGATTATTTGTCATTCAATCATGCATTCTCCAACCGATCGGCATTCCGTATTTTATATGCACATAACGTAAATGCACGTGTCTTTAGCAGATAAGCCTAACGACTTACGTAAGTGTGCATTGTACTTCGTTTGCTTTATCTGTTAAACGCGATATAAGTGTTTTGTAACCGATACATATTTTGTTTGATTAATAAAATGCTTAGGTATAATTAATGAAAAGAATTTTTATTTTGTTGTGTTTGAGGTATAAATTAACTTAACTATTCGATGTGAGCCTGACAGGTGACGATCAACACGAAGACACTGAGGACATGTAACGTTAACAGATACGGTCATTATCAAGAAAACATTGATCTATTGCCAACCATGAATAATTCGAAGTCCCGCTGTTTCGAAGTTTTTCTGTTAGTCCCTTGAACTTCGAAACATCGAAGTTTGACTGTAGTATATTTCATCATACTGATTTTAAGATAAGGTTTTTGTCTTGGTATTAAACATAAATGCAATGTTACCTTCTGTTTGTTGTGGAAGAGTACATATCCTGCCACATACAAAACGACTGCAGTAAGGAAGTAGGCTACAAAATGGCCAGACGAAGGTTCGTCTTCATCATCCACCTCTGAAAATTCAAAGATTAATTTGAATTATAAAAACCATTATATTTATAAATTTATGTAGATGTGCAAGTGATTGTTATATACCAGCAGAATTGCCACCAATCCATCAATATTTTGTATTTCAGTTACACATAGAAAATTAGAAGTTCTTCAAATTCAAGACACTGTGATCATTATATACTGAAACGAAAAAGAAACGCAACATGGAAAATTGTGATTAATTTTGTATTAAATATACATATCTGTATAAAAATCGCGGAAATAAACATGCACCCTGCCTAACACCCATACCAATCTTCAAAATCACCCAAGTGTGACTAGAGACCTATGCACTTCCGGCGCGGTAAAAACATCAAAAACCGTGCCTGTACAAACATATGCGTTCTTTTTTCATTCAAACCAGTATCAATTCATCACTAACATTGAGCCACATCATCGCCAATACTTTTGCAAACAATAATTCCTTTTACAATTATGCCACGGTTATCAAAGGTTGATAGAGGACGTGCTATAGCGATGCTTCTGGCAGGGAACACGCAACTTCACGTCGCTCGACAATTCAGAGTTCACAAATCGACTATTAGTCGATTAGTTTCACGTCTTAACGCAACAGGAAGAGTCGATGACCAGCCGAGATCAGGACGTCCACGCGTAACGTCGCGACGTCAAGACCGGGTTCTTAGGTTGGCACACCTGCGTAACAGGAGATTAACGGCCGCTGAAACGGCAAGGAATACGATTGGTAATCATAACCGTCGAATTCATCCCCAAACAGTGATCAACAGACTGCGTGAGGCTAATTTGCGTGCAAGGCGACAGTACGTTGGTTTACCACTAACACCGCAACGTCGAGCACGTCGTATGCAATGGGCAACGGCACATATGCCCAGACGTTTTCCTATGAGACGTTGGAGGTCTATGCTCTTCACCGATGAATCTCGATTCACGTTATTTCGAGCAGATGGCCGTCAACGTGTGTACCGGCGTCGAGGTGAACGTTTTGCTGACGCCTGTGTTTTGGAACACGACCGATTTGGGGGTGGATCAGTTATGGTTTGGGCGGGAATCTCCCATGGTTTGAAGACGCCTTTGGTGATAGTCAATGGGAATTTAACGGCCGTACGCTATCGGGATGAGATCCTTAGGCCCCATGTTGTGCCGTTTGTTAGGCAGCATCATCTAACCTTTCAGCAAGATAACGCGAGACCACACGTTGCAAGAGTCTGTAGAGACTTTCTTGCGACACAGAACATTGTTCCTATAGATTGGCCTCCATATAGCCCCGACCTGTCCCCAATCGAGCATTTGTGGGATGAATTAGACAGAAGAATTCGAAATCGCCGTAACCCCCCAAATACCCTCCCTCAGTTAGCAAATGCACTCGTCCAAGAATGGAATAACATTCCAATACGGAAAGTCAATGCCCTGATGAACTCAATGCAACAAAGAATTAGAGATGTGATAACTGTTCGAGGAGGACACACACGATATTAGGGCACGGTTTCAAAACTGCTGCCATTTCAACTTGGATTCACGTAGGGTACTACCAATCATGACCTTCTAGCAAAGTGACCTGTTCTTAAAAATCTCTAAACATTTAAAGGATGTTACATCAATATTCAATATTAACTATTACATATGAAATTTAAACATAATGCTCACAAGTATTATTTTATTAAACCTACAATTTGAAGTTGCGTTTCTTTTTCGTTTCAGTATATATAATATCCAGTGCTTATAAGCATACATGTGGGTAAACAATGCTTCTTTGACAAAACAGCTTGCAAACAATCGTGAATGTCACAGGGTAATTATATATATAATATATAATTACAGAGTCATGTTTTTCACAATGCTTTTAATTAACTCAAAGTATTAAAGAACTTTTTTTCACAGCTGCCTCCTCAGTGATGCTAGTTTATATAATTATAATATATATATATATAATCAATCTGTAATTAACCCTACATAACATGTAATGACAAGCTCATGACAAGAGCTCATGAGAAGAGCTTATGACATGCTACCCCGAGTTCTGTAGCCAATGCTCATGATCAACAGTACATATTCTGACAAACCTTGAACTTGAACTCTTAAAATGAATATATAGACATTGGGAGTCATGCCCAACTGTCTAAATTTTAACACTCTGCTGTACACATACACAGCTAGTTAATGAATATAATTACCTTCAGTGTTTACGACCGGCAATCTGTTCACCGAATTCTCGTTACTAGAGGCTTGGTTGTCTGAAAAATAAGGGGAAAACACCAGTGAAATCGGAGTCCAAAACATGTCAAAATTCAAGGAAAAGTAAAAGTAATAAATGTAAGATTTTCCATTTTGACAGCGATAACACAGCGCTGATGTTTGCAATCAAAAGAACTACGAAATGCATATATTTGTAATTCCCTAATTTAAATTACTTTAATTGTGAACAAAAGTAATTGTATATTGTGAACAAAAGTAATTGTATGGAAGATATTTAGTGATAGGACTTTGTAATTTCAGACATAATTATATCCTTTCTTGTAATCAGATGATTGCATTGTTAATAGTTGAGTTTTTTTTTGTTTTATGTTTTCTTCTTGTTTTTAAAAAAATTTTTTTTTGATAATTAAATGTTTCAAATCTTTGTATGTCGTCCCTGAATATTTAAAACAGCAATAAATCACAATTTTCAACGATATTACTAAATAGTCTAACAAACAATTATGATCAATGCCTAATAAGATACATTTCACAGTATATGTATTGATACTAATAATAATGGATAAAATCTGTAGCTAACCTCCCCTCGAACTATATATGGCCCCATGGAGTTGGAGTAAAAGGGGGATTTATGGTATATATTATCAGTGTTAGTATAGATATGCTCACCAGTATTTGTTGCAGCATTCCATCCAATATTTGAATTTGTTCCAGCATTCCCACCAGTATTTGAAAGTGTTCCAGCATTCCCACCAGTATTTGAAAGTGTTCCAGCATTCCCACCAGTATTTGAACCAGCTGTTTCAGCATTCCCACCAGTATTTGAACCAGCATTCCCTTCCGTATTTAAAAGTGTTCCAGTATTCCCACCAGTATTTGAACCAGCTGTTTCAGCATTCCCACCAGTATTTGAACCAGCATTCCCTTCAGTATTTAAAAGTGTTCCTGCATTCCCACCAGTATTTGAAAGTGTTCCAGCATTCCCACCAGTATTTGAAAGTGTTCCAGCATTCCCACCAGTATTTGAACCAGCTGTTTCAGCATTCCCACCAGTATTTGAACCAGCATTCCCTTCAGTATTTAAAAGTGTTCCAGTATTCCCACCAGTATTTGAACCAGCTGTTTCAGCATTCCCACCAGTATTTGAACCAGCATTCCCTTCAGTATTTAAAAGTGTTCCTGCATTCCCACCAGTATTTGAAAGTGTTCCAGCATTCCCACCAGTATTTGAAAGTGTTCCAGCATTCCCACCAGTATTTGAACCAGCTGTTTCAGCATTCCCACCAGTATTTGAACCAACATTCCCTTCAGTATTTGAAAGTGTTTCAGCATTCCCACCAGTATTTGAAAGTGTTCCAGCATTCCCACCAGTATTTGAACCAGCTGTTTCAGCATTCCCACCAGTATTTGAACCAGCATTCCCTTCAGTATTTGAAAGTGTTCCAGTATTCCCACCAGTATTTGAACCAGCTGTTTCAGCATTCCCACCAGTATTTGAACCAGCATTCCCTTCAGTATTTAAAAGTGTTCCTGCATTCCCAGCAGTATTTGAAAGTGTTCCAGCATTCCCACCAGTATTTGAAGCTGTTTCAGCATTCCCACCAGTATTTGAAGCTGTTTCAGCATTCCCACCAGTATTTGAAGCTGTTTCAGCATTCCCACCAGTATTTGAAGCTGTTTCAGCATTCCCTTTAGTATCCACAGCTGTTTCTGTTTTCCCATCAATCTTCAAAGCTGCTTTGGGTTTTTCTCCAGTTTTTTCCGTTCCATTTACAACTATTTCAGAGTTTCCACCAGTATTCCCACCTGTTTCAGCTACAACTGGTTCAGCACTCCCACCAACACTTGTCCTTGTTCCAGTCGTCCCATTAGTATTCACAACCATTCCACCTGCAACAGGTGCAACAGTTCCATGGTTTCCTCCAGTATTTTTCCCTGTTTCAACCTTCTCACCAGTATCTGCAGCTATTCCAGTCGCAACTGTTCCGGCCTTTCCGTCAGTATTCATAAACAAGCCATGGTCTCCACCAATTTCAGTGTCTGTTCCATTAGTTCTATCAGTGTTTGATCTTGTGACACTTTCAGCTTTCTCGTCAATTTTTTTAGTTGTAGAGTTAACCCCGGTATTCCCTGGTGTTTCGGTACTCCCACCAACATCAGTACCAGTTACAGTTTTTGTGGTAGTATTCCCTGGTGTTTCGGTACTCCCACCAACATTAGTACCAGTTACAGTTTTTGTGGTAGTATTCCCTGCTGTCTTGATATCCCCAATAACAATATTACTAGTTCCAGTTTTTGCGGTAGTATTCCCTGTTGTTTCGGTATTTCCACTAACATTAGTAACAGTTCCAGTTTTTGTGGTAGTATTCCCTGTTGTTTTGGTGTTCCCACTATCATAAGTACCAGTTCCAGTTTTCCCGGTAGTATTTGTGTCTGCTCCAGCAGTTCCATGATTATCCAGTTTTGTGTGAGTATCTTTCACAGACTCAGTCTTATGAGTTTCATCCACATTTCCCTGACCTATTTAAAACAAGTCATGACTGCATGTTTATTTGATTTACTTAGACATTCATTTTTTATTACACTTATACATACATTTTTGTACTTATAAATATTCAAGTGATATTGGTAATTGTAAGATAAATCTTTCTACTGAGCTGCAATCTTATATTAATTGACCTTATTAAAAAGCACAGGGATTTTGACACAAATTTCTAATATGCAGTACAGATATACATGTTCCAAGATGTATAATGTATAAACATAATATGGATCGTTGTTTATGAATATACATGTGCCAAGTCTGTCAAGTAATACAGGTTCTCAAATGAGTTTTCATCCAATATGAGATTTGATTTTATGAACAAAGTCTCACTAATTTCTATTTTTGCAAGCCTTAGCGACCACGTAGAATCTAAAATATTACCTTTGGCCAGAGGTCAATATTTTATATTTAACCTGGTTAGTATAACACCATAGATTAACCAATAACCTCCCCAAAGGTCAACTGATAATAGATAAATATTAATACAAGGGCAATATCAATGGGTAACAGGCCAATTCTGTAATACGGACGTGGTTTAGGAATTTGTTCCACATATATAGGCTTCATAGCTTTGATTTCAAATTGCATTTTGAAAAGATTAATATGGTTATGGTATAAACTAAATTCCATTAAGGTAATGATGGTCTGAATCAAATATCAACAAGCATGCTGGTTTTTTGCTAAAGTAATACATGTCCCCAATCGGCCACTACTAAAAATAATAACAGTGACCTTGACCAAAAAAGTTGGAACTTGATCTGTAGCCACTCGTACTGGAGTTACATATACGTATATTACAAACTAAATATCACAAACATACCTTGAAGCTTTGCTGAGAAAGTGTATAAAACTGAGAGTTGTTGGATTGACAGACAGACAGACAGATGAAAAGAGAAGGAAACCAATAGTCGTCGTCCCTCACTCCCCGGTTTTACTGGTAGGGGACTTTATATATTATAATTTCCTTTATAATGGAAATATGACCAAAATGTACCTGTTGTTACGGTTTCTCCACCAGTTGGTTTCTTGGTACTCTCAACAGATCCTCCTGGTGTTTCTATTCCGGATCCAGATGCTTAAAAATACACATATACATTATATCAATATATATTCATTGTTAAAACACAAATTTCTTAAAATTGATATGTAGCATTCACTAACTGGGAATATATATATATAATATAATTTTGAAACTACCAAAATCACAATCAAGCCCATGGATTAATCAGCACAAAACAAGAACTTTCATATAATTAATTCCATATAGCAAAAATAGAATGTGTGTATATATCATTCCATATACAAATGTATATATATATCAGGGGTGTAAAAATATTTTTCAAACCACTTGCCCTGGGCAAGTAGAGCCCAAATATCCACTTGCCCGATCATAATTTTTACTTGCCCCAATATTTGATACAAAAAAGAATATTTTGAATCCTATGAGTGTTAATTAACAGAGTTTTTCAATCACAATTTAGAAATACAATTACTCAGTATTTCATTCCTTCAAAAATATTCATCTAAAATTAAAAGAATTATTTTATAATTAATTGTGAACCACAAGCATTAAAATTTTAGTTTTTCTATATTATTTTTCAATTCCGGAACTTTTGGTCCGGAAACCGTCTTCATTATTAGTTGCCAAATTGTACTTCCAGCAAGCATAAACCACAGGTGCCTGACTCGTTTTATAAAATAATAACATATAGAGTATGTACATATAAATGATACCTGTGTTTTTATCAGCATAAATGTCCTTAAAATGTCTTTGAACTGAATGTGCCTCTGGTGACCTAGTTTCCTCGGCTTTAGAATTTTCATTTCAGACACGAAAATAAAGTAGTTTCAATAGCTAATAGATACGTTTTTAATATATTGCAATATATCCAATTCCACAACAATAATTCTTCTGAATCACATATAACACGGGATTCTGGAAATCCAACATGAAAGTTAAGATAGGGACAATATTGTTTTCACTTGCCCAGGGCAAGTACACCAACATTTTTCACTTGCCCGAACTCAAAAACAACTTGTCCCGGGTGTCGGGCAAGTGGATTTTTACACCCCTGATATATTAACAATAACATTTAAGAGTGGTTGTACTGCACCTAATTAAGCAAATAACAATATAAATTGATTACACGACTATCATTAATATTAGATATTCTGTCTATTGGAGATAAAGATCCTGTGTTGTGGTTTTTTTCAGGACGAAAAATATGTAAAGGAGGGGTAGTGTATACATTTACAGTGGAGAGTACATGTATCTATAGGTCATGTTATTACTAGCTCTGGCTAGCAGGAGTTTCCCTGTTGCCTTGTGGTATATGATGTCTGTAACTTAGGAGAGCGAGAGGTACAGTGTATCACTAGTCCAAGACACAAGTCGTTGTGGACATGATTATGATGTTTTATTTTAATTAACATGTTACATTATAGACGAGTAATATAAATTATTGTATTACAATCGCATGCTTAATTTGTAAAAAATATATTGTACCTTGGCCTTATAAATACTTCAGGCCAAGGTATATACAACATATTTTTTACAAATTAAGCATGCGATGGTAATACAATAATTTACTCGTCTACAATGTAACATTTTAATCAAAAACATAGTAATCATCTCCACAAGTACCGGTGGTCCAAGGACTAGAGCTGGCCAGCCAGGGTTATACTTATTACTCCTTCATATTCGATATATAACATACTATTTCTTTAGTTGAATTGTATGTTGTATTGGCATATTTTCATATTTCTGTTATTTTGATTTCTGAAATTGCTTCAATATTGTAAATCGGATATCATGAAGATGCTACATATTGCTATCAACATCATGTACAGCCGCCCAAAGATTTAGTTCTCAATACCATAATTCTCATATCTACCAGATTATATATAAATGCGCAATTTGTACTGACGAAAAACACTTACAAATGACAGTATAATAAAGATATAAAGCTTTGCATATCGGCAGTTTCCCTTGACACCATGAGCTGCAGTTCATATTTTCGCCGACTTTAAAGCGACGACAAAAATCTTCTTCCGTAAACAACTTCGTTATTTCATCGTATTTGTTAGAATCCATTTTCATGTGACAAGTCGCGTTCTGTGCCGATTGCAACAAATTGCACCAGGAATTCGGATCGTCCTTTTCACATGAAAAGTTTGAAAAAGACAAATCCATTTTGGTTACTTCCCTAAAAGGTGGAAACGAGCAGTTCTGATCCAAGTAATTCTTCAGAAATGTTTTGGTATACGGTGTGGGAGCTGCAACAGAAAATCCCAGTAAAATAACAGAAATTATGAACGTCACCCTGTGAATCATCTCCGCCATCGTGTCAGAATGCAATCAGAAAGACGCTTGAAACGGTACTAAGAAAAGAACCAAGCGTACTCTGTATATCCGGATACTATGATTTAGGGGTGTGCTAGTATGGCTGTCGTGAATAATATAAATTTAGGAATTTACCACAAATTATGCTCAAACGTTCGGAACGGTTTTGAAAATAACAATAAAAAAAGATAAATGAAGAGTCATTTTAGAAAATTAAATCAAATCCTGTCATTTTATCGACTCGATGTGATCAACCTGTTTCCAAAGTAGTGCCAAATAATACATATACATGTAATAGGGCCTACTTAATAAAAGACAAAAAAGATTGAACCTTTAGGGCAAATATGTTTTATGCCACTATGAGTTGTTTACCTTAACGTCAAACGAATCGACCTTAAGATATTTTATTTTACATTAAGGTCAAATCCTTTTCTCTTAAGTGTAGATAAATCGGATCGGGTCACGTAATGACAAATATCTATCTTAAGGAAAAACTATTTTTTGCTATTTTTTACCAGGGACGTAATACTATATATGTCCATGTTTTTACATATTCGCAAGATTTCTTTTAATCTCGAGGTAAATAAAATGTACATAATGAATAAAAAAAGAGAAACATTTATTTCCCTCAAGGTCAAAAACGTTTGCCATAATGTTCATAATTCAAAATGGTATAAACTTAGAGTATCTTATCACTCCGATACATTATTAGTTATCACTCGCTATTGAGGCGTGAAGCGTTAAACGCTGGGTGTCACATATATATATAGAGAAGCCATACTGAATATCCCTTTGAAGGTGCTAACATAGTCTATGGAAGAACAGCAATAAAGTTTAGGAATCCAACATTAATGAGACAGTTCCTTATCATTCTCACTATCAAGGCTTTTTGGAAAAAAATCGTAACTGGAGAAAGAACAAGCGTGCTAGGTATTGTTAAAGCAATATACATGTCCTCTACCGGCCCCAGCTATCAATTGTAACAGTGACCTTGACCTAGACCTTGACCAAAAAATCCTGAAATTTCAACTTGACCTGTATAGCTCCTCATGCTGAAGTTACATACCAACTTTCACCAACATACCTTGAAGACCGTAGATGTATTGAGTAGTATATATATATATATATACAAATGTATATAGGACAGTGTTGCAACAGCGGAAAGCAATGAAAGGGGTACTTGTGTATTGAAAATACTAGTACGAAGGTATGTAACCTCGGACAAACTTGTTGTGGAGGATATTACTGATGTTCGTTGTATGTATTGTATTTTCTTGTTAGCAACTCCTAATTTAAAGACAAGAGGTACCGAGTTATTGAAGCATTGTGGCTATCTGTACGGACAGACTTCTTGAAAAGTCAAATTGTGCAATACCATCAAGACCAGTCCTAGCCGAAGTCTTTTGTAATGTAGGAAACACCACAGGCGTCTGCACCAGGCTAATATTTATAGACATAACATCAGCCCCTACTCCTACATCAACGGTGATGGAATAATAGGGACTAAAAAAATTGTCTATAAAAACTAGCCAGATCGCACGTCCTTTGTAACACCGACAAGAGAAGCGAATGCTTCGAACATGATGGACAACTAATGAATATTGTTGTTTGGCCTCTAGGGTAAAATGATGGACCCATGTTTCATCCAGAGAAGAAAGTTGGCAGGATCTTCCTTTAAAAAAAGTTAAGATTAACACGCGATAATATCCACCTGGTGTGTTTCTGATCAACTGTCAGAAGTCTTGGTACCCATAGGGCCGAAAGCTTTCTCATTGCAAGATCTCAGTTAGAATGGAATGTACTCTTTTCTGTGAACTTATTTCTTTCTGTGACTCTGTCTGTCAGTCATAATAATATCATTAGCTTTATTAGATATATATACGATTTCTTGGGTTGCAACATTAACAGACCTTCCCGGACAGAGGTCACCTCGAGGCTCTGTCGGCCACGGTTACATTCCGCAACCCACCTTTTCATGGTAGCAGATGAAAGGGCATCTTTCCCTAGTGTTGCTACCATATCATTATGTATATCCTTAGGTGGTAAACTTTTTTTCTTTTATTTGGTCCATTTTGCAAAAGCCGCTTGTCTTGTTTACTTTAGAGTGCTGCCTCGTTGCTATAAACTAACCAAATGAGACCAGTCCTTGGGCACACGGCCCTAGTCAGAGAATATTAGGACTTGAAAAGAACACCCTTGAGTACCTTCAGTACGAGGCTCACAACATATCAGTCATCCCTCGTATAAAGAAGAACACATTTTTGGCTGTTATAGATAACGTACATAATGTATTATTATTCCTGATCCAAGAATAAAAATACACTTAAGCATGACTTTATTTATCATAGTTAATGCATAGATATTTGTATATGACATCCTTTCCTTCACACCAGGCGCTGAATGGGGACTCAGATGACTACAAAGGACATATCACGTCATGGGAGACAGTTTGTTTGTTTGTTTTTGCTTAACGTCCTATTAACAGCCAGGGTCATTTAAGGACGTGCCAGGTTTTGGAGGTGGAGGAAAGCCGGAGTACCCGGAGAAAAACCACCGGCCTACGGTCAGTACCTGGCAACTGCCCCACGTAGGTTTCGAACTCGCAACCCAGAGGTGGAGGGCTAGTGATAAAGTGTCGGTACACCTTAACCACTCGGCCACTGCTCATGGGAGACAGGGCAGTATAAATAAGTATTCTCGACTCCGCCGCATGGTTACCCACAATCCTCTGCGGGTTTTGTAGCAAGTCGCAATTATTCATAAACTCTCTTGGATATATGGTAAACCATCAGAATACAAATTTGCTTGGAGACCATTGGAAAAGTACAAGGATGATAAGACCAGGTGTCTGGTAAGGGTTAGCGTCTTCTGCTTCTAGGTCAGACAGGGTCTAGCCACTGAATGATCACAACACGATTAAGGTGTAAAAACTACAACTACTAGACCTTTACCATACTCATGTAAATTACCAAAATAATTTAAAATACATTGTCGTCTTCATTTTGCAGTACCATTCACACACCAGTATACACCCGAATGTTCCAAAGATAAGCGAGGATGCGATGGTCGCAGTGTGTCTTTTTGAGAAGATGTCTTCGTTCCATGTCGACTTTCTGAGATATTTTCCAACTTCGTTCCAGAAGCAAAAGCGAAGGTACTGTATGAACACTGTTTGGCTCCTTATTTAGATTGATTGACCCATTTGAAACATATTGAAATGAATAAGAATGGTTCCGAGTTGAACATTATATTGTATCCATTGCTGACCGTTTAAACACAATTAAAATACTATAAACAAGCGTAAATATTTCATTATTTATTTACAAATACAATAGACATCTGATGATAATGAATATGTTGATATATGTTATGTACATTGAAATGATATGCTTGTATCATTATGGCGCGTAATTTCTTTTTGTGACATCATTGATGATTCTCGTTGTAAAGGCAGTCGTCTCCGTGGTAGGTGCTGATTGGCTTGTTCAAAGGTTTTGTGAAGCCGTTATCATTCAGGTACTGAAGAACGCTTGCTTCATGGAGAAGCTTGAATTGGTCAGGATCCCTGGCTAGCACAAATAGTGTTGCCTTAAAATTGTCGGTCACTACTGCATATTCGTATGTGTTATTCGGTCCGAACGTGGCGGGTCCGAGCTGCACAACCCAGTCTACAAGGATTACAACAATTAGCATAACGTACGAATATGTATGATACAATAATCAGAAGTTTTCTTTTTTTTTCAATCCCTAGATTTTTTACCAAAATGTTTAAACACCACTGGGATTACAGGGTTCCTGTGTTGCGCTCATAAAACTTGGATGTACATGTAATTTGAATTCCAAAACAAAAACACAAAACAAAACAAACAAAAAACAAAAAACGAAAAAAAAACCTAAAAACAAACGGACAAAAACAAAAAACAAAAAACAAAAACAAAAACGAACGAAACAAAAACAAAACAAAAAAGAAAGAGAGAACAAAGGCTTTACCTAACTTACAACTTTCAGCTATCTATTTAGTTTAGTTTTCTTTATTTTCAATAACGTATTCGACAATGCAAACATTTGTTCCGCCATTTTGTTGTCATTCTATCACTTGATAATATGTCATAATCCATTACTAAATGGTATACATAAATGCATACTTTGATAAATAAATGAAAGCCACAATATATATCATCTAATACATTATGAGGCTATTTGAACAAGTTTGAGACCATTTACAAAATGTTAATTATTTGAGATAATGTTTGTAGAATCCAATGGTAACCCAGAACAGCGGTGAATATACTTACAAGGCGCGCTGAAGGCCACAGTCTCCAGGTGGACACTCAGCTTGCCCACTTCTCCGGAAGGTGTTGCATATCCATGGATAATCTTAGGGCTGCCATTCCCGTTCTTTAACCTCTCCGAGTTAAGCACAATGATTTTTCCGGACCCGTCGGTCGACATTGTATCTAAACACATAAATGATAAGTTGGAACTGCATTCACACTAGATTGTTTTATCTTTAAAACTAAACAAATGTAGGCAATTAAAAACAACAGAAAATACCGACAAAATAACGAAATGGTTTTTGTTTTATTTTCACTCTTCTTTTTTTAAATCATTGCCGTTTATTCTCAAATTGGTCACTACTATTTCAGCTGTCGAACGGCATTAAACTTAATGACACAAATATTCCGAGTTGAAACATCTGTTTCCGTTTGGATTATCATGTCTTGTTTCGTATTGTATTTTTTTTTACATCCTATCAACAGCTAAGGTCATTAAAGGACGGCCACCCCTGAACGTGTGGGTTTGGTTTAATATTGTTTAACATCCTATCAACAGTTAAGGTAATTAAAGGACTGCCTAACCTGTTTGCGAGATGCATGTGTGGCGATTTAATGTGTTTTGGGTGGCTGCGTTATATTCATGTAACTGATGCCGACCTTATAGTGCTATCTCACTGAAACCTAATGCTGAGGACAACAAACAGGATACTACACCTGATCACATATATGGAAATGGATGACCTTTTATAAACGAATGATCATTGCCAAGACAACGGGAAAGAAAATATGGTAACTCGAAAATAATACAGACATGAAAAAGAACTGGTCGCATCAAACTAAAGTAATGTCAGAAGGACACCCTTAGGCCAAAATTGATTGTCACGTGTTCTTTGTGTGGAAATTCATAACTGCCAAATCAGCACCCTAAACGCCATTTTCAAACAGCATAGAAGATGTATCTGTCTACTTACAGTCAGCTGTGACACACACAGCTCCACGTTCGAATGTTGCAAACACTGACTGGCTGGCATACATCTTTAAGGAACAAGAACAGAAGCATTCTGATAATTCGTAAAGAAGTGATATAAACAGGAAGAAAACTAATTTTAAATTCCAACGTTAAAATAAGTCATTCCAAATAGAGTTCATAGCATTCTATAATTCTATAGAATTTGTGAAGAAAATGCATTAAAAATATATAACTTATGAACCAACATTATCCTGTAAATCATTTATTACAAAATGCAGTTGCTATTTCTGAACAAATTATTGGTATATTTATAAAATTGCTTAAAACTACAAGTAAAACATGTCAAAAATTAACAGAAATACATTATTGTATAAATTAGCGACAGTGATGTCATTTTCCGTCATTTTTTACCTGGTACCAGCGTCCGAGATATTTAGAGACGTCCAATTCCGTTACGGTCTGTACGTTGGTGTCCAGTCCAAGTGTGTCCAATAGGAAAGCTGAAATGGCCGGGGCCAATAAAACTATCAGAAATAAACGGTTCATTTTGTTCGACCTCTTACAATGACCACTAGCAACAATGAAATGATAATGTGCTGTGTAGATTTCTCAACGTCTTATATACAAGTTTTGATTGTTATGTAAAATTGAAAACGTGATATCCTACATCTAGAGACCTCGTGCGGGGCACGCATAGCACGTGGATTACCCACGTGCTCGAATTCCGTAGTAAAATCCATGGTTCTTGCATATTGAATATTATAGTCTTAAATAATTTTATTATTTCTATGTGCTGTAAATATAACGCTTTATTGCAGTTTGCTGCTTTGAATGTCTACGTCACTTTTCTTGCTTGTTGTCCGTAAAGATCAAACAAAATGTTCAACTGGATAAGTAAGTTACTAAAATGATTAAAACAAGACATTGGTGTCACATTAAATCAGCAGAATAAAAAAAATGATAATGTAATATTCAGAAAAGCCTTGCTTATTTTATTTTCTGGTAAATTACTTATGATCATGTAGAGATTTGGACGCGTGGAATGGAACGTGACTGTTACGATCAAAGAGATAAGAATCTTTTCATACACGTGACTGACGCACCTGAACAGGTGTTAATTCTTGTGGATATCAACTTCTGTTATCATTTAAACTTTAAGATTTTATTATTTACAAGTCGAAAATTGATGGATGTTTGTGGCATCTTCTTATGTATTATAGAGATCAAAGGGAAATAACACTGAAGGAATATATGGCTTCAAGAATAACACTGAAGGAATATATGGCTTCAAGAATAACACTGAAGGAATATATGACTTCAAGAATAACACTGAAGGAATATATGGCTTCAAGAATAACACTGAAGGAATATATGGCTTCAAGAATGACAAATAATGTATTATGTATTAGGATACGATGAATGTTATATTTACTTATAAACATAATGTATAAGTATTAAATGGATATTATCGCTCATGATAATTATATTAGGATAAAGAGATATATTTAAACAGAAAATATTTTTCATAATTATTTTAGGATAGAGATATATGTTTAAAAGTATTTGGTTTGTTTGTTTTTGTTTAACGTCCTATTAACAGCCAGGGTCATTTATGGACGTGCCAGGATTTGGAGGTGGAGGAAAGCCGGAGTACCCGGAGAAAAACCACCGGCCTACGGTCAGTACCAGGCAACTGCCCCACGTAGGTTTCGAATTCGCAACCCAGAGGTGGAGGGCTAGTGTTAAAGTGTCGGGACAACTTAACCACTCGGCCACCGCGGCCCCCATTTTAACAGTATCTTTTGATGCATTGCCCTTTTCTAAATATATTCATATAATGATAATCATCTTAAAACTCGAAAGAATCCTTCTAAGGTTTCATCCAACATGCAGTACCTGAGATTTTCAGTACTATAAACTGAACGCATACTACAGAAATATTTCTATCCATTATGCCGCGGATCCAGATCACTTTTATATACGATACATTTAGTCTCCATGTTTTCGCGAGACCCGAATAAATACAATACAAAATTGATTAACAAAGAGTTGCCTACAAATGAAAAATCAGTCATTTAACCAAAAAAAGGGGGGCGTCTTGATCTAGGCAGCTCCGTCATGAGCGATAATACATTGCCACTGGCTTATGAGCGAACTAAACCAGTCGAAAATGATGTTATATGAATTAGGTTTTATAATACAGCAGGTGTAACTAACCACATAGATTCTTCCAGACTTACTAATTCTGAACAGAAGCAAACGCTACCCTAACTACACCCAACGTCGCACAAACTAGATAAATCAATCCACACATATCATCACAAGCCATGTTCTAATTATTACGGGGCCCTTTACAGATCCCAAAACCACCGCAATTGTGTAATGGAGATAATATAAGCTGCAGGTTTTTTTCCGTAAGTCATAATCCACATAAATACCAAATTGAATCGAAATTGACAACATTTTAACCTCGATCAATTAAAAGCCAACAGATTGGTTTGTCCGATCTGACGTCAAAATTGCGTTTCAGGTGTTATATTCTACTCACTTGCACATTATTCGCAAATTCGGTCAATGACTGCTTTAATGACCAACCAGGAGCCATTTTATGACAGTTTTTTCAACCAAGTTTTGTATCAAAGCGCAAAAAAAAAAAAAAAAAAAAATAGTTTAGCCAATCAGAATATGTTGCGGCCATCTTGGATGATTTTCAAGAGGAAAATGAAAAACAAAGGTGGTTATTGCTTATCTAAGCGGTCATCAGAAATAACCACCCAAAGTCTAGTGAAGATCCTGTTTTCAAGGGAAATGCTAGGAAGAACCATTTAATGGAATGTTTCATTATTGTTTATAAGTTGTACATACAGTTATGCCAACATATGTACTGTGCTAAAATATTGTCTGCACATTTTATATTAACATTGAACAACTTTCTTTACAGATTGTGAAATTATATAATCATATTCTAAATATCGGTTTATTTACAACAGTTATGTGTGATGCTAAAAACCATACCAAGAGTTTGTTTTTAAAGTGCGTATTTTATTACATATTTGTTTTGCATGTAAAGTGCATTTGTAACCTTAAATTTAACGGAGAAGATCGATTGGTAATTGAAAACGTATCAGATAATTGACATCAACTAGGTAATGTCTGTCATTTCAAAGTACAATACAGGTGAGAGACAATCTCTTCACATTCATGAGTCCCCCTAGCCGTCACTCCACTATCACGACCATCTACACCTGACCCGATAACGCTGTCAGTCAACAGTCCTGCTGATACGGCCATGTTTACGACTGTAAAGATAAGCCTAATTAGAGATCATGAAGCCAGAAGTGTTTTCCGGTTGCCAATAATAGCATAGGATTGTAGTCCATGGTAAAGTGTATTTCGTCACCTAGGTTCCGTTTGTTTTGTTGATATATTTTTTTTTTACTTTTTTTTTATTTATTTTATTTTTTTGCTATTATTATTTTTTTTCATTTTTATAGACATTTCAAATTTATCTTTGTGATTTGACAATATTCTGTAACAGATCCGTTTCGTTGATAATGTTGTGAAACTTATTCGTGGGTAATATTTCTATCGTGGCATTAATATAGTTTGCTGGTTCAGAGGTTCAAACTGCATTGGGTACCTTGGTAATTGTAATGAAACTTAAACAGATCACCATTTTCAGATCCATCCCTTTTACCAAATGTTGCCTCTCCTAGAATGCCTCTTTCTATTCTTCCATTTGCATATCTACAGTATCTGAAGAAGATGTACATTGATTCAAAAAACAAAAACAAAAAGAAAAGAAAACACCCATATGCCTCATCAGCCATCTGACTTTAAAGACTCTTGTATTATTGTAGAATACATACTCAGTAGCAGGTATAGTGGTACAGTTGGCCGTGGCGGCCATTTTGGATTTCGGACCTATCCGAATAATAACAACACTTGGTCAGGACCATCTAAGGATCATTTCAGCCAAGTTTGAGTTGAATCCCACAGGTTGAACTTGAGAAGAGGGTTGAAATACATGTTGTTCATGAAAACCGTGATAGGGCAATCATGTTGCAAAATGGCGACCGTGGCTGTCGATGTTTTCACCAGGCTGAAAAATAACAAACTTTGTTGGCTTTCCTTCCTTAACATCACTACCAATTCTCAGCTCAATGGCACCAGTGGAACCGGAGAGGAAGATGAAAATGTTTTTTCAAGATCGCTGCTGTGGCGGCCATCTTGTATTTCCGAGCGACCCTAAAAATAACAACACTTTGCCAGGACCATTTCAGGTAAGTTTGAGCTGAATTCCACCATGGAACTTGAGAAGTTTGAAATATGACATGTTTACGGAAGGCGCACATGCAGCGGACGGCGCACGACGATGGACGCAGCACAGAGGTTATTGGTCATCCTGACCCCTCCGTCCGTTTATATAAGACATGTGCAAGATATATAATAAGAACATAGAAACATAACAAGAAGAAATGCATAATCAAGAGACTGTTTTTGAAGAAAAGAGTATACATCAGTTCCATAGAGTTTGCTTTAAAATATCATCTTAATATCTCCAGAGACAAGGTTAAAATATCATAATAATTCTATTTAAACGAAAACCTGTAATAATTACCGACCCCATACGATCCTTAGGATCCTTAGCCAAATTGACAGCAATTTGATGTCGTCTCTTTGGCCATAATCACGACCTCATTTTCGGAATTACACATTCCTCTAGTTAGTTTATATCGCTAGAAAATTTTCTTTAATTTCCAATGAATAAACCTCACAAGTTTATATATATCAAAACACGATATGTTGACTTTTTGGCCTCCATCTTAACGTTCAGTGTTCTTTGGAGAAAGGCGACTGACTCGCCTGGTGTCAGTATAATGTGGCTAAGTGTGATGACAGTATACTGTACATGTAGCACTATTAAGCTGGCATCAGTGTCGTGTTATCACAATGTCAACCCCTTTTATAGATGACGAAATAAAGCATTACTAGCTACCTAAATAGAAAGAGTGTTGATAATATAAAGGATAAAACAATAAAAAAAAACATACGATGGGGTGATGGTTTGACAATATAACAATTGACAATATATGGTACTGTTATCCTCTTATCAACACTTTAGTGTACCATGACACCCTACATGCACTCACCGTAGCCTGTCTCTGGTATTAAGTCATCACAATCACTTCCATCTTTGAAACCGAACCTCCTATGTAACCGCCATTAACCGATTTAGGCTGTAGCGATAGGACTATGTTCTACATCAACGATATGCACAATTAAGGCAAGTACTGACCATACACACGGATTGAATGTGGTCATTATGCCATTGTGTCAGCTGGTTACTTTTGATCTTATCCATATAAGATCTCCATCTATACAGGAGAGTATTGACAGGGTCATTCGGATGTCTGCCTCATTGCCCTAGTTATTGGTAAACCATGTTGTACTGTAAACCTACTTATTTTTGTGTGCTCAAATTTTAGTGCGGATTCACATTTTAAAATAGATTAGCGGAATGAGGAATTATTGCAATAACAATGTTTGCCATAGAAACTGTTGTATTGGAATTACTATTAGCGTTATCATAATGTAGCGGAATGCTTCCAGTGCGAAAATTGCTGAAATATGTAAATTTAAAGTATACGGAAATCTGTAACCAGCTATATGTACAAATGTAATGTAATGTTGATATCTGAAAATACAATTAAGCTTTCTTCAAAAAGACCAATTCAGTTACGATCAATCTATCAATATTCAAAAACAATTTTAAAGATTTTGTTCACAAACTCAGACACACCATTGTGTGGAACTAGAGGTCACATATAGTATAACACATTGTATTTTTTTCTTTCGGTTATTACATATCATACAATAGACACTACTCCAGTACCCATCCAATATTATCACACAATAATATTAAGTATTTCACTTTTAACACCTGACCATTACACTTTATACCTTACTGTATTAATGACGTCACACATTGTTCACGTATTATACAATTGTACAATATACACTACTAAATTTATGAAACAATCATACACTGGCATGGACATTATCATCATAGGATGATATAAAATATTCTAAAGTCTTTTAATATGATACCTAGACATTGTATACCGTACAGTATTATTGGCGTCACATTTTTGTACGTGTCATACAATAGTATGATATTCACTATTAAATTCATCATACAATCATACACGATTATCGAAACTATTGCACTCTATATATATAATTCATACAGTTCTACATAGTAAACAAAGATGAAAAATACATTTATTAAGATATCCATGTATAATTCTTTAACTGTTTTTCAAATGATCTTACGAACAATGCTAGATTTGACAGTATTTTCACATTTCATATTGATAATAACCCCTTCATTTTATGAACGGATGGATTAATATAGCAATAATTTGGTACATAATGTTTTCGGGTTTGACATATATATAAGGCAAATTCAGTGACAATCAAGCTATCTTCAAATAGACCAATTAAGTTACAATCAAGCTTTCTTCAAAAAGACTAACTCAGTTACAATTAAGCTTTCTTTAAATATACCTATTCCTTTTCAACCAAGCTATGTTGAATAAGACTTATTCAGTAACAATAAACTTTTTCTCAAAAAAGACCAATTCAGTTTTTCGAAACATAAAAGAAATTGCGCACGTATCATCTTGTTTTTAGAAACACAAATACAAAATCATATAAAGGAGCTTTTTTTCATACTTTACCGCAGATATTTGACCAGCTTTATTTACGTCATAGGTCGATAATTCCTCTATATCAAATTATTTTCTATTGGTGGTTGGTATTACAATGTACGTGGATTCATAAGCTAAAGTTGTCCTCAACTTTTATTTTGTTGCAGCGTATTAAGTACATGAATCAACACTCTAGTGCAATGAAACTACAATAAAGTATCTCGAGATATTGCGCCATTAATCTGGTACCTCGCCAGTCAAACCGTTCATTCTGGCCAAGCGTAATTGCTATAGAGATTGGTTATCGCTGTTTCAAATACCATTCGATGTTACTACCAAATTAAACCTTCATCGCCTGCCGACTTGGGTATTGTTACATATTGATTAAATTAGCTCGTGTAGCAAAATCCGCCAAAAGTCTTACTGTACCCGGCATAGCAGAGGCATTCTCACTGGCGAATACTGAGATACCGGACGTACCCAACCTCAGTTCGTAGAGGCGGAAAATTGGCCGGACGCGACACAGAGCGACACAGTTAGAACTTAGTCAGAAGATACCGGATGTCGCATACAGATTTCCAGTAGACTTCGGAAGTAACGGACAAACATGTGTTTCGATGAACCTGGAGGAGAAAAATACATCCAATACTGCTGGATGAGTTACACTTGTTAAAGACAGGCAGAGCTACTTGGAATAAGTGGTTATGAGAATGTACGTGTTGCTCTGTCCTTTCCTGTCACTGTTCATCCCAAGAGGTAAGATGCTATTTAAAATGTCAAAAACATTTTCTTCAGTATCTGCTTTAATATACAAGCGGATTTTTCATGTTTAAATGATAAACCCTCTGTTCCGTATACCATGCATGAAACCTTTATTAACCTTGTATTCAAGGATTACCTGATATGCATAACATTCGTTTATTGTAAATGAATGATGGTTGCTAAAAATATGTATTGCTTTGTTATGTTAGTTTTTTCTGTTATTAGTGTACACACCAAACAGTTTTTAAATTTTTCCTTATAAAGCATGCACACATTTCAACAAGGAACTGTAAGTTTGCATTCGACATAATTTTATGCCGGAGTGTTACTACCAAGAAAAAGAAAGTTCACGTTCATGTAATTAAATAACTGCGATAAGAAGACATTAACGATAAGAAATTAAAATACGTTATATAGAAAGGTTAGTAAAGACATTGTAGTTGATGTCAAACTGACCAAAAACAAAATTAACATCTATTGGGGTTAACAAACCTTACAATGGATTGGAAATTTACATTCAACACAATGTCATGCTGGGTTGGTACTATCCAGGAAAAGAAAGCTCATGTTCATGTTATTAAATCATTGTAATAGGCAGAAAAGAAATTCACGATAGGGAATAAAAACAACTATAGGATAAGGTTGGGAGGTTTGCTATGAAATTGGCATTGACGCAAAAATAACGGAAACTTAATTTACATATATAAGTGTTAACGAACCTTAGTGATAAAAAACATGAGATTTTCTGATAGCAAATATAGCTATAGATACAAACTTAAAAACAGAACTATTTTGACAATACTGTTGTTTCATATTTTTTTGCGTTTTGAAGCCCCTGTGGATCATTAATTGAATCTGGAAAAAAATGATACTATTAAATATCCTTATTATATCTGTACCATTGTTTACTAACTTGTTAATATTAAACACAAGTGCCTATATTAAGAACGCGCGTTAGTTAATTTTAACACACATATAGGATCTTAGATAAGTTTTCATTTCAAATAAGATTAAAAAAAACAAAAAACAAGTCCTAGAAATATATTTTGGAAACATTGGCAAGCCAGATGTATATTTCGAGACGATTTCATAAAATTATATATAAAATGAAAACAAATCTAAGAAACATCTTCAGATACCTTGCAATTTGAAATGTGGAAGAAACAGTCATTTTGCTATTTTTAGATTCATGGCGTAACACCATTGCACCATGTTATGACGTCACAATCAACTGATTGACATAGCCAATGAAAACGTTCCATTGTATTACACTAGTGACAAATGCTAAAATAAACATTACACCGACGAAGTCATTTAATAAGTGGCTGAGTATTCATGATAATATTACGTTTTAATACTTAATATCCGTACCAGGTATTCTATGCGACATTATAACATTTGGTATATGCATTATTTACCAATATTGGGTATTAGTGTCAATATTGGTTAACCATGCTAATAGTGGGGGTTGATTTCCGAAATCACTTTATTGAACACGAAAATTTTCGCAATTGATTGAGTCGACAACACATTCAGAACAATCTCGCTATAATACCGCGATTTGGTTAATAACATATTGCTGTATTGACAAATCAAATCCAGCCATATTCAGCGATTAAGTTTAAACAGCCGTTAGGAAAATGGTATAAAATATTAAAATATGTTGAAAGCAAGCAAGAAGGAAATTGGAACGAGAGATACAATTTACAAAAATGAATTGATTGGCATTTCTATCGCAGTATTTTATCTTGCAACGAAATTGAACATTCAGACTTATGCTGCACTTCCTGTTTTCATATCAAATATGGAGTACTAAAGTTCCCTCGTGAATAACGACTGGATCAGATTTTATTCAGCACGCTTGTGGTAAATCATGAATAAGAAAATCTGTAAATGTTATAATTGATGTACTTAAAATTAAACAATCAAACGTAATCTAAAATACTGTGGGACGCACATATTAGTCATAACAAACTGACCAATCAGAAAACATGTGTTATACAACATATTGGTCAGATTAGCCCGTCTAGCATGACATGTATGTGATTAAACTGGTCATATTAATCTGTCTAATCTGAAACATGCGTTATAAAACTTATTGATCAGTTTAACCAGCCGAATCCGACACCCTATGGCACACAACATATTGCTTAGATTGACTTGTCTAATCCGACATGTGTGATATTACATATTGGCCAGAATATCTGTCTTATCTGACAAACCACACTCTGACACATTATGGCACACAATGTATTGGTCAGATCCACCTGTCGTTTCTGACGTGTGATATTGGTGAGAATACCTGTCTTATCTGACAAACAAACCATGCTCTGTCACCCTGTGGAACACAATGTATTAGACTGGTTCAGCTGTTATCGCTATTTTCTCGAATACGACACAACAGGTGGAGTTTATATACAGTAAAACTCCGATAAATCGAGGTCGACAAGACCAAGTAAAATGACGACTTATCCGGTGGCTCGACGTAAGCGTGTTTCTATGTACGGGGATTTGAAATGACATGACTGGCCTCGGATTTCATGGTTTGTCTAGCGCATGTACATTTGCACTAACATGGTGTGACAAAGCAACAAATGAAAACACAGGTGTTATGCTTTATACGGTAACTATTATTTTTAATGAAATCAAGATTATAAATACAAAAAAAATGCAATGGAAATATGTCGTATATTTTATATGGTGGATTTGACAACAAGAAGTCGGCATGCTGTTTAGTTGGTATTGTTTGCGGTGAATATACTAATATTTATGCACTGAAATGTATAGAAGCGTTTACTGGAAAATGTAATACATGTACTAATACCGATGATCTAGGTCCGGCTGGGACAACCGCGCAATATCAGCCCTCGCGAAGCCCGTCCCGCGAAATTCATCGACTATATAGTATTAAAATAACAATGTATGGTTAAGCCAATATGACCATAGCGATTCCTGTCATCTAATTATTATTCACTTTCAATGTGGATTCAAATATTTAAAAAACCCACAAGATTCGCGATCACTAAAAGCCATATACATGTACACAATGAATCCAGATATTATTTGCTGTAAACATGGGTTAAGATAAAGAATAAATCGTATACCTGAACGGCTGATACATTGTAAAATAGTCAAATTAGAAATTCTAAACAACCACAGAAATGGAATAGTTATCTTTTATGGGGGGAAATTTCAAGACCCGAGAAGCCACATATACTGAAAACACAACCGGGAAAGAACTTATCACTTCATCTTATCAATGTCGGGACACATTAATGAATAAGATGATTAGTATAAATACATGACGTCTTATCAGATCACTCAGATAATTCTTAACCTTACTTTAGATTCGTTCAACTTTCTATACATAACATTTCTACGTACATTAATATTTCGTCCCAGCAATATTTTCCTGATCGTTATTAAAAGGACACGTGTATCCGGCATTAAAAGATTAAGTTCCTCGATGTCCACCTAACAATGGCGACGATAATGAACAAGATGAATACATATGTACTTTTATACACAGACACACAGAGAAGAAACAGAGAATTTAAAAACGAAAGTCATGTCAGTGTAGGTCTTAAATTGATTTGTAAAAAGCTGTTATTTCTTTTTAAGTAATAATGCGGATAAAACATAAAATGTAAAATTTATTATAGATTAATAACCCTCTCTCTACAGGGCGATTTAGTTTGCCTCGACAATGATACTATACATGACGGAATTACCTGCTAGCGTTGAAGCCGAAGGAAACCTGTTCACCTGTGAAAACAATTTATTCATGAAATTAGCAGCAATATATTTGTATTCATAAAGCCCTAAAACTTGTTCACTTTGAGTAAAAACTAAGCATCATAAACCAAAACTGTCTATGTTAATGTACATATAAATACACTACATTTTTTCGAGTTTAATAACTTTGAAATTTATCGCTATATTATGACTGTTGTTGAATAAAAATATAGGTCTACGTGTACTCTAAATTTGAGATAAAGGTTGTACGAGACATTCTTACAGACATAACTTATCTCGAGTGACACATTGAACATGAATTTATATTAATGTCAAGACATGCAGAGGACAATAGATCCTTTTAAAACACCCATTAACTAGTCAGTATATAGCTGTATCATACGGCTGTTTCCTTCGTCCAAGGCTTACCAGTGATGATATGAACAAAAAGAGTTTAGATTGTTCAATGTTTGAAATAGACTTTAACAGGTTCGCTAAATAAAGCATTGAGATAATGGAAATAAAATTCAAATATGTTAACAAAACCACAAAGTTTATAAGATACTGAAAATGATCGATATCTGCAAACATTATCATAATCATCTCAAGACTGAAGATACTTATACAATTTTGGTAAGAACCGCAAAAAAATAAACCCGCAAAAATAACTTGCTACGGGTATTATAGCATAGCACTTGGTAATTTCAATGCTAGCATGGTCTGTTGGTCTCAAAAACTCACACTGCTTCTTCAATGGGTTTTATTTGTCACTATTTTCTAAGATTAGACTCAATTGTGAAATATATAAACTAAAAATATGATTACTAATGAAAATCACATTTCATAATCTCATTAAAAATACCATGTCCAATTTTTACTTCAAAGGCTTGGTTAAACCGTAAAATTTAACCCGGGCAAAAAATACTTTTGTTTATGTCGTATGTTATATAAAATGTAGTATTATATCACAAATAATTGCACGTCGATACAGATTATGACTTTCACTTTTCAGCCACGGCTAGTGTGCCTACATTTGAACGCGAGAGTACATGGGCATTGATAGGATCTCTAGATGGCCAGCTGGAATATGGAGGCCAAGTTTGGATTTTAGACGATGTATCGAGACTGAAGTGTTCTGTGGAATGTACCACAGATTCATCTTGTCAATCACTTTTCTACAATAGCCAAATAAGGAGATGTGTCGCTCTGTCCAAACAACCGGAGGACTTTGACTCTCTCTCAAACGAGCCAGGGTACAGCTTCTACCACAACCGACCAGGTAATAATCATAAACGTTCCATTAGGTTATGATATCTGCTTTGGATTGACAATATTTCAAATAAAAAAATTACCTTCTGATATATATCAGAGGAATCACTTACCAGGAAGATTTGGCTAGAGCATTAAAATGCTTAATGCGATATTTTTAAGTACCCTTTGTTGATATTTACTGTCACATATAACCATTGATTACTATCGGAGTTACACGTTTATATCTATACCCGGTGTAAGCCTGTGGGTATCGGAGACCTTGTAACCCTATTCTATGTCCGCATCGACTGTCATACGCGTCAACCTTATCAGTCCCTCCAGAAATCACGTGATGACGTTTTATGGTAATTAGCCGATCTCCCACCAACATCCATATTCATTAACTTATTTATGCTATTTATGATTTGCATAGTTGTATAACTCGATAAGGAAAAGTAGGGATGGCCTGAAGGCAATGACGCCATGGTCAGATTGACGTGTGGTCGCTTTAACCCGTGTAAAAATGTTATTATCGGGTAGCAATTATTCCGCCCTACAATTACCAATACGCCACAATCTGGACCAGTCATTGGAGGTCTATTGTTGGCGGCCAAATTATATCAATAACTTTGACATTTTCCTGGAACAATTCTTGGAACAGTGATCTAATTTTACCTGTCATGTATCTGTCGAAATCGTATATTTGTAGAACACCACATACCCCGAGGGTAATCAATATATAATACACTGTTAGTATATATAATGCTTAGTGCGTACAATGTATATCATTAAAACCATTCTGTATCGAAGGTTGATGTTAAGACTGGATATAATCATATCCCGGCCTTACATGGAGATTTTAAGCATACTTCAACATTTAATTGTGTCACATCTCCGACAAGCACATAATTATAATAATTATATTCTGTTGGGAAAAAAATATGCTGTTCCAAATTTTTATGCAACACAAAACGTTAAATACATTATCTTATCACCATTCACCAAAAGATTGAGGTTTCGAATTTTAAGTCAAATCTTTACTGCATCCGGAAAAAGTTACGCCTTACTCGTCAGGATGTTGTTTGTCCCTTGTTGATAACGGACGTTATACTGTAGTATGCTACAATGTCTTTTGGCCTTTGTCTCTTGTAACACTTAGAGACTTGAGAAATATCAACCTGGAAACCATCACCTCGCTAGCACACCAGAACAAAAAAAACACTATACCGTGAATACGTTATGATGTTTAAGTTCAAATTTATCAATTGAATTTTAAACAATATCACTTATCAAACGGCCACGTGCAAAATGTGTTGCTTCTTTTTGTAGCGTTGGAAATATTCAAAATTAGTGCGACACGGAAATGATTTTAAAACATGAAAGTTTTGAGATTTATAAATGAAATATATTCATTAAATCACACTCCACTTTAGTTAAGCGAGTTTAACGAAAAAAGAAACAATACATGTACCTAAAACCAAGTTCAGCTTATTGAGATCTAGGGGATTGGACTCTTGAAAATACAGATACTCGTGATAAAATGATCTTTATACAATGTATTGTTAATTAATATTTCAATTCATCACACAGTTTTTTTATTCCAAATGCCGTATGATTGATTTTAGGGTTAATCATTTTGATGAAACCTTAATTGACATTAATTACGTGGTAAATATTACACCGCTAGCAAAACCATTCACATCAGTATCGAACTGTTTATAGACAATTCTGTACTCGATCAAACATTTGCTGATTACTTACTCAATATATACTAAATGCATATATGTATATTTGTTGTAGACCTTATTTGAACAGTTAGCCTCCGATAAGAGGACGATGTCCTCGGATGATTGGGCCACTCAGTTACCATTTTATGGTACCATGTTTACATTTACGATAAAATGGTTTGATCCGATGTACAATGAAACTTTTTCATGATAGCGGTTTTTCACGACTCTCCGTTCAATGAGAAAGCGAGTGAAAATGAGTCGCGGGAAAGGGAGCACGCGCTATGGGCTTTTCTGCCAATTCAACATTCAATGGGCTCTTGTAGATTTTGTATCATATTTTCAGTTGTAATTAATTTGTCCTATACAGAAATGGGTGGAAATGCACAGGAAAATAGATTATGAACCAGTCGCACGGTCCGTGCTATTTTTCCTGTATCAGTGGGCGTTCATATGACCTAGATCCTAAAAGGAATGTAGTTTTATATTAAATTGCACTGAAATGTCATCATTTGACACCTTAGAGCACGATACTCTACCAGGCCACATTGTACTCTAAACATTTAAAGCCGGAACTCAATCAAAACGTAACCATTTAAACATCTTCAGTTCGTCTCGGTCTGGAAACGTACTGCAACGCTTGCTGCTGATTCGTTTTATCGATGCGTGTCCCCAAGAAGAGAGCTCACAAAAATCAAAAGTCTGCAGGGGTTCCCACATTTTACAGGGGTTCCATCATTCTGCAAAGTCTGATTTACGAAAGGAATGAACAAACATTTCTCTTTTAGAATATAGTGACAACCTTTTGCCTTCCCTGGATAAGCAACCAGGTCATATGGTGCCATACACACAATGATTATAGTAACCTCAATGATAAACTACAAGACAAAAGTGTAATTAGTTTGCTTCTGTTGTGTTTTCCCCTTTTTGCTTCTCTCATCCTACATTTCTTGTCATACAAAGTTTCAGTTTACTTGTATTCAAGAGAATAATCAGGAATATCTGGATACTATGGTAATAAACCTCGTTTACCATCTACCTACATATTCCTTACCCAATGGCCTATCACAAGGAGACTTAACAGGAACATACCGCAGCCTCCCAAAACACACATATGCATTCACTACACGCATGCATGTCGCACGCACGGGAGGCCGTCCTTAAATGACCTTAGCTGTTAATAGGACGTTAAACAAAAGAAACCAAACCAAACCTTACCCAATGACACCAATATTTCTTCTCCATCTATGTTAAAGGATACTGTGAGAGCACCTACTCCTATCGGCACTCCATTGATCTCTGCTTCAAACTGTACAACGTTCCACGGACGCACGCAGACGCACAGGCGGCATGCAACGTGGATGGAGGTCATCTCATCCGAGTGGACACACAGGCCAAACAAGATTATATCCGACATGTACTTCAAACTCATGGTAAGTGGCAGGGTGTCCAAACTTGAAAATATAGCGGGCAAAAAATTATATAATCTCAAGCTGTTTACTTTGTTACGTATGGCACTAGTACTATTGTTATTTTGGTGCAGCTACATTTGTGATACTGTAAACGTGGTTATTTTCGCGGGGGGTTAAATTCGCGATTTCGATATGTAAATTATACGCGTTGGGATAATTTTTGCGATCGATCCACATTCGTTTGTAGTTCGAGATTACGCAAATTTATATCAAAATAATGCGCGTGGGAGAAATTTTCGCGTTCAAAAGGACTCCGTGTAATTAGCGTAAATTCATTCTCGCGTAAATTTCCACGTTTACAGTAGCCCACGTTCCCTTTAGTCCTGACACCTTGTCGGATGTAGGTATTTGGTTAGTTGCGATAATGTAGCTCTGGTCGCATCTTCGCTAGCCAAGGCTTCTGATTACGTTACACTCCACGTGGAGTGTAACGTAATCAGAAGCCTTGGCTAGCGAAGATGCTCTGGTCGACGGACGGACAATTTCTGACAGATTCGTTCTAGTATTTAGTGTAAAGGCCAGATGAAATTTCGGCTACATTGATATATTATTATGTTACTACCGATTATCATAGACATACCAGACAATTTTGTGTTAGTTGCATGAACTGAAAGTTGAAACTTGTCCTAATGTAACGGAAAGGAAAAACACTCCAAGAATAATTATCATCATCTTAAAAGAGATCACAAGTATTTAAGTAATATTTGAAATATTTGAGCATACCCGCGGTTTTACGTTTAGTGGTGACATTTATTAATACACAAGTGATATGGGTTAATTCATCAACGTTCGAATTAAATAGTCGTCGAAGCCGATTGAAGAATTTTTTTCACATCATCTAAAAATAAATAAATGAAATATTCAATTTTGGTAAATCAAAATGTCATCAAACATATAATTTGGACAGGTAAGCTTCCGGACAATGCTTCACTTATATTAATTGCGCGATGTTAACCTTCTTTCAGCTTCGCCGTATATGTTTATCGAGGCCACAGATGAAGCTACAGAAGGTATCTTCCTGTGGGGAGATGGACGGACGGTCGCATATACAGACTGGTTTTCCACCGAACCTAACAACGAGGCTGGCATAGAGAACTGCATCATGCTCGCTAACTCGAATTACGAATGGTATGACACCCCGTGTGACGCGTTGAAGACATACATCTGCGAAATATCGGCCTAGCAGATAAAACAAATATAGAAAGTATAACATAAATACTTTAGCATCATTACATATTGTTTAGGATAATATCAACATAATTAAACAAAAAAGATAGCATTGATGTTCAATTGATAATATGGATTTGTATGCAGACCCGTGAAAAGTGTACAATAAGACCAAGTGTTCCGGTATAGTAAGCGCCTTGCTTCATCGACGGCAACAGCTGTACAAATCTAGGTCAAATCCGTATTAAGCAATATTCTCAAACCAAGAATTTGGATAGTGATACCAAAAACATTAAGCATAACAGACATCGAACGTGGCTCAAGTAACATTCTAAATGAATTGTTTCCCATCCATTGTGATCTACTAGTTATTTTCCATTGTTTCATTCTACGACGGTATACCGATATATTTGTATCGATTCTGAGTTAGAAATGCAGTTTCGTTTTTATGTAAGTATTTTCTGTTGTTTTTGACAGCTTATTAGAAGGGATGGGGTGTACTTTGTTTGAGGGAAGTTTAATTTTTGAACCTAAAATGCATTTAATATTGCATTACATATATTGGTCTTGAACGTAACGTTTCACCTTTGTAATCTGTACTGAATTACATAGTAATATATTAAGATCTAAGTTGTTTATGTATTGAGATTTTATATGTATTTGAAAGTCCATGTAATGTATTGTAGTACCGCGAGTACTTACACAATTGACGAATGTATACTTGTACAGTGAAATGTGAATTGGAATACAAATAAACGAAGCAAAAAATGTTATTTCTGTTTTTTATTTTCAAATCTCCTTCCACTTTACTTGTAGTAAAGTTACTGACACAACTTACACAAAGTACCAAACACCAGTTCAAAGTTAAAATTTCCCCAATTTTTTTAGGGAATTCATTAAGTTTGAAATTTCCAGAAAACACTCAATTAATTGCTTTTTAAACTAAAACAAAAACAAAATTTACGATGAAAAATATGTTGAAATTTCTTACTTTCAAAAAATTGCATAGAATCAGTTGAGGTACTTCGTTTCCATCAAAACGTTTCATGGGCAAGAGAAAACAAATAATGATCCCTACTTCCTTGTCAATATAAATATAACATATATTTCATCTCTGTGAACTCTACTAACAACTTAATTAAGTACTGTAACAATAGATTGTAATATATTATTTAATTACATTTGAAAAAAAAGAAAAGTAAAATGCGTAGTAATAATTCATATGTATATAACACCACCACATGACTCCGTGTTGTGAATTGAGTTTTACGAAATGTTTTTCCAAGAAGGATTTTTTTTTTTTGCGGTTGTGTACCCCAAACAAGAGGCCCAAGGGCCTAAACGGTCATCTGACTCTAATTAAAGACCATCATACTATTGTAGTATGCATTCTCTGTAGCAGGTATAGTGGCACTGTGGGCCATGGTGGCCTTCTTGGAATTTGGATCAACCCGAAAAATAGCAACACTTGGCCAGGACCATCTCAGGATCATTTTTGGTAAGTAAGAACTGAATCCTACTGGTGGAATTTGAGAAGAAGTTTGAAATAGGTGTTGTTCAGGAAAACCATGATTGCGCAATCATGTTACAAATGGCTGCTGTGGCTGCCATGTCAAAGTTTTTACGAAGCCGAAAAATAACAACACTTTGTTGGCTCTCCTTCCTAAACATCCTCACCAATTTCCAGCTCAATGGCATGAGTGGAACTGGAGAAGAAGTTTAAAATGTGTCTTTTAAGATGGCTGCGATGGCGGCCATCTTGGATTTCTGACTGACCCGATAAATAACAACACTTGGTCAGGACCATCCCAGGACCATTTCAAGCAAGTTTCAGCTCAATCTCACCAGTTGAACTTGAGAAGAAGTTTCAAATGTGTTTTCAAAATGGCGGCTGTGACGGCCATCTTGGATTTCAGACTGACTCGAAAAATAACAACACTTGGTCAGGACCATCCCAGCATCATTTCAGGCAAGTTTACGCACGGCGCACGACGACCAACAAAACATGATGACTATAGATATAAATATAAAAACCAGGATGGTGGTTAATGGTAACATTTAAGCATTGATGTCAATTTGTAACAGATTTTTACAGAAGTTTGCAAACTAATTTTTTTTCATACCCCCTATGAAACTAAAAAACAATTGACATCAACACTTATAATTAATTTTTGAAAATAATTTTCTAATTAAAAACATGTTTTATGTACAATTTAACTGGTTTTATAATGGATTCTTTTTCTCAAATCAATACGCAACGTCAATTGTCGTATTGTGACGTCACATTTTTTGCACCATTCTCGGAATTTTTTTCAAAGTGGTATGGAAAAAAATCTCAACCAATCAGAAAGTCACATTCTGTGTACAAACAATGGAAAAATAATTATAAAGCTATGAAAACTAAAACATCAAGGTCACCACATAATTAAAAATTTGCGATGAAAAGCAACTTCAAACTGTGTTTTTTTTTTAAACATCTGCAGTATGTATAAGTAAACTTAATTTATTTTCAACAATTGCGAAACAAGTAATATCAACTTATATTAATCACGATTGTTAGCCTGGTTGGAAGCACATGAGAAAACTTAAGTGGTCAGGCGGGTGACATCTTTTTAGCCTTTCCACGTCTGATTGAGGAATTTAACCCAGGTCACCCAAGTGACAGGCAAGTATATTACTACTGTACAACCTGACTACCGCATGATATGTTTTAATATGAAATTTTATTTTCTGAGTACAATTTATAAAATAAACATAACATAATATATAAGAAAACTAGGAATATTGCTTTCAACCTCATCCTTTATAGGGACAATATCACCAAAAATGGCAATCTCCATCAACAACAGATAATAAAAGATGAGATTCAGAAATATCACTATGAAAAAAACAATTCAGTAAAAAGCTTTCATAATAATAGGCTATTGAATAGATGAATTAAACATTTTGATGAACAAAAGATATAAACATCCATAGATATGTTGGCAAAAGTAAATTAAGTACAAAAAAATTTGGAAAACAGCTTAAAAGTGAATTATGTAAATAAAATTTAATCAAAAGAAAATATTATACATCACAACACATCAATAAAGAAATATATTCTGAGGTGTAAAAATAATTCTTAAATAACTCTTAAAAATATAACAAAATTATCAAAATCATTATAATTTAATTCAGAAAATAAGTTTTTGTAAAATTGTCATTTATTATAAAATTTAGTTAAGAAAATGACATAATTTTAGTGTAAATTTTCAATTGTAACAAAATTATTGATATAATCATAAATTGATTAAAAAGGAGATTCTGTGAAATTGTCAATTAACATCAAACTTGTTTAAGACAATGATATATGTAACAATACATATTGTACTTGTAAGGCACTCTAAAGTGCAAGAAGTTGTTTTTTTTCCAATCTTAAAAAATATAGTTTGTATTGTTCACATTTACCCTTCGACAGTCTATCAACTAGAGTTCGCCATTCTCAAAGGTTTGAGATTTTTCTGTTTGTTTGGCGTGAGCATTTTTGCTGGTTTTGTTCACACATTCACAAGCATTTTTCTGTCCTTCTTTAAAACTGCCACAGCCTAAAGCAACTGTACCTTGGTACATTAACTCTGCTGTTGCTTCACAACCTGTAACATTTAACGAAGAAAATAATGAAATTAACAAATTTATTATAAATATGTATTCACAGATTTTAATATCAGTTACACCATGATATATACTCATATCTATATGTTTTAAAACCAAATTTTAGGTAAAATACAGTACAACCTCATTATTTCAGAGTCAGCGGGGTAAAAAAGACTTTGAGATAGCCCAAGTATATGGGGTAACCAAGTATATTTTTAAAATACCTTTGTAAATTTAACTATCGGAACTGAATTTCTACTTCCAGTTCAGAAGAGTCTACAACTAATCAAAGTTTGAGATATAGAGGTCAAGCGTTTGACTGTAAAAAGCCTGAAATATCCTTGAAGGAAATTATTCTTTGTTTTCATTATTTTAAAAATATATAAACATCTGTAAACCATTTATAACTAGCTAAATGTACATGGTCAATAAATATTGCTCATGTATCTTCAAGTACAATTCATTCATGTTTCCTTCTTTTCATACAAATGTGTGTAGGTGCATGCATAAGTAACACATATCATATTCTATTAAAATAGTAGCTGGTGGCTACCTCACTGAACAACATAACCTGGGCCTGTTGTATGGTGTAGCTGGTGGCTACCTCACTGGAAAACATAAGCTGGGCCTGTTGTATGGTGTAGCTGGTGGCTACCTCACTGAACAACATAAGCTGAGCCTGTTGCATGGTGTAGCTGGTGGCTACCTCACTGAACAACATAAGCTGAGCATGTTGCATGGTGTAGCTGGTGGCTACCTCACTGAACAACAAAAGCTAGGCCTGTTGCATGGCATCTAACCACAAATCAAACATCTTACTCATCATTTTTCTTAAGTTTTATGTGAAGATACTCACAAAACCTCTGCTCAAAGGACTATTTTTTAAGAATTTCCTTATTTTACATACTAGTTCATTTCATAATATTTAACATACCTTCAAATTCCTCTCGAGATAAACTGCCAGCTAGGTCACTGCACATAACCTCTAAACACTGCTTGAAGATGCGGTCACAGCTTCCTTTGTTAGCGTTACAAGTATCATAGCAGATATCATGGCTGTCGCAACACTTAGTCATCTGGGGAAGCTTTTCCGTGTTTAACTATAAACAAAAACGTAAAAAAAGACTACAATATATTGAATCGTTTACTTTGTTGGAAAAGATATGGAAAGATGTTTCAGCCTTAGCATATTTTCATACATTATTGTAATTATTTAAAGATAATTTAGCCGAGAGTGAATGAGCATGCATACCAGCAGTATTATATGCATATTATGCAAATCAAGCCAAAAAATAGAATGAAAGTTAGAGGTTGCGACATCACGACTGGTAGGTGATTGCAATATGGCAGGCTGAACGCCTCCATAAAAACAAATTGATATCTCAACAGAAATATTTTTAAAGCATTCAAACTCCCAAAAAATGCATGTAACCTATACTTTAAATAAAGATTTTTTCTTAAATAACAGGAAATTAATTTAGAAAGACATGGAAAAAATAGAATAATGTTGGAAGTCGTAAAAGTTTTTTTGTAATTAATGCAAGGGGAAATAACTCTTGTCTTTTACCTACTAAACCATCACCTACATGATTATTATCATTATGTATTACATAATCAATACAGTCTATTGTTTACATTGTTTTTTATCTACAATTTCCATGTAGGTATTAAAACTATTGAAATAGATATATTACATAATTTACCTACATATGAAGTGGGATATAGTAATTAGCACTGGTCTATTTATACATACCACCATCCCATAGGAACCACAACCATTACTTGTAGGAACATGGTCTTTTCTCGGCTTGGTGACTTGTTTGGCTACAAACAAAAGAAAGAAAGAAAAATTGCATTTAATTATAAACTTTATTTATATCACAGCAATTGTGGCACAATACATTAATTACTCTTTTTGGCTGGTGGAAGTACATAAAGTAGTCTTAACTCTGAGAGGATAACCACAGTCATATGGAAAATCAGCTTAGCTAGCCAAGAGTGAAAATGAGCTAGAGTATATCATATTGAACGCCCTTGGCTAGCGAAGTTGATGAAAAATGGACCCAAATTGAAAATAAACATTTTCTTCATTTATCACTCATGATCATGCCCAAATTATTATAATATCATTATTCAAGACTTAATTATTCAAAGAATCAGTAATGTTTAATAAGATCAATTAAACACATTTTAATAATCTAAAATTATATTAACCAAATGTTTGACAAATGTAAGTGATGCCATATTCCTTAATTGCATGGTGCCTGCTGTAGTATATACATTTGTACATGTATGTACATGTATAACTTAGCAACACAAATGACGAAGGAAGACAACTTTTTGACTCGTGCCCTGACCGGGCCTCGAACTCAAGATCTACGGCACCCAATCGCCTAGCCAGAAATACCTGCAGCTTATACCGCTGCGCAAAATCAGCGTTCTTAAAAAAAGAATGTTTCAATGGCGCAGTGATGGTCGGCCCGATACCCTGACATGATCATTGTGGAAGTCGTCTTTAAGATAATATGAATACCTGGATCGCAATGCATTTACATACATGGATACGAATTGTACATATATTATATATATTTCTCTTGGTACAACTATGACAGGAAATCCAAATCTATATCTTCGGATCACCAACACATAGTGTATATGATACATTGTGCTAATAAATAGATATATAACTTAGCAACACAAATGACGAAGGAAGACAACTTTTTGTCTCGTGCCCTGACCAGGCCTCGAAATCACGATCTACGGCACCCAATCGCCTAGTCAGAAATACCTGCAGCTTATACTGCTGCGCCACATCGGCGTTCCTGACACCAGATCCTGGTATACACCTAGACCAGAGGAAACTGGGAATATGGGGATAGTGTTAAATATAGTGTTTATCATTCCCACAATGTACATGTACTGTACATGTTAATTCGTGTCCTGGCCTGGCACTTCCCTAAGGCAATACAAGTACAGCCTGTAAATACTATTATACTATTTCTGCGCTATACATTTTACATACTGACGGCTTAAACAGTTGTGGTGATCACATGGGGATGTCTTGTTTAAAAATAAATAGCCAGAAATACCTAATATTAATACATTTACTTGTATATGTTCAGTATACCGGTCACGGGTACTTTGGGTAAGAAATACGAGGTTATATAGTGTATATATATACCTGTGATACCGGTATAATATACATTTTAGGTACATGTACGTGTATTTGTATATAAGTGTGCCTATTTCGTGTGTAAGACTAGACCTGCCCCTGTGGACAAAGCGAAAGGAAGGGACGTAACTCTAATATATCAGAATGTGATAAAGAAGTTTCAGTTAATTAGTCCGGCCTACCTGTCGTATCACATACATAATTACCCCTCCTAGTTATTAGTAAACGTGTAAGCTTACTTACCGTTAGGGCAGCTGTATTTACATTCTTTGCCGTCCTCGAATGCTCCTGCTAACGAATCAACCATCGACCCAAGAGATGACATGAAGTCGTCGTCGCCATTTCCATTAAACCCCAGGTCTAAATCTAGGTTTTTAGCTGCGTGAACAGTCCGCATGGCGATAAAGACAGTGAGAATAGTACATGTTAGTATGGTCCCTACAGACGCCATCGTGTCAAAACATAAACAACATCGGGGTCACGACTAACCTTGAAAATCCATGTATATAACAGCACCAAAACAAAACGCATTGGTGATTGTCTACGTTCCTCAATTTCATTGGCCACGAAATTATTACCATTCGACCTAATTAACGTTACGCACGATTGGGTTATTTGGCGTATTCACAAAAATGAAGGTATAGAATAAATGAATATATCTTAATTATATTATATCTGATTACTTTTCTTTACTCCTTCCTATCATCATTTCGCAGTTTGCATTACAATATCCCAGTAAACAAAACTAGACTCTCTAATTTATTTTATAAAGTGGAAAAAATATGTCTCTGAAAAAGTCACTATTTATGGATATCCATAAATCCTAATTATAGAATGGTTATGAATGCACCAAGTTTGAATGATATTTCTGTACATTTGCTTCCCTTTCCCTACAAACAGTATTTTTTTATACAAGTGATAGTGCCTTGTAGCATCAGTGACGCGGCCTGGTGATAAAAATCTGTCCAAAAGTATCTTTCGATTTTATCGTGGCGGTGTAGATAAAGCATCGCCGATTTTACCGAAACGATTTGGTAAAACGGTACTTTCTTTCAATAATTTCAAATTCTAATGCTTTTTAGATCAATACATTGCAGATCCCGGAAGGACCAGCCGCCCATTGGACCACGACGGAGATATGGCCGACGGATATCCGGTCAGGTTTTTCCGGCCTGTCTAGGTAAAGATTTTTTTTCTGTCTTTTTACTGTTGTAGGATTGAAAGGCATATTATGTGTCAGATTCAAGTTCTTACAAGGCTACATTCAAACCTTAACGGGTGGTTATGAATGCACCAAGTTTGAATGATGTTGACCAGCCGCCCATTGGACCACGACGGAGATATGGCCGACGGCAGATGGTGCGCCTAAGATGGATTTGGCCTTTACATTTGGCGCCACGTACACGTAGTGAAGTGTACAGGGACAGATAGTATTTATGATGGGGGTTATTATCCATCGATGTTAATGTTTTTTGAAGAAATATGATTATATTTCATGGAATCAATCGATACTGTACGACCTAAACTTGTATTGGTATTAAACATCCTGTTGACATAAATTGTAAAGTATGTTAAGAAATTATATGAAAAATCGATTACTGATTTTTTAGGTTTGAATATTTTACATAATTTTGTCAGTTGAATTGCAGTGCCTTTGTCGCTGTGAAAAAAATGTATTTGTGTGTGTGTTGTGTGTGCTTGTTTTTTTTTCTGTGTAATTGATCACTGGCAAATCAAAATCCATAACCAGCTGGGTACGTTTCATTTTGACATAATACATTCCTTAAACTCTTATGAAATTACATTCGAGTGGCACATTAACAATATACAATCATTTCAAAACACGAGATAATATGTAGAGGATAACTCCCTGTGTCATAAAAATGAAGTTTAGATATTTTTTGATTTTTTATTGGTTTTTTTTTCTCATTTTACAGACTGACTCTCTTTATCATCAGTTTCACGACTATTCAATGTAAGAACTGCGAAGTGAATAAATGACATCATTTTCCATCGTTATATAAAAAGATTGAAGCTGTCTATTTCAGTAACCGTGTATATATCAATATGTCAGTTATACTAGTAACCAGCGGGGAAAGCAGTTTTTTTTTTTTTTTTTTTTTTTTAATGTTAGGAAATATTCTTGGATAGCATTTACTTCCACATATATTTGAATATGTGATCAGTGCTAATCAATAAATAAAAACATGTTTTGAGGGTCATTGAAGTCAAAGAAGTCTCGCTCTATAAACCAACTTCTCGGATGAATGCCAGGTCAGCGATTCATAACTTTTTATTCCAATTCATATACAGCTCTTAATTTTTTACTGTAGTTGAGCCAATTTTGCTGTACGGCTTCGAAGTATGGGGATTTGAAAGCTGAAACACATTGGAACAAATCCACCTGAAATTGTGTAAGAGAATGTTAAAAGTAAGATCTAGCACTGCATCTTTTATGGTTTATGGCGAACTCGGTCGAATTAAGGGTCAAACTTAGAATGGCACGATTTTGGAATCATGAATCTTATTTGTAATGAAATTAAATTGAGTTCATGATTTTTAATTCAAGATGGATCCGTATAGAGAGAGGGATTACAAGGGAGTGCGTTTTGTGCTAAAATGTACATTGTATCCATAAAAAGTTTATTAGATAGCGTTGAAAAATATTGAAATGATGCACTTATTGTCGATTAAAAATTAATATACCAACACAAGTTGATGACATGTGTCTGCTTAGTACACAGCGCAAACAGCTTACAGCATATGCTCGAGATATGTGAATTGTATAGTGAACTGTGGCGCTTTACACCAAATAGAAACGCAATATTGGTGCAAATTTATATCTTTACGAGCATCTTCTCCCATTGGTTAAGGATATAACACATGTTAGTATGATGTTAAATTATAATTTTAATAGTATTGAACACACAGTACGTGTTTGTAATGAATTTAAAAGAAGTATCATGACCTTAACTAAAAGTGGAGCTCAACTATGTGCGTTAAATCGTCTATCTATCGGTTAAATAATTAAATCAAAAGTTTACGTTTCGGCACTTTATGGGTGTGAATTGTGGTGTCTACCAAAAAGTTGAATTTCAATGCTAGCAAGATCACAGCGTTTTATTTTAAAATCTATTCAAGGGTTTCTTGGATGATGGAGTATATAGAAGCGTATATAGATACTAAGTAATTGTTGTTCTTGATAGATCTTGTAACCTAGAAAGAACTTGTATATCATATCTTGTATTTTTTTACTCGATTATTTATGGCATATATGGAGACCAATATGTATAATAACGGTTTCCTTTCGTGCTGAGTGAGTGGCATGTCGTATTTATCAATTAGTATAACGTGCTATCATGTTTATCGGTTAGTCTTACCTACTCTATCATGTGTTTTATCATGTTTAGGTAGCACGAGGACGAACGGCCGTGATTGAATAAACAACAACACACGCCCTGAAGTATGCAAGTTCTTTATTAGAGAACACAACCTGGCACACAATGTGGAATCTATCTCTGGTCAGACAGATGTATTTCAAATAATGAAACAAAAATTACCTTTATCTGACAAATCTCTGATCATATTTCTATGTACGTAATATGTCACATATTCGTTGCAAAAAGTTTGTTCATAATTTATGTAGATCTACAAAACTAGTAAAAATCAAGTAAAAACACGTACAATTACGACAGGTAGATTCTACTACGAAATAGAAAGGACAGGAGATTTCATCAATCTAGGTCCATTTAAAGTGCCTTTCATACAATATGCATATTACTCAATTTCAAATCTAGCGTAAAATTACCGAAACAAAAACACAAATCGACAGTAATAAACTAACTTGTATAAAGTCAGAGGAGTTCCGATAGAGACAATCAAGAATTATCTACCCTGCTGGAAGTGGTCAGATTTATGGATATCCATAGACTGGATTACCTGCCTTAGTACCATTTCTCTCCGCTACGCTCCGCTCATGAATACTAATTATTTATATCGGCCAATCAAAATGACAGGATCGATAGCCCTGGCCTGTCGTTGTATTTTCGAAGCGAAGCCTAGCGGAGAGTAGAAAAACTACGGCAGGTAATCCAGTCTATGGATATCCATAATTCGACTTATGTATGGATATCCATAATTGATTTATGGATATTTAAAAATGAATTATTGATATCCATAAATAGGGACTTTTTTCCACTTTGGCTTGCCATAGTTATGGGCTGATGAATGCCAACTGGACAAAGGCAAATTTAACATGAAGCGCGCTATCAGCCCATAACTTCCAAATGAAAGCAGTTCAATGCTTATATTTATATTTGACAACGATTTTTAAAGACTTTATCCAGGAATTTTGCTCCTACGATGAATGTGAACAAATTAATATCGTCAAAGACGGCACAGCCTTTTTAACAGCCACCTTTCGTTTTCGCCGACATAACAATTATGACGTCACTATAGTAATGACGTCATAATAAAGATTTGGAAGTTATAGACTCGTAACCTTCAACTGAGCTTGGTAAAGTTATATAGTGGTGCTGCAGTGTAAATGTAAATATTTAAGCATTGAACTGTTTTCAGTTGCCATTTATGAGCAATATGAATGTCAACTGGACAATACTTATGGGAAATATTTTAAGACAGTCCTGCATGGCACCTTTTCTTTCATGAAATATCGATATTTAAGTTTAATCAGTTTATCAAGTTTTAAATAAAACGTTACTCTTATCTAAATTGCCTTGTCCTGGCAGTAATGAAATACGTCTTGTGTTTATGAATCCAAACTGCATTTTTAAAGTCATAAATGGGGTGTTTTACATAGTCGTCTTCTACAACAAAACATACTAGGCCTATAGGCTCTTTCCTGTACTGACTACTAGTAATACAAAATAACCATTCTTCAATGCAGCTTTTCTATGGGTGATATGAGCGCCAACCAGTAGCAACGCGGACATCAGGCGTCCTATTTCCTATTTCATAAGACTTTTAATGAATATATAAAAACAAATAATGCTTGATATCTTGATATCAATTCAATTCCATTCAATTTTTATTTTCACATTTGTAACTACAAAGTGTAGTTTTAAGGCAAAGAATGAAACATACCAATACAACATCCCTTGAACTGGAATTCTGTAAGCACGTGGACAATATTATTTAGTCATATATTTTATACATTCCGTATATATATTTTCCACAGTCCACTCTTCTCGGTTCCAGGGACTGTTTAATGACTGAACAGGAGTCCAATATAAGCTGCAGATTATCAGAATGACCGCCTCGACGTTAACAAGTTAAAGTTTTCTGTACGACTTCTCGGCAAGTCATATTAAGGAAAATAGTCACCCTTCCGGTTTTTTTTTTCTTTTCTTTTTCATACAGATGACATTAAAACGACGCCATATTCACGAACTCTTGATTTCTTTCTAAGACGTTTTTTTTTTTCAAGAACTGCTTTTCCGAAGTATAATCATCAGCATAATGGTATAGCTGTTTACTGGTCCAGGTGTGCATCAATGTGTCATTCTATTCGCTCACTTTGTAAAAAGTAAGAGAATGGAAACTTCTATGGTCGAAATCATTACTTTATGTAAGTGAAAAAAAGAAAAATTAGCGAATTCGATATAAAAAAAGGGCACTAGGGCACAACAGATGCAGGCACGTGCTGGCAACATGTTATCATACCATGGCGTTACGCCAACAATCACGGCACGTGCCACTGTGTTGAACTGGTGCAACACCAATGCCAGCTATACAACAGGGTGTGTGTGTGGGGGGGGGGGGGGGTAATCTTTCCCACCCTTGGGAGTGAGACAAAGGAACTCAACCCCTGGGGTAAGATTCTTAAGCTATCACATACACATAACTATATACTTATTAGTAAATAATAAAGAGAGAGAACAATAAGAGTGAAAAAAAACATTGGATGACTTTTTGGTATTGTCGTTAAGTTGATCATTAATCATCCACTACTTTGAGAAAGTCACAGAGAAATTTACAACATTCGGGGTGATATTTTTGATTACTGTATAACATGAAATATTCGTGTGTTCTTTCTTTTGCGAGTTTGGAGCTTTAAATTCATTTCGTGGATACATATTTTCGTGGTATGTCCATGCACCAATAATATAACATTAATACATTCCAGGTTCCTAGCAACCGCAAAAAGAACGAGGTTTATTACACCACGAATGTATCGTGTTATACAGTATAACCCTCAGCAGATGCTCGGGTAGGATAGTCAAAAGCGTCTTCCCTCGGTTTGGAGATGTCTCTGTCACATTCTCAGGATAGAAGAAGATTCTAATATTATTTTATAACAGTCAGCTGTTTCCATGCTGCTTACAAAACAGAAGCTAAACAAAACAACTAAGGGGAGCTAACTCCGGCGAGCCTACGTTGGTTTTGAAGAACGCCTCACTCGACCTGCATGAGCTGTGCAAGGTAGCTATAGATTTCAAAATGGGTCATATTTACGATGAATATTGCTATGATGATGAATATTCTAAAGATTTTGAACATTCTAAAGATGTATGATGGTTAAAATAGTAAAGCGTGTTTATGTACATTTGCACACGAGCACATTTAATTTGAGTAACGTTATTTAAATAAAAATATTTAAGTATTTCGAGGTCTTCAAAGATGAACATTGGAAAAAATTCTCGTTTTGAAATCTATAAAACTTTTGGAAATTTATGACTATTGTACCTGATGATGTAGTGTTACTCTTTGTATATAAGTTTTTGGATATGTATATTGAGGCTTTCAGCCAGCATCCATTAATTATTCCAATATATCATATTAATGTTAAAATTTGAAGAAAAAAAATATCAATAAAAATAAAAAAGTAAAAACAAAATCATAACGCATGGAAAATACGGAGTAAACAAGTGGTACTCGGGACAGTAAACATCAGATACACAATGATTACACACGGTAAATACGGAGTAAACACGTGGTACTCGGGAAAGTAACATCAGATACACAATGATTACACACGGTAAATACCGAGTAAACAAGTGGTACTCGGGAAAGTAACATCAGATACACAATGATTACACACGGTAAATACCGAGTAAAAACGTGGTACATTTTACTTGGGACAGTTAACATCAGATACACAATGATTACACACGGTAAATACGGAGTAAACACATGGTACTCGGGACAGTAAACATCTGATACACAATGATTACACACGGTAAATACGGAGTTAACATGTACTCGGTACAGTAAACATCAGATACACAATGATTACACAGGTAAATACGGAGTAAACACGTGGTACTCGGGACAGTAAACATCAGATACACAATGATTACACACGGTAGATACGGGGTAAACACGTGGTACTCGGGTCAGTTAACATCACATACACAATGATTAAACACGGTAAATACTGAGTAAACATGTGGTACTCGGGACAGTAAACATCAGATACACAATGATTACACATGGTAAATACGGAGTAAACACGTGATACTCGAGACAGTAAACATCAGATACACAATGATTACACACGGTAAATACGGAGTAAACACATGGTACTCTGGTCATAAACATCAGATACACAATGATTACACACGGTAAATACGGAGTAAACATGTGGTACTCGGGACAGTAAACATCAGATACACAATGATTACACACGGTAAATACGGAGTAAACACGTGGTACTCGGGACAGTAAACATCGGATACACAATTATTACACACGGTAAATACGGAGTAAACATGCGGTACTCGGAACAGCAAACATCAGATACACAATGATTACACACGGTAAATACGGAGTAAACACGTGGTACTCGGGACAGTAAACATCGGATACACAATTATTACACACGGTAAATACGGAGTAAACATGTGGTACTCGGGACAATAAACATCAGATACACAATGATTACACACGGTAAATACGGAGTAAACACGTGGTACTCGGGGCAGTAAACATCAGATACACAATTATTACACACGGTAAATACGGAGTAAACGTGTGGTACTCGGACAGTAAACATCAGATACACAATGATTACACAGGTAAATACGGAGTAAACACGTGGTACTCGGGACAGTAAACATCAGATACACAATGATTACACACGGTAAATACGGAGTTATCATGTAATACTCGGGACAGTAAACATCAGATACATGATTACACACGGTAGATACGGAGTAAACAAGTGGTACTCGGGACAGTAAACATCAGATACACAATGATTACACACGGTAAATACGGAGTAAACATGCGGTACTCGGGACAGCAAACATCAGATACACAATGATTACACACGGTAAATATGGAGTAAACGTGTGGTACTCGAGACAGTTAACATCAGATACACAATGATTACACACGGTAAATACGCAGTAAACATGTGGTACTCGGGACAGTTAACATCAGATACACAATGATTACACACGGTAAATACGGAATAAACATGTGGCACTAGGGACAGTAAACATCAGATATACAATGATTACACATGGTAAATACGGAGTAAACACGTGGTACTCGGGAAAGTAAACATCAGATACACAATGATTACACACGGTAAATATGGAGTAAACAAGTGGTACTCGGGACAGTAAATATCAAATACACAATGATTACACACGGTAAATACGGAGTAAACACGTGGTACTCTGGTCATAAACATCAGATACACAATGATTACACACGGTAAATACGGAGTAAACACGTGGTACTCGGGACAGTAAACATCGGATACAAAATGATTACACACGGTAAATACGGAGTAAACATGTGGTACTCGGGACAGTAACCATCAGATACACAATTATTACACACGGTAAATACGGAGTAAACACGTAGTACTTGGGACAGTAAACATCAGATACACAATGATTACACACGGTAAATACGGAGTAAACACGTGGTACTCGGGACAGTAAACATCAGATACACAATGATTACACACGGTAAATATGGAGTAAGCAAGTGGTACTCGGGACAGTAAACATCAGATACACAATGATTACACACGGTAAATACGGAGTAAACACGTGGTACTCGGGACAGTAAACATCAGATAGACAATGATTACACACGGTAAATACGGAGTAAACACGTGGTACTCGGGCAGTAAACATCAGATAGACAATGATTACACACGGTAAATACGGAGTAAACATGTGGTACTCGGGACAGTAAACATCAGATACACAATGATTACACACGGTAAATACGGAGTAAACAAGTGGTACTCAGGACAGTAAACATCAGATACACAATGATTACACATGGTAAATACGGAGTAAACAAGTGGTACTCGGGACAGTAAACATCAGATACACAATGATTACACACGGTAAATACGGAGTAAACACGTGGTACTCGGGACAGTAAACATCAGATACACAATGATTACACACGGTAAATACGGAGTAAACATGTGGTACTCGGGACAGTAAACATCACATACACAATGATTACACGCGGTAAATACGGCGTAAACACGTGGTACTCGGGACAGTAAACATCAGATATACAATGATTACACACGGTAAATACGGAGTAAACACGTGGTACTCGGGACAGTAAATATCAGATACACAATGATTACACACGGTAAATACGGAGTAAACATGCGGTACTCGGAACAGCAAACATCAGATACACAATGATTACGCACGGTAAATATGGAGTAAACGTGTGGTACTCGAGACAGTTAACATCAGATACACAATGATTACACACGGTAAATACGCAGTAAACATGTGGTACTCGGGACAGTAAACATCAGATACACAATTATTACACACGGTAAATACGGAGTAAACATGTCGTACTCGGGACGGTAAACATCAGATGCACAATGATTACACACGGTAAATATGGAGTAAACACGTGGTACTCGGGACAGTAAACATCAGATACACAATGATTACACACGGTAAATATGGAGTAAACACGTGGTACTCGGGGCAGTAAACATCAAATACACAATGATTACACACGGTAAATACGGAGTAAACATGCGGTACTCGGGACAGCAAACATCAGATACACAATGATTACACACGGTAAATACGGAGTAAACACGTGGTACTCGGGACAGTAAACATCAGATATACAATGATTACACACGGTAAATACGGAGTAAACATGTGGTACTCGGGACAGTAAACATCCGATACACAGTGATTACAGATTTTGTTCAAACCGTTAAAGGTTGATTACTCATCGCACGTTCAATCACGAAATACACACATTATTATTGGTTACACGCAGTTTGTATCAAAATACACATACAATTGATGAAAATGCGTGAATATGTATTGATATAGACAAAGTAGTTTGCCATTGAAACGTTCTTTTCAGAAAGAGGATGTGGCGTAGTGGTTATATGCTGCGGGTAATTTTTGCTAGGCGATGAGGTGCCGTTGATGGTGAGTTCGAGACCCGGTCAGGGCACAAGTCATAAAATTGTCTTCATTCGTTAGTTATGTTACTGTATCATATAAACATTGTATATTATGTATATATCTATGTATTTAAACTGTTAACATGGCCGACAGAATACAAGCTTACCAGGACCAGACATGTAGACATGACAAAGTAAAAACATCCGTCCATTGACGAGCTTTAAATAAGACAGACATTACATCAATATAACGCGATTTCGGAGACATCATTCTCGCTGTTGTCATTGAAGCTAACCACGGATAGTAAATTTAAATAAGACTTCACATTTATGAAGTTAATGTATTCCTAATGCAACGAAATAAATCAAATATGTCAAATACAAAAACACATAATTGAGCCGTAACGTAGTTTTCCGAGTAATCGTCCTGTCCATTCAAACCTCTCCATTCTCATTTCTAGCCCGATCCTCCAACCCCAGCGTCATAATCCTGCTAATTACTTAAACATTTGTCTTTTGTAAAAAAAAAAAATCTGTTCTAAACAATGCATGTGACACCCATCAAGTTAGAAACTGCAACTCTCCGATTCTACAGGATACACGCAAAAATGAAAAAAAGTAAAAGTCAGCTTAGCTATTGTGTTTATTAGTTTTTATGATTTTTATATTTTTGTGTGAATTTTGTTCATTTGCCATGGTGCTGAACTTAAACTGAGTTATATGGGAGTAAAAGTGTGTTGACTCACTCCCCTCGCTCGCTTGCTCCCACCCTCCCTCCTTCACTGACTCCCTCCCTCACTCACTCCCTTCCTCACTGACTCCCTCCCTCCCTCCCTTACTCACTGACTCCCTCCCTCACTTGCTCCCTCCCTCCCTCACTGACTCCCACCCTCCCTCCCTCACTCACTGACTCCCTCCCTCCCTCCCTGACTCACTCGCTCCCTCCCTCCCTATCTCCCTCACTCACTGACTCCCACCCTCCCTCCCTCACTGACTCCCACCCTCCCTCCCTCACTCACTTGCTCCTCCCTCCCTCCCTGACTTCCTCCCTCACTCACTTGCTCCCACCCTCCCTCCCTCACTCACTGACTCCCTCACTCACTCACTTGCTCCCTCCCTCGCTCCCTCCCCCCTCCCTCCCTCCTTCCCTCCCTCCTTCCCTCCCTCCATCCATCCTTCCCTCCCTCCCTCCCTCCCTCCTCACTGACTCCCATCCTCCCTCCCTCCCTCACTGACTGACTCCCTCCCTCCCTCCCTCCCTCACTGACTCCCTCCCTCCCTCGGTCCGCCCTCGATTATAACAACATTAAAACCACTGTTCATTGCTTAATTCGCGCCTTGGCGTGTTGGCTGTGTGCGCTTTGCCGCGTTCTCAAAAAGTTTGGTTTGGCGCTTTGGCTTTTAAACGTGTTGGCGCCTTGTCGCGATTTAAAACGCGAAAAGACGTCATTTCCGTTTGTAAATCACGCTTTGGCGCGTTGAGAAAAACGCCTCAAGGCGCCAACACGAGATGGCCGTAATCAGCCACCATAGCACTGCCACCATTACCAAGTTTAGGGCATGAGACTGCTCATCATAACGCTGAAGCTTCCTTTTTGGGCTTTCGACTGGACGCAGTCAACAGCCAATCGTTGGTATATCAGGCTAGTCGATTCGGAACCGTAGAGGCGACTTTGAGGCCAATTGTCCTACAGGGTTTAGAGTATCTGTGAGTTTTACGTCACCCATCGACACTTCAACCTACCGGTACAATGTCGAGCCTATATATACTGCTGTTCGGCGTTGTTAGATACAGGTTTTACATGTGCATGCAGTTGACGTGAAACAAATGTCACCAAACATCATGTTAATCCTGACATGAAATTTATCTCCTTCTAAAATAGTCTCACACAAAATATTATTAATGATGAATTTAACATATTTAATTAATAAATCAATTATATTGATGAAATACAAGTAATTTATATGGATAGAGTTGTCACTTACACGCAATTAACTCTGTATTGGAAGATCATGCTACAATCAATTTCTCTCTTTTCTAATTTTGATTGATTGTTTAATGAGTGATCATGTGATTCTCGCTACAGCTGGTGTCTAAAGATTGCAAGCAAATGTATGCATTGTAAAAGTGTCTTAATTCATAAACCTTGTTTTTGATTTGTATATCCTCGTTAATGCCAAAGTTCTATGCAGATGGTGTCCAGGGATGTTTGGGGAACTTACAGACTATTCTATAGTGTCATCACACTGAAATGACACACTTTGGCATGGTCGTAGAGTCTGAGGCCTTAAATACAAATATAATGAGCCGGGATGAAGAAAAGGAGAGTAAAAGAAACTACATTGTGTATACTGTACTCCAATGGATGCAAAGGACTTATTTTGTCTAAGAAAGCATACACAGGAGAGCAGATTCCCAATTCTTCAGGGAGGGTCCACATTAGTAGCCTCTTTTTCGTACATGTAGTGGGAAACGGCCGATGTTTCCAGTTTTCTCCGAACTGGAGAATTGAAGCCAAAGAATGGATTGTATCAAAGCTCAAAAGTTGACAGCAAATACAACTGAAATTGGCATCAATGCATATACTCTACATATGGGTCTATCTGTTACTTCATATTTGTATTTTGCTCAGCAACTTTCCACCTAATTTGCATGCTGGTTTTTTGTAATATTTTTTTTTGCAATATTAATGCGTGTTAAAGCACCATAAGAACAGATGCCAAAACATTCATTTTCTCAATAATTACATCACTGGTCCATTTCTCAGCTTCCCGAGAAACACAAACCGCCACAGGTAGGGAGAGTCGAACCACGCACCTCGGATCTTCACCTGAGGTTACGTGGCCGGCTTTTACCGACTGCGTTATCACGACCCCCTAATTAAAGGTTCAGTCGCCATGTCCCATTTTTTATCTACTATGATGACTCTTTTCACACGCAGAATTTTTACCGGGTGCAAAATGTTTATATATATATGTATGTATATATGTATGTATGTATACTATAAAAATCTGAGACATCTAAAGATGATGGGCGTCACACTGCATTTTAAAGCGCAATCTCACTGAATAGTCATCACCTGGGCATACCCTTAGCACCACACTCTGACCGATTACATTAGTCGGATTTTAAGCTAAGATATAAAAATGCTAACACGCCAGGTGTACAAGGTGTAAGGTAGCATATTTAATTTACTTACCTATTGAGAGTTTTTGACAATCTGGAATGTAAATAAATGCGATCATTTGGCGAGCAGCTTTAGACTAGAGCTTAAAATATGATAGCATGGCAATACGGGCAAAATGAGTTTGTATTACGTAACGACATTGCCAGTTTAATTATCAAATCCGTTATCAGCCTAGATTTGACAATAAACATGTTCGTTTATACCCAATTAATTTGACGTCTCTTTTGAGGTGTCATCAACACTTCAAGACAAGGTCAAGCGTGCGCCCCCTTGCCGTATATTAACCGCCCCTGGGGTTAGTTCGGCGTTTTGTGTAGACCCCCACCCGCAATGAACATTTGAGTGTCCCATATTCAGTATAGAGACTGTTTCTTTTTCAAAACACCAAACCGGTGTTGGAGCGAAACACTGAATCTACTAAAATCATCAAGTGCGAAGGTTCGAGACAATGGACCTAATGTTGCATGCAAGCGTTATTACCCCGGAAATATTCCGAAGAGTGTTCCCCTTGTCCGTTCGGTATTGTCGCACGAGTTGGCTAGGACAATGGAACTGTCGTAATGACTTTAATTAGCACGAATATTCTGTAGTTTCTCCGAGACATATCTCCACGCTGGAGATCAGCACTAGTTGATGACTGGAGCGATAAAAGGGCGTAGCTGACGGCAGAACTGTCCACAGGTCAAAGATGGAGGGCTTCTTGATTTGGTGCCAACGGTGGGAACAATGGACAAACCATTGTTATTGTAGGTGACAGGAGCGCTGACTGTTGTCGTACAGGGGGGCTCGACCTTGCTGATTGGACAATACACAGACAAACTTATCTTGTCAATATTTCTAAATATCAAAACTAAATCAAAACATTTTCAACTGACAATAGTGATTTCATGTATAAAGGATAGAACCTATTAACGTGTTAGCTGTCGTAGTCATAATTAAACTAGACTATTACCCAGCTCGTTACTTCGCAAATGCCTCATACTAGTCTCGTAATTATATATCTTTCATTTATCTTTTATCTATGGTATCTGTTCCATAAATTCCCTTATCTTATCCATTCGTGTACCAGGGTAATATCTAATATCGGAATTGCACTGTCTAATATGATACGAAAATTTATATTACTGTAAATCTATTTTTGACGCACTTCAACTGTAGCGCATTAATCAAATTTAAACAGATTAAAGTCAAATTAGCGCACCTGCAATACTTGCTATGGAAAATAATAATCACAAACTGCTATTAGCGTTTTGATAACTTAGTTGATTGCTGCTAGTGCGAAAACAGCTGAAATATTACGTCCACAGCTACATCCGGGTTATATCTATATTTACCCACTCGTCTCCATTACCTTCTCTGGGTTTTTTTTCAGTTGCCATAAATTTTGTCACATGTAGTCTATAAATCATATAGACTACATGTGACAGCTTGTATAAATTATGTTTTTCCTACAAATGTTGCGGCGACAGCTAGTTTCTAATTCCCCATATCATGTACAGCTATTACTTGCCATGCCTATCTAGTACCTTTCCTGTTGTCCAACATCTGTCGTTTCCCTCTACAATGACAACAGTCAAGATCCAGCCAAATTTGAACGGACATTGTCCAACCCTACCCGCCATGCTACCGTACTTGTGTTAGCTACCACATAAACAACCGTAAACTTGTCAGGATAGTGTCTCCAGTTCGCGAATTAAGCACAATAATGTGGTATTAAGTGTATGGATATATCGCCCATTAGCTATCGGGCAATGTTTATGTCTTGGATGTAGACAGATAAATTTCGACCCCTCCCCAGTCAGTGTTGTCCGGTCCTGGACTTCACAATTCCCGGACAACTCGCGATCAGAACTGACGCCAGAACGGAGTCTTATCGTGGCATAAAATCGACGCTTTTTAACACTTTTACCGAAAATGACAATCGTATAAAATAGCCTTACATATATATGAAAGGTATCATAAGGGACCCGGTGAACCTTTAAAACTCGCTACATATCGGTTTGTTGACAGAGAAATACTTCCGTACGGCACACGTGCTTTTTACAACTAGAGAGAGATACTAAGCCCTAAATGTTTGGCTGTTATCGTCGAGATCAGCTCTGCTTACACACAGGACACGTAAGAGGGCAGACATGTTATCGGAGATTGCTAATAATAAACGGCCTAGAATCACAGGGGTAAATCTCCCATTCATATCAGTGTATATACATGTTTTAATTCGGCCACCTACATGCCTCAAATGCTTGAAATCGCACCATGTATTCTACACAAGATAGCTGAAATAGTCCATGTTTTTAGTTGAATGACGTTAGGAAGACAGGTTATCAAGAAATCGAATCCTAGTTTGTTACTTCGGAGAGCCGCTATTCGTCAGCTCTCGTCGATTTTGACTTTCTGTGAAACCGGAATGTGCTCTAAATAGATTTAGATGAAGGTTTGTGCAGAAAAGACTTTCTGGTTCTTTTTTTTTTTTTTTTCGCGTAATTCTTAAAACTTTACTTGATTATTGACTGTCATTGACACAAGGGCTGCTTTTTTTGGCTAGAAATATTGCGCAGCTTAACTAGCCAATCAAAATCAATGTAACAAACAATGACGCCATTTTCTAGTATATGAACAACCAGTGATAACCGCTTCAGGTTAATGTATATCTATGCTATAATAGTATGCTACGAGGTGAGGTATTTCATTACTTAATAGTCATCCTTTTTTGAAGTATTTTTTTAACCAAAGCTGTCTGATTGCGAAACAAGTTATATCAATTTATATTTGGTTTATTTAGTTTAACGCCAGGTTTGGAGGTGGAGGAAAGCCGGAGTACCCGGAGAAAAACCACCGGCCTACGGTCAGTACCTGGCAACTGCCCCACGTAGGTTTCGAACTCGCAACCAAGAGGTGGAGGGCTAGTGATAAAGTGTCGGTTCCCGGATGGAACGCGCGGGGGATCTTGATGTGGGGGGAAACCGGAGTACCCGGAGAAAACCCACGTGGTCGGGCAGGTGACCCCATACCATTCCACGCCCGATCAGGGAATCGAACCCCGGCCGCCTAGGGGAAAGGCAAGTGTGTTATCGCTGTGCCACCCGACCACCCCACTAAAGGTGACAAGAGTCATCGTCCAAAGGGTCTTTTGCTCAAGACAGTTGCTGGAACAACACTCCGAACTGATACCGACATTTTTATTGTCAAAATAACGAAAGTTAGTCAATAATCGAAGATAAAATGTTTAGCGGTTTAATTATACTATCAGAGATGTTTACAGGGGTCTAAGGGTATATTCAAAGAGATGATATGAAACTGTGTGTGTTCCTGCCAAACTTTCTCGGAAAGACTACCGATATCAGTGTGACGTGTGTGTTCGTTGCCTTCGCGGGAAGCATTGCACCAGTTAGCCTCTATAACATCCATGATTAAACGCCAAACCCGTTCAGACTGACGAAACGTCGCCCGAGTTTGACCACATGTAATTGGAAAATTTACTGACTTTTATGACCCAAAATCTTATTTTCTTCGATACGTAGAACAAGATTGCGTCCGCGAACATTCCAGCACGATATCTGACTAATTAATTGGCTGGTGCCTCATTCCGGAATAGAGAAGTCGTTTACAAAAGGCATAGAGCCTCAGAATTAAACCAAACTACACCACAACGTCTCAGAAAAAAAAACTTGTATAGTAGGGAGCCGTTCCTGTGCTTTGATAATCGTCTTTCACTTTCGCCGGTATTGAGCTCATAGCGAAGCACCGGATTGCTTAGTCATAGTAAACCGTACTATTACATTAAATCCCTTTCAATAGTGAATTAAGCGTTCGCGAGTGTAAAAGCACACCATATATTCGAGGTGCTGGGGTATCGGTGACCGGGTACCATTGTTGTGCTGCGCGCTCCACACGCCAGGAACATACCATAACACAATACGGATGTTATTTTACATCAGGGGTCGGGCCGGCTTTTAGTATGATCGGTCAGTCGTACATGGGTGTGGGGTGTACACCCGAGCCGGAACGGGGTACTTTACAAGTGGCGCCATTACGGCTCTTGTCACGGCGGCGACATAACTAGGCAACCATGCGGGCTGGAGTATCGTATGTTTCATTTACTCGCATCAGTAGATTCTGGTGGAAAAAAAATTGGAGTACCTCACTCGGTCATGTCAAACGGAGAACTCTGAACCGCCTCATCCGTGGAAGGAATATCTAAATAGGTGAACAGTTTTAGGATCGAGAAAAGATGTCGGGATCTAAATATGAACTTCCGCCCATCCGTCAGAATTGAAATAAAAGACATATGTTCAGACATTTTGGGAAACTGAGATGTGATGGATGAACTTAAACTTGCACAACTAAGTTGGAACACGGAAGTTCCTTATTTTCAGATAACTCCCTAACATGTTCCATGGGTAATCATTTCCGGAGATAGGATTAATACGGCGTCCTTCAGCTCCGATGCTCCTATCCTATAGGGAATCCTTATATTCCAACGTCAAAAATAATGACTTTCTTACTAAGTACATTGACTTAGGTAAAATATCAGGTTGTTGATCATCAAGTACAAATATAGGTTTATGGGACCCCTTCACAGTTATTGATCACTGACTACTACGAATACAAGTTAAGATACATACAACTATAACAAATACAAGTTAATGTTCATACGACTATATCAAATACAAGTTAAGGTTCATACAACTATAACGAATATAAGTTAAGGTTCATACAACCATAACAAATACAAGTTAAGGTTCATACAACTATAACGAATATAAGTTAAGGTTCATACAACCATAACAAATACAAGTTAATGTTCATACAACTATAACAAATACAAGTTAAGGTTCATACGACTATATCAAATACAAGTTAATGTTCATACAACTATAACAAATACAAGTTAAGGTTCATACGACTATATCAAATACAAGTTAAGGTTCATACAACTATATCAAATACAAGTTAAGGTTCATACAACTATAACAAATACAAGTTAAGGTTCATACGACTATATCAAATACAAGTTAATGTTCATACAACTATAACAAATACAAGTTAGGGTTCATACGACTATATCAAATACAAGTTAAGGTTCATACGACTATATCAAATACAAGTTAAGGTTCATACAACTATAACAAATACAAGTTAAGGTTCATACGACTATAACAAATACAAGTTAAGGTTCATACAACTATATCAAATACAAGTTAAGGTACATACAACTATAACAAATACAAGTTAAGGTTCATACGACTATATCAAATACAAGTTAATGTTCATACAACTATAACAAATACAAGTTAAGGTTCATACGACTATATCAAATACAAGTTAAGGTTCATACAACTATAACAAATACAAGTTAAGGTTCATACGACTATATCAAATACAAGTTAAGGTTCATACAACTATAACAAATATAACAAATACAAGTTAAGGTTCATACAAATATAACAAATACAAGTTAAGGTTCATGCAACCATAACGAATATAACTTAAGGTTCATACAACTATAACAAATACAAGTTAAGGTTCATACAACTATGTCAAATATAAGTTAGTTCATGCAACCATAACGAATATAACTTAAGGTTCATACAACTATAACAAATACAAGTTAAGGTTCATACAACCATAACAAATACAAGTTAAGGTTCATACAACTATAACGAATATAAGTTAAGGTTCATACAACCATAACAAATACAAGTTAATGTTCATACAACTATAACAAATACAAGTTAAGGTTCATACGACTATATCAAATACAAGTTAATGTTCATACAACTATAACAAATACAAGTTAAGGTTCATACGACTATATCAAATACAAGTTAAGGTTCATACAACTATATCAAATACAAGTTAAGGTTCATACAACTATAACAAATACAAGTTAAGGTTCATACGACTATAACAAATACAAGTTAAGGTTCATACGACTATATCAAATACAAGTTAAGGTTCATACAACTATAACAAATATAACAAATACAAGTTAAGGTTCATACAACTATGTCAAATATAAGTTAGTTCATGCAACTATAACAAATACAAGTTAAGGTTCATACAACTATATCAAATACAAGTTAAGGTTCATACAACTATAACAAATACAAGTTAAGGTTCATACAACTATGTCAAATATAAGTTAGTTCATGCAACTATAACAAATACAAGTTAAGGTTCATGGTAAGACTTTAAATGCAAGGTTCATTGCGTCACACCAAACATGGGGTTCATGGGGCCACACCATATACAAGGTTCGTGGAAGCCACAACAAACAAAAAGTTTCTGGTACCACTCCAAATACAAGGTCCATGGTACAACACCAAATAGAAGGATCGTTGTGCCACAACATACATAAGGTTTCTTGGTGCCACTTCAAATACAATGTTCATTTCGTCATACCAAACATGGGGTTCATGGGCCACACAGAATACAAAGTTCAAAGTGCCACATCAAATACAAGAGAAATGGGACTACAAATACAAGGTTCATGGTACCACGCTTAATACCAGGTTGATGGGGCCACACGAAATACAAAGGTAATGGGACTACATCAAATAACATCAATAATATCAAACAGTGGCTTCAGGACCACATAAAATAAAAGTTCACGGAACCACATCAAACAAAATGCTTGATGAACAAACGCAAAGGTAGGTTCACAAAACCGCAAAACGATTCGTATTGTGGTTCGATAGGTATGCAGAGTTCATAGTGAAGTTGGAACTTGATGGCGGAGGTACAGATCAGAAAGACCCTATATATCAGTCTCGTCACTCTGGAAACTGTGCAGTAGAAAACGTCCCAGCATTGGTTGGACGTTGTCTGATTAAATACTAAGGAATAGTAGATCATTATTGCGTGTATATGACCGAGGATTTGTCACTGATAACCGTTAGGCCTGTTTTATAGTTTGAACAATCGTCCAGAGCAATGATATCGCGACAACATATAGCTCATCTGTAGACATATTAAAGCTATCGGGTGACATAAGAACGGCGAGTCAAGGTAAAGGGATTCGTACAGATAGGGTATGATGTTAGAGCTAGCATACCCGTAGTGGGCTGGTAATTTATATCTGTTGGCGCCGCGTTTATTCCTTGGGTGTCAAGGCGCCACCCAGAGCTCTCTATACCGATATATCAGTCTGTATGTCTCGTGGGGAGGGCTACCGCCCGGCCCTACATGGGTAGTGGCGCCCCCTAGCGGCCGGACAACCGACAGGTCGTCAACATCACAAAACGAGGTTACGCTACTCAATAACGCACCTCAATGTTAAAGTATTACCGTTTGTCGTTTGTCAAAGAAAGTTGTGAAAAGGGGCATTTAGAACCAGCTTTAATAATATAGTATTAGCTAAGTGTGATACAAACATCCAGGTCGGTAGCTGAGAGTCCGGCAACAAAAATATCCACGCTGAACATCCCCCGAGAAACCCTGGCTAGCCATGACAGGCTTTGTGGTCGGTAAATTATTGTTTAAATGGCATATCTCGTATACAGAGTGCTAGTGTTGACAACTAAGGCTTCTGTGGTCACGTCAACTTGAACACCTTACGGGGTATTGAACGTGTGAATTGCGATGTCTAGTGGTTCTATATATTTGTGGCCGCCACTTATATAGGGTTGATAAATCACTTGAACTCTTTATTGGTCGTGAAATACCCGAACTGTACTTGTATACAGATACGTATAACGGGGCGAAAAAATACAGTTCAACAATGTATAATGAGTAACCTTATGGTGCATTATGGTTAATTATCATTGGTTATTGCAGAAATGCCGAGTCATTACTTTTTGATAACTTCAGCAACTTTTCTGGCTTAATCCAGGATTTTCTTCAAACTTCAAGGGCATTTAGAGGGGAAATATGATGTATTATTAATTTCATTATTATGAACTGCGTGATATACTGTTGTATGAGGCGACTAATGTGAAACCCGCTGTATTCTTGCCTATTTTAACGTCCTCATCGTCGGCTTAGAATGCACTGTATAAAGTAGCTAGTGGTGGGTTTTCACCTAACGCCGCCGACCATTGGATTGTTGTCCATATTCTCTAATTCGTTATTTCTTCATTGTTTGTATTAAAATAAATGTATGTAACTTATCTCTCGCATCCCAAGCAAACATCTGCTACAAGGACCCTGTATGTTTAAGGCCGTCAAGACTTCAATGAAATGTTTAATTCAGCTGTATAAAGAATATTAGATAAAAAAAATGCAAAATATTGGTTCAAAACGTACACTTATCGGTGCATATGAAACATCAATTATCTAAACAAAAAATGAAGTTTCTCAGAGATTTTCTGCAGGAAATAAATGTTGTGTTATTTGTACTGCAGCATTATCTAGATAAACAAATTGCATCTAGATAAAAAGTGACGAATGTTTAAAAAAAAATATGTTTAGAAAACATATATAATTATCCAAGGTTGAATTAACTGTATCTCCTTCATCTCATGTATACATAAATATGTTTTAATTCACATGTTTCAACACGTGGAAATCATTAACAGCGCGATGAAATAATAAAAAATTCTTTAAGCAAGATGAAATCTACAGAAACTAAGGGGAAGGCAGACATTCATTTATGTGTGTATCAAGTGCAAATCGTATCATTATATTTCTCGGTCGTCATTTTTTATTCATCAGAAGCAAAACAAGTTTAATCATTTCAATTTAATTGATATTCACTATATATCTAATGAGTGATGGAGTATAGGTCGCCGTACAAGTCCTGAATTACCGATGTAATTGCGGGGTGGGTCCCAAGTATGGAGGGCGGCGGACCACCAGCGGCGATTCCTTGTAAGCCGTGCCTCGCCTTGTGAAGCATCGGACTGAAGGCATGTTAACCTTGCTCAGTCTACGATGAGGGAAGTAATGTGTTGTAATTTCTAATAGTCTATTAGTATCAAAGAAATTAATTATTATAACCGGAGTTCACGGGGTGGGAGTAGGGAATAGGCAGACGACAGTCTTTGATTGGCGCACTGAAAAAATCGCGGCATTTTTGTTGGGGGTTGAGAACATGGCCGGGAACTTTAGAATCGCCATTTTGCACAATGCCAAACAAGTCAAAATGGTCATCTAATATTATATGGGTTTTTAAGTGGCAATACGTTCAGAATTAATGACCCAACAAACAGGTACCCGTTGAGAAGGTCTTTATCAAGTAGATCTACCACACCATCACCAGAACTGTGAATAAGCCTTTTGAGGAGCGTTTTGCCGGATCATCACGGGTGGAGTGGGGCGTAACCACATATATAACAAGTCCCGCTGTGAGCTGGTGATATACATGTATATAGCACGAGAGGAGGTCTTACTGATCTGATACTTAAACCCTCTTAACCGATACTCAAGGTATAACGGATACACGCCTTCATCTCCGCTACTCCGGAAAATCGGTATAGAGCTTCCTATACACGATACTCTGGACACTCGGAATGTCTTCCCGACGTAAAGACACATCTTCCACCAGTCTTCCCGACGTAAAGACACATCTTCCACCAGTCTTCCCGACGTTAAGACACATCTTCCACCAGTCTTCCCGACGTTAAGACACATCTTCCACCAGTCTTCCCGACGTTAAGACACATCTTCCACCAGTCTTCCCGACGTTAAGACACATCTTCCACCAGTCTTCCCGACGTTAAGACACATCTTCCACCAGTCTTCCCGACGTTAAGACACATCTTCCACCAGTCTTCCCGGCGTAAAGACACATCTTCCACCAGTCTTCCCGACGTAAAGACACATCTTCCACCAGTCTTCCCGACGTAAAGACACATCTTCCACCAGTCTTCCCGACGTTAAGACACATCTTCCACCAGTCTTCCCGACGTTAAGACACATCTTCCACCAGTCTTCCCGACGTAAAGACACATCTTCCACCAGTCTTCCCGACGTAAAGACACATCTTCCACCAGTCTTCCCGACGTAAAGACACATCTTCCACCAGTCTTCCCGACGTAAAGACACATCTTCCACCAGTCTTCCCGACGTTAAGACACATCTTCCACCAGTCTTCCCGACATTAAGACACATCTTCCACCAGTCTTCCCGACGTAAAGACACATCTTCCACCAGTCTTCCCGGCGTTAAGACACATCTTCCACCAGTCTTCCCGACGTTAAGACACATCTTCCACCAGTCTTCCCGACGTAAAGACACATCTTCCACCAGTCTTCCCGACGTTAAGACACATCTTCCACCAGTCTTCCCGACATTAAGACACATCTTCCACCAGTCTTCCCGACGTAAAGACACATCTTCCACCAGTCTTCCCGACGTAAAGACACATCTTCCACCAGTCTTCCCGACGTAAAGACACATCTTCCACCAGTCTTCCCGACGTAAAGACACATCTTCCACCAGTCTTCCCGACGTTAAGACACATCTTCCACCAGTCTTCCCGACATTAAGACACATCTTCCACCAGTCTTCCCGACGTAAAGACACATCTTCCACCAGTCTTCCCGGCGTTAAGACACATCTTCCACCAGTCTTCCCGACGTTAAGACACATCTTCCACCAGTCTTCCCGACGTTAAGACACATCTTCCACCAGTCTTCCCGGCGTTAAGACACATCTTCCACCAGTCTTCCCGACGTTAAGACACATCTTCCACCAGTCTTCCCGGCGTTAAGACACATCTTCCACCAGTCTTCCCGGCGTTAAGACACATCTTCCACCAGTCTTCCCGGCGTAAAGACACATCTTCCACCAGTCTTCCCGGCGTTAAGACACATCTTCCACCAGTCTTCCCGACGTTAAGACACATCTTCCACCAGTCTTCCCGACGTTAAGACACATCTTCCACCAGTCTTCCCGACGTTAAGACACATCTTCCACCAGTCTTCCCGACATTAAGACACATCTTCCACCAGTCTTCCCGACGTAAAGACACATCTTCCACCAGTCTTCCCGACGTTAAGACACATCTTCCACCAGTCTTCCCGACGTAAAGACACATCTTCCACCAGTCTTCCCGACATTAAGACACATCTTCCACCAGTCTTCCCGGCGTAAAGACACATCTTCCACCAGTCTTCCCGGCGTAAAGACACATCTTCCACCAGTCTTCCCGACGTTAAGACACATCTTCCACCATCCCCCAGATAATCTATCAACTTTCCCTAAGTAAAGACATATTCGCAAACTCTACTCCGGAAAATCGTTATACATACATATGTATCTTCCAACACGATAATCCGGATACTTGGAATGCCTTTCCAACATAAATCAACATTTCCCATACACTACTCCGGATAATCGGTATACTTTCCCTACCTAAAGTCACATCTTCTCATACCCCACTCTTTATATTAAATTGGTTTCATTGCGTTCCTGTACAGCTCATCATGCACATTTGTACACACTCGTTCATGTACAATATCTTATACATGTACTTTAATCGGGATTTCCATACTTCCGTATTCATCCCTAATCTTATACCTCCGTTTTCTACTGGTAGCCGGTAACGCCTCTAAAATGCATAATCCAATATACACTTTTTTTTATCTATTTCACAACAATTTTGAAATGAGAAATTGTATCAACATCCTGCCGACTCCATGCAGTATATTGAAGGGCGCTGCATGAAGATTGCAATAAGTAGGCTACCCGTTGCTCTACCTAAGACGGGGCCCATGCGGCATTAACCCCTGCTTCCAAAGAGTTCGGATAATCGGAATTGGTCTGTATACGTACATCCACGATGGCTCCTATACGTTTCTCCGGATGATTGGCAGTCACCGCTAGCACAACGTCTGCTACATCGACATTCAGAGATATGTGTAAATAGTACTTACTTATAGGATTAATAGTTTTGGTAGTTATCCGAAATATCCGGATGGCAGTTCATTGATATTGCTTATTCGAACTCGGGGCTGTACTTACTTGATACATTTGAGTGTGTGTGGGAGAGGGGATGGGGGTGGGGTGGGTGTTGGGAGGAGGGGGGAGGAGGGGGGTGGGGAGGGGGAGGGGGGAGGGGGGAGGTTACATTATCTTTGGCGATAAGTGAACTCATTACGTATGCAAGAATACCACTGACGCCGAAATCTATATCCGAACACATCCGGACCCGGATTTTTTTTTTTATTATTATTTTTTTTTTTTTTCAAACTAAAGGAAATTCGGACAGAGTCGTTGTATAGACTGGACTACCAGTTAAGGGGTTTTATGTACATTTGAATATGTACGAGGTCGGCAACGCGATGTTTATTACCAACCCTGAATACTGATTCATGTCAGATCATCCCAATTTACGATGTCAAAACATCATTAAAACTCCATACATCCCCCTAGTCTGTCTCGCCGACGTCCTTGTCTTGGAAGGCGACGAAATTCACGCCGTCGAACAGGTCCAATATCCCTCGACAAAGGCTCTAGATAGACTGGATTTAAAGGTAACCTTATCAGGATTGATTGAGGGTGCGGGGGATAAACTAGTATTGGCACTTTCCAGTGATTTGTGTGCATGCTATTGTAAAAGGGTGTAGAAGGGTGCATACAGGAAATTCATCAGAAATTCAATATTGCTATCACCTGTATTTTCTTGCCTTATAGTTCTGATTCACGACTAGGGGCGCTGTTCCAAATGACCCTTCAAGCTTTTTGTACAACCTTACGGGTTCTATTACACATAAATGGTATCAACTTCTGTTCCTTTGACTGAATGCCTTCCATGCAATTCTATTCACGTTTTCTGTCTTAAAATTAGAGTAACGCATGCGCCGTGAAACTTAACACCGATATAATGCATATACAAGGGATACTATCCCGCTGGTAAATATCTACCTTGTATCTGATGGACCACCTCCGTACCAAGGCATGCCTACCCTCTGACATAGTGGGATCCGCCCAGTTTGTGACATACCTCCCCTCTGACATAGTGGGACACGCCCAGTTTGTGACATACCTACCCCTATGACATAGTGGGCCGCCCAGTTTGTGGCATACCTCCCCTCCGATTAAGTGGATTCGTCCAGTTTTGTGACATACATCATGTGCCCATCCCTATGCTAAAGTGTCTCCACCCGGAACTAAAATACATTTACCCTCCGATTAAGTGGATTCGTCCAATTTTGTGACACACATAATGTACCTACCTCTATGCCATAGTGTCTCCACCCGGAACTGAAATACATTTACCCTCCGATTAAGTAGATTCGCCCAGTTTTATGACGAACTTACCCAGAGGCAAAATTGAACTGCCTAGTACTGCTAAATATGTATAACTCAACAGGAGTTGTTAGAAAAGTACATAGCTCGCCGAGTGGGTTGAAATTCAGAATCATTTTGTTTCTAACATGAAGTCAAAGGTCACATTCAAGGTCAGCAGGTCCGCAAATGTAGTATATATTATTATAAAAAGTCTTGTGACAAGGAGCCCACGTGTCACATATGAAAGCTCTATCTCACAATATTGTGTGGTCAAGGATACAGTTTTTTAAAGTAGGTCAGGGGTCACGGTCAAGGTGAGTATGTCCGCAAATGTAGTATCGATAGAAAGGTCTTGTGACAAGGAAAACACGTGGCAAATATGGAAGACTTATCCCATACAGTTAACATACTGTGGCCAAGGTTAATTGTTTTATAAGTAGGTCAAAGGCCACGGTCAAGGTCAGCAGGTCCGCAAATGTAGTACCAATGAAATGTCTTTTCACAAGGAATGTGGAGGAACTTTGCTGTATATAAAAATTCTATTAAAAATAAATTCTTCTGAAATATATGACACATCGTTATTATTATTTATCTACATGTACCCTCTCATGGAGTGAACCACTCCGTTGCTGTGGAACAGCTACCCTCTGAACAAAATGGACCCGCCCTTTACCGCCACACACCCATCCATCATGACATAATCAACCAAGAATTAGTTCGTAAGTTTCAAATTTGTTTGGATATGATCGAAAGCCATTTTTTATTTGAAAAACTGTTTATAAAAAAGTATTTCGCAATATCTGAATGAGACATTGTTAAGAACAAGCTTTGAAGACCTTTTCAGTAATTCATTTCTCAATCGTTGAAGACAATGAAAAATAATCGAAGGTATTGCCAAAAGCAATTTGACGATCTTTAGAGAAATTATCAACATCAATTAAGTTTTTGAAGAATGACAAAGCTATTGTCACACATTATTTGATGACATTCTCAAAACCATGAGACATTTATCAAGAACTATTCAGCTTTTCAGGACAATGCGAAAAAACGAAACTTAAAGTAAGCTTGTAAAGAACCATTTCAAAGTCTTTGACATTGTCAAAATGCATTTCATGATGACAATTTTACGTACACAATTAACAAGTTTTTAAATATCTTAAACAGACAACTTCAAGAACTTGTTTACAAACTTTGATCATTTTGTTAAAAGTCTATCTATTTTATCCATAAAGTGTTGAAAACTACTAAATATACCTATAGATGCAACACAAAATATACAGAATTAGAAGCAACTGATTTTTTTTCCTGATAGCAAATTTTGCAATGTTAATGTGTACAACATGATACGCTTTATCATACTTTATGGCCATGAAAAATAATATTTAAATAGTTGGGATGTCTTTAGAGAGGTTACTCCTTTCTGTGGATAATTACGCCGAGTTTCTCGTGTTCGTACGTCTCATTATTACTCACTAGTTAAAGACCGCGCGTGACGCTACAGTCGTTAGAAGCTCGAAGACAGCTCTCATGGAGTACGTTTAACCCCAGACAGGTTTTTTTCTCTTTAAATAAAAAAATAAAATAAAATAACATCACATAGTCTACACATTTTTTCATAAATGATCTACCTAAGATGTCAATTAACTCATAAACAGATATTAATAGGCGTGAAAACATTTTATTACTCGCGCGATAACGACCTTCCGAACTTATTCATATAAAAAAGTTTGAAAACATTTAATAGTAGCTGTCGTATGCAAGCATTGGAGTTAAATTCCTTGTGATTTATGCTGCGTAATGCCGATTGTACTAGCGATGTGTATGGAAGTTTGTGGACGTTATCTCCACCATCAAACCATAAACGGCACACTGTCGCCACTACGACCGGGGCATATATCGCCTCATTTTCCTCTTACTGTGCCCGTTTTCAATAAGTTAATTACTTCAAAGCGTTGGAAGAACTATGTTTTATTAAATTTGCATGTATATTAAACAAACGTTAAGATAAGTCGTGTTTACTTAAAGTGCAACTTTGAATTGCACCTATCACGGACATATTCAGGCTATCCTTTTAACCACGTGTGCCTCTCAGGACCATCCCTCTACCTGAGAACAGCACCCCTCAAACATGATTCCTCAGTCTTCTTAGGACCATCTCTATATTCGAAAACGATCATCCTCCCGACCATCAACCCCCCTCGTGAACCTTCCTCTAAGGGGAAAAAACTGTCCGAGCCACCCCGCTTTGCCATTAAAGGACAAATCTTTCCCATACCACCCGCTGTGCCATTAAAGCTCACGTCCTCTCTGGGTCATCCGATTGTTCCAGTAAAGGTCCAGACCTCTCGCCCATCTTGCTGTTCCAGTCAAGGTCAAGCCCTCTGAGCACCATCCCGCTGTTCCAGTCAAGATCAAATCCTCTCGAACCTTCCCACCGTTCCAGTCAATGTCAAACCCTCCTGAACCATCCCGCTGTTTCAGTCAAGGTCAAATCCCCACTGCACTACCCCAATGTTCAAGCAAAGGTCAAATCCTTCCTGGACCACCCCACTGTTTCAGTCAAGGTCAAATCCTCTTGAACCATCCTGCTGTTCAAGTTAAGGTCTAACCCTCTCTGCAACCACCCCACTGTTTCAGTCAAAGTCAAATCCTCTCAGGACCACCCCACTGTTCCAGTCAAGGTCAAATCCTCTCTGCAACCACCCCACTGTTTCCGTCAAGGTCAAATCATCTCCGAAACCACCCACTGTTCCAACCAAGGTCAAATCCTCTTGAACCATCCTGCTGTTCAAGTTAAGGTCAAGTCCTCTCAGGACCACCCCACTGTTTCAGTCAAGGTAAAATCCTCTGTGCAACCACCCCATTTTTTTTAGCCAAGGTCAAATCCTCCCCGCATCACCTCACTGTTCCAGTCAATGTCAAATCTTCTGCGGACCAACCGGTTTCTCTAGTAAAATGCGATTCTGCATGTAGTGATGTCGAAAATTAAGTAAATTGGGTTACGTCCACTCGGGATAATCCGAGTAACCATGGCCACAGGCCCTAAGTTATCGCCTACCATTGATGGATGTGTCATTAACCCGGACAAATATAGTGTACTAGATGATCATTGTAGTTCCTTAGAACTTCGCTATAATTAAGACCTTATATCGGTGCCACACTATGCCCTCATAATAGAAAGCTTATATTAAATAATTATTTAACTCGATGATTGATGTTTACTTTTGCTGTTTGTATGTGTTTCACTTAAAAAACCCGCAAACAAGAAATTATCAGCAGATCGACATTTGTATAGCTCATATGTCATTACAAACACAATACATCTTAAGTGATCGTATTAAACTCGACAATGAGCCCCATGATAGAAAGTGACGTCACAAATATGCAGACGTTATATGCTAGGACAAGGTACGGGCTATGTTTTTTTCTTTTCTCCTTATTGTTTGTTTTATTTTCTCCTTATTGTTTGTTTTATTTTCGTTGCCGAAAAAAAAAACTCCAACGCCATGATGTTAGAACACAAGGTCACTATTGGCGACAGCGTAACTGGTGCGGGGTCAACCATTTTGTACGTTAACTTTATTGCTCGAAATTCCGAATGTGATTCGCGACCCGAGGAGTTCCGATAGTACCTTTAACGGTACCCTCCATAACACAGGTGTATTATATTTAGCTTCCGTAAGGACCTCTAAGACGAGATATATTGCTTTATTCCAATAAAATATTGTAATAGTGCCAATTGTTTAGAACAAAGAAAGCTATGGAATACATATTAGAGTATGGCAACGTCGTTTATTTATATTTATGGTGTAAAATAATAAAACTAGAAAACATCTGTAAGACATACAAATGCCCCCACTGCCACTTGACACCCAGAAACCTCAGTAGTTCCTAAGATTAGCTAGTTAAATTGCATCGGGACGGGGGGGGGGGGGGGGGGGGGGGGCGACGCGATGGGACAGGGAGGGACGGACATGGGTAACACTATATGCCCCCCCCCCCCCCCCCCCCCCCCCCCCCCCCCCTTTCTATTTCATTGGCGGGGCATATAAAAGGCATTGTGTTGTGTATTAAAAATTAGTACTGAACTTCCGGTTGGTGAGACTAGTTAAGGGGAATTAAAATGATAAGATGAAAATGATGACGTAGCAATGAACTTCCGGTTGGCGAGGCTATTTATAAGGATGAAAAATGATGTGAAAATGTGACTCTTTGGCTAATTATATATGAAAGATCACAGTGTAATTATTGTTAGTTTTTAATTAGCTAGGGTTATTTAACGTGCTTGCGATGTCAACGTATGCACTAGGAGATATTGTTGAAAAATGCATATGTCAGCGAGATAAGAAAAGATGGAGTTCAGGTCATAAATGACATAAACTACATTTCACATGTCATAAATCAAATTAATGTGTTTTGTTTGTTTGCTGTTTTTGTTGTTTTTTTTTGTTTTTTTGTTGTTGTTTTTTTTACAGTAATGTGATATAATTAGTTCGTATTAGAAACACGACAGTCAAATGTAATACCATGCTGTGGAATTGTTACCAGGAAGTAAGGAAATGCCGGCTCTAATCACAGGTATATCTATAAAGCAATGTCATCATCTATGATCACATTCTTCCCGACACACGTAAGTGTACAGAGAAAAAGTCCAGGTATGTGTGATACGACAAATCACCCATGTCAAAGACCGCATTACAGACTTATACCGGAGTCGTCGGACATTGTCACTTGTCGGGGTGATTGTGTTATGTAAACCCTGTCACTACACAGGTAAAAGGTAAAGTATACAGGCAAAACTGTGCAATTTGTGGCTGTTTTGCGATCGATTACGCATACTTATGTATTATTCATCTCTGTCAATAAGTCACCTGTCGGCCTAAACGACGCCTCGGCCACATTCCCGCGACACCCCCGGCGGGGAGGGGGTCGTGCCCTATGTGTTTGTACTTGGCCTCGTCCTCTCGCGAAGCCTTATACTTCTAAACGCCATAGAGGTCTCCTGCCATGTTTCTGTGACCCTCGGGGTTGATTCGGGTATGATTTGGCTCCCGGGTTAGGAGGGAGCAGGCGCGAGGTTAGGCCGTGGCTCAATGTTAATCTCGAACTGGGACATAATCGATGTGATCTCACAAGAATGACACTTCACTAGAGCGATACACGCTGTCGTATCATAGAAATATTTACGAAGACGACTCAGTGTAAACAGACAGGCAGACGTTTGATGTATTCTGTCCCGACGGCCAGTTATCCAACATGAAATACGAGTCAATGTTCCAGAGTTTTATCCCTGTATTAAAATCGTAATTACACCAAGTTCGTGCGGTAACGTTCACACCATTGGACAAGGCCGATTACCTACAAAGGAGCACGTAGCAACTCTAGCAACCGACGATTACTTATACATTGAAATTTGTTAGTCACGACGTCTTTGATTTCACATATTATATACGGAAAAAAAATCTTCGTCCGGTTTAAAACTTATTCGGATAATTGGAAATCCGGATTACAGAATATACATGTGCTTTACATGATACGTTCTAAGTTTAAGGGCATAAGAAGCAGCAACAATGAGGAGGAGGAGAGGAGGAGGAGAAGGAGGGTTTTGTTTGCACAAGGTTGCGCTGTTGGCTAACCAGCAATTTCGATTATAACGCTTATGAGACGAACAGCTATCAAAAAACCAATATAATAACTACAAATTGACGTGATAGCCAATAAAGCTGTTACATTTCATATTTCCGACCCCCCACATACTGTTAAGGAATTAATATTAGTTATGCCGTTAGGTATGGGTCATAACCAACCTATAATTTGTTTCATGTGCAAATAACCTGTCCTCCAGTAGTCTCGTTAGTCATCGCACGAGTTCTCATGGATATTATTACATGTCACGTACACCTTAGAGATAAAATTACTACATCGAGGAGGAGGAGGAGGAGGAGGAGGACGACGACGACGACGACGACGACGACGACGACTGATGATGATATGATGATGATGATGATGATGATGATGACGGTGGCGGCGGCGCGGCGGTGAAAATAACAGAGATTTGTCATAAACGACATTTGGGTGCTGATTTTCAAAAGAATTTCTAGATCAAGCTGTAATATAACTTACAGTATCATATTTCGTACAAAAAAAGTACTTTTCATTTACTTAATAAAGGTACGAAAATAAATCACTTTGTCATCGTTATTATCTGTTGCATTTACCTTATGTGTCTTGTCTGATATAAACATTTTAAGAAAATTCTTTCTTTTTTTTCTGTTTAATTTCTCATCCTACCGATTATGCACACTACAGACTGTCCCCGGGTACTGACATATCACATCAACCAAACATAGTACCAGGCCGTACCCGGACGCTCATCACAAGGACATCAACCAAGGTTTGCGTGTTGGAATGAAATTGTGTTTTTATCACTTAACAGAAATTAACAACATTAAAAATTGTTTAAATTTGACTAGAGGTATGTCTATATGCTTTATGTCAAACCAGACAACCTTTGAAGCTGGTTGTTTAATCTCAGCTGTTAATGGGATAACGATTCTCTGCGTGCTCGTAGAATATCTTATATCAACGCGTACACATGCGATCTGAAGTCTGACTTTCCCATTAATTACGAAATCAATCAACCTTTTAAGATTGTGTTACTTCTTATTTCTCACATACATTGTCCAGAACACTCTCACTTCCGGTCATTCTGGAATGACAAACATATCCAGGTCAATAAGTGCCCTCGTGTTTCCCTGTGGTAGCACGCACTGTCCTTTGACCAAGGCGTCCGGGTTCGATTCCCTGATGGTGTCACCTATCCGCCCACTCGAGTTTTCTCCGGGTGCTCCAATTTCCTACCACAATGAGTCCCTCGCAAGCGTCCATCTGGGCCACAATGAGTGATTAATATAACTTTATATAACTTGTTTTGCAATTGTTGTAAAATACATGTATAATGAAAATGGCGTTTTCCTTTGTTATTAAGTTAATGACAATTAAGGAGAAATTCTGAATATCAAACTTACTCAAAATTACGCATTTACTTCATTTTCAATCATTGCTTGGTTTTCATTTGCTTTCTATCGATTCATTTGCAGCCAGTCCGGACCGGAAGCGGAAATGGTAGCACGCGCGCTTTATCGAGCACCTTGGAAAGCTGAAGCTGACATTTGTGAGATACGATGTCGTTTTGTTGACGCCATGAATTGCTCCCAAGCACTTGCCTTTCTTAATCGCTTGTCGTTTGATCACGAGCATCAAAAATAATGTTCAAAAAACACGAGAAATTAAGAACAGATTAATTTTATTGGTAAAAAATGAAATTGACATAGTCTGCGATTATTCGGGTTTATTATAGAACATATCAATAGCTCAGGGTGGCTGATATTGCGATAACGGAAAGGCAACCCCATCGTGTGTAGCCGCTCATCTCGCGCGTGAAATGGAAACTGATTTATGTCGCAGTAACGGCCTCTTGACTAGAAATGTGACACAATTCCGCACATACGCGTGATCCGATCACATTGTTCTATCCATTATCAAAAGCATCTTTAGAAAATAAATTCCTTATCTTGAAACTTTGACCATCAGAAAATTACAGCGAGAGTCTGCCTGGATGTACGCTGTTTGGGTGAGGCAAGTGATTATAACGGATCTATTCTGTCTAGGTGATTCATGTTCGCACCCGTACTACTGATAACCAAACATCGCAAGAACACTGTCTCCGAAGCAGCATTATATTTGGTGGTGTGTCGATGCATATCCTAACAATAGCGTTTCTGGAAGTTCGCTAGGCCAGCCCGACTTGTATTCTACAAGGGAAACCACAGATAGCGACCGTTAAATTTATATCAGTTTTGGGAGAGGAATCCGCTTAACTTTCGCTTATATCGAAATAGGAATTTCTTGTCTCCAAACATAATAATAAATTTTTAACAAATGCATAACAATTATTGTAACATTCACAGTCTAACTAGTGACGTGTGAATGTTAAATGTTTGCCGAACTGCTTCAAAGCCAGTCGGAGATTTCCCCGCCACCTGACGTACGAGGTTGCGCGTGCGTTTCTTGTGTCGTCATACATCAAGCGCAAGTACCTGTATGATAGACATCGTAATATCTTCAATAAACCAACGGCTTGCAACAAACGCATATACAATTGTATCTGCAAATCGTCGACAAACCGGGCATTAAGTGTGTAGAACTTTGATATCATTGTCTCTATACGAATTGCTGGACAATGCCCTTTCATACATTAGCTGAGTCTCCATACCGATATTGACGATACACCGAGAAAGATTCATTTAATACTTCGGGGCTATAGAAAACGTGAATGCATAGAATTCATTAGAGAGGAATGCTTTTTAATGTAGCCGGTGCCTATGAGACTTTAGGGAACATTGGCCATTCTTGTAAAATCCTAAATCTAGCAACCGCTACTCATCGGAATCGATCTTCGGGAAATTACTCATTTTTTTACAGACTTTCAAATATTATGTATGGTCTGTAGGAGTGATCCTGTCTTTTGAAGTTCTATTCAGAAATGCACAGCAGTGTCAGACGACCATTTGTGGTTGGTCAGATTTGGACTCACTACTTGATGGTTATAGGACAATCGTAGTCGTGTTTGTTTGATTTAATTAAGCAGCGGTCAGACCAACACTCTTGTTCATCAGTCACATGACCAGTGTGTGGTTGTGCATTTGTATGGTTGACCACGGCGCCTCGGTTTTGTCAATATATATATGGAATTGGTCAATATTTAGAAATACAAGTCAGAAACCAATATTACGGGGATCCAGGATGGATTGGACGACAGTGTCACACAGATATAAATTAGAAAAGAACCGTGTATATGGCAGTGTAAGAAATATTACCGGTACTTTTCTCGCTATTGTGAAGTCATTTTCCTGTAAGCATCGCGAAATCCGATAAATTTTCATTCGATATAAAGTGTATATGCAACTACCTTTTTAGTGGAGACGAGTAATCTGTAAAATATCTGCAAAAATCTGAAAACACAATGTATTAAGAGAAGGAATCGAACCACGCACCTCAGATCTTCATCTGTAGTTACATGTACATAAACTCGCGCTATGCACATGTTCATTGAACCAATACGACCTATTGTGACGTCATCGAAAGTAATTAAATCTCTTCATCTGCTTCCAAATTGAGACAAATTACATTGAGCCGCCATGGTGAAAATTAAGGAGAGAAAAACAGACTGACACATTTTCTTTTTGTTTTGCAATATTCGCAAAAAATGACCTATTATGACGTTCATAAAGTGGTAATGAAAATCATATTGAGCCAATATAAGAAAGACGAAGAGAGTAAGAGTTTCCCTTTGTAATATTCCCAAAACGGTTCTACGATAAAAAAAAATATATTTCCAGTTTTTATTGAAATTTATGAAAGGTCGTCAACGATTTTTAATATCAACTTTATTTCATTCATAATTCAGCATTAAGTTCATAAGAACACACAGTACATGATTTTTTTTATTTCAGCAAGCCTTGATACGCGTTTCATGAAGCTCACAAAAAATGAAAAGCTCGTGTAGTAATACATTTTACCCATAACGACACTATACAGAGACTGTAAAGACACATTACACGCTACTGCGAGTGCTTTTAGATATTTGACAATGTGTTAATTATTTCTATACAAAATGTTTCGGCCAGGATTACATGAGATTGTCCTCTCGTAAACAAAGGCCGCCCGAGCCCGTTTTGACACAAGCATCGTGATTGGTGCGGATATCGTCGATATAGCACGGGCAGGTCTAGGTGTTCCGTCGCCGTTGGCCTCGCGCCCGCCTCTCAGTCCAGCCTCAGCAGCCCTGTCGGGCACACAGTGGCAGCCGACCCCACTCGATCACCTTGATTAGGTCTTATCGTACAGGTTTTATGTAGCATAGAGAGTTGACGGTAAAAGTGTTCTCATCTGATAGTGTTACATCGTGATGTCATCAGACGGTGGATGCTGTAAATATACCGTTCAATCTTTACAGTGTCAGCCCCTGATTCCAGGTCCGTTCCCGCTATGTCGCCACTACTAACGACAGCCAAACCATTGCTAACATGGAATTATAGATAGAGTCTTCTTCCTAAAAGGGCGCCTTAAATAATGAACTGGACAATTAAATCAAAATAAGACACCCCTTTCGCTTAAGACTGAACATGATCTGTTTAGATTTAAATTCATTGTCAATACGATACATACACACAAATGTACGCAATTAATATTCGAAGCTGTAGACCGCACATTACCTAAAAATATCAAGGAAGAACTTGTAAAGTGTTATCTCCCTTGAAAGCTTATATTCAATATATCTAGTGATTTCAGCACAGCTTATGACTAGTAAGTATGGTACACATTTATTTGTATCAACTGAAGTTTAACGGCCTATAAACATACAAAAACATTATTTTAAGTCGATATCAGAAAGATAACGATGGTCTTAGTTCATTAGCATACTCGGAAAACCTACCATCAAAATAAATTTACATATGTAACGTCACGCCCCCACACATAATACGTAAGCGTCTACAAAGTCGCCTCCTACGTCACGCCTCGCGCTATTCAACGTGTGGTCCAAATTACCTGTTTGTCTATCGTTTATGATAGATTTCATTCATTTATCGACTTGACGTCTCGTTCAAATATCTTTTGCTTGAACATAACACTTTTGTCTCATCAATGTCTTTCCAAATAAAGCCTTGAATAGTTTATGGAGCTGTCTCTTTATATCGTGGATATTATATACATGTATAATAAAAAATATATATACACGTACATTTAACAGTCGCCAAAGTCGTTTAAAAACGGAACATCTAGACGTGTAGGTTATTAATTTATACTTCTTAAGTGACAACCTCGGGGTTCATTAATCAAAAATCGTGCTAAAGAAGTAACCGAATAATTTGTTTCTGATCCAATCCACATGATATCAAACAGACTAAAAAGAAATCCAGTCTTAATCGATTTCCTTGTTCCGTTCAGGACACTTCGCTATTGGTTTGTCCGGCGTAAAGTTTGCATAGTGTCTTTCTTGTCCAAGCCAGACAGACCCCAATTTAATGTTGTCCTGTCTCCCTACAAGCTCTGGTGTTGGAGGTGGAAGTTAATTGCTAGCATGACCACGTGTCAATAAACCCAGTAATTGGGTTGTGTCGGACGGCTCCGGCCGTTTGTGTACGGGCCCAGACAAGGTTGGGGCCTGGACGGGCCCGCCGAGACTGACGGGCGGCCCTATATCGCTCCCACACAAAACACATCAGTTTTTTTCTCATGTTCTAAAAGCCTACCCCTGTCCGACAATCGGAATGATCAATCCAAACAAGACTACGTCTCGAAATCTCGTCCGCTTCGAGACACCTCGCGAGGATTCGTGTCGCTGTACGTGCCCAATCAGTCGACAGAGGATAGGCGTAGAGGGTTGTCAGATCTGGTGTCACGTCATCATGGGGACGTTAAGAATTATAAAAACTGATTAAATCTATAGACTATGCAGCTTAAATACAATTTCTATTGGTATCGATGTTGCTATCTTAATGCGCTTACTTGCTAAGTTGCCGACTGGCGGAGACAGAGACTTTCGCACCAACCCATAAACCACACCTTCACATTCTAGTCTGTACGGGCCGTAAACATCAATGTATACAAACGATTAAATCATCACTAGATCACTTATGTCATTAGAAGGATAGCCATATAGGTCTTAATGTCACAATATTGTGATAAAAAGTCTAGTAAACAAACCAGCAGGTACGGAACTCGCTGTAAACAGGAATACGGCTGGTTCGGGAGTGAATTGTTTCGTAAACGTCAGAGAGCACACAAACCCTGAAAATTTCAATTTCATTTATAATTATGAAAATTTAACTTGATTTTCTTGTTCTGTTTGACTTATATTCATATATAATTATCACGAATCGTACCTAGGAATTGTATATCCGTCCTATCTTAACTGTATATCCGTCCTATCTTTACTGTATATCTGTCCTATCTTAATTGTATATCTGTCCTATCTTTACTGTTTATCTGTCCTATCTTTACTGTACATCCGTCCTACCTTTACTGTATATCTGTCCTATCTTTACTGTACATCCGTCCTACCTTTACTGTTTATCTGTCCTATCTTTACTGTACATCCGTCCTACCTTTACTGTATATCTGTCCTATCTTTACTGTATATCTGTCCTATCTTAACTGTACATCCGTCCTATCTTAACTGTATATCCGTCCTATCTTTACTGTATATCTGTCCTATCTTAACTGTATATCTGTCCTATCTTTACTGTTTATCTGTCCTATCTTTACTGTACATCCGTCCTACCTTTACTGTATATCTGTCCTATCTTTACTGTACATCCGTCCTACCTTTACTGTTTATCTGTCCTATCTTTACTGTACATCCGTCCTACCTTTACTGTATATCTGTCCTATCTTTACTGTATATCCGTCATATCTTTACTGTACAACTGTCCTATCTTTATTGTATATCTGTCCTATCTTTACTGTATATCTGTCCTATCTTTACTGTACATCCGTCCTACCTTTACTGTATATCTGTCCTATCTTTACTGTATATCTGTCCTATTTTTACTGTACATCCGTCCTATCTTTACTGTATATCTGCCCTGCCTTTACTGTAAATCTGTCCTATCTTTACTGTACATCCGTCATATCTTTATTGTATATCTGTCCTATCTTTACTGTATATCTGTCCTATCTTTACTGTATATCTGTCCTATCTTTACTGTATATCTGTCCTGCCTTTACTGTATATCCGTCCTATCTTTACTGTATATCTGTCCTGCCTTTACTGTACATCTGTCCTATCTTTACTGTACATCCGTCCTATCTTTACTGTATATCCGTCCTATCTTTACTGTACAACTGTCCTATCTTTATTGTATATCTGTCCTATCTTTACTGTATGTCCGTCATATCTTTACTGTATATCTGTCCTATCTTTACTGTATATCCGTCCTATCTTTACTGTATATCTGTCCTATCTTTACTGTACATCCGTCCTATCTTTACTGTATATCCGTCCTATCTATACTGTATATCTGTCCTATCTTTACTGTATATCCGTCCTATCTTTACTGTACAAGTGTCCTATCTTTACTGTATATCTGTCCTATCTTTACTGTATATCTGTCCTATCTTTACTGTATATCTGTCCTATCTTAACTGTATATCCGTCCTATCTTTACTGTATATCCGTCCTATCTTTACTGTATATCCGTCCTATCTTTACATTATGTCTGTCCTATCTTTACTGTATATCTGTCCTATCTTTACTGTATATCCATCCTATCTTTACTGTATATCCGTCCTATCTTTACTGTACAACTGTCCTATCTTTACTGTATATCTGTCCTATCTTAACTGTATATCTGTCCTATCTTTACTGTTTATCTGTCCTATCTTTACTGTACATCCGTCCTACCTTTACTGTATATCTGTCCTATCTTTACTGTACATCCGTCCTACCTTTACTGTTTATCTGTCCTATCTTTACTGTACATCCGTCCTACCTTTACTGTATATCTGTCCTATCTTTACTGTATATCCGTCATATCTTTACTGTACAACTGTCCTATCTTTATTGTATATCCGTCCTATCTTTACTGTATATCCGTCCTATCTTTACTGTATATCCGTCCTATCTTTACTGTATATCTGTCCTATCTTTACTGTATATATCCGTCCTATCTTTACTGTATATCCGTCCTATCTTTACTGTATATCCGTCCTATCTTTACTGTATATCCGTCCTATCTTTACTGTATATCTGTCCTATCTTTACTGTATATCTGTCCTATCTTTACTGTATATCTGTCCTATCTTTACTGTATATCCGTCCTATCTTTACTGTATATCCGTCCTATCTTTACTGTATATCTGTCCTATCTTTACTGTATATCTGTCCTATCTTTACTGTATATCTGTCCTATCTTTACTGTATATCTGTCCTATCTTTACTGTATATCCGTCCTATCTTTACTGTATATCCGTCCTATCTTTACTGTATATCCGTCCTATCTTTACTGTATATCTGTCCTATCTTTACTGTATATCTGTCCTATCTTTACTGTATATCTGTCCTATCTTTACTGTATATCCGTCCTATCTTTACTGTATATCCGTCCTATCTTTACTGTATATCTGTCCTATCTTTACTGTATATCTGTCCTATCTTTACTGTATATCTGTCCTATCTTTACTGTTTAGCCGTGTGATCTTTACTGCTGGAAACTCACGTTGGGCAGTTACCTGGTACTGACCGTAAGTCAGTGGTTTTTATCCGGGAACACTGGCTTTCCTCCACCACCAAAACGAGGTACATGTACGTCCTTAAATGGCCCTGACTGTTAATAGGACGTTTAACAAACAAACAACGATAAATAAACTCGACTACCTGTCCGGCGGAACGTGACCAATGCAAGGGTAACGAAGATGTTTTGTTTTTGTCTTAGGGTGAAATTTGATTATCGAGAATGACAGACAAAACTTACATAATACGAATGTATGTCAACTTTCGGAATACCTCGCCTTTCATCAATGGTTGCCGGAGCGAATTGGCCGATATGTTCCGAATGGGTACATCAGTACATTGTCTAATGTATAATGTACATCAGTACAGCGCCGTTATTGACAAATATCCAAGATATCTATTGAATATTACTCTTCCGATGAATGCTAGTGTGTTCCGATGGATGATACCCATGTCACGCCGAGAGAGTGTCGTCATAGGCAGATACCCAGCGTGCATTAGTATACTTTACGGCGTCATATTATATTGAGATATCGAGAGTTCACCTGTACCATGACGTCACATAAACTTACAGCAGATTGTTTGTACCTATAGTATAATCCGCCTAGGTGTAACCTTAGAAAGTGGCATCAGGCTTCACGAACCTGACATTGGTTTGATGTGCGCTCTAATAACACATATCAAATCACAGACGTCAACTTATGCCCGAGAACAACAGGAAACAACTGATGATGGACAATAACCTAGACGCCTGTCGGCCAGTACCCGAGAAGTCTGAAGTGACGTGTCTACGATTACCACAGGGGGATATGTACCACAAGACACAGGGATCCGCTGTCACAGTTATTAGTACTTCTCGAAATACAGCTCGGGTGCGTCTCTATACACAGTACATTTTAGCCAATAAATATCCTATAAAATTGTCATTTATTATACCCAGCCGTGTATTCCCTTTGTAACCAAACAACTTCAATGAATGAAGAACACGTGAACATCAAACGGATTTAGTCTCGTTACAAATCTCGTGGTAATCCACAAACGAACTTAGGTGACTTACAGTGCAGTAGTCATTCATAAAAGTCCATCAGGTTAAATTTCACTACATTGACAATCTTTTGTTATTGGTGTAAATTAGGCCGAACTACAACTGAATTAGGAAATCTAGAATCAACGACTGCCGTCTGACAGAGTTATACAATTTAACCCCGATCGGCAGATACTCGATCCCCGTCGTTACGGCCAACTTCCGGTCTTTTAACACGGTCATAGAGATGAGCAGTTGTCTATTTTTGTCCGCTGCAAGAAAATAATTCAAATAATTTGGAGGTTTTTTTTATACTTCAGTAACACAGCAACATAACCGTCTCAAAACCGTTGACAAATGATTATCTTTCTCGACTCCCTGGGGAGTTTAAAGCCGGGAGTGCCATTTTGGCGCTCTCAGCTTAAACACGACATTTCGTACACTGCCCTACCACGTACTAATTTACAGCGGAGTCGACTGGAACACAACGGAGTTAAGTACCTTGTTCAAGGATATAACACAGCGCCCGTGCCGTGACTCGAACTAGCGACCCTTCGGCCATGGTACATTGTAGCCGTGCTTGCTACCACTAAATCACCGTTCCTCCGTAAATGATACGAGGTAACTTACAGAAATTAGTGAAACTGTCACGCGTAAACATGTTCCCTCAAATTTGGTAGTAAACGGGTTTTTCAAGTTGTTCGTGGTAGGCGAAAAGTTCATTATATTTCAATTTATATTGAACTATATTGGTAGAGGAGGCATCTGATAAAGTATTTCTAGAGAACCGTTTTAGAGAAAATATTCTCTTGGATGATAGTCGGTCAGATTTTATTTGAAAGGACTGTATTTAATTCACTGTGCTATATCCTGTAAGAATATAAACTGATTTGATAGTGCAGAGAATTGTGAGATTCTTCCAGTGGTAAGAATTGGTACACAATGTCTAATGGTAGAATTGATAATACAAAACGAATTCCCTCGCCGATCGGGGATCAACATTGATTGGACATAAGTATGTGGATATACCCAATCATATTGGTTTTATCTGGGTTTACTAATTTCTTCCTACTGTGAGAACATCATGCGTTTCCACCTGACGAACAATTAAGAGTGATTGGTCTAAGTTTAAATAATTAAAATAATGTATATATAAATATATATGTGATCTTTTTTATATAACCAAATGCTGATTATACGCGAGATTGTTTTGCTGTTGTTTTTTGTTATCGTTTACGGTGACACAGAGATTTTTTATGCCAGGCAGTATGCTCACCATTTCACGGGGCTTTTTATAAAAACAAAAATACATCTCCATCCTGGAATTGGTCAGATTCCAAAAACCAGTATTGACGTTGATGTGTTAAGTGAGATATTTTCTCGTTCGTCAATGTCAATAATTCTAATGTAATTTCCCATTCAAACAGATAAATCAGCACAGAGCCAGGTGAGAGACAAGCATATAACTGACCACGTCATTATCGGGGTCATACGTGTGATTGACGCCGGTGGGGCAGGCTTATGGGCACCTGACCGACCTAGTGAAGTACCCCAGTCCATCATTACTACAGATTACCACATCTCGCCTTTCTCATAATTACGGCCTCTTCTACTGCCAGAATGGGCAGCTCTCACCTGGTCCCGCCCGAGACTGGTTTGGCGACACAAGAACGTGGGACCGTATCAGCCATTATATCACGTTCTGGACATTTGTAAACGTTGGGAGGAAACTGAATTTACTTAAACAGAAAATAGGTGGAGAAACTGTCAGGGCGTTTATGTCTTAGAAAATTAACAAAGCGATATACTTTTCCGGGTAAATTAAGGACAACTCTGCGTACACATGTTAGTTTGAAATCGTCCTTTATAAGATGCTATACGCGGTAGCTTTTATGATATGTAAATGATGCGGTGTGCCGTATCAATGAAGATACCGGGTATTATCTCAAAAACAGAATCCAAACAAACAAGAGACGCTGTTTCACTGAGAGAACGGTCCACCCTCTCCACTCGTACACACAAATAAACGAGATCGTGAAAGCTTTAGCCACGCCACCAAAAATGATAGTCTTTTCACACAAAAACGGTGCAATACATTTCAGTTAAGCTTTGTTCACGGTTTCTTTTCGTTCTCACGGTTGTATGGACAGCGAGGTCCAGCCTGCAGGTAGGACGTAAGAATCAAACCTGCTGACCCAACTGCATGATTCGTAAGAGGCGACTAAATGTTTGATATTGGTCTCTTCTCTTATTTCTTAAATAAAGTTTTTCTTTCTTCATTGAAACCACTTTTGACCTTTGAGCTAAATATTTGCCAATGTGAGGAAGGTTTTGAGTTCTGTTCTCTGGCCCTATCGTATTAAAGTCATTGAATTGATACTTGATACTCAATCCCTGACGCTCAAAACTGAAAATGTGCACAGGAAAGCATTCTTGACCCATTCCGCTATCGTTATAAGTGACAGGAACAGGCGTTATGCGACATTTCAATGATACTACACTACAAAATGGTCCTTACGTTTGGTCAACTGTCTTGGTTCTTTTGAGGAGAATGTTGAACAAACATATTTGGATCTACATGTAGGTGACCTTGTTCTTGAGAGTGTCGGCCCCTCTAGTTACCATGCCACGAAATAAGACGACTTCCGGGGTAACTTTTCCGATTCTCACGAAGGGGGTACGAGATGGTGCACCTATGTAACATCACATTATCTCGTCAACTCGTACCTGATAAATCCCAGCAATACTTGTGAAACTTTCGAAGTAGATTTACGAGACGGTTAACTTGGCGATAATACAGCCGACTTATTGGTGTTTAACGACGGTATTCACACACGCTCGCGACCGCCCGGAGACTTTCTGTCCAACAGGCTTATCGTCGCCGGCTAAATCAAATATACTCGCATCCTAATGTCCTTCTAGTATAGCGATTTGTGTACCAATATGTCATTGTTATCTTTGTAGTACTATGTAAATCGTCACTTTTGAAGAAACTGAGTTATGAATGAATGTACGTCAACGTATTGGTTTCAACGGCGAGGCGACAAACACGAACAACAGCTTACGTCGACATCACAGGGCTGGCGTATCTGTCAGTCTTCAAAGATATATATATATATATATATATATTTAATACTACCATGTAACTTACAAAAATATGTAAATGATCCCCGATCAAAATAAATCATACCAGAGACATTGTAAAGAGCGAATGTTTGAGAGCATAGTCATGCAACTTTTTGTTCTATCCATCGATCGTTCCAAGCATTCATATCTGGAAGGAAACAGAGACAAAACACTTCTGACCTCTTCAATGCCGCCTACAGCTGTGATTCATCAATGCAAGGATCATCCTCGAATTGTATCTTTGTTTTAACGTCCTATTAACAGCCAGGGTCATTTAAGGGCGTGCCAGGTTTGGAGGTGGAGGAAAGCCGGAGTACCCGGAGAAAAACCACCGGTCTACGGTCAGTACCTGGCAACTGCCCCACATAGGATTCGAACTCGCAACCCAGAGGTGGAGGGCTAGTTATAAAGTGTCGGGACACCTTAACCACTCGGCCACCGCGAATTGTACCTGCTGCATGATCATAAAAGGCGACTAAAATTAAGATATTAAATTTCTCTTCTTTCTAAACAACTTCCTAATGTCTCCCTTGAAACTGCCCCTTTTCGCCTTTAGTTAAGCGTTTGCCTCTTTGAGGAGGGCTTTGGACTCTGACCTCTGACCGAGCATTTCTGCTCCTGCTCAACACTCAGAATAGGCTGGTTCTCCCATTGTCAGTATAATCAGAGACATATATACTGTATATTTGTCTCTGGTATAATGTAATAGGACGGGGTGTCCTGGTGGATTTTCGTCGGCAGCATGTTTTAGTGAGGTAGCACTATAAAGTCGGTATCAGTTTCGCACTATCACAAGAAGACGAAAAACGAACATAGTACCACAGCCTCCCAAAACACAACACATGCACTTCACACGCGCATGCATCCCGCACACAGGGGAGACTGTCCTTTAATGATCATAAGTGTTGATAGGACGTTTAACAAAATACGAACAAAAAAGCTAAAAAAAATCACATTAGTCGCCTATCGTCAGAAAATACAGTGCGATGCAACAAGCGTATATCCATACTGTGAACATAATGACCTCATAACTGTTGATAGGCCGTTAAAAAAAGCATTAACAAAAAACTAAAACTTCACATTAGTCGCCTCTCGTCAGAAAATACAGCGCGATGCAACAAGTGTATCCTTACTGTGAACATGATGACCTCATAACTGTTGATAGGACATTAAAAAAATAACAAAAAAATAAAACTTCACACTAGTCGCCTTTCGCCAGAAATTACAGTGCCATGCAGCAAGTGTTTCTATTATATATATGAACATGCAATTTGAGGGTAAATTCAGAAATATTGCTTTCTATAACAATGAGCGAGGACAGCTTAATCAGAGAGAGCTTTATCAGTCGACTAGTTTATATGTCTCTGAATTAAGCAGATACGGACATTAAATCGCTCATGCAGAATTAAAACAGATATGATTCTATTGTTAAATACAGATACGGTGATGGCCTTATGTTATCGTGATAAATTACACGAAGATAAAAATCTGAGAGTCCTGTAGTTTAAAAAAATTGACAATCTACATTTATGTTATCGATGGTGAAATAAGAAAATGATAAGAACAGTTATTTTTACATCAAAATGTTGAATTGCCCTTGTTCAGATATCGTGTTCATCTCAGTCAGCTATGACGTCAGACTAGAGAGACAGAACAAAAGGGCGCCGGGGCCAATTTGGCGGGTCCTGAAGGACAAAGATGGCGGCTTTGGCCTGCATCAGTTCATCTTATCAAGACATGTTGAGTGACAATTCCTACAGTCTCGCTGCGGTGTAGCTCAATATCGCCGCCATCTTATCGACGCCTAAACGTCAATCCCCAGTCCATTTTATCAAATCGACACGCTAAAAATAGGATATCTTTGCTAAGCATAATTTGTTGTGTGTAAATTCCTATTGTTTTTGCTCCGTGTGTTGTTCATTGTATCTGCCGATCATTTAGTACTGTCCCGCCAAATGAAGCGGCACCTGGCAAAGGCTGGGTTGTGCACCGTGTACCGTGTACTATTGGCAAGGGTTCCACACCGGAGCCGGGCATTCCCGTCCGATGACCGTCTGGAAATGCTCAAAACCCGGATTGTTAAAAGGGGAATGTTTTCTCAAAAGCAGCAGTAATTAATTATATCTTTGTAAAATTTACCGGTATCCTACAACATCAACAGCAACTCGGCGCCATAGATTTTCTTATGTCAAATGTTTAATTGAACCTGCTTCCGTAACCGGTATAAAACACGTGACCGTTAAGGATGGGCCGTGGGATCGGTAAAGATAGAAAAAATTTGTTTTTACAGTCAGAAATACTTTAGTATTTATTTTGCGTTTCAAACACAATGTATACAGGATTAGTCTTGTTAAAAAAGGTGACAAAAGTTCAAGTGATCCACTTGATGTTCCAATTAGAAACGCACACCAAAGCGAGAATTGAAGCTATAGTAATTAGCGCAAAACAACTTATTTTAAACTCTTTTACATTCACGGTAGGCGATACAATGTCATTAGTTCGGCGTGCGTTTTACTACCAAACTTAGCCTTTACGCATATAATTTCGCGTAGCCAAATTAGCGTATGTTGATACGAAAACGCCGTCACATCTTACGGTCCCGCGACTTTTAAGTGAATTGTGGCAGAATTGATACTTATTCATTAATTACTGACCGTAAATATCGTCACTAATTAGACTAGACATGTCCGGTGGGTCGTGCCGACTAATTGATTTCTCACGGCTGACCGGAGGGGGCGGCTTAACAGGACTAGACGTTATCCCGTCGCTCTAAGCTGAACAGTCGTTAGTGTCATTTTAGTCACTTGTCATATGTAAATAGATCGATCTGGACCCCTATACCCACCTCCAATATATATACGTACGTTTGTTTTCCATGATTGCCAATCAACATGTATATAGGTACATTCAATGCCTGAACAAACAAACGTGGCGACTCGCTATCAATACCCGTCCTGGTTTTTGTTAATCCGACAAAAGGGGTGGAGACTGGTATCCTATCGGTTTTAATTCTATTCATCGCTAACACAGATGGATTTATTTTTGATGAAAATCATAATCATGAAAAGTGCAACTATTTATATTCTAAACTACAGCTGAAGTATATTTTTCTAGCTGGTGCGATTCTAATTGTTACCGACCCACAAAAGTACACTCTACGCCATTGATCAATTCTATTTAGTATTTTCAGGGTTGAAAGTACATGAGCTATCGTGTACCCGTCCTCGAACCGGCTACCCCCCACTCCACCCTCCTTCATTTAAAACGTTGGCAGAGAGTGTTAATATCCATAATTTTCGAATTTTCATTAAACGTTGATTACCTGCTCGATACAACTTCCCAAACGCGCATATTCCCACCAAGCTGAATCAAGGTGACGGTCCCCCTAACAAAGGGGCAGTTTTAGCGAGTTATCCGACAGGCGCCTTCTCACCGCTTTTTTCTTCTTGTTTATTGCATATGAATTAGCTTTGCAACAGTTGATTTTTCGTCGTTCATTTACCCCGTTTGTTGAGCGGGCACGAGGTAGCATCAGAAAGCCCTCGTTAGCGATGAGGTGAGGTGTATTGGCGACATTGCGCCAGCCTTCGCCCGACCCGTCGCGGATCTGTTGTGATCGAGTGTCTATTCAGCCGAGCAAGTACACGATGAAAAAGCTGGATTTCAAGTCTATACTATTGCATATTAATGGTATTGTGTTGGCGCGATGCCTTAACCCCTCCTACTTCTCCATGGCTAACACGTGAAAGCCGTTACTATAAATTTATCATATGCGTGTCCCCTTTGCTGTTTGATCTCGACACATTGCAGACATTTTGCCTCATTAATACGCTGAGTCGCTGGCTCCAGCGGTACTGCTCCCCCCAAACTGATTTTGATGACCGTGGTCCGAGGGCCGGTCTACCGAGAAGGGGATGTGATATAGCCAGGCGCTCTCCACCGTTCGCCAGTAACTACACGATCGTCCTGTGCCTCGGACTTACCTGACTGAGATAGCTAAGATACATATAAACTGGCTTTGATAGATCTTAATAGCATTACTACATGTATGATACAAAGCGTGGGACTGTACACAGTATACCGTGTGGCAATTCAGAATTTAAAACGAACGGTGTGCCCGCCAGTAAAGGTATACGTCTAGACTAAGTGTCTCTTACAGCCTTTTTCTCTGTATACCTGGACGAGAAAAAGGGGCATTTTACGTGAAAACAACTTATATATACATATATAAAGAAAATATTCTGAGATGAATTTATAACAGTGCTTTTTTTTAACTGAGAAGACACCCTACCGATCGCTAGATAAGAAATTAGTGTTTACAGTGGAATGGACACTGGGAGCAGTCGTGTTGACGGAAATTGATGTGACCGCACAAGTATGGCTTGGTGAGTTACTTATTATCTCATTGACATTGTTAACTAAATAAAATTAAAAAGAAGATATATCTTCTGTCAACTTGTCAAAATATATCAGTTTTAAATAGAGTAAGATAAAACAATTTGGCGTGTGATGTCAGATACGGCAGCTGGCTGGCGTGTGCCTACATGTAATGCACGTGCTATGATGATGTGCCACGCTGATTTCTCATACTTTGCAAGGTAATTAGCATTAACAGGTTGTTATTTATACGCGTTTTGACTTAATAGAATGTAGGTTGAGTTTGTATTTATTTTTGAAGACTTTTTTATATATATATTTATAACTTTACTGCTGATCTTTGTTCTTTATCAGTCAATAATTTCATTACGTTTACTGGAAATTAACATCATATTATAACATCGTATTATTGTTAGTACTGAGATAGTTTGATAGTGACACGACGATAGTTTGGTGTGTATTTGGTACTTGAGTATCGATGAAAGTCGATGTAAAATTAAATATCTTACAAACAACACTCGCTCCAACATTTGTTGATATTTTATAACAAGAAGTGTATATTTTAAACTTGAGAAATAACACTAGTATTTGTTTAAGTAAGAAGTTATTTATAGTTGAGAGGAGGGAGAAAGATGTACCGCTTTGCTATTTAAAAGAAAATAAACAAGCCGATTAAAAGTGGGAGTGGGTAAGAACTACAGAGTTTCTAACGAGAAGCCAACTGTATATAAACAGTTACCATACAACCATCGGTGATGAAAACCAGACAATGATTTGAACAACCACTACTACGGTTTTGGCAAACTATTGCAAAATTAGTGTTATATCGAGAGCATAAGTGTTATGTCAACTGAAGACCTATTATTACGTTTATGATACTGGGTCACACCTGGTACGGTGTGCGTGTGTCAAGTAATATTCAATATACCTGCGACCTTGTTAAACTTAAACTTCACGGTATTATTAAAGATTTTCATAATTATAATGATGGATTATTTTCTTTAATCTAATTTCCGTCACTGTTTTTCTATATATATTCCTAATGTATTTTTCCAAAATGAATTATTTATTGAAATCTATTATAATAAAATTTGAATGTGTTTATCGTTTTATATATATATATGTGGGTGTGTCTTACAAGCAGGTTGGTTTTGCTTATGATAATCTATTAATTATGCCGATATGAGTTTAGAGGTGACAAGACATGTCTTTTGTCACACTCTCTCCAATGACTGTTCTAACCACTTGAGTGAAACTTGTCACCTGTACTGACCACATACGTCGACTTGTCCGAACCACACTTTGGTAATGACCATAGTCCCCACCCGCGGGGAAGTAGACACTTCGACAATATCTTCCTTGATATATTTTTAGCCAGATAGGTGCTTCTCACTTTCCTAAATGGACTTAAATAACCAGGCGGTTTTAACTTTCCAGGATTTTAAATAACTTTGATGGATTTCTCGACACTATATCAACTTGACTTTTGTTGACGGAAAACGAATATTTTAGTAGGATAATTTAGAAATTTAAATTTCTTACGTTTTACTTATGAATTTATAATCTGTTCTGTATTTTGTTCATTTTCATTTACTTATTTCCTCAATTACTGAATTTCATGAAAGGCAGATGTTGGATTAAATCAATTGTTAGCGTGACTTTTATTAGCTTCCAGACTCATGCTTCCTTAATTAATCATCCAAGTTCCTCCTGGTTCACTTTGAGGAGCCATCTGTATCAACACGTTTTTATCTTTTGTTTGTTTTCTGTTTCAGATTGTCACCTGATCAAGTGATGAAGTTGAGAGCGTGCGCTCGCGCCGTGCTGCGGTGTGTGTTGTACGTAGTTTGTATAATCGGCAGGTCGGAAGCGGACCGGGAACATTGGAACAGTCTACAAGAAAACGATGTGTTCTCGACAGACGAAAATGTTGACAATTCTATAAAATTTCACAACAAGGAAAGACCAGTACCTTCAGACGATCTTCCTGTGTTGCAGCTGATCGAAAACCCCGATAATTCCTTTAATCCTACAGAACGAGACACCGATTATCGTCAGTTACGGCGATTACTGGGACACCATTTTGATAAAAAGTTCATGTCGACTGTGAGACCTCTAGAAAGTGTTATACGTCCAAATGGAACGCTGGATTTTAAACTTAAAAAAGGTCGACCAAAAGAAAGGCGGCCTACACTAGGGATTAGAAATGTGTAATTTTCCTCGCCCCAGTGTAGATTTTGAACACATTCCACTAAAAATCACACAAGGTTTTCGTTATTCACACACGTTCGCTAAAAATCACACAAATTTTCATAATTCACATAGGTTCCCTAAAAATCACACAACGTCGGTAAACATCACAGTGGCCCGGTAAAATTCACACAGATCATGGCACGGCTGTGTACCATGCATGCATTCGGCACACCTGAGCAGGGCATCCATAAACCCGAGACCTCGGTTCAATGACGCAGCAAAATTTAATTTGACGCACGATTTTTGCATGCCGTGCTTCACATTTTGACCACCACTGTAATTAGTCTATCTGTTGTCCAATACCCAGACTCAACAAAGGGTTTATTTGCTATGGTCAGTGACACTAATTAGTAGAATTCCCCTAGGGGTCAATTAAAACAGCCACTCAACTGTGACTAATCCAAATGCCGCTGCCGATTGCCATGGGGCACAGGTGAAGTATACACTGTACCTACCTGTAGGCCTAGCGGCCGATCTGCTCTTTGTTCTAAGCAATCACATTTTAATAATTTAAATAAGTAAGCTATAGTAGATTCCGATCCCAACAAATAAATGTAACATATGTTTGTGTTAACTTTAAATCATGTATACACAAGAATGAGATCGTAAGTAGGCCTAGTTTGCAGCATGCCAAAACAGGCGGCAGCCATTTTGTTGTTAACCTGAATAACCTTACATGTGCATGACCTCTGCAGTGCATTTGACAGGATGGGAAGCGTAAATCATTCCTGTTACATTTTGGCGGCTAATATAAAAACAGGATTAGCATATACAAATAAAACCCCTAGAGGCTGAGCAGATTAAAAATAAAAAGATGCTTTTACAAATTATGCTTAACCCATGTAACCCATTTAATCACAATTTCAGGAAGAAAACTGTGATACAAGTTTTATTTGTTAAAAGGTTTACAAAAAATCTATTTCAGTAATAATTCAAATAAAACAAAAAATAATTAAGTTTTAATTGTACTTTATTCACCAAAAAATATATAATTAAAAGAAAAGTTTCATTTTTTTAAATACTTTTATTTATCTATAAAAACAAATATTGGAAAATAAATTAAAATGAACTTAATTTTTTTGAAATTATTCAATTTGATTATAATTTAAAAAATGACACATTTATCTGTTTACATTTGGAAACCAATAACCGTTAAGTTTACAATTTCATATTTTGACTCTCAGGATTTCATAGCTGAGAGTCACTGACTCTTGAGATTTTAATCCTACTGGTGCCCTGACCTCGGCAGATTAATTAGCTATACAGACCTATTGTAACTGCCAATCAGCTGTGTACAAAATAAACATATGATTAAATATACAATTAACTGTTTATTGTGTTTCTTTTCGTTTCCATAGATCTGAGAATTAAGAAAATCTACGTACTATTTACGTGATGGTAAGTATATTTGTTGATTAAAAATATGTGCTTGTGTCAGAATTATTAAACATCTCACCAAAATATTTAATGGCGTTTGTTATTATTATTATTTGTTATTATTTTTTATTATTATTTTCCCATTGAAGACATGGATGCGAAGAAAATGTCTATTATAGTTACGTATTGCAGTTCCGTATAGGTAAGTGGATTTGTGGCTTCAATGAAACGTGTTAACTCAAAATCATAATATTGACCATCTATTGAAACATACATACATGTACCATATAATTATTAAACGTTTCACGCAAAGATGTAACAGTGTTTGTTTTCTATTACCATAGAAAAATTACATTTGCTGCAGCGACGTATCGGTAAGTGGCAGCCACGTCACGGGTGAGCGCGTTCACCTGTGTGTAATCACGCGTGTAGCGAGAATGTGACCTTGACGATCGGCAAGTAAACTGTGAACACTGTGATCTGGCTGAATCAAAGCTCTGACAATTAAATGTGTATCAACTGATTTATGGTAGTGTTTGTTTTCTTTTTTTTTTCACCTTTAGCCGGGGACATTGATGTGTTGATTAATAGATTAAAAGTATCCTGTAGAACAATACCACGGAATTATTAAATGTCTCTCGCAAAGTTGTGTTATGTTGTTTCTTTATACAGTATTTTTACTGGAGATAACTGTTCGTGATCGGCATGTGTCGGGACACACGTACACAGATCGAAAGCACCAAATTTGTTACGTACGAAGTGACACATGAATCTTGGCAGATCTAGTTTTGTACTACTCCTAAAACATAAGAGGCCGCTGGTCGGCTCTTTTTCTATCGGATATTATTTTGCCGACTGTTACACGGCGCCTGTCAAAAGTATCTCGCCGTGTAAAACCTCTAACATTGTTGGGAGTAGTTTTGTACGCTATATCTTGCTGAATTGTGGGCCTTATACTGGAAAATCATATTTGACTTTTTTGTGTGTATTAGTAGACTAATCACGACGACACGGGCACGGACTATCCGTGTCGTCCTTGATGACCTTTCACCTTCAGTAGATGGCGCTGTGTCCGCAGAACTTCAGACAATAAAAAAAAATAATGGTCGTCTTGCGTTATATTTGGTGCTTAACTACAACTCAAACTTAATTGATATTTTTGTGTGCTCAACAATCTGGCTGCTATAATAAAGAACAGTGTCATAAGTGTACATAACGTGATTTATTTATTTTGCAGGTTACATCCTGACTGATTCAATGAGGGGTACGAATTTGAGGTTATCTGCGACGAAAATGTGATCTGATCTTTATTGTTTATTTCTTCATTTATTGTAGTTAAAGTATATTTTTTACTGTATGTATACATTGTATTTTACTTCAGATACTGAAACTGGTAGTGGATTTTTACGGGTTGGGCGGGCTCATCTTTAATGGTGCATGTTGCCAATAATTTTTTTTTTCATTCGAGACAGGGCGATGGACCGAAACGTCTCGTGAAAATGGAATTTGTCCGCTATGTTTTACTGGGGTTGGATGCGAGTTTCATGATTTATTTTTATGTTCAAATATATACGTCAGTCAAATTCGTAAAAAGTATATGCCTAGTTCACATGTAACCCATCTAATCATAAATTAAAGAATTATTATCATTATGCAATATTAAAGTATTATCAAATCTATCTATGTTCATTAAGAGACCTTTATACTTTATACTTATTTAGTATGTATGTCTCTGGTTCATCCAATTACTAAAAAGACATCTAAAAATAATGTGAATTTAAAACATGAATTTGTAAGTCATATATAATGTATGTTGTAAAAATATTGAAATGATATGTTTTAAAAAATACATGTTATTTCAAGTATTATTTTTCGTTTAAAAAGTTATTAATCAGTTCCAATATCTAGCAAGCTTATTTGACACTCAAAATTACTCGCTGCTACGTTGGGACGACCGGGCGACCGATCCTTTCAACTTTACCGGGACACCTTGCGGGGCCTGTCCTATCTAGTGTGAGGGGCACAGGTGTACAGATAACGCCTTGATTGACAATAATGAATGGAGGTTTGTTCGTAATTAAACAATAAAAATGTTAAGAGAACATCGTATATGACAATACACGTACGATTTTTTTAGTTTGACTTTCAGCGTCGTACCGATCGCGTATTACAAATACATTTTGGGGGTCTAAAAGTTGCTTTTACACATTTAAAAAAAAATTGAAAACTTGCTAAAATCCGTGACATCAACTCATGTTTTTTCTGCAAGATGTACTGCAATCATCACGCATATGACCCATTATCCTTAAAACGTGTCTGTTGGTCAAAGTCTATGCAGTTTTCCTTTTCTCGTTGCCGTTCCCTGCGAGCTTTCAATGGAGTTTGTCAGGGGGGAAATGGATTAAATATAAACGATTAATGTTCGAACTATCAATATATAGAAAAATGTTGTTTGTATTTAAAAAAAAAAATTTTTTAGAACTGTCCGCCGATTCGAACTGTCCGAGGTTTATGGTTATTTGCAAAATTTATTACGAAACAATTGCAAAATACGTAAAAAAATGTTCATTTGTAAAAGGAAGTTTCCGGGATTCATGTTCTGCAATAATTATGCCTTTTTACATGTGTAGAATATAGTAACACTTTCTGCATACAATTAATGATTTTAAACACATGCAAAAATACCTGTACCCAGCTCTGAAAGTATGTGGAAGGAGTCGAGTATACTGCTCCATGCAACTGAAATGTCAATAATATTCATACCAAGTTTTCCGGGGTATTTCTTTAAATTCCACTTCATATTTATGCTACGAATATTAGCATCATGCTGAATTTTCTCATGAAAAACATAGTCCTGTTTATTATGAGGTTTGTTTCGTCCTGAAATATTCTTATGAACGTCGAGGTAAGTGGAAATCTGGACAATTTCATCCCCAATCATCGACTGAGGGACCAAGGCCGAGAGGACCAATGTCATCAGCACAGGTAAATTTTCACACCTTCTAGTAGAAACCATACAAGTCAAATCACCTTACCTTAGTTGGTAACTGAACGGGTCTTAGCTTACGGCTATTAGATAAGCCTCTTCATCATTCATTAGACCAGATCAAATATAGACGCAATTTAAATGTGATAAGAACTAAAAATCAAAGACAACCATCATTTTCATGACAAAATACAAGAGTATTAGTAGCTCAAGACAGTGATATTAAAACAGGGGTCGTCATAGCTATGATTGGACGCACCTAATTACTTCAATATAATAATCTACATACACGGAAAAATGACATACAAATGACGTTTTTTTTTTTTTTGCACATTTTTATTTACATTTCCGGATGTGATGGATATCTCAAATCACCATACACTCTTAAAATGTACTGTACTGTCAGTCCCTTCCTTACAGATGGACTTTGAACATAAGTACATAAATTCTAATACTGATCAATCTTAGACAATAAAGTCTGTTTGATACTCTGGCCTATTCAAATAACCTTACTCGTTCGATCACCAGAGCCTTTCCATTGGAAACCACATACGTCAAATCACCTTACCTTTGTTGGTAACTGAACGATTCTTAGCTTAAGACTATTAGATAATTATAAGCCTCTTCGAATTTGTAATTTATTGTGATTAGACGTTCCATGTATATAATATATAAGAGAAGTCGACTGTAATGATCTTGACTTGAAATAGACAAGACATCACGGGAGTATAGGGATAATTTTATATACTGGTAGATTACAATGTATAATGCTACAAAATACAAATCCGTCTTTCAACGTCAGACGCCCGATACATGTCATTTATACAAACCACTCTGTATGGCTACAAGCTAATATAAGACTATATAACTGACACTGGCACGGAATCCAAACTCACAAATAGGACACAGGATTTTGACACGTTCCTATGAATGAGAAATTAAACAAAGGCTCCGATACTTATAAAGCATATACATGTAATTCGAAGTGTAAGTGATCGAGTTTGGGTGGCAATAACATGTTTCTTGATTGTTGTAAAATAAATAAAGTTTAGATTACTAAATGGTTTTTCGGACACTGAGATAGAGTTTTCATTCTGGATCATATGGCAACTCGTCTAGTCCCTCTGATCTGATGTTATTAAGCCTTAAAATAGCCATGTCGTCTTACAACATAGGTAGGGTTATTATTCATTCCATTCAATTACATTTATATCATTCAGAAATACGAAGAATCATCAACAAAAAATGGATTCAAAATATCTCAGTATGCCAAGCTATCAACCTGCCGATCTGAAGTCAGTGGATTTTTTTAAACGACTAAAATCTAATTCTGTGATATCCTTACACTGGGTAATTCAGATACATCTAAACGTATTATCAAATAACCACCCGCCACCCTTTTTAGGGGATATCAGAAACGTTAGCGCACAGAGACACGAGGGACGGCGGGGTCCACGAGAGGCTTGAATACTGCCAACTGTATGACAGGGATTGGAGACACCACTGGTTTGAAGACTGACCTAGTGTGCTCTTTTGTAGTTGTGCACTGAGCCGTGAAGGCGTGACTTCCACTACTGCTACACTTAAGACAATCATATCAGGTCTGCTAATTGATGTTATATATACGTATATATGTAGTTTATTTTTTTTTTCAAAATCCTTTGATATTGAACTTGATCACAGGCAATGTAAATGTATCCAGCATTTAATTTCAGTTTTGCTCAAAATAATTTGCTTAAAAAAACTAATTAGTGCATGTGGAATTAATTCAGCTTTTCACAGATCCAAAACTGAAACGATTGGACGAGAAGTGGTTCACAATAAGGTAGTGTAGTTAAGTCGATGTCGTCTCGCTACGTCGTTACTAACAGACACTTTCTAACCATGACGTGTGAAACGAAGTAAAAGTTACCACCTCATAGATATTCACAGAATTATCGTTGAGCATGCTGCTACTTCACAGTACTGGAAGAAAAGTGACAAATGTCGCCACCAGAGGCGATCTTGTGACGAGATCAACAGGAGAACGAAGAAGATGGAATGGTGTGTATATTTCTCAAATGATTTTTGAACCGAGTCCTAATGAAAAAAAAATGTATTGTTATTTTCTGTAGGATTATGTAAAAGACTATAAAAATGATACGTGAACTTGATTGACAGCTGACACTTGCTCTTCCAGCCAAGACAATTGACCTGTCTTTTCTTCAAGACCATAGGTTGAGTCATACATTACCAGTGATTTTGTTCCGATACATAACATCATTGACCTAAAGAAAGAATAGCATGTTAACAAAACAAAATGAAAGACGTTCACATATACATCCATAAGGAAATATTTAAACTGTACTGAAATATCTGACACATGTAAAGGGCTAAATTCAAATACATACCAAATTACTTACACACGACACAAATATTGATTCCAGTGATCTGTGCATGCTAAAAAAGAGCCGATATATACAACAATAATCATTTGCTTATCAAAGACATTTCTGTCTTGTCGCGTGTGTCGTATGCAGTTTCATTGTTGTAACCTCAGACTTGGTACCTACAAAAAAAAAAAAAAATTTAGTCATAAAGAAATACTTGATGTTAATCTTGAAAATTAAATCGCCGGAAAATTTTCAGACCCTCTACTTATATGATTAAAAAGCATCTAGTCAGTGATCGTAGCAGCCTGATTGACCGAGTGTGACCGATCAGCCGTAGCGGTGTTACCAGAGCCTATTGTTAGGTCCCGGCTGTCGGTCGCACATCATCCCTTTGTTTATACCGGTGCACGGGTGAAGTAAAACGTTCAGGTATACATAGTTAAGAAAAAATGTGTACGTTTTAGTCTACAAACCAATATGTGTTCTGTTTTGATACACATGGCCGCCGACAAAAAAAAAGGAAAAAGTAAACGATAAATTACATATCTTTCATCGAAAAATGCACAGAAAAAATACTTGTCCGTCATTGATTTATTTATATATGCCTAAATTCTGAATACGACGATGCAATAGTAACAATGATATGCGGGATGTTTTTACCCTGTTTAAAAGATCGTGGGAATGCATGATCATGCAGCCGATAAACACTGACCGCGGCCTTCACCTTTGATACAAAATCAGCACGTGTACGGTCGATCAATTTTTCCTGAACTCAAATATTAGCAGGGCCCAAATCGACTAGCAACTTCAGAGTAAGGAACAATGTTCCATCTACTGAAGATGAAAGGTCATCAAAGACTGCGAGGATAGTCGTGCAAAACAAATAGGATAGTCCAGTAATTACAACTTAAGCAAGATGTAACGTACAAAACTAGATTCCTGTCATTTCGTACGCAACAGTTTTGATGCTCACGATCTGTGTGCGTGTGTCCCGACACATGCCGATCACGAACAGTTATCTCCAGTAAAAATATAAAGAAACACCATAACACAACTTTGCGAGCGACATTTAATAATTCCGTGGTATGTAGGCCTATCTGTCACAGGGGATTCATATTGTTCTAAAGGATACTTTTAATCTATCAATCAACACATCAATGTCCCATCAACGTGAAAAGAAATGAAAACGAAAAACTATCATAAATCAGTTGATACACATTTAATTGTCAGAGCTTTGATTCAGCCAGATCACAGTGTGTTCACAAGTTTACTTGCCGATCGTCAAGGTCACATTCTCGCTACACGCGTGATTACACACAGGTGAACGCGCTCACCCGTGACGTGGCTGCCACTTACCGATACGTCGCTGCAGCAAATGTAATTTTTCTATGGTAATAGAAAACAAACACTGTTACATCTTTGCGTAAAACGTTTAATAATTATATGGTACATGTATGTTTCAATAGATGGTCAATATTATGATTTTGAGTTAACACGTTTCATTGAAGCCACAAATCCACTTACCTATACGGAACTGCAATACGTAACTATAATAGACATTTTCTTCGCATCCATGTCTTCAATGGGAAAATAATAATAAAAAATAATAACAAATAATAATAATAACAAACGCCATTAAATATTTTGGTGAGATGTTTAATAATTCTGACACAAGCACATATTTTTAATCAACAAATATACTTACCATCACGTAAATAGTACGTAGATTTTCTTAATTCTCAGATCTATGGAAACGAAAAGAAACACAATAAACAGTTAATTGTATATTTAATCATATGTTTATTTTGTACACAGCTGATTGGCAGTTACAATAGGTCTGTATAGCTAATTAATCTGCTGAGGTCAGGGCACCAGTAGGATTAAAATCTCAAGAGTCAGTGACTCTCAGCTATGAAATCCTGAGAGTCAAAATATGAAATTGTAAACTTAACGGTTATTGATTTCCAAATGTAAACAGATAAATGTGTCATTTTTTAAATTATAATCAAATTGAATAATTTCAAAAAAATTAAGTTCATTTTAATTTATTTTCCAATATTTGTTTTTATAGATAAATAAAAGTATTTAAAAAAATGAAACTTTTCTTTTAATTATATATTTTTTGGTGAATAAAGTACAATTAAAACTGAATTATTTTTTGTTTTATTTGAATTATTACTGAAATAGATTTTTTGTAAACCTTTTAACAAATAAAACTTGTATCACAGTTTTCTTCCTGAAATTGTGATTAAATGGGTTACATGGGTTAAGCATAATTTGTAAAAGCATCTTTTTATTTTTTTATTTTTAATCTGCTCAGCCTCTAGGGGTTTTATTTGTATATGCTAATCCTGTTTTCATATTTGCCACCAAAATGTAACAGGAATGATTTACGCTTCCCATCCTGTCAAATGCACTGCAGAGGTCATGCACATGTAAGGTTATTCAGGTTAACAACAAAATGGCTGCCGCCTGTTTTGGCATGCTGCAAACTAGGCCTACTTACGATCTCATTCTTGTGTATACATGATTTAAAGTTAGCACAAACATATGTTACATTTATTTGTTGGGATCGGAATCTACTATAGCTTACTTATTTAAATTATTAAAATGTGATTGCTTAGAACAAAGAGCAGATCGGCCGCTAGGCCTACAGGTAGGTACAGTGTATACTTCACCTGTGCCCCATGGCAATCGGCAGCGGCATTTGGATTAGTCACAGTTGAGTGGCTGTTTTAATTGACCCCTAGGGGAATTCTACTAATTAGTGTCACTGACCATAGCAAATAAACCCTTTGTTGAGTCTGGGTATTGGACAACAGATAGACTAATTACAGTGGTGGTCAAAATGTGAAGCACGGCATGCAAAAATCGTGCGTCAAATTAAATTTTGCTGCGTCATTGAACCGAGGTCTCGGGTTTATGGATGCCCTGCTCAGGTGTGCCGAATGCATGCATGGTACACAGCCGTGCCATGATCTGTGTGAATTTTACCGGGCCACTGTGATGTTTACCGACGTTGTGTGATTTTTAGGGAACCTATGTGAATTATGAAAATTTGTGTGATTTTTAGCGAACGTGTGTGAATAACAAAAACCTTGTGTGATTTTTAGTGGAATGTGTTCAAAATCTACACTGGGGCGAGGAAAATTACACATTTCTAATCCCTAGTGCTAATTACATTAAATTTTTCGGGTCCCCAGTATTCACAGGAGTTGGTAGTCAGTCTTCGAAACTGCGCGTGAGCAGACGGACTAGGAAGAAAATCCAGAAATATTTGTGGAGTTTTACTCACTGCCCTGTGTTCCATACATGGAAAGACTTAGGAGTTCGATTCTGGCCGCGTTGGATAAAGGAAGGACAGTGTTATAAACGAAAATCGTGTTCCATTCCCCCGGGAATGACCTGTCGCCCTAGCGGCTCCACCTCAAAGACAATTCTTCGATGGCATTGTAGAGACTGGCAGAAGAACGCGGTGTGTCGATGGATACATATTAACTACCCGATCATCACGCGATGTTCGTGCTCTTGTTGACAAGTGGTACGGGATATTTACTTTGAAATGAAGTTTTTCATATCGACGATATTTATTTGTTCATTGTCCAAATTCAAAATGGACGTGGATTTCTATTATGATGTAATAAGATGTTTTAATTTATTCTCAATGTGAGCGACTGCCGTTAAATGGCCGATACATATTTGGCGTTGGCTACACTTCGTGCAATGGACGTGGGCTCTTCGGAGCGACTTGACGAATTCCTTATATGGCAATGCACGATCGTTGTTGACACCAACACATCTGTTTGTGTTGATGAACTATGTTTATGTAATTTCACAAGTATTTCATTACAATGGTGTGATGTACATCATTGAAACTCTAATGTTATCATGTTTTGTTATTAATTAATTTAGTAATCACATAAGTCTCCTGCGTTTTCTGTTATGACTAAGCTAGTTGTGTGATATTTAATTATCTCCATTGTTTCTTCGTTCTACATAGATATCATCATATATCCGTGTCAAGCAGTTAATTTAGGCGTTTTGAAATTCATAAATCAGGTGGCATTTCCCAGCGCGTGGTGTCCACGAGTGTAAGGCGATATACCCGGGGACAAACATATATGTGGGCATTGAAATGAGTCATTGTCAATTGTCTGGTACCATTTGACAGATATGAATGTTTTTTTATGTGTGCTAAAGATCGGGAGCTGTACACAGATCATACATACATGTAAAAAAAAAAAATCGCAAATCACGAACAAATCATAATTGTCGGCAGGTATTGAACATGTATTGATTTCAATATTCATGAAAAACATGCAAGTAATTTGCATTAATACGAAAAGAATGCTTGCTCTACTCCCAGTTAACTTGTCGATAAACAGATTCTATATTATAACCTTACAATATTGAAACCTGTAAGGCAGTTCTTTATAAAAACAGTTTAATACAGATAAGAAGAGCTGTTAGATATTACTGACTGGCTATATTCTTCTCGGGAGTTCCCGTTAATTTTTCTTCTAAAGGTACGGAATTCCACCCTTAACTCATTGTGTGGCGTGTCCTTGGGCATATGCCGATTTACATGTAGACTTGAACCTGCAATAGGCGACTAGAATGCAGGGACTCGACACATTCCTAAGCTACGGTCCAGATAGCGTTATTAAGCTGTTTGTTTCAAGATTACACATATATGGACCGTGGGTTGGCAACTTGTGTCAAGTCCCTGTGACCAAAACCAAACCGGTACTGAAAATACTGCCTCCGTGTATCTATCAGGTAAAGAGTGGTATTGATATTTAAAGGGAGTTGTACAAAGATAAGAGAACGTATTTAAAAAAACAAAACAATTCATTCTAGCGGTAGTAAATAAAATCAAGGACATTCTGGGTTTATTTCAGTGCTAGTAATGTTCATAGGGACTTGACACGAGTTCCTATCCTCAACACATAACCATAGTGCTACATATGGACCAGGGTTGGGATATTTTGCCATGTCCCTGTGGTACTTATAATACTCAATGTTTTTGAAATACAGTGAATATCACCCCGTTACAATTGATTGCAGTAGTTCTGTATTTCAAACGTACAAGGTATGCGTTCTAGCCTGAAATAAAAAAAAAAAACACAGTCAGTGCTAGTATTGACAAAACTCAACTGATAAGGTAGTACATTGTATAACTCTCCGATTGAATCAACACTATTTCCAGTTATTGTGTATTACATTGTATGTATTCGCGATTGACATTGACATACAGTGTATGTATCCGCGGTTGACAATGTGTGTCCGCGTTTGTTATGACATACAATGTATGTATCCGCGATTGATATTGACATACAATGTATGTGTCCGCGGTTATGACATACACTGTATGTACCCGCGATTGATATTGACATACAATGTATGTGTCCGCGGTTGTTATGACATACAATGTATGTGTCCGTGGTTGTTATGGCATACAATGTATGTATCCGCGATTGATATTGACATACAATGTATGTATCCGCGGTTGTTATGACATACAATGTATGTGTCCGTGGTTGTTATGGCATACAATGTATGATATTGATATAAAATGTATGTGTCCGCCGTTGATATTGACATACAATGTATGTGTCCGTGGTTGTTATGGCATACAATGTATGTATCCGCGGTTGATATGACATACAATGTATATGTATCCGCGGTTGATATTGACATATAATGTATGTGTCAGCGGTTTTGTATGACATACATTGTATGTATCCGCGGCTGATATGACATACAATGTATGATATTGACATAAAATGTATGTGTCAGCCGTTGATATTGACATAAAATGTATGTATCCGCCGTTGATATTGACATACAATGTATGTATCCGCGGTTGATATGACATACACTGTATGATATTGACATAAAATGTATGTGTCCGCCGTTGATATGACATACAATGTATGATATTGACATAAAATGTATGTATCTGCCGTTGATATTGACATACAATGTATGTATCCGCGGTTGATATGACATACAATGTATGATATTGACATAAAATGTATGTGTCCGCCGTTGAAATTGACATACAATGTATGTATCCGCGGTTGTTATGACATACAATGTATGTATCCGCGATTGATATTGATATAAAATGTATGTGTCCGCCGTTGATATTGACATACAATGTATGTGTCCGTGGTTGTTATGGCATACAATGTATGTATCCGCGGTTGGTATGACATACAATGTATATGTATCCGCGGTTGATATTGACATATAATGTATGTGTCCGCGGTTTTGTATGACATACATTGTATGATGTATGTATCCGCGGTTATGCGTTGATCACATACATTGTATTACAATGTTTATAAAATGTCCATTACAATTATTTCAGTATTTCATACAATACTGTAATCATACACATTACGAAGTCCTGTTACCAGATTGCTTAACACAATCTAACGACGTCAATGACAATGCCAATATTTTATTCTCATAAACATATAAAGTCAGACTATATGTTATATACACTAACACTTGTTCGCTAACATACATCTTGAGCTACCAGTCGTACACATAAATGTAGCACAAGAGGATGAGGCAACACCATGTAAGCCTCACACCACACCACGACTGTTCTATACACAGTTACACGTCGAACACTAAAGATCGTATTTAATTTGATATGTATCTTATTTATTAAAAGCAATTACGACTGTTTGTTCCCTTTCAAACGATATGCCCATTGTTAGCTGTTCATATCGCTTGACTGCTATTTACCTACAGATATTTGTGTATGCCGAGGTGCGTTCGACAGACAAGCGACGATCGCCGCTCCAACGAACAATTTGGCTACTATTTCACAATTGCAACTAAATTAGAAACTGTTGTTGAGATAAAATCGCCATGAATGGCGTGTTTTCATTCACTAAAACCAGAAAGGAAAGGTTGTCTTCCAGTCAAAAATTTTTATCACGCCAACTTGCCAATATGTGCTGTTTAAACTTACATCGTAGCGTATACCGCCTCTTTATATACAGCGGACATTATCGAATACAAAACGTAATCTGCAAGATAAGCATAAAATTCTTGTAATCCTACATCCTAACCTGACATCAGAATTGTATAATTAAATCCTTAATTTCAAAACGTTCTCAATTCCCTCATCAAATTTGAGAACTGTATTTCAACAAATGCTTTACCGACATTCGATAATCTACACATGAAGTTAGAAATCACGCACCGGCTTAACCTAAAAGGTATTTGTAGACAATCTAACTACAAAATATGCATTTTCTGTATTCAACGACGTCATCAACAAAAACGGCCAACAGAAATCGGAACGAACTTTGATACGGGGACATAGATTGTAATAAGTTATATGTAGTGATCTATTAATACAGGGGGAAAGATATTTTTCACAAACCGGCGCAAACGGACTTGATTTTAACATATATTTTATTTGTGTCAAACATATGCAATGTGGAGCGAAATTCACCAAACTAACACTTGAAATACGGATAATTATAAGGTAGTAGAGCATACTAAATATCATCAGAAAAACGGGGTTTTGTTACGAAAATAAGCTACAATTTAGCATTTTCACCTCTATCAGTCCAATACACGTGCAGATTGGTTTCTTTACCCTTTGTCACGCATACGGTTGTCTTTTAGTGACGAACAGTCTATTTTATTGATGGCGGTCGTTGATACAGGTTAATGGAGATATTTTTTCCCCGACATTCTCGATATTTTACCCGAATTTGTTAAACATAACGTTTACTCGGATTTGTCGTTATTAGCTTTAGCCAAAGGTGATTTCAGATTTTCCAACAACATTAACACTTCATATCAACTTTAAAAGTGGCCATTTTTAGTGTTCACTGCTCGAACTAACAGAACAAAGAACAGAGCATACTGAGATCCCCGTCGGTCCAATGAAAAGACACTTCCTGGGTCACACAAGAGTTTGTAAGCTAGTAACAGTATGTTCTTTCAAGCAAACATATTCAAGCATCAATTTGACATAGGTGTTTTTACACCGACAAATGGAAAAGATGGCAGGAGGGAATATTGCCGTATAACACCATAAGTAAATGTTTAGAAGGCCGGCATTACTGTTTGAGGCTGTTCTATCAAAATGGCGTTGTTGACATATTGGATAGCAAAGTGAAGTTTACTAGGATAATCGGCAAATTTTGTCACATTATCGCACTGGCGTTCAATGTAACATTTTGTCATGGCCAAAATCAACCATAAGATCTATCATCATGTCATAATTAAATAAGTATTTATATAATGATCCGAATTTTTATGTTCATGACCGTAGCGACTAAACAACAACTGTTCTGAATACATTATGACAAAATTAGATGATCTGACCACACTGGGACACAGTACGATGTTTACTTGCCGAAATATACGCATTTTAATTCCAATCCAAACCGCCTCACAGCTTCGGGTCGCCATCTTTGCTCAAATCAAAACATCTGTGCGTTTGAAAGAGTCAGTACTGCAAAGCTTCTAAATGATCTTGTGTTACAAATTTTAAGATTATAATAGAAACGAAATATGGATTTTAAAATAATTTGATTTAAATTACTTATGCATTAGGTTAGTGAATCGTAGCAATTATTTACAATGCACTCTAACGTTGTACTCGATACTGATCACAATGTTTTTATCTAGACATTTTCTATATCTTTCGCTTCATTTCATTTTAAGAATTGATTTAGATTTCCCAATAATTTCGCGGGAAATGCATTTGATGACGTAACCGTAAGCCTACAGGCTATAGAATCAGGCATCTATAGTCGATAAATGGAGGTTTGGAGTGGATAACACTTCGGTCCATTAGCTGTATGATATTTCGTGGCGTCGGTTATTAGAACGTGACACGGAAAGCACAACGATAATAAAAACAGAAGATCATTGAACATTCCCGGATTATTTTCGCAATTTTTGAGACAGCAATGTGCTAAAATACAACGGAAAGTAATACAGATTTAATTCATAGCTATCGTATCGTAACCTATGTAGTTGGGCTAGATCTACTTTCGTTTTACAGTTTACGGATATGGTCATAAAAATAATTCATATTCTGAACCATAGTCGATCTAATTACTTAATTGTGGGATATTTCTATCAAATATATTTGTACTTCTCATGTACAGGGTGCATCTTTGTTTAAAATTGACTGGTCTTCAGGTCTGATCTGACTCCCTCAGCTGACCATGACCACAGGGCCACGTTACTATCGTATCCTTTTGTAAACACCTCATAATAAATGTATCAACGGCAGAATCGTCTGGATTACAATTTTTACCGTTTAAAAACTTTAATATATAAATACGTATTACCGGTTAGCCTGTAATAATAATAATAATGTCTTTTATTTAACCAGGGTAACATATTTAGACAATGTCTAGTTTACAACACGGCCCTGCATCAAATATATTTACACAAGCATGGCATAATTTAAAATAACGATATAATATAACAATGTAATAAATATATAATTATCATCACAGCTTAAATATGGTTTAAAAATGAACGCTTGTATATCACACAAGTGTTGCTGAAGGGCATGATTAAAGCACTAGGAGTCGAATATACATACAATGCTAATATAGCAAAAGGTAAAAATTGACAGAATATACACTAACATAGTGTGAATTAAATGGGACAATGAAGTAGGTGATCTAAAATTAAATTTAGAAAGGAAGATTATGGAATGAGATTGAATATTACTATACTAAAATATCAGTGTAAGGGAATTAATCACAGATATAACTGTATATTCTATTAATAATCACAAAAGAAATATTTAGAAATTAAAACTAGACTTGTTGAAGTAATTTATAAAATATTGCGGTATATATATATAGCTAAGATTTTGAGAAGTAAAGCTGCAGGTATCTAGTTTTAAAAATCCCAATACTAACTGAGTCTCTAATAGTATCATTAGCTTCGTTCCATAAAATTGAACATGTATATACAAATGAACGTTTGAAATAGTTTGTTCTGGCTGTTGGAACATACAATTTGTTTGATATAGAAGATCTAGTTGTTCTGCCATTCACATTTTTTACATAAGAAAACATGTTTGTTAAAATACCTGGTGATTCACAATGTAAAATTTTGTAACACAAAACCATTTTTCTAAAATCGTAAAAGTCTGCAATTGGCATCCATTTTAATTTTTCAAAGAGGGATTTGGCGGGAGTAAGAATATCTCTAACATTTAATAATATCCTGGCTGCTCTTTTCTGTAATTTTAAGACCATATCTATATACATTTTGTTGCTAGGTTTACTCCAGACAGTTGAACAGTACATAAAATGGGGGAAAACAATACTGTTGTATACGTTGGTAATGACATCATCTGACATAAATGACCTTAGTCTTCTCAACACACCTATTTTCTTGGATATTTTCTTTGTAATAAATTCAATATGCTCTTTCCATGAGAGACAACTATCAATAAAAACACCCAGTAACTTTGCACATTGGACAGTTTCAATCGTGAGATCCCCAACTTTCAAAATCAGCTTCCGACATCTTGTGAGTTTTTGAGAGGATCCTATCATCATACATTGGGTTTTTGTTAAATTGAGACTTAATTTATTATCCTTCATCCACTTGATCGTGTTTAAAAGATCTTCTGACATTTTAGCTTCTAGACTTTCTACTGTGTCCCCCCTCACACTCTGCGATGTATCATCTGCGTACATCATTGCTACAGAATGTTTTAAACACTTTGGGTAATCATTAATGTTTAAAATAAACAGTAATGGCCCTAAAATTGAGCCCTGGGACACACCAATATCAATAGGGAGAAAATTTGAAAGTACACCGGAGAAACTCACAGCTTGTGTCCTTCCAGTGAGGTACGACCTAAAGAAATTTAAGGCTGAAGGTGATACACCATATGCCTTGAGTTTATGTAAAAGAACACTATTGTCAACGGTCAAGAGTGTTTTATTGTTTTACAGAGTTTTTTCTTCTACATGTAGTAGGTGATGGCTACAACAATGAACAAAATAATGTATGGATGTCCTTCAAATTTTCCAGAGCAATAGGGGTAAACTACAGTACCACTTCCGAAAACCGATCCCTCTCAAAACCGACCACGCTTTGATACCGATCAAAATGGCAATGTATGGAATCGACCCTTCTTTATTATAGTAACACTTCCTAATACCGATCCCTCTGAATTACGAATTCCTTGCCAAGCACATAGTCACGATAGAACGGAATAGACCGTGATCCCAATTTCCTAGAAACACAAACCACCACATGTCAAGAATGATATGCTGAAATCTAAAATATCCACGTATCATCTACGTTGATCTGAAGACCATCTAGATATCGAACACGAGGAACAAATTATGATGAGTTTACTCTTAAGTATGGATGCATACATTTCTTGTCGATGTCTAGATTCAAAATGATCGGTTACAAAGAAGACGAACGTGAATTTTCAGGAAAAAATATATTCTAGTATTTTCTGACGCCTAATCGCGACAACAGCATGAGAAAACGAAAAAATACCAACGGACTGACGGACGGAAAACGCCACCTCAAACAGTAATAGCTCCAGTAAAATTTATATCCATATATATTTTGGTATAGATTGGCCGCCATTTTATTTTTCCCATCAGTCCCATAGTGGACCACTTTCAAAGACTAAAAGGAATCCACACATCTTTTTTTCTTTTTTTCTTTTTCTTTTTCCCCAGTGATTTTTGATAAACAGCTAACAAGATCTGTCCGTGGATGAGGCCGGTTGAGGAATGGGTACCTACCCGTAGCGGTTTGTATTTCTTTGTAATGTCGTAGTTGTATTCTTTGGTAAGACACTTTACTCCAATTACTCTAGATGGTATGCGACGGACCTCCCGTATTTTTTTCAGAAAGGTAGTCACCAACTACTACAATGAGACCCTCGCCTTGATATGAACCTGGCTGTTCACGGACGATAAACCCAACAAACATGACAGTTTATGGAAGGCGATTTGACCTTTGACTATGACTATGGACATCATATTTTCTTATAATATGACAATGGATTTGCAAGTTTATTACTTCGTATTGTCGACTTCATTTTTCACCGGTATTCGAATGTATGTGGGTGATTACATTATCAATCAAATACATTGTATGCTGACAAAACATTTTATAACGAGCATTTGAATGTTCAATAATGACAAAATAGTTACAACGAGCACACGAATATTTAAATGTAGACAAAGTGGTTATAACGGCCATATGAATATTTAAATGTTGATTAAGTAGTTACATATAACGAGCACATGGATATTCAAATGTTGAAAAAGTAGTTACAACGAGCACATGGATATTCAAATGTTGACAAAGTAGTTATAACGAGTACATGGATATTCAAATGTTGACAAAGCAGTTATAACGAGCACATGAATATTCAAATTTTGACAAAGTAGTTATAACGAGCATATGCATATTCAAATGTTGACAAAGTAGTTATAACGAGCATATGCATATTCAAATGTTGATTATTCAAATGTTGATAAAGAACTTATAACGAGCACATGGATATTTAAATGTTGATAAAGTACATTTTAGTTATAACGAGCACATGCATATTTAAATGTTGACAAAGTAGTTATAACGGCCATATGAATATTCAAATGTTGAAAAAGTAGTTATAACGGCCATATGAATATTTAAATGCTGACAAAGTAGTTATAACGAGCACATGGATATTTAAATGTTGATTAAGTATATTCAAATGTTGACAAAATAAGTTGAAACTGGTATTTATTAGTCCAGTGTCTTCTAATACATTAATTTTCATCAATATATATTCAGTTGCTGAAGCGTTTACAACCGAATCCCATTCAAACAGATTTCAACGTGTAAAAGTTTGAACACAAAACGAATTTAACTGATTGTGATAAAAAGTGTACCTTGGATAATTCGCGAAAACAGCTTTATGTAACAGTCTTGTTATGGGAATAGTCTGATCGGAATTTCCTGGTACAAGGGAGTGGTAGTAAATATATCCGTATTTCATTCTCCGGATTCTGGCGGGATATTAGATTGTTACTCTAGTGACAGAGATGGCAAAATATAGCTGACCTAATGACGTAAGGTGGCGCTGGGGAGGAGAGACACCTGTTCAGGGGTACAATCAACTCAATATTTATAGTAACCCCACCCACAAGGATTTGGCATAAGAAACAAACAGAGCATGGGGCGTGTAACATTCGCGAGGACGGACACCGGTAACCAGGTGATCGAGATACATCTATTTCCGGTTTGTTTACGTCACGACCGGATACGAGAACAGGCTAATGAGGGCCGGTAGCGTAAATTTAATATAAACAGGAATGTGCTTGGTGTCGCCTGTGTGGGAAAATATATGTCCTACAATAACGCTAGCAGGTGTAGGTTCGATTCCGATATTATAGTTGTATGTTATGTACCCCCCCCCCCCCCCCCCCCCCCCCCCCCCCCCCCCCCCCCTCTTGTTTACGTTATACTCAATGCACATGCGCACCGGATGTTTGACTGGTTTTTATTGTTAAAGGATCAAAGTTCGAATTCCATATCTAAATAAATCATCCGATAGCTGAGTAAGTATAGAGCGCCGGTCAGTGTGTAACCTTGGTCAAGATCGAACGAAAGTGTTCGATCTTAACTATTTAGGGGGTGGGGTCTAGATCACCGACCGAACTCGGCTGTGTTTGTGCCTTTGGATAAGAAACTTTACTACCAGGAAACTCCATCTCAAAATGTTATACTAGTTCACGGGCAATAAAACAAGAAAAACATTATCATTATATTACTCATCACTCAAAATTGAGGTAACATCTGACATACGTTTGTTGGTTTTTTTTTTGGTTTTTTTTTTGGTTTTTTTTGCAAAGAGGATTTCAGTGAAGCTTGGCTGGATTTGTCACTGATGGTAGAAAGTACGTTTAGGGATGACGGCGCCGGGTGGAGTTTACATATATGTAGGTCACATAACGAGATCCGCTTTAGTCTGTTTGCCAAATTTGCTAGCTGTTTTATCGCCCCGTTTCACCCCCAAAGACATTTTGAGGCGATAGCTTCAATTCCTGTAGTAGCTTGTGGCTACCTCACTGAACATTCCATAGCAATAGGGATAACGATTCTTTCCGAAGGACAAACGCACAACAACATGGGACAGTCCGCGATATCACCTTCTTAAGAAACGCACGGGGTATCGAATCACCGATCTCGAATCTTCAACCGATATTGCTTACTAAAACGCTGTAACGAGTGAGCCAAAGGGACTCCATTGGAATACATTTAAAGGAAGGATACCAATAAATGTTGTATATTCAATACCACTATAGCACATTTATTATGTCGAGATTAATAGCAATTATATTGCGATATGATCTTATGAGACATTTATGGACCACCGCGCTAATGACGTCACGAGAATCGTGGTCCCTCTCACACAAACAACGTTGTCGGCTACGATCAGGGTATCACATGACCGGAATCAATGATGAAAATATCTCGATAAATGGACGGTCGTCTTTTTCATTGTTTGAGCGCGCCATATTGGTACCGACCTCCAAGTAGATGATATCTGATGACAACGTGTTAACATGTCGTGGGTCAATCGTAGGTCTAAACGAGTGTAAATTATACCGAAATTGTTTTAAGAGACACCATGGGTATAGTTACCGCTCCGTATAGGATATCTTCGCACCGCTAAAGGTCATGGGTCAACATTCTATAAACACCCGGGGGTAGGGGACATGAAAATATAAATAAGTGCGCCGTGTTGTACTTAATTGTTTTAAGGAATTAACCACAGACCAACGGACATTTTCTGATCAACACATACAAATACCTCAGCGCAATTCACATTTTTGTGGTCGACATGTTTACATGTTTTTTGTATTATTGCTATTAACCATTTTAAGTTTGAAGCACTAACTTGAAGAAATATTTATGTAAAATCCCATTTAATGATTTTCTCCTTTTTTCGTGTGGTTCATATTTCACAAACATTCCTTTCTATTTGTATGATTTTGTAAAATGGATTTTTTGCGCAACGGAAGCAGGGAGAGTTTTGTCGACTTCACATCCGGATGGATGCCGTTCAGATTGACAGTTGAGCGTACCAGTGACATAGATATGATTTATATCTATGATCTAATCGCGACCTCTGGGTGCTTTTTTCACAGTAGACCAGAAACCACTACCCCAGCAGACACACAACAGTACATAACGCTACATCTGTAAGCTACTCACCTCTAACACTACTACCGGTGAACTACCCACCGCGTACACTACTACCAATGGGCAATTAAAACAACAAATCGTTAGTGAAACTGTCTTGTCACCCCTATCCTTCCGCGGATAACAAGGCCGGCTTTGTACATCTTTCTTCAGTGCCAATCGGTACATTCTGGGAAGGCTTGGCGGAGTATCGCGAACAGATGGAAAACATCATTCCTAAACAAAGTGAAATATTCTCCTGTAGTATCAGAATATGCACATATGAAATTGTGTTTACTGTAAATCGGCTAGAATAAAGCTTCTGTTTGACAAGTTAATATCTCGTCTGTCATTAATCTGTAATGGCTACACGTTCAATCGCGCCTCTGCAATAATGAATAACTTTGTTATTCGAAGTATAAAACCTTATCCAATATCTGGACCAATATTCCGGAATATAAGAATAAACATCATTGTAAATTAATTACTGATTTATATTTCATTCTCTTGATATTTCATCACTGCTTTAACATGATGTGATGGATAGTTTGAAAGGTACAATTTACATGTTAAACTGGTGAATATATATTTCTTTACTGGATCTGGCTAGCGAGAATGTTCACTCAGAGAGCGAGAGGTCACTAGCTCGAACCTCGGTGCGTGTAGGATACTTTTCATTAGCTCCTTCCTATCACACATATTTGTTGTTTATATGACCCGAGCCGAGTTGCAGCAACCGGCATGCTATGTCGATACAAGTACGTATGTACCATTGAGAATCAACATTCACACTCTAGCTGTGCTAATTACGAACACTTCTGCTTAAAGACAGGTGGGATGCTGCACGAGACCCACACATTTATATATAAATATAGGTACAACGTTACTTGTGTTTACATGTTTGTGTCAGCAGCGCTATGGAACGGCGATACAACAAGTACGGGATAGTTTTGTTCCCGTGGAGAGGGTGTGTCCGTGTTCCGACTTCTCACCTGCCCAGGTATATAAATAAGTATCCTATCAGTGAGAACACGGACAAAGGTACAACCGCTATTGTTATCCCATTAGAACTAAGTACGAAGAACAAATACATTGGCTAAATATAAAGTCAAATGTTTTCATAAGAATTTATAACATTTTTCATGCACTAAAAACAAACCTTCGAGTAGAACTTCTCATCTCATCTTGTGACGTAAATGCGAATTTTTAATTAATATCGTATTGAGAAAATGAAGCAGTGTAAAATTCCACCGAATTACTTAATAGCACACACCTATCTGACCGTACAACTCAGAACTTTGTAACAATGAAATAACCTTGGTCCACTTCCTGCAATGTATTGATTTAGTGTTCAAATGACTCTAGAGAGACAGACCTGCTTATTGTACAAAGTGTCATAATGGTATAGTATGCTGGAATCGATTGAGCGACATATTTGACGCGATAAGAGTAGTCTGCCCTTGAACAGTAGAGACTTGAGGATTGCTACCGAGCGGATGAGAGGGAACATTGTCGATATGTGTAGCAGGTGGGATGTCTTGCCCTGAATCTTCCTAATGATGCCAAATGTTGGCGAGGATGATCCTCCATCGAGTTTTACTGGTATCTGACTGCTAAACAAACACGCGGCACGCGACACCATGACGACTGCATGTGTAAATACGCCTCTTCTAGTTTGGCTGAGGAATGTGAGAACAATTCTCGATGGCTTGATGTATTTACTCACTAGAGGGCATCGAGTACGTCTCGACCAGAGTACTACGGCTAAACACAGCAAAGATTAACGACCCCGGTTATTGCTGGACCAGCGACAAAGGTCTGTGGTCTTAAGTAGTTCTACAACAAGGGAGATAATAAGGGTACCCGGTAGTGGCCATTAATACAAGTAGATAATCTAACGATTTCTACAGAGGACAAATAGCTCAGCTCTTTTCATCTTCATCTGAGTATTCCGACAAGCCATTAAAATACAAGAACAATACATTTCCTTTATACTTTTCCAGAAAGTGAATGCTTTAAATTGTATAAATGAAATGTAATAAACTACTATGCTACTCTGGCATGTCTCGTGAAAAAACTTATTTTGATAACCATGGTCATCGTCATAATTATAAATGTTACTTAATACAAGAACTGAAAAAACACCTTTAAACGAACCTGATAGATTTTTTGTACACTGCCAACGAAAAACTTAGTACCTAACAATAAGATATCATTCCAATAAAAAACATATTGCCTGTCGTATTTGGGCAATTATTTATAAAATAAACACACAAAAATGGATCGATTGTACAACTTGACCCCACTTCGTCTCCAGGAGTATCACATATTTCACCCAAACCAGCACGGGTATCCAGGAGCAGTAGAGTATCACGTGACCAAAACAACTACATGTATGTTGTAATACAAAATGGCGGACAAAGAGGTCATGTTTATGCCCTGGTTACCAATAAATCAATGATGCACTCAGTCTGAAAGTTCCCATCGACGACTTATTGGATACACTTATAATGCGTACCTCGAAACGGTCAACATGTACAAGTATTTACAAAACAACTTCATTTGACACATGCAAATTATCTCCCTTTTGAGAAGCATTCTGCTGCATGAAATATATACGTTTAACAAATAAATCATTAAAGAAATCAGTTCCAAAAATGGAATATGCATGTATGCTTCTAGACGACTGTCGTTGATAATTCTAAGTAAATTATCTTTTAATAATAATTTACTAAAATTTGAATTGCGATGGTGAGATACCATTGTGGCATATAAAAGGTTCCTTGATATCATGAGCGTGACAGAAGAACAGAGCCTCGGAGTGGAACCGCGGGGGTTGTGATGACTTGAGGACGATGTGAGCTCTTATTTACGAAGGAACGAGCCCTCTGGGAGTTATATCCCACGGAGTTGGTAACCGAAAAGCGGGAATTCGTTACTATAATGAAATGTAAAATAAAGGGTTCACGTAGAACATTGTAACCGCCATTTAAAACAATTGTACTTGTAATTTCGCGTCAGCACCATCTCGTAGAAGGAGGCAGAGCGCCGGTAGGGTTTTGATTGAGAAGAACCCGGACAGCTAAGTGACAGACATTGTGTCGTTTTAAAGCTAACGACAAAACACGGGAAAGTGTGAACAGCAATTGCGCATGTTGATTTATGTGTCGGCCCCCATTGGCGTCCTTCACACATCACAGTGCCGAACAGTAATGGGGGACGCTCATTCCTCCTCCGTTACCCGACACGTGCAATTAGTATCCGTAATTGTCATAGTCCATCGCTAAACCTGTCCCCGAATCAATCTCGATACCTTTGTAGCACTGGAGGAAATCTCTCATACCCGTACCCTTTAACAGGTTATTATAGACATGTATAAAGTAGACTGGTCACTGGCTGTACCGCTAGCGCCTGTGTGGTCTCCTAATAATATACACATCTAATAAGTCACCCGGCCCGACTCCGAGGCGCTTGCTCGCCCTGTTGTGTGTTGCGGTGTATTGTGACTTTATACCCGGCTGCGGTGTTTAATTTACTACTAGGGCTTCATTACGATAATAGACAAGTTGATGTAGAGTATTAAAGTTAGTATGCTGGCAGGGGCACACTTTGTTACATACGGGTCACTAAGGGTCGTCGATCTTCAAAACCAACGTTTTATTCATTTGACAAGAATTAATCGTTCCGACTCTCGTATCAACCGATTCAATCGATCTAATGGCGAGGTATCGAAACAGAGCATGTGTGTGATTGGGTAAATGGTGTTACAACCATACGTATACAACACGGTAAAAGTTAAGGTTGGGTAAATGGTGTTACAACCATACGTATACAACACAGTAAAGTTAAGATTGGGTAAATGGTGTTACAACCATACGTACACAACACGGTAAAAGTTAAGATTGGGTAAATGGTGTTACAACCATACGTATACAACACGGTTAAAGTTAAGATTGGGTAAATGGTGTTACAACCATACGTATACAACCCGGTAAAGTTAAGATTGGGTAAATGGTGTTACAACCATACGTATACAAAACGATCAAAGTTAAGATTGGGTAAATAGTGTTACAACCATACGTATACAACAAGGTAAAAGTTAAGATTGGGTAAATGGTGTTACAACCATACGTATACAACACGGTAAAAGTTAAGATTGGGTAAATGGTGTTACAACCATACGTATACAAGTATAAAAGTTAAGCTAGTGTACGCATCAAACGACATCACACTCTGTACCTATCACATGACAACTCTCACACTCTGTACCAAACACACGACAACTCTCACACTCTGTACCAAACACACGACAACTCTCACACTCTGTACGGTACCAAGCACACGACAACTCTCACACTCTGTACCAAACACACGACAACTCTCACACTCTGTACCAAACACAAGACAACTCTCACACTCTGTACAAAACACACGACAACTCTCACACTCTGTACCAGACACATGACAACTCTCACACTCTGTACCAAACACACAACTCTCACACTCTGTACCAAACACACGACAACTCTCACACTCTGTACCAAACACACGACAACTCTCACACTCTGTACCAAACACACGACAACTCTCACACTCTGTACCAAACACACGACAACTCTCACACTCTGTACCAAACACACGACAACTCTCACATTCTGTACTAAATACATGGCAACTCTCACACTCTGTACCAAACACGTGACAACTCTCACACTCTGTACCAAACACACGACAACTCTCACATTCTGTACTAAATACATGGCAACTCTCACACTCTGTACCAAACACACGACAACTCTCACACTCTGTACCAGACACACGACAACTCTCACACTCTGTACCAAACACACGACAACTCTCACACTCTGTAACAAACACACACAACTCTCACACTCTGTACCAAACACACGACAACTCTCACACTCTGTACCAAACACACGACAACTCTCACACTCTGTACCAAACACACAAGTCAACTCTCACACTCTGTACCAAACACACGACAACTCTCACACTCTGTACCAATCACACGACAACTCTCACACTCTGTAACAAACACACACAACTCTCACAGTCTGTACCAAACACACGACAACTCTCACACTCTGTACCAAACACACGACAACTCTCACACTCTGTACCAAACACAAGACAACTCTCACACTCTGTACCAAACACAAGACAACTCTCACACTCTGTACCAAACACACAACAACTCTCACACTCTGTACCAAACACACGACAAATCTCACATTCTGTACTAAATACACGACAACTCTCACACTCTGTACCAAACACACAAGTCAACTCTCACACTCTGTACCAAACACACGACAACTCTCACACTCTGTACCAATCACACGACAACTCTCACACTCTGTACCAAACACACGACAACTCTCACACTCTGTACCAAACACACGACAACTCTCACACTCTGTAACAAACACACGACAACTCTCACACTCTGTACCAAACACACGACAAATCTCACACTCTGTACCAAACACATGACAACTCTCACACTCTGTACCAAACACACGACAACTCTCACACTCTGTACCAAACACGCGGCAACTCTCACTCTGTACCAAACACACGACAAATCTCACACTCTGTTCCAAACACACGACAACTCTCACACTCTGTACCAAACACACGACAACTCTCACACTCTGTACCAAACACACGACAACTCTCACACTCTGTATCAAATACACGACAACTCTCACACTCTGTACAAACACACGACAACTCTCACACTCTGTACCAAACACAGGACAACTCTCACACTCTGTACCAAACACAGGACAACTCTCACACTCTGTACCAAACACGCAACAACTCTCACACTCTGTACCAAACACACAACTCTCACTCTGTACCAAACACACGACAACTCTCACACTCTGTACCGAACACAGGACAACTCTCACACTCTGTACCAAACACATGACAACTCTCACACTCTGTACCAAACACACGACAACTCTCACACTCTGTACCAAACACATGACAAATCTCACACTCTGTACCAATCACACGACATTTCTCACACTCTGAACCAAACACACGACAACTCTCACACTCTGTACCAAACACACGACAACTCTCACACTCTGTACCTAATACATGACAACTCTCACACTCTGAACCAAACACACGACAACTCTCACACTCTGTACCAAACACACGACAACTCTCACACTCTGTACCAGACACACGACAACTCTCACACTCTGTACCAATCACACGACAACTCTCACACTCTGTACCAAACACGCGACAACTCTCACACTTTGTACCAAACACACAACTCTCACTCTGTACCAAACACACAACTCTCACACTCAGAACCCTACCAGACCCACGCGTCCTCTCACACTCTGTAACAACCCAAACAAACCCGATTATAATGATAAATTAATAATTTTGTTTTCTTTTAGAGATAGTTACCTTTAGAAATACTTTTTCCTAAGAAAAATCTATATTACAATTGAAAATGGGTTCCTTTGAAAGTATCTCAATTTCCGTTAAAAGTTTCTCCGTTTCCGATAAAGATTTCTCTATTTCATTTAATATTTACTTTAGATATCTATTTCAATTGGAGATATCTCTTATATTCAACTTACATACATATAAATACACGTACGTATAAACGTTTATTTAGAATTAATGTACGTATTGTACAAAGTAACTTCGCCCGTCATAGTTTCAGAATAGATACATGTTAAAATATTTTGTTTTTACAATAAATGGTATTAAGATTAATTTCTGTATACGTTTGAACAGCTGACGTTGAATACATTTCATATAACACCACAATCTGGGCGTGGCTGGCTAGCGTGATTCGGGTTTTGTACCCGACAATATTTAAGTTTTAACAGGTACTTATGAAACTGGTCAATGAAACATACATAGATTGATTTCATGTGGTTATCGAAATATCAAACGCGTGATACCCGATCTCTTTTTGATAATATATATATACATATGTGTTGTTTTTCGGAGTGATATTGGCTTATATATATATGATTGTATTTAAGTGTATGTCAGGGTGATTTGGGGCTCCGATACTAGCCGACGGGAACACGCCCAATTAACCAGGCGTGTGGCTTTAATTTCATTGTATACTGTTCAATTTTCATATTGGTATGTAAGCAAAAACAGAAATGTTAATATCGAAAAATCGATTAATTTTCAAACTCTTTGAACTTATGATTCTTATTAAAAACGGGTCTTTGGCCTTAGATGAGATCTTTGCCTGGTGATATTATCGCTTTTCAAGCTAGGGTCAAAGATTAGCTTTACTGTGTTCCTTATCTGGCGTTACATCAGGACGACAATAGCCATTTCTGATCGAGTCTCCCTTCAGTAACGAGCCTGGCTCCAGGTTAACGAAAACAGTGGATGATATGGACCCCCCGGCCTACATGTTACCGAAAAAACGTGTCTAATCAAGTACCGAAGAACTATATTTACAAAACAGAAATAAATGGTCAATTAACATTAAAAGTAATTTTAATATGGAAATCACTTGAATGTGGAGTTTAGTTCATTATAAAAGCATGCTATCCTTGAAGTTATCCTGTATATTTCCGACGGCTATACAAACAGTACTTGGCTCAAAGTGTCTGTATATTACAGCCAATACGTCCACGGTGCCATGGAACTGTTTATTTTCAATAAGTCGAGAGATGGAAGATGGCTGATCTGACGGACAAGGGCGCCGGACCTATCATGGGAAAACTTTTGCACACATTCCCCGCCGACGACTCCACCCGTCAACCCGTCTATCATCCAACCAATGCTATATAAGTTACCCATGTACTTACACGCACGTAACTGGTGTACTTTCTCGATACAAGTTCATTCATAAGGGTGTCAGCCAATACCGTAATGAAAATACTTTGCGGCACGGCTTAAGTGAGCGCACGCGATGCTCGGCGTACATTCACACAAGTAAAGGTATACTGTAGGTATTTATGACATTTAAATGCATAAGATACGCGGGTAATCTCTCCTCCGAAACCCTGTCAGTCAGCATTTACTGAACACTATCAGTTTTCCTACCATATTGCTGCAACTGCAATCGTGACATGATAACAAGAGTTATCGTTCCTGACAAACCACTAACTGTAACATTACATCGCTGTCGTGTCGTAAATGATAATTAAATAAAGATAATACTTTAAAAATCTATCTATTCATCATAATGTTAATTAGATTTTCTACAATAATATGACGATTATTGTCAGCAATATTCATAGTTACCCCGTAGGTCAGGACTTGATCACAGGGGGTTGTCACAGAGTCTCACCACGATGGCCATACAAATATAATAAATATTATTATATATCACACATGTATACCGATGGTTGGGAAATAGTTCCAAATCCCTGTGGTTAAATAACATGTGTGTTCAGTGCACACGTGTGTGTTACGAGCATGTGTAAATGCACGTGCATTATAACGGATGAAATGGAGACAACAATTTTGATAAATATAGTCGACATTGAAATCAATACAGTAGTTTGTGTACTTGTCCACCTCTTTAAACTGTTTGTGACTTCGTGACGTGAAAACAAACTAGTATTTAATGTGTTTACGTGTTACATGTAACATTAAATATGACCGATTTGATACTTCAAGGTGAGAGTTTCAGGGTACGACGATATCGAGAATGCGGATAGTGTGTTTTTTTTCTTCTGGTCACATCCAAAACAGTGACTTGGCACAATATGCGGAATTCGTGCTAAATCCATATGAGATGTAGTCTTTCTTGTACGTATCCAAACGACAGTTCTAAAGTATTGATATGAAATACTTTCTATTGCTATAGTCCAGCATCTATATGCTTCCGTACACAAGGAGGCTGGATTCTGGATTCTGAATTTGTGCAAGGACCCTGCGCTGCCAGTCCTATAATATAAGACTTCGAAGGTTCATATAGTAATTTTTTACATTCATTGTCGGATACTCGAGGATCCGTTAATAAACGTAAAAAATCACGATATGAACCTTCAAAACCTTATTTTATAGGACAGTGGTATACTACACTGTTCTAAGTACCAGCCAGGGCCTCCCGTTACCCAGTGTGAAAAGAAACAACCCAAATTATGGCTATTTTGCACAGACCGCAGTGATGCTATCTGTTTGAGCAGTTAATGGTTTGGGGACGAGATGACATTGTAATGTGACTTTACCAAAGGAATGTCACACGGAGAGGAGAATGTCAAGCATTCCCTGAATCCTTAGTAAACAATGTTTATGTGCAACAGGGTAGGCGTGTGTCGATTGCTCAACCATTATACAGATGAAATTACGGACAACTACATGCTTGGGTAAACATTACCACAAGAATGCTGTGTATTACCGCAAAAATGTTGTGGCTGTAATCGTTTTCAGTACGTATGAAGGGAGGTAACTCGTAAATAAAAAGTGTCTAGTTTGTCGATTCACACATAACGAATCGAATAGGTACATAATTATCTTTCGTATGAATTGGAGATATCTTATATATAATATTCATGACATTTTTTTTTTAAATCTATATAATATTTTTCAGAAAATGAAAATAAGAATGAGTTAAATTTTGCCCTTTTTGATGGCGGATCATATGTTATCTTGTAAGCAGTCTGAGACTTCAGGCGTACGCTTCTGGTTAGTATTAATAAAAAAAACATATTATCCCTTCTACTAGTTGGTATAGTAGGTGTAGGGACAAATATTTTTTTCTATAAATACTAACCAGAAGCAGACGCCCGTGCTGAGACATACTGAATTTTCAATCACCTGACCATGACAGAGTAACGGATAATGATTCTCTTAGCTAAAGTATACATCCGTTTGCCGCCCAGTAGCAGATCATCGACAGTTTGTTCAAAATGATTTAAATGTACAAAAAATGTAAATATTTCTAAAATCTGTAGCGACAAGCATGTAGATCTAGGAATCAAATATTTATTTATTTGAAAATTACTTCAAAAATGATTCATGATATTCTACTAAAATAATAAGTATTTATACTGTACTTCAAAAGTATATAAAATTTATATCATTTGACCTACAGGCCATAAATTGTAGCAAGTGATTTCGGAAATTTAAAATGTTCTCCTCGTTTACGGAAAGTCACGATAATTCCCGATAACGTAGTGAACCTGGCGGTAAAAAGTTTAATACTCGCGTCTTTCCTTTTTCAGGACGGTAGTTGATTTTTATCATATGTGCAATTAAAGGTACAATTCTATATATGACGCCTGACAAGTTTTCTTCAGTTTCATCTAGATTCCATCATCGCATGTACGGTGATGGTTACTGCTTTTTTATTAACTTTCTTATCTTCATTATTGTTTAACGCCATATCAACAACCAAGGTCATTCGAGGACTGCCTCCCGTGCGTGCGATAAGCATGCGTGTGACAAGTGCGTATATGTGGTTTGGGAGATGCGGTATGTTTGTCTCAAGTCCCAATATGATAGTCCGGAACTTTCGCCGATTAATAGTGCTACCCCACTGAATCATACTGCCGAAGACAACCAGGAGGACACCCTGTCCGGTCACATTATACAGACAACGGGCGAACCAGTCGTCCTACTCCCAAAATGCTGAGCGCTAAGCAAGAGTGGCACCTACCATTTAAGACTCTGGTATGTCTCGGCCAAGGAACTGAACCCAAAGCCTTCCTCACAGGGGCGAACGCTCAACTAAAGGTCAAAAGCGAGACATTGTCAAGTGAGACATAAAGAAGAAGAAAGTTGGGAAGAAAGGAGGGTAAAGATAAGATTGCAGCAGGTTCAATTCTTAATTAAGATTAGTTTTTATTCTACATTATTTCAAACTAATAGCAACCACAATGTCCATATGATTTGTACTGGACACATATGCTAATTCATTTTTTTCGTGCCCGACAATTTAGTACTCGAACGCATCACTACCAGAAAGTATGTCAGTGCGCGACTACAAAGAAAATATTCGGATAACCGATTTTAGTTTGAGCAGTTATTTTATTTCGGAACGTTTGACAACATCAAGCATTTATTTTCAAACAGTATATGATAAATTTCGAAAGTTTAAATTTTTCAAAATCTACGGAGATGACCTTATTTCAATCAATAATTATTTCTTATTCCCTTTTCCTAACCGTTTGACTGTCACTCACAGGAACTGTAGCCGTAATTATAAATGTGATACAAATGTATACGGATTATGGGCCATTATGATTGCAGATACGGTAATATTAACGCAGCTAGCAACGAGCATGTATATCCTTTTTGGAGCGGCAAAAAATAACACTTGGTTTTGCCAAATGTGTTCTTAATATACATAGACAAATTGATGTTCTATTCTTGAAACATTTATGTTTGTTAGACAATTATATGTATGGTACACGTGTATTGCATTTAGGAAAACAGAGAGAAAAGATATAGAGAAAAAAAGAGGATGTCCATGGAGAAAGGAAAAAAGGAGAGATGCACTGTACAGCGAAGAACTACTATTTGTAAAGAAGATGCTTTCGCTGTTTACTGTAGATATAGCGACACACACAAACCCTTGAATTACATGTAGAAATAAAATCTCTACTCAAGTTTCATAAAAATTGCAACAGTAAAAATATAGTATTAAAAAGGGGATTAACTCTTTTACGCTCAGACAGATACTTCAACCAATACTCACAAAATAAGAGGATAAAATGTTAGGAGTTTAGACAAGATTCCATACAGACATACACAATATTTTTTGTGCCTCAGTGTATAAACAACCCACTTCTTGTGAATGTAAATGAATTAGTCTATCGTTGCGTACACAACATACCACTTGGAAAAGTCCGGAAACTAGGTTTGGCGTAATGATTTCACGAAAACCACCATTATTTACGCCAAAAACAGAATATTGTTACAATATCGATATATAAGGAAATGACAACGTAATTCCAACTCAGAATCGATAAACGACGACAAAGTATGTCTTCTAAAATGTATAAGAATAACTAACAACCGTTAGACGAAGTTCCGGAATCGTAAGCGTCTTCGGCGTTTTGTCGATACTCGCTACATTATGTCATATTTAGGTTATAGCAAGTTATGATTAGAAACCAGAAGTATCAGGCTTTTAAATGGGTATCAAAACACGTCAAGCTTTCCAATTAAAGAAACAAAACTCTAACACAATAATGAAAAGAAATTCTCGAAAATCATTTTCACACTTTCTAACTTAAAATGCTGGAGAGAGTAATCAGCTCCTGTCTAGCAAGATGTAAAATCATTTATATTTTTCTCATTTTCCTTAATAACGCTGACAAGGATTTGAATTTGATCCCCGATTAACAATGTATAAATGTTATGTGTATGCAGTCACATTTAGAAATACGTTCTTGATCCGTTCTTGATTTACATGTATTTGACAAACTGAATGATTTTTGTCACCCAACATATTGTTTGTAAACTTTGTGTTTTAACATAGTATTGTAGCCATGCGTGTGCCATGACACGCGAGGTCAAAGCACACAATACTTTCGAATAATTGTGCTAACACACGTACATGCATTACCATATCTATAGCGATTAAATTGTGCCAATTATGTCGACATGCAAGTGAGAGCATGTGTGTTTTTTGCATGTACGTTTGTACATGTTTTATAAATGTTGTCATCTACATATGCACGTGTATATCCCAAATGTATGAACATCATTTTGACGCGTATTTGATTTTCAATACATTGTACATGTATTTCTATGGCGTTCATATTGATACAATGTAAACATATGCTGCATGTGCATGTCAAAGATTAATAACAGACAACTCTTAATTATAAGATTTTACACATCTATTGCCATACAACATTACATACATAATTGTACATTAAATTAATTCAACTTTATTGGCACATTCTTGATAACAGTATTAATTTGATGGCTATAAAGTTCATAACAAAAGAAATATTACACGTAATATAAGAACACAAACAAAGACGTGCTACTTATGTATCTTGATTGGATATATATTACAGTACAATGTACTAGTATATCATTCAAAGTGAAAGTAATATACAATGTATAATTGTACGTGCACGTGCTTTTCACGTATGAAACTGATAGAGTTATCACGATGTCTCACTCTAAAAAGCTAACAGGCTTCCCCTCATCATACTAATAGCTAAAAAGACAGGTTTTGCTTAAACTAGCTATCATAGATCAATGTTTTACCTCGCAAGGGTCGGGTTCAGAGGCTGATTATATATTACGGACCGGGGTCAGTCTTCTGTCCTTACCATTTCTCTGGAGCCAGTTACTACCCCTGTATAACATTTTAGAAGTATTATTTTAAGAAGGAGGAGTTATGAAAATGTCCTGCCCGAGCAAGGCTTCTCTTTCTTAGCGGACATCTTGCCTTCATCATCATTCTGCACCACAAAGGCTATTGAGGAAACCTCTCAAGCGTTTTAGCGAAACTCTCTACTTCATATGTAGGGTTTCCGAATCAAGAAAACAACTTACCATGTGATCGTTTATGCGGTGAGGACAGTGTCGTCTGCGTGGTGACTTGGTGCTGTCTTTTGGAACACACCTCCGCCTGCTGTAAAGGTCGTTTGTTCCGAACGTCATAATAGTTTCAAAAACCAATTACGATATAGATATTCCGGCTCTGTGCATGTTTGAGTTCAGAGACACTAAATTAACTCAGATGTATCATTGATAACATCACGTTTTATCAGTAATTGATAGAATGGGTGCCTTTTGGCGGGTTTTTTTAGTGACCCGTTTTTCAATATCTCTCTCCGTCCTTATAAACAAAGACAGCTGCGCGTGTGTGTTCTTCACGAATATTTTATCTCTATGGATTCTATTGACATGGTTCCAAAATAACCATTATGTCAACTTTGTCGGTCATCTTTTTATGATATAATTCTTGGTTCTCGTATGTGCAATACTGTCATACATTTTGTTTGTACATATATTTGACATGCGTATATTGGTAGTCAAAACCAGGATATCTATATTTTACGTATTAATGCCATGCCTAGATGGTTTCCACAGAAATGCAGATATATTCTGGTCACATGATAACCATCATTATTGTGTGAAAATAGCATAGTGTTGGCTGACCGAAAGGAAATATACTGTAGCTGACAATATTCGTCAATTTATTTATTTATTTATTTTTTTTTTTTTTTAAATATAAATATCAATAGTGCTAACAATTTAAAACCCATATCTACTCTCCTGTCACTTTTACTTTCCCCCCTGCTATGCACGGTGATGGTACAAAGGTTTTATCTAAACTTCAGAAGAAAAATGGAAATGATTAGATTGCATGTCATGTAGGGTTTTAAAATCTATTTAGGTCCACCATTAGTCAAATTCTGTCGGATCTTTTATTTATTCATTTTCTATTAATAGTTGCACTTTTCCCGGTCGTCTGAGGTATGTTCAGATATCAACAGTTTATACGAAAAACGTCCCTCTGAATTAAAGTGATTATATACCAGTCAGCATAATCCCTAGTATCTCCAACTGTTTTGAAAGAAGCCTACATGGTCAGATGTTTTTCTTTTTTTTAAAAGCATTTTTCATTCTTTGTAGCTGTCTATTTAACCTTTTCCGGGCACAGGGATTTGATAATTTATTATGGTCTACGTGTATTTGGACCTTCCCTAGTCTGTAAAGTGGTGTGTAAAGCACATTTTCAAAAAAAAAAAATGGACTAAATTCTCAGGTCCCTGTTGTTTCGGATGCCAGCTCACAGCAGGAGGACAGGCTTTCGATGGTCAAAATCAAAATGGGGTCATACGTATGGGGATCTCTCCAAGGAATTGGACTGTCTTCCACATGACCTTATGACCTTGGGAAGCTGTCACCTTATGGGATATTGACTGAGGCTGTTAGCTATCTAGAGCACAGGCGCTTGCATAGAAAAAAGGGATTTTCATTTTTTTATATATGACAGTGGTATGTGTACTCTGTAAAGTATTACACAGTACACATACCACTAATATCATTTTTTTTTAATTCTTATTTTCTATGCAAGCGCCTGTGATCTAGGGAACAGGAAGCAGCGGATAAGAGCAGGAGGCAACAAATCTGAAAGTCTTTCATTAAAGAGGTACCGCCTCTTATTTTCTTATGTTTTTTTTAATAAATAATTTGTTTTACTCTATTCGGGATTGGAGTATTGGAAGTGGGGGTTATAATCATGCAGATGATAAAACTCTTGATTATTTGAACACACATATTCATACTCTGGAAGATGTTTTAGAGAGAGAGGCTAATATTTTTACTATTTGAGTGATTCAATAAAAATGGGATGAAAGCTAACCCAGATAAAATATATCTTTTGGAAAGAAACATCTCCACAGGTTTTTAACATTGCCAGTTCTGAGATTGTCTGTGAAGATAATGTCAAACATTTAGGTTTTGAGACTGACTTTTTAATGAAGTTTGACAAACATCCTACTGACCTTTGAAGAAAAACCTTAAAACAGTTAGCAATTTTGAACAGAATCGGCTATTTTTTACACAAAAGCACAAAATTCTAGTTTTAATTATACATTTTTTTTTTTCGTTTTTCATTACTGTCCCTTTTTGGCATTTGGCAGTAATTTGGCCACCAAGAAAACAAAGAAAATGCTGGAAAGGAGTTTCCAGTTTGTCTTTAATTATCACTTTATGGCATGTGAAGTTTTTGAAATATCTGCAGAAGGTATAAAACATTTTCATATACTGCTCCGTATGTAGGATGGCCCGAACTGTAAGTGTGCGTCTTGTGCTTGTATTTGAGGTTTTTCAGGGCTTGTGATCACAGGGACTTGACACGAATACTGATAAATGTACATATTTATTTACATTAGTTTTGGTTAAGATTCCTGCTAAGTCCCTGTTGTTGTTGTTGTTGTTGTTGTTGTTGTTGTTGTTGTCGTCGTCGTCGTCGTTGTCGTTGTCGTTGTTGTTGTTGTTGTTGTTTAAGCCAATATGTCACAGAGTGATTGCTTTCAATTTACATGATGGAGATACCGGTTAAGGATGCAAAGACATGTGGTTATAAGTAAACAAACGAAAACAATCATCAATTTTATGTAAACAATAGAAAACAATAGGACTGTAAAGCATTTATTGTCTTTGGTGTACCAAGGAGACAGCTGCATGTCGATCCATCAGCGCCATCTGTGACCTTTGACGTCATCATTCTGGAGCACGTGGACGCTTAAAACGCAAAATGACGTCTTGTAGTATTGTCGAGACAAATTGTGATAAACATTTATTAATAGTGCATTTCTGTGTGTTAATATCACGTGTGGTAACGGTATTTCGTCAGATTATTTGGAAGATAAGATGACACCATTGTCATGACAACCGTTAATGTCCAATATCGTTTTGAATCCATCGACTACTAACCATCTGTCTTTATTTACAGATCTACCTGTATATCAAGACGTCTCAAAAGTCACACAGAGGGGTTGTATATCGTACAGTGTGACGTCGATAATGATGATAAGACAGAACGGAGCTTGACTGGAATTCAGAATAAAAACAATGGACATACTTTTACGTTACACACTTTTCTATTGTTCTGTTATGTTTTCTTACACTTCGTGTCTCCTTGACAACCGTCCTCTTGTTATCCTGACTGTTGCGAGGACGTTAAGCTTCTAAAAAAACATTACACAGGGATTTGACACAGATTCTTAACCTATTATATAATTACCACTGCTTAGGCACTATCACGCTAAATATCTGCAATTTTACATAAATAAGTTGATAGCAATGTGCACTATCGTATGTATGGACGACATGCCGCAATCCGGTCACAAGGTCATTGGTCCACGGCGCAGACAACTCCACTCCGACCGAGCATGCGATATATAAAGACTGGTGTTAGTCCTTTCAAAACTCACAATCTTTTTGAAATTTTGAGGTTTTTTAAGCAATACACGGACTTCCATGTAATCAAGTCTACGTGTAGACTACGTTGCTCTTATCGCAGGTAATCCAGACGATGACTATTTAGAATAGGCATTGAGAAAGCACACACCCTTGACTTCTCAGAATATATCTGTGATTCTGTCCTGATTATATTTAGCTGTCAAACGCTTTACACGTGAAATAGAAAAAAAATCCTCTGACTTTTCTTTTCGTTAATCATTTGTAAGTTTTAGTTATGCAACCACCATTCAAGTCCAACGAAACAGCTTGTCAAATGCTATGAAGAGAATTATATATTACGAACTTGTAATACATACGTTTGGTTTATCTATGCGATGTTTAGAATATACAAATATTACAATGTGAATCTGTGAGCGACAAGTTAATTTGAGAAAAAGAATCCCGGGTGTCTGTGAGTGTTTATTTTTCAAATTAGCTTTACAAGATCCGCATCTAATCATATAGAACTTCTGGGAAATATACGTATGGTTATAAAGCAGTGTCCATCTGTTGTACAACAGGCTTTATAAATGTAATTATAATACGTACAGGGATTCTAGAGGAGTAGTTTGTTTGTTTGTTTTGCCACTTCGTGAACATCTATGGTCATTTGAGGCGGGATCTCCCTGTAGTAGCTGGTGGCTACCTCACTGAACAATATAAAAGAGGCCCTTCGCATGCCATCAAGAGCAATTAGGGCGAGTTTCTTGCCCCAGGGCACAACCACGACAGTGCAGACCGGTCTGCTTCTAAGTTTTCCGAGAAACAAACCGACAAGGATCAGGAGTAGAATATACATGTACTATAGATTATGTTGTAGTTCCCACATCAATGTCTCCCAATATTTGGCACTATTCCTCTATCATTCAGAGTGGATACCTAATTATTTAAGGCAGAATATGATTCCGCTGTCTAGTGACCACGCACACAATTTGGTGACAATCTGTGCCACCGTTTGAGAGGAGTAGGCTTTCGAAGAAAATTTGGCGAGTAGAGATCGACATTGCTACAATACAGTCACTAGTCGTTCTTCATCAACTGTGATATTTTACCAATACAATGATGTAAAGTTCTTTGTATTTATGAATACACGATGTATATATAATGCTTAAGTAAGTTCCAAAGTTGTCAAAATGGACAATATATAGGTGCATAACCGGTACTTGCATTATCATAAATCTAATAAATGAAGAAATCATTTATAAAATGTATGACTCAGTCTGTCTGCAGCCAATATCTATCTATCCATAACAGACAGTTCGACATTTCTTAACATACAGTTGAAGATGCTTTATAAATGACCTAAAGTGTTCAGAAAATCATTTTAAGTGCGAGGATAAGACTTTTGAAGATCAAGCACGCGGATACAAAATTAACGATCGTGTATTCGCCAAGTATGTACAAGTTTCTTAAAATATCTCTAAGCATTTCGAAAAGTAGTTAAAGCTTGCACCATATATTAAATATATTAAATTCGCCTCCCCCCCCCCCCCCCCCCTTTTTTTGGCTAATCTAAATAAAGTTTAAAAATATATAAAAATTTAATTAGATTAAACAGCAGTAAAACGTCAATATCTAAAACTCCAGTTCATTCAATTTCATTTAATTTTTAAAAAGTGATGTCGTCGAGTAAATATTTTATGACTTTTTTTTCTCTCTTATCTGTACCCATTTTTTTTCAAATTTTTTTTTTTTAAATCGCATCACAGGTTTTAGTAACAATTTATTTTTCCCTTCTGTGGCTATATATACACATATACTTATATATATATGGTTACCTATAGGAAAAATAAGTTGTGACCAGTGCCTGCGATTTATCTTTTAATGTACATGTATATAGATAATGCATGGTTTTAATGCTACATATATCAGAGCTACATAAGGATCACGTGGTTTGTGTAAATAAGTTACGATTGTACCCTACACTCTGTTAATATAAATCTCAAACATCTGCCAACGCTGAAACTCGTAAATTAATTTTCTAATGAAATCCTCATCGGCGTTCCCGGCATGAGGCTTGATTACAACACAGTTAGCAAGGGGAAGTAATTATTACCAATTCCGTCAAGATTTGTGCGAGAGGAAATATTTCGCTTATTGCATATAACCACTTCTGATAACGATTACGGGAAGGCGTGAAAGTCGTCCTCGGTGCATTCGCATCGATAAAACAAAAACTGTTGACGGGCGCACTTGTTTGGCGTGTTTGACATGTTCTCTTCCCGAGAGGCTCTTGAGACGGACATCGGCACAAGTTGTGTCATCTTCAGACATGCGTTGGCACGAATGTACAAGTGTTGATAGTATACAGACAGCGTTTCAAACATTTAAGAGATGTGAAGATTTATCGGTAATCAAACTGTCTTTCACTAGTCTCGTCCAATCGCGTTCCACCGTATAGTTTGTATGTAATTTTGATTGAATGGTTTATTTGTGATATCTTGTTCTCCAATCAATACACAACATAAATAAACAAGTCTACCCGTTCAGTGCCGAGTTAAGGTTAGCCATATAGACCAGTGATTATAAATACAGATGAATAGCAAATTCAAATTAAAATCACAATTCTCGTAACTCGAAATTTAATAGCTGCAGAAAAAAAAATGTTCAGAGATATGATTGATTTGATTAGATTGTCTAGCAGATAAATTGAAAACAGAAAGACACTAAAAATGTAACAGAGCAGTCATGTTCTTTTGTAGCCGGACGTACCTGTACTTGCAGTTAGACATATTAATTTTGAATTTGGCCTACTGGAGTAGCTCTATGACATTCTTTAATGAATATACATATATTTTGGTGTTTGGATTTATTGTTTCCATGCTATCAATGTTAAGAGCCAAGTTTGTGTGTTTCCAATTCGACCGATTTTTTTCCCTTTTGGCAGTGGATACAGGCACTCTCTCGTCGGCGTCATAAAAAGGACTTCCACGTCAACAAAACAAGAGACGTAGCCAAATCAATCGACGAGATGTTGTAAATCTTTGTCAATGAATTAGAAAAATAAAAAAATAGTCCAGACAACATCAGCATTAAAAGGCAGACAGAATGCGATTTCAAGTAGAGCGATTTTCTCTGGTTTTATGGAATTTTGTTTCTTAGATTATAGCGAAGTAGTGATATTGCTAATACCTGGCAAATTCAATATTAAGGAATTTATACAATTTTAATTCCAGATCAGCGAGGTTTGGCTGGACTGAGGAATATTTTGACGGCTTTGTTCAGGTAATTTAAATTTGTGTGGGAATCCTAAATATCCAAAGACAGTTTTTAGGCGTCTGATTTTTCTCTCTTTTTTTTTTTTTAAAGTGATTGATATTGGTCTTCAATGCATAACATTTAAATGTGCTATTACATGCGTGGTTTTGTTTTGAAATCCTTTCAGTTATGGCTTGTAGCCATCTTGAGATGTAACCATGGCAAGTCGGGTCGTCTGCCAAATCAGCAAAATATCTTCAAAATTTTGTATAATCAGACAGTCAAGATTGTGCTAAGAACATGTGAAACAATTTTTTGTCTGGTGCCTCGACAGGAATCGAACCTGGGTTTCCGGCGTGATAATCCCTGGCTTTACCTCCTGAGCCAAATATCATCTAGCCGAGTGACAGAGGCCGCATATCAACACTTCTTGCAATTCACACCGATTCGTTCCATTTACATATATATACATCACACGCGATTTAGATTCTTTTTAACATATGAAAAATGGCGTATGAATATTTTTGACGGGACGCTTTACTCCACAAAATATAGTTCTCTAAACCAATATGAACATTTATCTATTTACATGTTTATTAATGACCAAAATATTAAATACGTCAATAAATCTTATTTCAACTCAGCATATCAAGCAGAAATAGTAGACTCCCAAAGTTTAAATGTATCCACTGTTGTACAACGTAATATCTAAATAATAATCGTTTCTGAAGTAGATCCAGTGTCCGGAAATCTCAATTGCGCATGTCGACCCCAAATCCGTCTCAATGATTTCGACGTTCTTCTATTGTGTGACGTCGACATGCGCTTTTGGGGTTCATATCATAAAGAGAATATATTTACAATAAAAACATCTTTTTATTTAATATACATTAATGATATCAGGGACGAAATTTCTTAGAAATTTCAAACTAATCTGTCTTATTCAGCTATAACGACAATTTATATGACGTGGTATCAGCCTGGTCAGCTTACAAATCGATATAAAACGATGGCAGGAAAGGGGTCATGTTCATATGACCTCTCAATTAACCAATCAAAACGCGACTACCGAAATTTTGCCAGGGTCGATATCTCTTTGGCATCCATCACGATTGTTTTTTTATTGAATGAAGGTGTGAGTCAACTTTTTGTGCAACACGTACAACCAAAAATATTAAAACGTTAATTGTTAATTAATGGCTATGTATATATATGTACAACCCACCTTCCGATATGTTCTTTAAAAAATAAAGTTATTGAACGCGAGACGACCGGATATTGATTTATTTTTTAAGTTCCGACTTGTATGTAAATTGTTGAGGACGTATATTAAACAGCTGTCGTGATTTCAATATCCGAGTATTTTTGTTGTTGTTGTTGCTGCTGTTTTTTGTTGATGTTCTTCATGTTAGAACAACGGAAAGTCAAAAGAAAATGTTGGTCCGACAACAACACTTTACAATATACACTTTCAAAATCGACATTGTGTCAGTGCATGCCGGTACAGAAATTCACCTCCTCTGATGTTTATTTTCAACCAATCATATCCTCGTACAGTCGACGTCACGGAACATATCAATCAGTAATTTTGTACTTCCGGAAGCTTCGCCCTTCACTGTGTGTAAGGATATGTGCCCAAGAACCACATATGTAACCACGACGGTATCAATACGTTCTAATCACACATAGAAACGTTATTTAACAAGAACAAAAACATTCGTCTGTGACCGGAAACTGTACTTTCGTCCATCGACATCTCATTTTCTTTTTACGATGTTTTCGTTTTCTCGCAACTCTACCCATAATTTGGTTCATGTGCTTCCGCCGGATTTTGTTTTTCGGTCGCCTCATCCGGCAATTCCACCGAAGTAATTGAACCATTTTACTTTCTTTTGGGACACAATGCATTCCAATTGGCCAAGAACACGAGACCTCATTGGAACATGTCCCCTTTTTTATCCATCTTGGCCAAAAGAGTAGGCCTTGGTCCTCCCATTCATATTTGACCTCGCACGTGCCATGCACGAGGAGCCAGCGCTTGAAGAGTTCTATATTTTCCTCGCTAACGTCCACCACTAGCCCGTTACGGTTTGTAAATGTGAAATTAACGTGATCAAAGTCTTCCGCTAGTCTCCCTTCTATGGAACTCTCCTCTGCGTTTGATAACGTCACATAGTCAAAATCAGACGACGAACTTAACGGTGACTCGATCGACATCCAAAATGGCATAAAATCTTTACCAAGTTTTTTCAGCAATTTCTTAGTCTTAAGATCCTTTTTTCTCGGTCTATATTGGTTGTTAAATGGGAATTGAATGGATGTTTTCGGATCGTCAGAGGGTAGGGGACTCATATGTTGCCCTGGAAACATGTCTGGGGACGGGATCCGGTGTCTCTCCGGAAATATGTTGTTTGTCAATGGTTTCTCATCATCAATATATGAATAAACAAAGAGAGACTTTCCCATCAGGGACATCGTTACTAGTAGACTGCAAATGTCCATCTCGGCAGTTGTTAGGGGACCATCTGTAAAAGAAAACGCAGGCTTTAGACATGGCGGCAATAAGGGGACCGTCTGAAAAACAAAAGTACGTTTCTTCTGCAAACATGGTCGCAATAACTCGGCGGCAATAGTAAGGGACGCCATCGGTAAAACACAATGTACAACTCTAAACAAAATGTACGTCTTTAGACATGGCGGCCATAGTAAGGGGAGCATCATTAAAATAAAATAATATGTTCTTCTTCAGACATGGTGGCAATAGCTAGGGGAGCGTCTGTAAAACAAAATGTCTTTAGACATGGTGACAATCGTTACGGGAGCGTTTGTAAAACAAAATTGACGTCTTTAGACATGATAGAAATAGTTGGGGGCGCATGTCACTCTGTAAAATAAAGTGTATGTCTGTAGACAAAATGTATGTCTGTAGACAAGGCGGCAATATTAAAGGGGGGGGGGGTCTCTAAAACTGAATGTACGTCTTTAGACATGGTGGCATTAGTTAGGGGAGCGTTTGTGAGATAAAATGTACATCTTTAAACAAGGGGGCAATAGCTAGGGGATCGTCTGTAAAACAAAATGTACGTCTTAAGAAATGATAGAACTAGCTAGGGGATCGTCTGTAAAACAAAACTTAAAACTTTTAGACATGGCGGCAAAAGTTAGGGGAGCGTCTGGAAAACAAAATGTACATCTTTAAACAAGGTGGATCGTCTGTAAAACAAAAGTTAAAACTTTAGACATGGTGGCACTAGCTAGGGGATCGTCTGTAAAACATGTCTCTCTACAGTTGTATGACGGCAATAATTATGGGACGTCTTAGAATTATAATCTACGTCTGTGTACAATGTCCTTGTACTGGATCCGTCAGAGAGAGAATGATAACAATGCAATGACGATTTTGAAACCCCCTATTATTAACATGCCTTCCGTAATAACAGAAAAATTGAATTACTCGTAGACGCATACTTGTATTAATTGAATCCTGTAAATAAAAATGACAGACTGTCGATGACTAGCCATGAACAATGAAAAGGTTAGACGGATGTCATCCACATAAATATCGTCTTTACTGATAAGAGTGGTATATACCCTGTCGCTAGGTACATTGTGTAATTTCTCGGTAAGTAAAAACCTGTTGACAGGTAAGCATTATACACTGGCATTTACAAATGCATGTTCGTTACACATGGTATGCGTGTAAATTTATGTACATGCCTGATGTGTATGGTTGCGTCTATTTCTATAGGTAAAGTGTCTGTCTTACATGATGTCTCTTGTATTTATGTTCACATGAATCATGCACGTCCGTCCGACCGTACGAAGGGTATTTTTCGTGTCTTTATATATATTTTTTTCAATCTAGGTGGATTATATAATACGTCCGTCCGCCAGTATCTATATAATTGCACGTCCGTCCGTTCGTCTATGTAATTATCTGAATGTACATGTATAGGTAAATCAGATTTGTTCGTGTCTATATATATTTTTTTCAATCTAGGTGGATATATAACACGTCCGTCCGCCAGTGTCTATAATGTCCATATAATTGCAAGTACGTCCGTCCGTCCGCCTGTGTGAATGCCAATAACTTATCTCAGTGTTGTCCAAATAAACATATCTGTCCATCCGTCCGTGTGTATGTATTTATCACAATGTTGAACGCACATGTGTCCATTCGTCCGTGTGTATGGACATATGTTCGTCCGTGTTTATGTACAAGTCTGTAAATCTAAAAGGACCGCCACAACTCAGTCGGTTTGAGCGCCGACCACTTTATCTCAGGTGAGGATCCGAGGCAGTGCGTGGTTGGACGCTCCCTTAGAAGAGAAACGGGACGGTCTGTACTGTCGCGTTGCTCACGGTGACATGCGACAGGCCTCTCGTATGTTGTTAAGTGAGGTAGTCACCAACTATTACAAGGAGATTGCGCCTCAAAAATACCCTGGCTGGTCACAGGGTAATAAACCCAGCAAACAAACAAAAACCATAATTATCTATTAGTCTGTGTCTTGAATGTATGTACATAATCTGTCCATCTGCCCGTGTATCTGTCCGTGTATCTGTCTGGGTGTCCATCTGTTCGTGTATCTATGTCCGTGTTTCTGTCTGTGTGTATGTCTGTCTATCTTTCCGTGTATGTCTGTGCGTTTATCAGTATGTCTATGCGTGTATCTGTCTGTCTGTCCATGTATTTCTGTGCGTGTATCTGTCTGTCCATGTATTTCTGTGCGTGTATCTGTGCGTGCATCTATCTGTCTGTCCGTGTATTTCTGTGCGTGTATCTGTCTGTATCTGTCTGTCTGTCCATGTATTTTTGTCCGTGTATCTTTGCCCATGTATCTGTCTGTCTGTCCCATGTATATGTGCGTGTATCTGTGCGTGCATCCATCTGTCTGTCCGTGTATTTCTGTGCGTGTATCTGTCTGTCTGTCCGTGCTTCTATGTCCGTGTATCTGTCTGTCTGTCCATGCATCTATGTCCGTGTATCTGTCTGTCTGTCCCATGTATATGTGCGTGTATATGTGCGTGCATCCATCTGTCTGTCCGTGTATTTCTGTGCGTGTATATGTCTGTCTGTCCGTGCATCTATGCCCATGTATCTGTCTGTCTGTCCCGTGTAGTTCTGTCTGTGTATCTGTCTGTCTGTCCATGTATTTCTGTGCGTGTATCTGTCCGTGTATCTGTCCATGTATTTCTGTGCGTGTATTTTTGCGTTTATCTGTCCGTGTATCTGTTTGATGTATACTCCGGTCTGTATGACGTACGATCGCTGCCCCATTAAGAGTACTCAGACTACTATAATAATAATTATTCAAGACAGTAAATGGGCGCGTTTCATGTACATGATAGCTCGGGTTTCCAATCCGACAGCCTTAAAACCGCCCTGCCAGTGTCACTTCGCTATATAAACACCACACGCTCCCTCACTCAACTAATCCTCATGTTTAATCAAAGCCACAAAAACGCCAATATAACGCTAGATATAAGATGCCATTCGCCTACTACAGATGTTTTCCATTTCCGTGTTGGTGCTGATTTCAAATTCACGGAAAATTAGACCAGGTAAGTCTGCCATGTCTTAGTGTCAGATTCCAAAGATTGATAGACATACATAAGGAAGGAGAGAATAGGCGTGTCTAACAGGTGCTGGAACTTCCGTCTGATCGGACTCGACCATCCCTTCAATTCCCGTTCTCTATATCTCGCCGTTCCAAGCGCGTACGGCAATACCATCTGGTTTTAAAATTGCATATAGGGAAAACTCATCTGTTTTGTTATGAAAATTAAAAAAAAAAAAAAAAAGCAAACAAAAATGTCTTATTTGAAATCGTAAAGAAAATATACTTACCAATAATGCATATCAACACGCCGTTTTGTATTTCCTGTAAGTATTCACAAATTATGACGTCTATTTGTGTCTATGTGTCGCACGTGTTTTCTGACCACACATCTCCATTATTACCACACAGGTATGTCAAACCTAACAACAAATTAACATTACACGAGCCACAAGTATAACTGATCCCAAACCGAAACACATTTAATAGACCAAGAATCGCAAAAATGTCTTAAGATGACAGTTTGGTTGTTTATGTTCTAAGTGGCGTTCGTACAGCTCAATAAGTCGACACTACACACCTCATACCTTCAGTGTTAAACCCCTTGCAATATTGGCGGCTGGTGTTGCACGGCAAGTTAATCACATCAGTGTAAACACAGATTAGCTCGTTTCGGCGCCAGTCTCTGGTCAAACTGCGTAACACCTACCCGTACATACACTCTCTCAATGAACATCTGTCTAACACGGCTTGCCACTTAAAGCTTACAAGATGCTATTGATCCTCGCTTAATATCAAACGTACAAGTGACGCTGTTACAGAGGCAATGACACCGAGGCGGAGCCAAGGAAACCACTCCCGCTTGCGTAAACTGTCAGAATTTCATCAGCAGAATGAAGTAAAAGCTCTCCGTGGTTTTTGTCACGTTTGCTTCTTTATAATAACCTAAATTGTTCCAAATTTAGGATTTTTTTTCACGTGCAGTCGTCGTGGTTGTGATTTGTATGGAATGTTAGGGAAGTTATGCATCTGCTGAGAAAGGTGTCAACTCTTATTCCTCACTTACGCAAGCGTCCGTCGGCAAAACGCAACAATTTTTGTATTTTAGTTGCTATATCACGAACTGGAAAATATCCCAAACCAAGGTTTACGTGTATGTTAGTGGAATCAGTAATAATTATAGCCAATATCAATATTCATATTTCATATTCAATTTTTATAGACTTTCTAGTCTTATTATTTGTTTTAAATAAAACGATTATATTAATACCCGATACCCGATTATGACCCGGTCATGACCCGACAAAGGGGGCGTATTCCAATTTATTCGGATCAGATAGTTATATCGATGACTCAAAATTATATTGAAATTTGGGATAAAAAATCAATTGAAAAGACAAAAAAAAAAAACATTTGTACATTGTACGGGTAGACATGTCCTTTTGTATAGCTCTGTGAACAATGCAGACTGCAGAGGGGGAGGGGGCGGTACCGGAAATGGACATTCCTACGCACTGCCTGTGGTGCGAAGTGGTCGGTAGACATGTGTCGTCATACACTTGTAATTCCATGTCAACAAGTCTGTACTACAGATAAATACGATAAACTATCAACTCGGTGGTATGTACATAATTCTAGTTCCCAAGTTAGCTGGTGGGGGCGTTAGTGCGCTTGTAACATTCTCAGCGGGGCAATGCGCTCTACCCATTAATCTTCTTATGAAGTTATTGACGACAGTCAATCCGCAAGGAATTCTCCACGAACCAAGGACAGTGCGATGCGCAGTACCGGCGATAAAAAGAAAATATACTAATTGTTACGCTTTTTATGAAAAAATCTATTTTTACGATAAAATGCCACGGCGAATCTAATTACACGCAGAAGGAACATTGCTTTTGACGTTTTTAGTAGAGCGTAAATCATCCGAGTGTTGAGGAGAGAGAGAGGATCGACGGCATTCCAAGAGTTTAAAAACCACTGCTGCACAATGAGATTTACACACCGTTAAACATGGCCGATTGACTCACAGAGACAGCCCCGCACACGTTTTTAGTATTGCCAGTCTTGTTTCGGCATTCTAAGCGTTAATTAAACAAACGTATAAAAAGTATATCTCTTATTTTCTATTTCTTACCTTCCTTCATATAGTTATTTTGGTTTAGAAAATTAATAGTTTCAAGGAAGAAAATCGCAAAAAAAAATCATAGAAATGAAAAGGCAAAAAATCTAGCAATTCTTCTTACATGCTTTAGAATCCTAGAATATGTTGGCGAGAACGGCATTCCATGCCAGGGTATATCAATTAGTATGGTTTAACGTCAACAAAGTAAGGTCAATTTATGAGGATGCATTTTAAACAAGAATTATGCCAACATAGGGTCGTTTTATAGCGCCGTTCCTCTAATGTTGTAAACATATTGGAATGACATTTTCCACATTCCATTTAACGGGGACCGGAATGGGTCAGTTATGTTTGCGTGTCCCACCGCCCTTCAGTGAAGGCCATCAAGCAAGCGCCTTTTTCAAGAAATTGTGTATATCACAGCCTTCGTGGATACAGATACATAGCCTTAAAACCTTCCCCACATTGGCGAACGCTCTGTTAAAGACCAACTGTGAAGCAGCGTCAAGGGAAATTTAATTTAGGAATAATACTTGTTTAGAGAGAAGAGAAAATGAATTGGCCCCGAAATAAGTCGCCTCTTACGAATCCTGCAAGAGGCTAGCCGATACATGGACATTTCTTAGATCTGTATCTCAGGACAGGCTCCTGGAAGGACGTAATCGCCTAAACGATACACAACTAACAAATGCTGGCATATTGCATGGTCAATATTTTTGAATTGAATGGAAGACAATATTACTGTTTTGATAGATGCCAAAACACGACAGAGCTTTGATAAAGATAAACTATAAGAACTGCGCTTATTGATTTGCATGAAATTCAGAACAATGATGCTTCGATTAAACTAGGAAAAGCGGTACATTGATTACTATGAAACTAAGAACAACGATGAGTTGATTACGATGAAACTAAGAACAACGATGAGTTGATTACGATGAAATAAAGAACAGCGATGACTGGATTATGATGTAACTAAGAACAACGATGATTTGATTACGATGAAACTAAGAACAACGATTATTTGATTACGATGAAATTAAGAACAGCGATGACTGGGTTACGATGAAACAAAGAACAATGACGATTTTTGAGGATAACCCCAGTATGAAGCATAAAATTCAATGACAAAGAAAACGCAATCAACAAAATAACATTAGTCATTGACAGGATAACAATTTTGCAGTGTTTTCTTATGTTTTACACTACAATAAAAAAAATTACCATGACATCGGATGTGTAAGTTACAAAAAAATGAAAAAGACCTCGGGACGGAAGTTCGGCCGTTTACAAAATCATGTGCATTTTCGCTCGAGTTTCTGCTAACCATTGCTCACACGGATATTTTATATGGAAAATGGGTTCAGAGTTCAGAGTTCGTGCCGAGACCCTGTGCCATTGTTCTGTTACAAATTGTTGTCTTATATGCGTAACTATTTCGTATTAAAGATGACCTTGTTATATAAAGGGCAATGCTATATAAACTCACATGCGCGTGTTATTTAGATTTAGTTATAACACAATGCTTTGAAGTGTACCTTGGTGACGTGGTACAGGTTGGGAGGTATAACATGAATATCCCCTTAGCTACGTTCTCAGTGCTTTTAAGATACAGTTGAATAGCCGCAGATAGCATTCTTTTTTATGTTATCTTTTCCAGATACAAACCGCTATCCCAAAAGGTGCATTTCTTTCCGCGAGTTTCGTAATGCGAATGTGGTTCTCATCCTGCACTAAAACACTTGTAACTGGTTATCGCGAAAAACGGTTTTAATGCCAGTACCCGTCTTCGGCTGGTTTGTCAAAGACGTTATTGGAGAGAAAGAAAAAAGGAAAAAAAAAATAATTCAGATTCACGGCCGTAAAACAGCATTGATACTGCTCGCGATTAACTTTACTCCCGCATCGCGCGAGATAGTGCGATACTTTGTAGAATCCGTGTTAATTGATGCTATAAATCAGATCAAAAAATGGGTGTATAAGTCGAAGGAGTTCAAGACGAAGACATAAAGACAGCAAAATTGAAAATTAAAGAAAAAATCTTCACCGAAATGTGACTTGAACGTAATCATTGGGAGCCGTGTATCTTTCTCGTCTGGCGTTAACGATGCTGGAAACACGTGACGGATTGATCAACTAGCCCAGATTGATTCCTCTCCCGACCTAAGCAATAAAACATGTTCTTGAATGTTTACGACACTTCGTAACGAGTTTGAATTAGGGTGAGCTATATATATGATGGTCTAATATTAGGATCCAACTTTCTTTAGCTCACGTCTTCATCTTATTTCAATAATAACACCCACCATTTTCGGGTACAGACTTCTTCAGGATTATTAAAGGCATCATATGTTAAGGTTTATGTTTACTAATCAGGTTGGGTTTTCGAAAACGAAAGAAAGAAAGAAAGAAAGAAAGAAAGAAAGAAAGAAAGAAAGCATTTTGTGTTGTACGAAATTTTAGGGTTTATGTTTACTAATCAGAGTTGGGTTTTCAAAAACGAAAGAAAGAAAGAAAGAAAGAAAGAAAGAAAGAAAGAAAGAAAGAAAGAAAGAAAATATTTCCTACTGAAGACTCTCAATAGAAAACTGCATGTTAATGCGAATATCGAAATATCGATAAACACAGATACTCGTTACACAGAGAAACCTTTCATCTAATCTGACACCATACGGCGTATGCCATTTAGCGGATCTAATGAAAACTGGTATCAGAATACACATGTTTATTGAAAAACAGTTGAACGTAAGATAAGGTAGAAAACTATTGGAAGAAAACAGAAGATCAGTATTTTAAAACGTTTGTGGCGCATTTTGTGTTGTACGAAATGTTTGGACTAATAATGGTCGGATAAGACAGGGTGTATCGATACAATGGTCAGATTAGACAGAATCTATGACTAATAGGGTCGGATTAGACAGAATTTATGACTACTAGGGTCGGATTGGACAGAATCTATGACTACTAGGGTCGGATTAGACAGAATTTATGACTACTAGGGTAGGATTAGACAGAATTTATGACTACTGAGGTCGGATTGGACAGAATTTATGACTACTAAGGTCGGATTGGACAGAATTTATGACTACTGAGGTCGGATTAGACAGAATTTATGACTACTGAGGTCGGATTAGATAGAATGTATGACTACTAATGTCGGATTAGACAGAATCTATTACTACTAAGGTCGGATTAGACAGAATTTAAGACTACTAAAGTCGGATTGGACAGAATGTATGACTACAAGGGTCGGATTAGACAGAATTTATTACTACAAGGGTCGGATTAGACAAAATTTATTACTATACAAGGGTCGGGTTAGACAGAAAATATGACTACTAGGGTCGGATTAGACAGAATTTATGACTACTAAGGTCGGATTAGACAGTATTTATGACTACTAAGGTAGGATAAGACAGAATTTATGACTACTAAGGTCTGATTGGACAGAATTTATGACTACTAAGGTCTGATTGGACAGAATTTATGACTACTAAGGTCGGATTAGACAGAATGTATGACTAAGGTCGGATTAGACAGAATTTATGACTACTAAGGTCGAATTAAGCGAAAAGTATGGATACTGGGGTCGGACTAAACGGGAAGTATGGATATTTGGGTCGAATTAAACGGGAAGTATGGATAATGGGGTCGGACTTAACGGGAAGTATGGATACTCGGGTCGAAATAAACAGGTTATGTGGATTCCAGAGTCGGATTAGGCAGGGTGCATGGATACTGTGGTCGGATTAGACAGTATCTTTTGATACTTGGGTTTTTGCCGAAGACACCCAGCAGGACACCACACACCCAGTCATATTGTACTGTAGCCCGAGTTTCCTCTGGCCCTAACACCATGTCAGGGCTAATTGTACTGGTAACGGACGAGCGTTGACCGTGAACCAAGCAACTAACATTGTTATAAGCTCTTGTATGTCTCGGTCAGGGGACTAAAACCTAATACCTTCCTCACAGGGACGACCGCTCAATGAAAGGCAAACAAAAAGTGAAACAGTGTGAAGGAAGACATCAGGAAGACGAAAGTAGAATGGAAGGAAGAGAAAAGTTAAATCGCCTCTTACTATCATTGAGTGGAGGTAGTAGGTACAATAGCTACTTGGATGAAATTGGACGGGTTTCACAAAAAAAGTATAAAAAAAAAAATGAATGTACATTTAACAATCAGAATTATTCAGTCATGACTATAATATCGTTTTTTGTTTGTTTGTTTGTTTGTTTGTTGTTTTGTTATTTTCTCACTTTCAATTGGTTTCCATCAATCAAAACGTGTATTTATGAAAATGAACGTAATATTCATTAAAGTGAGAGTCTCTCAGTTGACAACCTGTGTGGTATGGAATAGAGTGTGTCAAAATATAGAGGCTTCCATATACTCGAGGTCGGATTAGACAGGTTTTACTGAATTGATCAATGTTGCGTTCGTTAACATGATTCAGAATAAATCATGTCCCCTACATCAACATCCACAGTTAAAAAAAAAAACATGTTGAACATTATGAACATTAACGAGTGCATTAATGATTTCCTCCTCGAATAAATCGCACGTCCATATAAACAGTGTCACGCCGAGACAAAAATCTGAAACACTAGCAATATCTAAAGAATTGTCAACACATCGCACTTGTATATGAAATAGACACAATAAATTATCTACCGAACGTATACGTCATAGGCAGAATCGTAAACAAAACCCCGAATACACCCTTCAATGTAATAGCATGTAGGTGAAAGGTCGTCATTCTAGAGATAAGATTTACTTAATTCAGGTCGTAAATGAGATATCCTTTATCAAACTAATAGAGGATGGCAGAGTTTTGACAACCTACTCCTAAATCATGTCACACTAAATAATTATTTCAATTCGTGTCAGCTGTATAGCGGAATCCAAGCGTTCCGGTGTCGATATTCTTATCTTTGTAATGAAAAGATATTAAGTGGTTTGAAAATGATGATGATGATGATGATGATGATGATGCTGATGATGATGATGATGATGATGATGATGATGACGACGACGACGACGACGACCATGATGATGATGATGATGATGATGATGATTTGAGGAGGAGGAGGAGGAGGAGGAGGAGGAGGAGGACTTAATTGATGATAAGAATGACGAAAATGACGACGAAGATTAAAAGTACTTACCAATTCCCCTCCTCCGTCTATGAGATAGTAATCTCCAATAACGCTTGTATGTGATATCTCTTACACTATGTGTACCGTGAGCGATGGGAGAGTGATGGGCGTACTCGGCTCTCTATACGAACTCCAGTCTCCGCGTCTCCACTGTGAGGTCTCCACGTCTCCGGAGTACGGAGTGGCCCCGCTCCACAACAGAATATTCGATTGACGACATCCCCGACATCAGATCGGCACACACAGATAACAACTGATAACGCATCTCACTCAAGTCGGAGTCCAAGCGAGCATGCGTCTTTGCACGTGCCTACTCTCTCTCTCTCTAGTTAATGATGATTTTATTATTTCTCATTTATTATCTTAAGGGAGATATTTATGGCCTATATATCATTATCAGTCTCAGCACATAATTAGTATTAGAATTAGCCCACTGGGATTTCATAATAGTAATACGTCTCTTTTTTTCAATCAAGGAGCAGGTCTTTTAGTGCACGTTTTACGGCGTTCTTAATATTGAAAATTGAATTTAAGCCAAATATTTCAATTGTACACTTGAATTACTGGATAGCATCGTGAATTCACACCATGGTGTCTTTTCAAACAGTTATTACCGTTTTATGTAAAGCTTTTTAATCAAACCGCTCACTCGAGTAAAAACTGAAAAGGAAGTTTAATGGTATTCTGAGAAGGGATTTGCCGCCTTAATACCAATTGAGTACATTGTTTTCCGCTGAACAGTGGAGCCTCGATATAATCCGCTTATTCCAAGATCCAGCTTATGATTTTATGGGGAGGATTTCCTGATTCTCTGTAAAATAGCAAGTTAGGTCATTATTTTCCTCAAGTAAAAAAACCCCAGATATTTCAGTTCGCGATCGCAAGCACGGAGCAAGATTGCTTGGCGTTGAGACTCGGCTATTATGGTAACTATTTGTTTCGAAAATAGCATAATTACTTCAATGTCATACATTTTTTCTAAACATTTGATTGTTGCTAATTATGTTTTGTGTAATTTATTATATCTTAGCTTTTTTAAGATTTCCTGTAGAATATAGACTGATGGTGTTGTAAGAAATTGTTGTTTGGCGTTATTGTACAATGACCTACGCAAAAGTCTCGAAAGTGATTATTTGGTGCAATGGAACAACTCAGTAGTGATTGTTTACCGGGTACAATGGAATAGCCAATTAGTTATTGTCTTCTGGGTAAAGTAAAAAAAAAAAAAATCAAAATAAATGCCTTACTTCCGAGTACAATGGGACAAACTATTCAAAGTTGACTTCCAGGTATGGTTGAAATCTGACTTCCGGTACAGTGAATCATTAACCACTTACTTTCAGGCACAATAAAACAAAACAAAACAGCAAAAAACAACAAACAAACAAACAAACAAACAAACAAACAAAAATAAAAACAAAAAAACCCCATACTATTGATATTATTTTCTTGGCACAATGTAATAAATCATGGATGACTGACTCTGATCAATGGCCGACTTCCGGTTAAAGTTAAAAAAAAAAAAGATATTTGATTTCCAAACACAAAGAAGCAAACTATTATAATGGCTAACTTTCGGTGCAATGAAACGAACCATTGATGTTTGTCTTCCGATACAACGAAATAATTGTCAGTTTCCGAATAAAATTAATCACACAATAATTAATTCAGGTTATAGAGAAAGAAATAATTAATCACTGAGTCCATGGAATACGACTGGACGAACAATTCATGGATGACCCACGTGAACCATTACAGGAACAACAAAAAAAACAGCACGCAATATTCAATTATGACGCAAAGATCATCAATTGTTGGCTACTGTGTATAATGGAAAATGTCATTAATGATTAATTTTGACTCTACTGTAAAAACCCATGAATGGATGAGTTTCACTGTTTAATGGAATAAAATATTAATGGTTTGCGTATGAATATAATGGAATAAAACCATTGTTGTTCTAATTCCGCGAATCCTGGGAAGACCCAATGGTGGTTAACTTCTTCAAACAATAAGTGAATCATTAATGTCCGACTTCCGGGTATGCTCTTGTATAATGAACATTAATTGACTGACTTCCGGGTATGATGGAGCGAACTATAATTGTCTTACTTAAGGGAATAATGTAGCGAAGCATAGATAATTGACATCCATGAGCACCAAACAATGAACTAAAGTGAATTATTTCCGGGTGCTATGGATTTTAGGTGTCTGTCCTGATAATTGGGAAGAAACTTTCAAGTTGGTAATCTTGATCGAAAGTTACAAACCCTTTATTTTTATGGGAAATTTCACAATATCAATATTAGTGATGAAATCATGCAATATATCCCATAGTGCATTGCGGTCGTCAGGGAACGCAATGCACTCTATGGGCGATGTTGGAAATCATGGTAACGTTCTGGAAGATTTCCGAACATCCGGATGGTTAGCAAAACGTCCGAGACCACCACTAGACTATCTGGCGTGTTCGTTTCACAACACACCCTGCCAATTTACTCACTGCAGCACATTGCGGCAAGGCGTGTGCCAGGTATTGTTCACAAAAGACACACCTCGTTTGTTTGAAATCTTCCATGTCCCGGTCATATAAAACAATAAATCAGGTGTAGTTAAAATTAGAATAAATGTTTCCGTTACTATGAAAACTATTCATAGGCCATTAGATTAAAAAGCGTCTGTCAAAGTGGCAAATGATATAATTTAGAGTTAATCTTATCTTTTTTTTTTATTTGAAAGTTTTATTTTTAGCTCGTGAAAAGCTAATGAAGCTGTATATTTCTGGGTGCGGATAAGTTATCAACCTTCATATCTAAGCACTGCGTGCGAATCTACACAATAACCATGTATTGAGGATCGGAGGAGCCGACTCGGACACTATAACACTCATAACAGATTATCGATCATTACTCTATCAAAGGAACATTGTAAACACAACAAATTGAATTTATAAACAAATCATGCGCAGACAAGACTTTGCCGCTTGGCCTTCATGCCCTTTCAGACTTAGCCCGAGAGTGCAGAAAGGCCAAGCTATAATACACACACACACACACACACACACACACACACACACTCACACTCACACACACACACACACACACACACACACACACACACACACACACACACACACACACACACATATATATATATATAGAATAAAACTTGTAGATACTTTGTGTATCGATTAAATAGTTTAAAAATATAAATTCAACACGACAACTGTTGTATATATATATATATATATGGACCATCATTTGGAAAATCCCCTGTGGCCGCAAAGTCTTGTTTTTTGTCATTTTTTTGATACGTTAACCTTCCCAAGGACAGATTCCTTTTTCTTATATATATAAATACACACATATATGATGTGGCGCAGCGGTATAAGCTGCAGGTATTTCTGGCTAGGCGATTGGGCGCCGTACGTAGATCGTGAGTTCGAGGCCCGGTCAGGGCACGAGTCAAAAAGTTGTCTTCCTTCGTCATTTGTGTTACTATGTTATATAATATACACACACATATGTATATATTGATATATATATATATATATATATAAATAAATATATAACTTAGCAACACAAATGACGAAGGAAGACATATATAAACGTGTGTCTAATGTATTGAAATTTATTTCTCACTCAAATATGTATTCGTTATAAATATCTTCGATATATTGCAAGATAATTTTTTTTATTTCTAACTAACTTTTCAAAGAAACGTTAACCTTAGGCTAAAAATATATTTAACACAGTCATTTAACTTAATAGCAATCACTTTGTTCATGCGTCCTTGATAAGACATACGTTTTAACACATAACATGTCTTTCTGTTGCAAGATCACAGTTTAGCCGTGTTGAAACATTGGAAGGTTTTATTTCCGTATGTACGCCATCGAACAGCTGCATTGTCCGACCGAGTACTCATTATTTTCCTGAGCGCTAGTTAAACGCGGAAAATCCATGTCGTCGGGGGGAAAACCTGCCAAACCGACAGTTCTCATGGTATGTACTTTTAACAATACAATTAGTGATCATCTGTTTGGAGAGATAAAAATATACGATCTTATGGTATGCTTTATCGCCACTAGTGTATATATAAAATCCGGCGTGGAAAAGTCAACAATTTTGCGAGATAAGCTATCTGATCAGGGTGTGGCTACCGACTAATTGACTGTTCGATGACGTCATCGACGGATCATCCTTCTCATTAAGCGGTGAAGCACGGTCGTGGAGACAGTATTAAAATCTGAGATCGTTCTCCGGTATCGCTTTAAGGCAGAATCAACTGTGCTCATTTAGATGTGTCCTTGGGTAGTACGGATGTTGATAGTAAATCTCCGGCGCTGTCAAGTTTCACATATCGCCGAATCCATCAAACTCTACAACAGGCAAACAGGACAGTATTGGAAATGGATCAATTATTGTTATAGCTATTCCCGTACGGAAAATAATTAAGTCTGGTGATGATTTTGGAAATGCTTAATTTCTAATTCATGAAGTCGATCGCACCAAGGTGTTTTGATTCATGTGTTGTATTTGGTAGAGATTGATTGATTGGTTCATTTATTGATTGATTGACTGATTGATTGACCTGTTTAATTAAAATTAGACTTGGAATTTCCACTCCTCTACGATACTCTACGATACACTGCAATACTTGTATTGCAGTGTATCATAGAGGAGCGAAAATAACAAGTCTAATTTTAATTAGATTGATTGATTGACCAATATTGATTGATTGATTGATTGATTGATTGATTGCGTCCGCGTACGTAACAGTTACGGTCATACGCATACCTTATGGATATCGGATCTTTGTGCTAAGGACCTGCAAGTAGCCTGACGAATAGGAATTGAAATACTAATTGGAAACACAGGGACTCGGTTGGTTGGGATATCGTGCCGAGCCCCTGTGTTTAGGTGTAGTTTTAGTATATCGAGCAATATTGGACATTTGTTACACCTTTGTAATATTGGGGAAATCTTTGAGACACTCCATTAAAGCAGATTTGGCCCATTTTACCATTATTTTAAATGATTGGATTGATTTTAACTGAATTATGAGTAACACGATAATATCATAATCGTGGATACTGGTGAAAGAGGAATTAACATGTGAATGCTGTTTACAATTTTAAACACAGCTTTATATATATTCCCCCTATATCGACTTGGTTCCGAATCATTACTCAGTTTTTCGGGCGGTTTTTAATACATTTTCCGGATGTGATTTGAGTGGTCCATTCCTGGGTTTATATAGCTAAGCTCTCCATGTACCACAGTGATGTTAAAATGTTGCTGTCATACATACAGTGTGTTTCCGTTTGTGTATATGTATTTCAGTCGATTTATTGACGGACCTACAGATGTAAACACAAGACTTGAAAGGCTTTATCAATGCTCGCCTCACCTACGTACTTAGTTACGTCCTTATTTAAAAAACGAACAAATATAGTCTATAAACAGACAAGCCGTTTGGACCACGATAAATGAAGGCGACCTCTTTCCCCCTTCCCTCGACAGTCGTCGCGGTGATCCTGCATTTGTCCAAATATACACCCCATCCATCACCTCCCACCATTCCACGGAACGTCTATGACTAGTTTATTACCCTTAATAATGTCACCCTTCGAACACTTTGTAATAATCTTTGATCCATTTTGTAAACGCCAAACTCGCCATCTCTTGTGCCGAGAGTCGTGGTCAAATATCTGGTGTACAGTGGGTTTCTATCATAGGGTTGTCCTATAAGTGTTTTCTGTGTGACTTCGGCTAAATACGGCCATGCAAACGAAACCGTCATTATAACTCAAGATCAAATTAACGAGTGCAAAATACAAACAAAAGAAAATTTCCATGGAAACCTTCGAAAAAGTAGGACAAATAAACAAAACTATGTAGGTTGTGGGATTGGTGGATAATCTTCTCTCGGGAGTTTCAGTTGTCGTGAAGATCCCTCCGTGAAACGCCTGTCACGTGCTGTTTCTGGAATTTCCATCCCCGTCATCAAGATAGCTCGATCTCTTCGTCTGTTTGGACATCGTCGACAAATTTCGGCTCGTTAATTTGCCATTTTCAGTTCATCTCGATTGTGTTCGCATGCCATGTCGGCCGTCAAATAATTCATACGGTTTCTTCACGAAGCCCCTTTTTACACAAGATACGAACTCACAAAGTCCTTCCACAAAACGCCCACCAGACCTTCGAACTTCACGACTCTCTTCCATCTTACCGCATCGACACATACCTAGCTCCCTTTCCCCCACAAACAGAAATAAAAGGTTTTATTAGAGGGAGACAACTCCTCCGAGGCCACAGTAGTGCCCGGCGTCCTTCAGGGAACAGTCCTTGGTCCCCAAATATTAACCAATTGACGCACAGTCCCTATATATAGGTGATCTGAAGATCCGAGAGGCATATTGTTCAACGCTCCCTACCCGTGTCGGTTTGTGTTTCTCGGGAAGCTGAGAAATGTACCGGTCTGTGCTGTCGTGATTGTGTCCTTGGCTAAAATACTTTACCCTAATAACATCTCACTACTTTGAATTTAATTTTCCCCTGTTCTCCTTCTGTCAGCATTATACTATGACCCGTTGACTGTAAACAACATGAATTCAGTAACAATTCCTTATTATAGAGTACTAAGTATTGCCTACAGCTTGGTTCATTCACGGGCGCCTGCATCTGGTTTGTATTTACAGAAGAAACTATTAGCCACTGTTCCTACAATATCAAATAGGAGTATAGTCTAGTACCTGGTATTTGTTCTATAAATACTAACCAAATACAGACGCCTGTGGCTCATTCATCTATAGAGCTCCTTTCCTTTTCGCTTCCTCATCATTCATCATTCTGTTATCAATCGCTGTTATTTGACCATCAGCATACACCAGGACAGGTCTTCGAAGAACCCCGACTTGTTCGATTAAAGGAACTATTACCGTATAGTTCAACCTCAGGAATTGTAGAATTCGGCCTATGAATAATAAGATATATAAATAATTAAGCGGTACACGCGCCTACACCGTCATCTTTGTTGTTTTTATACATATTTTCGGGGTCGGAACATTGTTTATCTTGAGTGTTGTTTGTAAACACGAGCACGCTCGGTTTATTACGAGGAAAGCCGAATAGGTCACATGTTCTTAGATTGCGCCAGCAGTCATTCATCGGATGTATCTGATGTCCGTCCCATTTCTAAGCTCTTCAAGGGTTATTTCCCCGGCCTCTATCACCTTATCATGCCAAAAGGTAAACCGAACACCTATTCACAAGCTTCTAAGTACATTAATTGTAGCTCTATCTACATGTTACGTAGACTGCCTTCAATCCTGAAGATAAATGTCCAAGGTGAGAGGCAATTTAGGCCAAAAGTTCGTTTTTTTCATAATCCTTTACTTCCTCTGCCGAAATACAAATTTCGTTCAAACCATTCCAGTCTTTCACAGTTCTTGGTAAAGAAACTGTTTTTTGAAAGTATCAGAACTTTGGATGATTTCATATGTTTGATGTTTTGGCGATATCTATAGTTAGGAGTTATAGTATTAATTTTGTGGATAGCCACCAACCCACTGTATATTTTCTAATTTGTTAGTGTCCTTTTGATGCACAGGATCTCTTGATTGTTTGTTTGTTTGTTTGCTTGTTTACTTGTTTTATTGCTCCGTGAACAGCTAGGATTATTTTTTAGGCGGGGTCTCATTGTACCAATTGTTGATCACTACCTCACAGAACAAGGGGCCCCGGTGGCCGAGTGGTTAAGGTGTCCCGACACTTTAACACTAGCCCTCCACCTCTGGGTTGCGAGTTCGAAACCTACGTGGGACAGTTGCCAGGTACTGACCGTAGGCCGGTGGTTCTTCTCCGGGTAGTCCGGCTTTCCTCCGCCTCCAAAACCTGGCACGTCCTTAAATGACCCTGGCTGTTAATAGGACGTTAAACAAAAACAAACAAAAAATCACAGAACAACACACAAAAAGCCCGTATCATGCCGTCCAGAGTAAAGTGTCTTATCCAAGGACACAACCATGACAGCACAGTCCGATCCGTTTCCAAGCTGCTCGTGAAACACAAACCGACACGGGGAGGGAACGTCGAAACATGCATCTCTGATCTTCAGGTCCCGGAGAGTGTCCTTATATTACAGTAGTGATCTTAGTACCATATGCATGCGTGCAGTTTTCTATAAACTCTCCAAACTTCGTTTGAGGTTATGACAGAGAAATCCTGAAATGGAATTGGCCTTGTTGGTGATTTTGTTGACGGTATATATATCAAATTTCATAGTTTTGCTTTGTGTAACACCTAAATATGGGGACTGTCCGTCAGTTGGTGAAGAATAGGGGACCAAGGACTGTTCCCTGAAGGACGCCGGGTACTAATGTGGCCTCGGAGGAATTGTCTCCCTCCAATAAAACCTTTTGTTTTAAGATTGTGGGGGAAATGGAGCTTGTAATGTGTCGGTGCGGTAAGCCCATCATGCTGTGATTTATGTAGTTTTCAGTGTGGTGCCGAAAGCTTTGCTATATTCCAAGATGGTATTATATGTTTGCAGTTTTTGATCAAGTTGTTTCATGATGTCATGTTTGCTGAAAAGGGTTGGTTTTCGCAGCTAAACGGATTTAAGTCATTGTGTAGAGGTGATATGATGTAGCCACGTGCCAACTGACTCATACACACAATGTTGTGTGGTAGCACCTTACAGCGCTCACCACTGAGTCACACGGAACGATAGGTTGCGACATGGGACGATAATTTGATGCAAAGGGACTTGGCACGATTTCCCAACCCATGGTCCAAATTACATATATAATACTAAAATACATATATAATATAGACCGTTGGTTGGGAATTTTGCCAAGTCTCTATGATTTGGTGATTCTTGCCTGTTTCCATTCTATAATTTTTCCACCAGCAAGCAAGATGAGGCGAAATGTGTGGCTGACCACGGAAGTCAGCTGTGTTGAACACTGCTTCAATATATCCTGATTTTCTCAGAGACACGCAGGGATTATCTCCCCTCATAATTCACTGAGACCGCAGAGTTTATTTCCCCATAAATGACAAGCTTCTCCGATACTGCGTGCATATATCTGTAGATTGTGTGGGGTTATTCAAATCGCCCTTCATCCGTGATCCATGGACACAGGCGCTTGCATAGAAAATCTGATTTTCATTTTTTTTAATATATATGACAGTGGTATGTGTAATCTGTTAAGTACTTGTACTTAACAGATTACACATACCACTGTCATATAAAAATAAAATTGAAAATCACATTTTCTATGCAAGCGCCTGTGTCCATGGCCCTCACTTCGTCAATAAACAATCCTTGTTCTCATTCTCAAAAATCACAGATAGGTTTCCTTCGTTTGTGGGTTGACCCGATACAATATGAAGTCTGACCAGGAAAATAGAATGGCCGAAACGCAGACATTTTGGATGATTCTTGAGAAATACTGTAAGGATATTTGTGAAACTTGATTTGAAGGTTCCGCATTGTCTCTTATTGTTCCCGATCGATTTTAAGTCGAATCGGAAAACAAAATGGCCAACATGCGACCATGTTTTGAAACGTAGCCGTACGCGATTCATTTTGAAACTAATCGGAACAAAAATTCAGATCAGCTTCCATTTTAGATATCAGTTGAAGTTTGTAATTGATATTTTAAATTAGTTCCTTAAATGTATTTCTCGTATTTCTTTAAGGTCCTCTGTTTCTAAGTGATAAGGGGAAGAGGTGAGAAAACGAGGAAAGATCAGTCTTAGATCCAATATAAGATCATTTGATGGTGGGCGCTAATATTCCTGTTGGATCTACATGTCTTTTAACTTACAAAGTAGACGTATTTCCACTTTTGTAGTAGTCTACCCCTTATGTACTCGTTAGAAATTAATTGTGACCGGTACATGTGTTTGTACCATGGTGGATATGGGAAACGAGTGCATTTAAAACTGATAAGATTAATATTTTTTATTCGGGAGTTTTGTCAAGTTTAAAAACAGCTTAAGTTTTGCTTCAATCCATTTTAAACATTATATTATTGTATCATCGATAAATTAAATCCGATTATATTTTTATTTCCCTGCATTCAATATTGCGATTAAAATGATCCGAACCAAACGCGCCCCTATAGTGTTCGTACCGGAAGTTATTATTCACCACTTCCGCAATAAACAAGACCCATCTGAACAGGTCCGAGTTCCAACAGGTAGCTGACAGGTGATATTAGACAATAACTGACACCGGAACACTTTGCTTAAGAAACCTTTTAGCTACATAAAGAAGAAAAGTTATTTCTTTCATGTCTTTATCTGAGATCTACAGTTGTCGATCGATTTATCGAGAATAATTTTGCTAAGATCAATTTACAATGTTTGTTTTAGCGTGGCACTCGCCGCACTGTATGCTTTTATCAGAACAGATTGTTTTTGATCTTACGATGTCAACATACTAAGACGTCATTCGCCTCTTGTTGTAACACATACCGGCATTAATCTGTTAGTTATTATATCCAGGTAGAAGTTCTATATTACAGCTGTCATACAATTACCTCGTCTTCATACATCACAGACATTAAAAATCATGTTTTGGCTATTTCAGAGAACCAATTAGAATTTCATAGTGTGTTACTGAGGTCTCTGGCTACAATTCAATTTGCATTGTTGCAAACTTATCCATATTTCTTCATTTAAAGTGCATGTGCAAATTAGTGTGCATTATAAATGTAAGGAGAAGATATATAACCCTAGTTTCCTGTGGCCATGCATGCATGACAACTGGCGTAGACATATTCTAGCAGGTAGACATTCTAAACCACACATCTATCTGTCAGAATGCACAGAGTAAAGTGCTAGTTTGCATGCATACATGCCATACCTCCTGTTGTGATACAAAATCTCCCTTATTTTCAAGTCATTTATTTTCCCCTGGGAGGAGAGCCTGAATTCCCATATTTTGTAATTCCCTCTAGTATTTTGGCCGATGCCATTTTTATTTACAATTCGTTAGTTTTTTGATATTTGGCTATATTTAGCGATCACATGATCTAAAATGTATTTGTTCACGTGATCACTCAGTCGAAATGGCGCCTATTGGATACGGCCCTTCACACAAGATTAGATTTTAAGCATCAAAAAGTACATTTCCATAGACCTAAGCTGCCCATTTTGACAAAATAGTATTTGAAGCTACATATCTTAAGCTGTCGTTTTAGATGGATATTTTGTTTAAAGAAGACAAATAATATTTAAGGAGTTTAATCTTAACACATCCTCCTAATAAGCAGAGCTGACAAGTACTTTAACACAATTGTATATGAATTTAATATTGCCAATTGGCATTCATATTGCCTATGAATGCCAACTGAAAGCAGTTCAATAATGGATATATCTATAGACAGTATATAATTGTTGTTAAATGCAGTTCTGGAAGTATATTCTGCCAAGTAAGATTATAAGTTGGATAAGCATTAATGTTATTTTGATATTAGTATTACTACTTTAAATACATTCACAACAAACTAAAGAAATAAATAAAAATTATTGCAGTGTATACATGTGTGATATTGCTGAACAAAGTAAACATACCATATTTAATTTCTATTTATCCTTAAATTAGCCCTCTCCCATAGTATAAAAGTTTAATTTGAAAGTTTGGGGAGGGCTGTTTGTGAACCATTTTTAGAGTACATAAATAATATACAAAAAAAAATTGTAGTGCGCTCTGGCCCTACACCAGACATAGTGACAGGGCCAGAGAAAATTCGGGCTACTACCTGACGATCTACATGTGTATCAGAGGGGCCAAAACCCAACTCCGTCTATACGAATACTCCGGTTATTTGCATATTTTGTCATGGAAAAAGGGCTATGCAAATAAGCAAGTTGCTCTGTATATGTACTATTTTAAAATTGGTGATTCTGCAGAAATGATGGAGAGGGCTTATATTTGGAAAAATATGATATATCACATAGATCTTCCTAAGCACTGACCTGTTTTGTATTACTTTAGGACCCAGGAGACATTGATCAATTGATGGAGTATACCCGCGTGCCTTTGACATTAAGTGATGATTCAGATGAAGATATTTTCGTGAAAGAATATGCCCGCTATGGTGATTTAGAACTGAATCTACTACCTCCACAAAATGGCCTGACGTCAACATCACCACAGCATCGCAAGCGCAAGAAGAGAAAATCTCTCTCCACCTGTCAGATTGTCTCCCTTGTTGTAGGTGTTCTTATTTTGGTTGTGTCCCTTGGGATTTTTTTAGCTGTTCATTCCCATGCATCTCATATCAGCCAGGAGGTCACAATAGAAAATGTCGGAAATCATTCCAAGACTGGAAATCTGTCAAAAAATTGGAATAGAAGATTTGACGGATTATGTAAGTATTATCTATTTATATCAATTGTTATGAAATGATAATTATGAAATAATGACATCACAGACTTTTAGTTTTAATGATGTATTAATATGGATAAAAAAATTATTATTGGTAAGCAAATGAGGATGGCAGAATTTTTGAAAATCATATTAGAGGATCAATATCTCTATATTTATTTTCTATTTTTACGTAATATATGAAACATTTCTTCCCTGCAAAGAATGTCACGAAAGGGAAATTAAGGTGTTACTTTTCGGGCACATATGGAATTGTCATTGTCAACATTTCAAGTTTATCACAGTGTCTCAAAAAATATCAGTGTTATTGCGACCAAACTTGGACTAAATTTTCCTTGTGGTATATATAGACATCTCAATTCACGCTATATATTCCAAAAAAAACGATATAATTTTAGTGTTAAAATATTTACTAGATTTTCAGAAATAAACATGACATCTCTCTTTCTTCTCCAATTGACTTACGGGTACATATCAATAATTTGACTATTGAAATTGAACGATTCAAGGGACATCTCAAAGATTGACATATACATGTATATAAATTATTCTGTAATGAGTTTATTTTACAAATTTTAATATGTGAGATGTTTGTTACAGTGGATTCAATGTCCGAGTCTAACGTAAGACTGTTAGATGTTGATGGAGATGGATTAGACGATGTGATTTTTGCATCAGCCTCATCAGACAATGCTTTAGCCTTCATGAAGTTGGATGGAAGTGAAACAAAACTTAAAGAATTTTGCTTAGGAAAAGGTATTATTAATGTTTTTTTCTTGAGCATTTATGTCATATTAAATTCATTTGGTGCAAACGATGATGAAGGTGTAGAAATTATACAGCTTACTGTAAGAAATACAGCACTTTGATCATTTACACGACTTAAACTGTAACAACACCATTGATTGGCAGGAAGTTGATCATGGCAATTAGTGCTCTTCACAAAAATGAATGAAAAGCAGGTGATGGATGAGAGGTAATATTTAAGTACAGTATCAAACAAAAACATTTTTAGTATTCAGAACTGTGAAATATGGTGTGCATCATAGATTTAATGCAAGCCAGAACTCTAGATAGATCTTTTAAAGAGGATATTTGATGTCACAATTACATAAAACCTGTAGCTTACAGTGTGAATTCTTTACAGGGGAAGAGTATCCTTGTGTAGGCTACCTGTATGCCTTACGAGGCTATGATGGAGAAGTCCTGTGGAGAGAGAGAGTGTATTCCTCTGTGACGCTCATCAATTGTGCAGACTTTGATGTGGACAAGGATGGCTACAAAGACTGTATTTTGTGTGGTCGTCCTGCTGGTGTTCAGGCTGTTAGTACGCGGACAGGTCAGTATACCAATATACACAGATAAGTATGTATTTGTCAAGCAATAAGCCCATGCCTAGTAATAAGCCATTTCTGGTAATAAGCCCCTACATAGTAATAAGCCCATTTATAGTAATTAGCCTTCTCATGTCTGTAGCAGTTGATTGACTATTCTAACAAAAGCTATTTCATCATTCCGCAATAAGTCCACTGGTACCCCAAAGATGAGTCAGTGAGAATGTTTTTGCGTCCTGGGCTTATTACAGGATAAATATAGTAATAGTTTTAGTGTGAAACTAAAACTGTCTTGAAGAACACTCAGACTTGCCTTTACTACTAAGCAAAAAAAACCCAACTAATTATAATATCCACCAGTCGATAAAATAATACCTCACAACAATAAATAACTGTTTTAAGATGCTGCATTTTTGTACAATCAAACTTTCGTAAGACAAGCTAGCATGGGACACATTTCTGTAAACATGTATTAAGAAATGAGTTAAACAATATCTAAAATGAAGCCTAACCAAATTGATTTCAAAATCCTATAACAAATTTAGGATAAAATATGCTATTTTTTGTGGTCGTATAAAATTCTTTATAAACAAGTTTAACTGTATGTATGAAGATTTAAAGGTAAACATAAAAAAAAGAATGGGATTTGGACCTTTGGGGACTCGCACCATATTTAGTACTATACAGTACCTACTTTAGTATCTCATAGCATTGGGACTCATTGCACATAAAATGTGACATTTTTGTGTGTAAAACCTACAGAACAAAGTCTCAGCAAGATTTTATTTTTATCTGTTGTGTAATTCGGGGTTATGTTTTACTAGCTGTCTCTGGTTTGAGAGTCATTGCTCACTTCATTGCCGAATGTTTATGACAATTTTTTTACTGTATTCGTTCACAGTTTCATAAAAGATTAATTTCTCATAGTTTTAACGGAGTATACAAAATCAGCTGATCATGATGATGTACATGTGTTAGTTTTTCCCTTACAGGTAAGACAGTATGGTTTGGTGATAAATCTCTGATGTTTCCAATGTGGAACACATTCCAAGTCCTGGCATTGCCTGATTTTGATGGTGATGGCGTTCCAGAAGTCCTGGTACCTAACGGAGGAGACCCCGAGAAGGATCCAGAGGTTTGTGGAAAACATAACTAGTGTTTCTCATATGTATTAAATGATTATCTGTACTTGTATGTGGCATTGAAGTTTCAAAGAGAAAAGTAATTTAAGCAAAATGCACCAGCATTCTACGAAGAAGGTGTATATAATTAGTTCCTGAAGAATAAAACTTTTCATTGTTCAAAGTAAAGGTTCTCTTTTGTCGTATGATTTTCTTGGAATGACAGGAATATAAGGTTATCATAGATTTCTTATTTACTGGATTTAATTTATTTAATTTTTTGTGAAATAGAGGTTATTATTGTCTCAAAATAATTAATTATGATGCATAAGTTTTATTTCGAAATATTTAAACTGTGCCTCTTTCTATTGCACCAACAGAAAACTGACATAAAATATTTGTAGAATGTGAAATTTTTACTATCCTGTTTTTACGTAGAGTTGCTTCCCCTTAACTACATACAAATGTACACATACACTGTTTTACAGGACCATGACCGTGCGGCAGGTCGCCTGTTGATATTGTCGGGAGCGACGGGACAGACAATTGGTCATCGTTACCTAGAGATGCCGGACAGTAAAGAAACCTATTTTAGTCCTGTGATGTATACCTGTGAGGATGGCTCTCAGTACATCCTGTTCGGAAGTGGTGGGGAGACTGTTCCAGGTAAGATGTATCATGTGTCTATTATATAGATCTACAGACATCCGAGTATTACCGGTATCAATCCAATTAAATCATCTGTTTATTTCTTTGATAATTCATTCTATGCCATAATGTAGCACATATAAACAAAGCTTTGAACAGATGATTTTAATCAGTTTGGAGTATTATCAATAGTAGAGTAGTAATCTCTATTACCGGTGAAGAAATTATATTTCTCTGGATATTGATATTGTCACAGTTTTTAATGCTTTGTTTAGTATGTCTAAAAGTAACAACTTATTTGAAAATATAATACTTTTGGTTTATTTCAGGAGATTTTATGATGATTTCCCTACCAGATTTCTACCGCTATGTTACCGAGAAAGATGGCAATGTCCCAGGTGTGCAGGGCCAATACGACCAGTGGCCAGATAAGTTAAGGGATCCGACCACTGGCATCATCACAATCTACAAGTAAGTCGTATCAAACATGATATAAGGCATCACCACTAAGTTTTACATGTAACAGTTTTACATGTTGTTGTCCTGAAAGGGTTTATGAGTTTATGTAGTAAAGATGTATAGAATTATCCTTTTTTCGCATTTGTTACAACGACTTTCAAGGCCTGTATTAACATGGACAGGTCTATCAAGACTTTGTCAGAAATGTTACATTTAAAAAAAAGTTTCCTTAAATTTTTTTTTTTAATTGAAAAAAATATTTGTTATTATTATTATCAATTATTGAAAAAAAATTCAAATCAATTTGCATAAAAAATAGTTATCACAATCTATATTACTGACAATTGTGGACTTTCTCTCAGCTGACCATTGAGGGTTGTGAGCCTTTTCATTTTTTGTGTTTTGTTTCGTGTGACAATAATGCTATTTTAAATTGTACCTACCTTACAGAGGAACATTAAAGGGAGTAATGGTTCCCCCCGTCATCGTAGATGTAGACGGAGATGGAGTGTTTGACATCATGGCCTCCGTGTATGATGGTAAAAATATACTCTACAATGGAAAGGACCTGAGGATCATGTGGTCCGCTGACTTTTCTGGCCAGGAATCTTACAGGTAAGTTATTTGGAGGATATTTTACTCAAAATTGACAGGAATTGAAATATTTGGATATTAAAGGATTAGAATGACAACTATTAATTCAAATAGTTTGTTGTTATATGATGAAGGTTAAACTGTCATAGAATCAGGAAACAGTTGGTCTAATGTTAGGTTGGGTCTTCCTGATCTCTAGCCCGAGTTTCCTCTGGCCCTGACACTATGTATGGCATAGGCCGGCCATGGTGTCAGGGCCAGAGGAAACTCGGGCTACTTGATCTCTTTATAACTTTACAGTCATAGCCCAGCTTCATGTGTAGGTTCCCCATCATCCCTAGATGTACCAATTCAATTTAAATTTTTGAAAAGAAAAAAACAAAATGGCCAACAGGTGGCCATCTTGAATTTTGAGAATTGAAGTTTGTTATCACTATTTCTTGACAATTAATGGAGGGATATTTCTCAAACTTCATGTAGCTATTTAAGATTTAACTGTTGGGCCTCCGGGGAGTCATATATTGTACATGTATTATCCCTACAAGAAGTGCATAAGATTTATACATGCTGTCTCCATTGCATTTTATTTCACAAGGATTTTATTGAATACACCAATTCAATGAGTATTGGGCATCAGGCTGGCTGATGTCTACATGTATGTAAGCCCTCTTCATCTCTTGCATGATTCAAAAGAGGCAACTAAATTTGAGATCGTATCTAATGTTTCCTTTTATAATGCCTCATTTTTTAACCTTTAATTGAACATTTGCACCTGTGAGGAAAGCTTTTGTTTGGCTCTGTCCCCTGACCGAGACATACTAGTCTTTAAAAATGGTACATTGTGTATTTTTTACCCCTCATGCAGCATTTTGAGAGGGTACAATCCAGTTCATTCTGACTGGGTAGGGTGTCCACTTATATAGGCTGTGTAACAAACTACTGAGATGTTGTTTTCTACCATTTCCCTGCGAAAATTTCATGAATAGTTCATGACTGTTCATGAACAATTCATGAAGTTCATGAAAGACTCTTGAAATCATGAACTCAGTTTTGCCGGGGTTTGCCAGAAAGCAGCTTCGCATAGGAAAATTTTGTCTGCGCTTATCAATAAACCTACTCGCTTTTGATTAGGTTTTGATTGAAAGGTCCCATTTATATTTTATTTTAGTGAAACATTAGTTTAAACTGTATTTCATTATTGAAAATTTTAAAAAGTTCTTACATTATACAAAACATGAAAGCATTCAGAAACAAGTACTTAGTATGTAAATCTGCCTCCTTCAAAAGTGATATTCCTAGTTTTAAAATCTAGTTTTTGTCAATTTTCATTTTAACAGTACACCATCTCCTGGCCATTTTGATGATGATGGAACTCTGGACTTCATGACACACTGGAGTATTGGAGAGTGGCCAGTTTATAACCATTCCCAGGTCAGTATGTGTCAGCAAGATAGAAGTGAATGTTTAAATTTGAAATAGGCTGGTTACCAGCCCTGAAGTTTCATAAGGAATTACCCAGCAAAAATTTTACACCAGCACATATCTCGCCTTAGTTTGAAACTTAGAAATCGGACATATATCCTAGAGACCAAAGTAATAATTTAAAATTTTTATTTTTATAAATTTAATATTTAATAAAACCAACAGTATGAAGCTGATGTTAAATTCCTTGATCTTGGCAGTCTTTAAAATATTTTGCCTTTTGGCAAGGAATATCACTCTGGTTGAGACCAGTATGTATTTAAAGTATAACAGAATCAAGAGTTTTGTAACAGAGGCAAAGACAGAAAGAAAGAAAAAATAAATAAACATTATGAATAAAAAGAATCAGGCCGAAAAATTCACAGAAGTTTGTTCTAACCAACAGGCTGTGATTCTGAGTGGAAAAACAGGAGAGATAATCTGGAAGATTAGTACCAACTGGTACGAGATGTCCTCCGATCTGACCGTTCACACCGAGGACCCGCACAGGGACATGTTCTTGTTCAAAATAAAGGGACGTGGAGCAAATGTCCACACAGGCAAAGATGAGATTCTGATACGTAACGAGAAGTTAAAGAATCCACACCAGGTAAAATTGTTTTAAAAATCAGTCAAAATTTTGTTATATAGGAAGTCATTGGGGTCTTGAAAAAACATGGAGATATCTCAAGTAGTTTAAATTTTTAAAGGATATTAAAGGATGAACAGAAGTTCATACAATGATTAAAATCAAAACAATTCCATATTGAAATGAATGGTTACAGGACTGGTTTTGTTTCACAAAGCTTTGTAACTTACAAATTCCTGTAACTTTTGCGTAAGTCAGATTTACATACTAAGGATTTCACAAAACTTCGTAACTTATGAAAATTCGTAACTTGAAATAACATCAAAAAAACTTTTTTAACTTTATGCCAAATCCACCCTGTTGTAACTTACGATGCCAATTTAACATTGTACGGAAGCATGCACTTTTGAACAGAAAATGACTCACGATCAATTCTATTTTAAGAGCATTATGTATATCTGTGCAGTGAGCAAACCTTGTAGAAACTGCATTGTTACTGTTTGTTTTACTGCACAATAAACAATGTCCAATTGAAATTTTACAGAAAATTTGATCTTCTCTCAATAATATAATACAGTTGTTTGGAGAGAATGAAATAAAGTTCATTGTCTGAGTACGGGACAAAGGTATAGGACCGGTGTACCCTTTTCACTCCAATGGTGTGGTCTTTTTTACCTTTACGAACTTCTTAAGTTTTGCGTAAAATTTTCGTTTGAAAGTTAAGGCGCATTGTGAAACAGTACCCTGGTCCTTTTTTTTCAAAACTTCCCATGTTTGGTGAATAAATATCTTATTGACAACGTACAATGTACATCTATTTGCAGCATGATGAAAAAAGCCACGTGCAGCGTCGACATCTTGGGCATGAATCCAGAAACAGTACACTATCAGGTAGGCAGATATTTTGTTGTTTGTAGTCCATATTTCAGTAAATAAACAAAGTGTTACCCACATATCCGTTTGCCCCATTTCTTTACATCATGTTTTGTCTTTGCCTCCCATCACATCTGGATTAATTACATATCTTGTGAAAACCTCCATTATTGTTTATATTTACACCACACATCACATTCTGGGCCCAGTTGTTCAAAAGGTAATTAGGCTAATCACATTTTAACAACATTTTTCAAATCCTGATGTAATAATTTATGGTAGAACTAACATGACAAAACTTTATGAAATTCTGTAACTCTTGATTCTCTTCAAACTGGCATAATATAAAGATGATATACTCACGGGTTTAATCTAATCACCTTTCGTCAACAATATTGTAATTAAATCATCTTATAGATGAACACTTGTTTGCCATGTAGGGGATTTAAATGACGATGTTTTATTGTCAATTTTGGACACAGGGATATTTAATTGAATATATAATAAAAAATGAATATAAATTTTGGGTGGTAATGTATTTCTAAAGGGAGATAATTCTTGGTGTGACACTATTTCTAAAGGGAGATTACTATTGATGTGGCTCTTTTTAAAGGGAGATTACTCTTTGTGAGACACTATTTCTAAAGGGAGATTACTATTGATGTGGCTCTTTTTAAAGGGAGATTTCTCTTGGTATGACACTGTTTCTAAAGGGAGATAACTGTTGGTGAGCTATTCGTATGTTAACAGCATTGTTATCAAAGTATCTTAGAATTCAACACTTGTTTGCCTTTTGGGGGATATAGATGACAATGTCTTTTTTTTGACACAGGATATTTACTTGAGAATAAAAATCAAAACACAAACGCAGTCATGTTCATTAATGTATAAACATCAGCTTTTAATACGGTAAACAAAAGTGGATTGGTTGTGATTGATCAATGGAAACGATAGACAGTGTGCTATTTTATAGTGTTTGTACCAGTTGTACCAAATAGGTATAATACCATATAATGAAACACAACAGAATCTCATGTGAGTTCATAAGCATCACATGTTCACCATGTTGGATCCAAGTGATACGTTTCATGAAGCGAACAACTTGAACCGGTTCAGTTCTGCTGGTATTCCAGATTCCATTACAAGTACAACAGATTTGTACCGGTACAACTGGTAGGAACGCACAGTATATGCTATTTGAAGGAAGGTTACCAACTTATTGGGAAACAATAAAGATATTTGTACATGATAAAAAGTGAGATTATTGTCCATGTGATACATATAAATAAATTGTCATAACTATTGAAAAGACGCTGTATAAGAAAAACAGAAAAATAAACAAAAAACCAATTAGAAACAAAAAGCAAAATTAAACGGAGATTGCTGATAATAATTGAGGTGGGAATGTGTTACAAAAATGGGACATTACTACTGATGTGAGACTGTTTAAAAAAAACCCAACTAAGATGACTGTTGATATGACATTAGAGTTCATATAAGCAAGCTTACTAGTCCTTTATATATATTTTTTATGCTGTAATACAAAAAACGGGAGATAACTAATGATGTGACACAATCTCACTAAAGGGAGATAACTATTGGTTTGAAACAATGTCACTGAAGGGAGATAACTATTGATGTCACACAATATCACTAAAGGGGGATAACTATTGGTGTGACACCATATCATTAAAGGGAGATAACTATTGAAGTGACACAATATCTCTAAAGGGAGATTACTATTGAAGTGACACAATATCACTAAAGGGGGATAACTATTGGGGATAACTATTGGTGTTACACCATATCATAAAAGGGAGATAACTATTGATGTCACACTATATCACTAAATGTAAATTGTTGTGACATTATGTCACTAAAGGGAGATAACAATGTTGTTTGATCTCTATGGATGAGACAAGACCAAACTAATGTATTTCAAAGAGTATCCAAACCCAAGCCAGTCCTTCCAGAAAATGCCGTTGTACATCCCGGTGGTGGGAGTGTAAGGCCCGTAATGATAGTATTGTCCATTGGGCAGGGCGTATGTACAATAATTGTACCACCAACCTGCTGTCATTTGGTGGGCACAGCCATAGGGGTCTGGTCTATCATACGTATAGAAAAAACAGCCATTGTTATATCCAAGGTCGTCAGGTACATCTCCATATGCATTACTGATAGAAAGGCGGTACCATTGTTGTGGCCCTTCCACCTTGAAGTTCAGGTAATTTATCTGTCTTATATTCCCAGGGAAGTCTTGCATGTGAACCGTCAGATGGGTTTGCCCTTTGGAATGAAGATAATATGATATAAATCAAACTGATATTACAGATCTCATGTTTTTGTGCTTTGTCTAGATTTATCACATTACAAACTGCATTATTTAGTGCTAAAACTATCTGTAATATGCAGAATGACTATAAATTGATAATGAATGAGAATCAGAAATTAGCACTTTTGAATTAGCATAAAACTGTAACTAGTACATCTGAATTAGCATGAAACTGTAATTAGTACTTTTGAATTAGCATGAAACTGACTCAAAAATGACAATCATACTTAAGTGATATCAGGTTTGTTAAAAACATAACATTTTACCCACTTTTAGAAACTTCAACCAATTTCCTCTATACCTAATTAACCTTATTTTCAAGGTCATAGGTGTTAAAGATTTAAAAAAAAATTCTGATGGCTTTGTCATATGTCATATGTAAGCAACAATAGCACAATGATAATCTATACCCTATTTTCATATACTTAGCTTGTATTTCTGGTTATTGAATCAGCTAATTATATAACCTTTCTACCATTGTAGTATCCAGCAGAGGTCTATATAGACTGCTATTTTACAGCATATTTATCTGACATTAAGCCCATCCATGTATATTGCAGTTAAATATAAATGCTGATGGCCCTAAGTCGTCAAGTGGTAAAGTTGTAAAATTCTTGCCTTCCAGGGCTCAAAGTGGCACCTATTTTGACCTATAAGGCGCCTGCATGCCCACTAAAAACAATTGTGATTTGGTTAATCTTTCAAAAGTTGCAGTCATTGCTTAAATGATGTTCACCATTGAAAATGTTATACTGATCTAAAGAATTAAAAAAAAAATTTTTTAATCTTACAACAACTAGACCAGGCGACTAACTTTTCCAATTGGCGTCTAGATTTTTTGACTTTGTAGCCAAATAGGCCACCTGGTAAAAATATCTACTTTGAGCCCTGCCTTCACCTTGGCGACCAGGATTCACTTTCCTGATCAAATGTGGAAAGGTATGGGGATCACCTGCCTGGTAACATATGGGTTTTCTCTGGGAACCCCACAGCAAGGCCCCTTGCATGCTAATCTGAGCCAACAAGAGTTATTCATGTAAAATGATGAAGTTTAATGAAGTTGAAGAATAGAAATGCTGACAAAAGATATTTCATTGTAATGTAATAAGCTTACCCCTATAGCTACTTAATGGCAAAACAAATAGTGTTGTTTGGCATATGCATCCTGATGTTGGTACAGGCATACAGCATTACTGGGCTGAATGCTGTAAGCTTGGCATATAACTCAAATGGTTAAAGTGTTCGTGAAGAGTTTGGAGGGCCCTGGCTTTGTGTCCTGGTGTGATTGTTGCTTTGTCCTCTGCAGTTACATTATGAATATATGTCCGTTATGGACAGGTGTCCGCTATATAAGGGTGTCCGCTATTACAGGTTCGACTGTATACAGTAACTTATCATTATTACCTGTGTTGGTAAGGTAGTAGATCTGATTGAGTCCTGCCCAGAAGTCACCTTGGGTATGCCCAAATCCCCTTACATAATCGTCCCATGGTCTGTTGAAGTTCTCCAATCCATTCACTCGTTGTTGTATGACAGTGTAGAAGCCATCTGATGTGTGCTGACACACTACCTGCAAAGTAGATTTTTTTTCCTTCTAAAATTGATTATATAAAGTCCTGTATTCAGTATTATAGTATCACTTTACGATGGTGTGGTAGTCTCTATTTACCTTATATGGAATGACTCTAGTTATAATTACCTTACACACTGACTGTATGATATGGGTCTTGTTGTAAATATATATACTATGGTGTTGTAGAGTTGTAATTACCTTATATGGTGTGGAAGAGTTGTACTTGCCTTATATGGTGTTGTATAGTTGCAACTACCTTATATGGTGTGGTAGAGTTGTACTTGCCTTATATGGTGTTGTATAGTTGCAATTACCTTATATGGTGTGGTAGGGTTGTACTTGCCTTATATGGTGTTGTAGAGTTGTAATTACCTTATATGGTGTGGTAGGGTTGTACTTGCCTTATATGGTGTGGTATAGTTGCAACTACCTTATATGGTGTGGTAGAGTTGTACTTGCCTTATATGGTGTGGTAGCTAGGGTTGTACTTGCCTTATATGGTGTGGTAGAGTTGTACTTGCCTTATATGGTGTGGTAGAGTTGTACTTGCCTTATATGGTGTGGTAGCTAGAGTTGTACTTGCCTTATATGGTGTGGTAGAGTTGTACTTGCCTTATATGGTGTTGTATAGTTGTACTTGCCTTATATGGTGTGGTAGCTAGGGTTGTACTTGCCTTATATGGTGTGGTAGAGTTGTACTTGCCTTATATGGTGTGGTAGCTAGGGTTGTACTTGCCTTATATGGTGTGGTAGATTTGTACTTGCCTTATATGATGTGGTAGAGTTGTTCTTGCCTTATATGGTGTGGTAGGGCTATAATTACCTTATATGGGGTTGTATAGTTGCAATTGCCTTAAATGGTGTGGTAGAATTGTAGTTACCTTTTATGATTTGGTAGAGTTGCAATTACCTTATATGGTGTGGTAGAGTTCTACTTACCTTATATGGTGTGGTAGAGTTGTAATTACCTTATATGGAGTGGTAGAGTTGTACCATACCATGTAAACACCACTTTCATTGTACCCTGCCTTTCCAACACTCTTACAATCTAAAGAAAATAAATGAATAAAAACAAATTTCAGAAAAAAACATTGATTTATATGAGATATATCATGATTCATTCAATTTTCAATTCATTATAATCAAAAACATCAAACTTTAAATGCCTAGCAGAGACAAGTACATGTTTTGGAATTATATAAAAATATATTAGATAGTAGCAAGTGGAAAAACAAATGAAGATTGCATCAGTATTTAAATTTCTGTTTTCCCAGCAAATATATATGTAGTTAAACAAGAGTAAACATCATAGTAAATGTGAAATGGATATTTTGCTTTCTTGCAATTATTTTTGTAGTCCAAATGTCAAGCATCAACTTCAGCTATATCATATGGGCCGATGTCTTTTTGATGATAATGGGGGATATATTGCCTCAATACGGGGGACCTATGCTGACCTGTCAGTGTTCTAGTTTACATATACAATTTAGTTTATCTTAAACAGGAAACTAAAATACTTGTGAAGTTGTGAGGTAATTTAACAGTCATTATGTGTCCCAGACCTAAAATACTAAAGTGGTGAGCTGATCCTCCATAAACTCTTGATTTTATCTACAACAGGAAACTCGAATACTTTGTACTTAATGAGATTCAGGTGTGTCCACAGGGGCATGACACATTCCTATAAGTGATCTGAGAAGAGTGGAATTGATCTGATTTAATAGAACTTTCCTACTTTGAAAGTGGATGGGAGGACACAGTATCACTTAATATAGATTACTACAAAATAAATAAAACACAGTGTAGATGTGTAAGTAAAGTAGTATTTGTTTCCTTGTGAAAGAATATTATAAAATAAACACATTCCTGCCAAGCACCTTATCAATATAAGGAATTGTAATTATAATGTAATTATTTAACACTATGTATACACACAGGGACATATATATATATCTATATAAAAAAATAGCCAGAAATACCTATATATATACAGACTCTCTATAGATAGGTATTTCTGGATGGTTTTTAACACAAGACTAGCTAGAGATGCCACTAGTGTGATGTACACAATTCTAAATACATGTATGTGTATACAGCTAGGTCATGCCCCAGTTTCTGATTACAGAGACTACTATAACTACTATAAACTCACCTTTGTACTGGAACATGTCGCCTTTATTCAGATGTTTTTGTGCGGGCCATTGCTCACTGTGTTTAGCTACACAGACAGTCAGCATACACCACAAAACCACGCTTAGGAAATACACAGGCTTCATTTTTTACTGCCGGTGTGAGATTGAGCAACTCTAGGGGATTCCCCTCATCTGGAAAAAACTTAATGTACATGTGACTGTCATGTGATGAATCACAGGGACTGGTCGCAATTTATTTCTCCCATGGTTGCTATATGTAATTGTGACCTGAGTCCTGGTGTATTATGAATCATTCTGTACACAGGGGTTAGTCACAGTTTATTTATTTATTTTTATTTATTTATTGATTTTTTTGATGAATCATTCTGTACACAGGGGCCAGTCACAATTTATTTATTTATTTATTTTTATATATTGATTGATTTATTTGATGAATCATTCTGTACACAGGGGCCAGTCACAATTTATTTATTTATATTTATTTATTGATTGATTTATTTGATGAATCATTCTGTACACAGAGGCCAGTCACAATTTATTTATTTATATTTATTTATTGATTGATTTATTTGATGAATCATTCTGTACACAGGGGCCAGTCACAATTTATTTCTTTTTATTGATTGATTGATTTATTTGATGAATCATTCTGTACACAGGGGCCAGGCACAATTTATTTATCTATATTTATTTATTGATTGATTTATTTGATGAATCATTCTGTACACAGGGGCCAGTCACAATTTATTTATTTATATTTATTTATTGATTGATTTATTTGATGAATCATTCTGTACACAGGGGCCAGTCACAATTTATTTCTTTTTATTTATTGATTGATTTATTTGATGAATCATTCTGTACACAGGGGCCAGGCACAATTTATTTATTTATATTTATTTATTGATTGATTTATTTGATGAATCATTCTGTACACAGGGGCCAGTCACAATTTATTTATTTATCTATTTATTTGATGAATCATCTTGTAACACAGGTGCTCCTCAGTCATTGTTTATTTGGGTGAATTATGTTTATTGATAGTTATATATACTGCAGTGAACCGAATCTAAAGGTAAATCAATTGTGACTGGCACCTGTGATGTTGTTAATGATATTATGGCTATCTTATTATATATCTGTATGAGATAGGGAAGATGTATTCCTTGAATTAAATTGTGGTAGGCTAAATATTTACATAGTTCATCCAAAACAGGAAACTCAAATACATGTGAAGTTTTTGAGGTGTGATTTAACAAACATCATATGTCCCAGACCTACACTACTTAAGAGGTGTGCTGGTCCTCTATTGGCACATGATTTGTCTTCAACAGGAAACTCAAATACATTGTACTTAATGAGGTTCAGATGTGAACACAGGGGCTTGACATGTTCCTATGAGTGATCTGGGGGACAAACTCTGAGGTGAATGTTTTATTCTAGGTGAAATGAACATGTCAAGCCCCTGTGTGTTCATGTAAATGGTGGTGTAGTTCATAAGGAAATATTAACATATATAAACTGAAAGAAAAAAGGAAATGCAATTAGAAATTGTCCGGTTTACTACGGGAAGTAAAAAGATGCTATAGATTGAAGATTTTGAATTGAAAGATAGGGAACCAACTGTTGTCTGTGAAAAATACTCATACATGTCGTTTAGTATCCTCGTCAAATTTCAAAATTATTAGCACACCTGGCCAAAGGGGCAAGTGAGCTTATGTTATGTAGCAGGGTATGTTGTCTGTCCATCTGTCTGTGGTCTGTCTGTCCGTCGTCCATCTGCCATCGCTCAACATTTCCTATAAATCGCTTCTAGTCCTGAATGACTACAAGGACTAGGATGGATTTTTGGTTGGAGCATTATATTATTGGGCAAAAAAATCTAATGTTGTATAAATATCAGCTGATGGTGCATTTGCTCCCTTGAAGCCTGAGGCCAAACAGGCGAAATTGTAATAAATCTTTTAAATCACTACTAGTGCTGAACGACATTCATTCAAGGTTACAGGGGTCAATTATGATAAAATCTTTTAACAATTTCTTCTTAATAATCAAGAGGCCCAGAGACCTGATATTGGGTTTGTAGCATTCATGGGTAAAGGGCTATAATAATTGTTCAAATGAATGACCTTAACGTCCATTCAAGGTCTCAGGGGTCAAATATGCTGAAATGTATAAAACCTCAGGTGACTGTTAAGGCCCATGGGTCTCTTGTACATGTATATACAATAATTATGTAATTAATTCAGCCAAAAGAAAGGTGTCCCTATATTAGATTTCTGTCCCCTAGTTGGCCAGTTTATAATCATACTTTTATCCTTTAACAGGTTTAAGTCCCGAAGATGACTACAGAAATCACCATATCACATGTGAGGAAAACTCCAACCTCAAGACAGAGCTGTTCCTTATGGACAGAACGATTATTGATCAGCCAATCAGAGTCCTGGAAGTACCAGCCCTGCCATACACATACACAGGTTTGTTTTTGTTTGTTTTTGTTTAACGTCCTATTAACAGCCAGGGTCATTTAAGGACGTGCCAGATTTTGGAGGTGGAGGAAAGCCGGAGTACCCGGAGAAAAACCACCGGCCTACGGTCAGTACCTGGCAACTGCCCCACGTAGGTTTCAAACTCGCAACCCAGAGGTGGAGGGCTAGTCAATATACCATTTAGTCGCTCTTGTCCGTCCCAGAGACTTTTACGTCTCTGTGGACATAACGGACAGATAGGACAGAACTGGATGCCTTAGGGGAATACAGGAACCGGAAGACTCGACCACTGGCATCCTCACTTCACCTGAATACAGTCAACGACAGTGAAAGGAGACATTAAACCTGAGTAACCAACCAACTATTCAACCAACCAACCATTCAACCAACCATTCAACCAACTAACCATTCAACCAATCAACCATTCAACCAACCATTCAACCAACCAACCATTCAACTAATCAACCATTCAACCAACCAACCATTCAACCAACTAACCATTCAACCAATCAACCATTCAACCAACCAGCCATTCAACCAACTAACCATTCAACCAATCAACCATTCAACCAACCAGCCATTCAACCAACCAGCCATTCAACCAACCATCCATTTAACCTATTATTATTATCCAACAACATACACACTTCACTAGTCTACAGTAGTTGGATATACACAATTTGTCATATACACAGATAAAGTATTATATGTACAATTATTTACTATAAGCATATATATATATATATATATATATTGTTATATTTGTATACTCAAAATTTGGTGCCTAACATAATTCAAACAGATTATATGATAAGTACATTGATGAATTGACACACCCACAGCTCATGCCGTAGAAAATGATAAATAAAAAAGGCAATTAGTGCAATCATGATTTAGAGGAAATTCCTTTCAGGATGAAAATCAATGAAATTAAAAAATTGCTTAAATTTGACAAATACATTGGTACAATAATCAGCTTACATAATTTAATTGTCATGTTTATATGCATTATACAGCAACCATTTTCTTATTAACATTATTAACATTGCTTATAGTGTCATTTTATTTTGTAGTGAAAGGAAATACAGATTCCTCATCATCAGAAAACCAAACCATGTGTGTGGTGCTGATTGTGGAAGATCGCTCAACAGGTAAGATATGCCTTCATTACTGTAAAACAAGGCTCTTTTGATTTCTCACATTGTGACACACAGCTAGCTTATTTACATAAACTAACTGTAATACGGCCCTTGTAAAAGTTGTGTGGGGGCAGAGTTTATAAACTGGGATTAAATTGTGTGTGGAGAGAATTTTAGCTACAGGTTTTGATCAATTTTTTTACACCATATATATCTGTAGTGTTTACCTTTTTGATCAACGGTGTCCATGTATTACAGCTGCCATGGGAGATGTTGACGGTGATGGACAACTGGACATCGTGTCCATAACTGGTCTTGTTGGACAACTAGTAGATGAAGGATACAGCTATACAAAGATGAAGGGGCTTACAATGGTCAGTAAGGTCAGTGTAGCCCCTCTCCTCGGCGATACATCTCAACGGGTCAGCTTCAACCCAGAATCCAGCTCTAACCAGCAACAGGAGTGGACAGGACGCCTGCTACCCATGGGGAAACAGAACTGGGCTAGTTATCTGGGCACCAGGGGCAGCAGTGTCTACAGAGGGCACAGCTGATCTTCATCAGGGATTACCAATACCCAGGAGCCTCATGTAATGATGAAATGAATTCAAAGACACAGGACTAGACTGGGAAAATCTAATGCACTACCCATGACATTTCTAGAGTTTTCTGTCTTGTCCGATTTCTCTGGTAGCTTGTGTGTCAAAGTGGCATCATGATATAGATGATGTCATATCCAATTGTTTTTCGGACGCATAATATCCACAAGGGAGGTAATTCATTCATATGGAAAAATTTGGAAATACATGTAATTATTCATAGTTTATACTGTTTTATGTAATTTTGATAAAGGTATGTGTGAGAAATAGAATCTCTTACTTGTATGTATTTGAGATTGGTTAATCTGTCTCCAGGATAACATAACCTATGTAACATCTCAGTCTAGCCACAATGAGGAATGTCAGTTCCTTGCTGAGATCAAATGGCCTCTTACACATACAGGTAACAGATTCTATTCCTCCCGTGACTTGACCTATAACCAAAATTATGAGTCAAAGGTCAAAACATGTTAAAAAAAGGTTGGTGGTTGAATCTTTTAAATCTCATTTACTTTATACAAAGTCTATAATATTGAATCTCACTTTGAATATTGAATTAGTATATCTAAGAATCAAAATTTATTAAATGTAAAAAAAAGATATTATTTATTTTATGATAATTGTGAAACAAGTTATATCAACTTATATTAATAACGCTTGTTGGCCTGATGGGAGCATGCGAGGGGTCTTAATGTGAGAGAAAACCAGAATATCTGGAGAAAACCAGGTGACCTAATACCTTTTCACATACCTTCGCAGAATCAAACCACGGCCCTCTAGGTGAAAAGCAAGTGTACATTTGTTAAGCCTTGATGTGTAACTGAGATCTGATAGTTACAAAGGTGCTAAGTTATAGAACATTTATAGATAATCAAAGGTAAAGTTTGATTTGTTTCGGCAGCATGATACATTAATATCTTATTGTTCTATTTTTAGCCCACCATTTTCTTGTTAAACAGTCCGATACATAGACAGTCACCTTGTATCATGACGTCACAAGTTTATTATGTCTTTGACAATAATTTTAAAGTTGAAATAGCAAATATATTTTGATATTTTTTGTTTTTTTACTATGATGTTACAGCTTTATGAAGGCAATGTATGATGCTTAAATTTTGAAAAACAAATATTTTTTCAATATGTAGTACATTGTTTTTTGTGCTGTGACCTCACAAATTTGTTTTTGTGCTGTGATTTCACAGATTAGTTTTTTGTGCTGTGACCTCACAAATTTGTTTTTGTGCTGTGATCCCAGAAATTATTTTTTGTGTTGGGATCTCACAAATTAGTTTTTTGTGTTGGAATCTCACAATTTTTTCTTTTTTTTGTATTGAGATAAAACAATGTTATTATGTCATTTAGGTTTATTTTGAAGTTTAGAAAAGAACATATTTTTATACAGAATGTCGTAAATTGTTACTGTGATGTCACAACTTCATTACATCATTCAATGATGCTAATTTTGAGGTTGCATGATAAAAGGAAAACTATTTTGGTATATGAAATAGATTTAAAATTACATATGTAATGTTTTGGTATTTGAAATTTAATGTGCCTTGTGATATACTTAATATATGATGAATACCTACTTACATGTATTACAGTTGTAATGAGAACATGGTGTTAGCAACACTTGCTATAAGAAATCTCAAATTTCATACTATGTATTTATACATATTGTTGTTATTTACATATTAATTACTGTAAAAACCAGTGTAATTTGCGCAGTTTTTTTTTGTACTGAAATAAAGTTGAAAGTTGGGGGTGCGCAAATTATTCAGGTATAGACGTTTTCAAGTCTTTTTACAGTGTCAAATTTTGTCATGCGCAAAATATACAAATAGAAGGTTTTTTCAAGCATTTTCAGCCCCAAAAAGTATGTGCACAAATTACACGGATTTTTATGGTATTGTATTTTCCATTGTTATTGTTTTACTATGCAAGTTTAAGATTGTACACATCTATTACACTATATAACACTTTATCTCACTTATTATGACTTTACTATAGCCCACGCACAATTCCGTTCTGTACTTCTGTCAGATCTTCGTAGCATAGAATATAATGATGATCTGTATTTTAATCAGATTGATGTTGACATTCGTTGATAATGAGGTTTATAAAGATTGTAGTACTTAGACCAAAAACAAGAAACAATGCAATTTTCATTACAATATGCAGAGTTCTTCCCCTTTCATTCTGCAGCATTAAAATCCTGACCTCATTCAGACTTTTTTTCCGATCAGCTAGACTATGTCACAATATTGTTTAAACTTGATGAATTAAAGGACATGAAGTTATTTGTTATTTTTATATAAATTTTCTACTTTCTTACATTCCAGATAACATGTATGTAATTTTTTTTTTTTTTTTTTTTAACATATTTTCCAGTTATTCTTACCATGCTCCACCAAATATATTAAACTGTACTAGATCTACAATGACTCAAGTTAAAAGATTTAACTGTGTTTTAATGATTCCTTGCAAAATACTTCTTTTTTCAATTAAGCTCCAATCTGCACAATGAAAGGAACCTGAACTTAATGTACTTTACATGTATTAAGAACCTTTATGTATTATGAAGTTTTCTATGTATTAAGAAGTATTACATGTATTAAGAAATAATTTTACGTGTATTAAGAAGTTTGATTTGTATTAAGAAGTTTATTTGTATTAAGAAGTTTTATATGTATTAAGAAGTTTTATATATTAAGAAAATTTCCAAGAATTAAGAAATTTTCCCTTGGTTTTTCTTAGGTGTATGTCTTATGATATATTACATACATTCCAATGGTAAGCTCACATTTGGTACATGTTGATGTTTCCACAAAAAATATTCCATTTTAATTAAAATTATACTATGTAATAGCATAATAGTCCACTTTTAAATGAGCAGCTTTTACTAGTAATTTTATGAAACATTCTTATTTTAGATTTAGTATTACAATGCCTATAAATCAATTTTAATGAAACATTATATTCAGTATATGCACAAGTTATCAATTGTTTCTGAAAAGTACCAGTATTTATAACTTCACTGGTAATAAGTTTAGCCTGTCACCATCATGAAATGGTGGTCTTTTTAAATTCTCTTTCATTGCAGGTCTGTCTCTCTGTAAATAATTCTTCACTATTTCTTTAAAAAAAATACTGGTTAGGTCTTTCTCAATTTCATATTAGGTCCCCTTAGGGGCTACAGTTGTTACTGCTATTTTACAGAAAGTGTTGGAGGGATCTTTGAAATCCACATTTCAGATGCATGCTGCCCATGACAGGCATAATTCTCAAATGTACTATAAATTGATTTTAAAAACAAAACAATCACCAGGCTAATTTTTGACCAGAAAGTCAGAAAGTAAATATCGGACATACAGAAATGAGAAATTTCTCTGTTTCGAGACACTTCTACAGCAGATTAATTAGAGGAAGGAATCAACCAATGATCATATAATGGTGGGCACCAAGTAACATCCAAGGATTTTTAGGTCATCTGACCCAAAGGGTCAGGATGACCTATAGTCATCATGCTTCGTCCGTCGTCGTGCGCCGTGCGCCGTGCGTAAACTTTTCACATTTCAAACTTCTTCTCAAGTTCCACCAGTGGGATTGAGCTGAAACTTGCCTGAAATGATGCTGGGATGGTCCTGACCAAATGTTGTTATTTTTCGGGTCAGTCTGAAATCCAAGATGGCCGCCACAGCCGCCATTTTGAAAACCCATTTTAAACTTCTTCTCAAGTTCCACCAGTGCTGTGGGGCTGAAACTTGCCTGAAATGTTCCTGAGATGATCCTGACCAAGTGTTGTTATTTTTCGGGTCAGTCTGAAATCCAAGATGGCCGTCACAGCCGCCATTTTGAAAACACATTTTAAACTTCTTCTCAAGTTTCACCAGTGCTTTTGAGCTGAAACTTGCCTGAAATGATCCTGATATGATTCCGACCAAGTGTTGTTATTTTTCGAGTCGGTCCGAAATCCAAGATGGCCGCCATAGCCGCCATCTTGAAAAACACATTTTGAACTTCTTCTCAAGTTCCACCAGTGCTGTTGGGCTGAAACTTGCCTGAAATGATCCTGAGATGATCCCCACCAAGTGTTGTTATTTTTCGGGCTGATCCGAAATCCAAGATGGCCGCCATAGCGGCCATTTTGAAAACACATTTTAAACTTCTTCTCAAGTTTAACCAGTGCTGTTGGGCTGAAACTTGCCTGAAATGATGCTGGGATGGTCCTGACCAAGTGTTGTTATTTTTCGGGTCAGTCTGAAATCCAAGATGGCCGCCACAGCCGCCATTTTGAAAACCCATTTTAAACTTCTTCTCAAGTTCCACCAGTGCTGTGGGGCTGAAACTTGCCTGAAATGTTCCTGAGATGATCCTGACCAAGTGTTGTTATTTTTCGGGTCAGTCTGAAATCCAAGATGGCCGTCACAGCCGCCATTTTGAAAACACATTTTAAACTTCTTCTCAAGTTTCACCAGTGCTTTTGAGCTGAAACTTGCCTGAAATGATGCTGGGATGGTCCTGACCAAGTGTTGTTATTTTTCGGGTCAGTCTGAAATCCAAGATGGCCGCCACAGCCGCCATTTTGAAAACCCATTTTAAACTTCTTCTCAAGTTCCACCAGTGCTGTGGGGCTGAAACTTGCCTGAAATGTTCCTGAGATGATCCTGACCAAGTGTTGTTATTTTTCGGGTCAGTCTGAAATCCAAGATGGCCGTCACAGCCGCCATTTTGAAAACACATTTTAAACTTCTTCTCAAGTTTCACCAGTGCTTTTGAGCTGAAACTTGCCTGAAATGATCCTGATATGATTCCGACCAAGTGTTGTTATTTTTCGAGTCGGTACGAAATCCAAGATGCCCGCCATAGCCGCCAACTTAAAAAACACATTTTGAACTTCTTCTCAAGTTCCACCAGTGCTGTTGGGCTGAAACTTGCCTGAAATGATCCTGAGATGATCCCCACCAAGTGTTGTTATTTTTCGGGCTGATCCGAAATCCAAGATGGCCGCCATAGCAGCCATTTTGAAAACACATTTTAAACTTCTTCTCAAGTTTAACCAGTGCTGTTGGGCTGAAACTTGCCTGAGATGATCCCCACCAAGTGTTGTTATTTTTCGGGCTGATCCGAAATCAAAGATGGCCACCGTGGCCGCCATCTTAAAAAACACATTTTAAACTTCTTCTCAAGTTCCACCAGTGCTGTTGGGCTGAAACTTGCCTGAAATGATCCTGAGATGATCCCCACCAAGTATTGTTATTTTTCGGGCTGATCCGAAATCCAAGATGGCCGCCGTGGCCGCCATCTTGAAAAACACATTTTAAACTTCTTCTAAAGTTCCATTGGTGCCATTGAGCTGGAAATGGGTGAGGATCTCAAGGAAGGCGAGCCGACATAGTGTTGTTATTTTTTCAGCCTCATAAAAACTTTGACATGGCAGCAATGGCAGCCATTTTGTTACATGATTGCGCAATCATGGTTTTCCTAAACAACATCTATTTCAAACTTCTTCTCAAATTCCACTGGCGGGATTCAGCTCTAACTTACCAGAAATGATCCTGAGATGGTCCTTACCAAGTGTTGTTATTTATTGGGTCGGTCAGAAATCCAAGATGGCCACCATGGCCAACAGTGTCACTATATTCTTGCTACAGAGAATGCATACTACTATAATATAAGGGTTTTAATTTAGAGTCAGATGACCGTTAAGGCCCCTGGGCCTCTTGTTTTTTTAAATTGTTTTCCCCCAATATGGTAATGAATCATATAAATTTTTAAACATGTTATAACGATATTCTTTAGATTATTGCTAAGTATGTACTCTATAACTTCCATACACATAGTAAGTGCAGGACTAACAATTGAAAATAATTTTGTAGCTTTAGTGGAAACGTTGGATTAATAGTGATACATAATGGATCCAAAAAAGCAACTGAAGTAAGTCTGATGGATAATCCCTCAAATTGATAAGTTAAATGTTATTGCATTTCTGTTTTATTAAATGTAAAATGTAAGCTTTAATTAATTTACAACAATGGTTTCATAAGTTATATCTTATATTAATCACACTTGTTGGCCCGGATTGAAGCTCGCGAGTAGTCTTACTGTGAAAGGAAACAGGAGTTACCTGCGGAAAACCACATGTGGTCAGGCAGGTGACCCCATACCTTTTCACGTCCGATCTGGAGAATCAAACCCAGGCCACCTAGGTGAAAGACAAGTGTGTTACCACTGTACCACCCGACCACCCGAAGTTTTATAGTGCTATTCACAATCTATTTTTATACAGTTTAATTGTACAACGATGTTTTATAAGAACATGTTCGAAGTGATAAACTGACTTCATTATTAGACTACTCACAGGGACAGGGCACAAATTTCCAACCATGGTTCATATATGTATGTTTTATATGTGAATCATTAATTTGGTACGCTGTGCCATGCCTCTGTGTTTTTATCACACTTGTTGTCAGCTATGAAGGAAACATATCTTTAGATATTTGTTGGATACAATCTTTTCATCATTTCCTCATTACAATTTAACTGTGATAGCCCTTGCTATGTGTAAAAACCATCTTTAGATGAAAATTGAATTTGTATTTTATTTTCTGATAAAAATTGTCATAATATTATGAAGGATGTACCTGTCTCTTTGGTAAACATGTGAAATCCATAGATATATCTTTATATAGGTAAAGTTGTTGGAATCCATTTTGAATAATTTTACTGTAGGCTACGTGTCCTCAACTAACAAGTTTGCAGAGTTTTTATACTGAGATCCGAGTGATCTGTAGTTATACAAAAGAAAAATGTCTACTGCAATTTTTGTTGTAGAGATTCCTGTGATTAAAATTGATTATGTACAATTTTAATGTCAATGATGTTTTCTATCAACACAAGTACCTGGTACTTATTTTTTTATTGTTAAAGGGGCATTCCTTCGTTCAGACATGAGAAACAAATATTTATATCTTTGTGGTAATTAGTGATACTTCGAGTTGAATTAATAATTTTCAGGAATTAATACTCGAAGAACTTTGGTTTATCTTGAGAGTAAAACTGCCTTATTAATGTAAAGATTATAACTTTTACTATTTGGAAAAAATAAATATTTTCCAGTAAGTTTAATTTTGACGGCCTAAACTTCATTCAAACCAGAGACTTGTATATCTATACCTATACACATCTCTGTTCAAACGAAGGAATGCCCCTGGGATTAAAATGAAAATTTTCATATACAGTGTATTTATTTCTTCAGTCTAATACAAGTCCAATTTTAAGAAGATTGATCATCTTTTTAAATTTTATATTGTATTTTACACTTTTGCACAGATTTGTACACATTTGTGCCATTTTGATGTACATAATGTTTTCATTCGGTACTTTTCTGTGCCATTTAAAATGTATAAAATATATACAAAATTTCCACTAGATGCAAGAGAAACATATTTTTATAGTAGGTATATAGTATTACATGTACAATGAAATATATATGCATTTTAAATGTGATAATCAGATTATTTATCAGACTTTTCAAATATACAGTAATTAATTTTTAAGTAACTATGTATTTACAGTGAAACCTTACTTTACTGACACTGTATGGGACCAAGACAACATGTTGGATATGACTGTGTGTCTGTTAAGTCAGTGGTCAGTAATGTCAGTGTGTCGGTAAAGTCTGTGGTGTCAGTAAAGTCAGTGGTCGGTAATGTCAGTGTGTCGGTTAAGTTAGTGGTCAGTAAAGTCAGTGGTCGGTAATGTCAGTGTGTCGGTTAAGTTAGTGGTCAGTAAAGTCAGTGGTCGGTAATGTCAGTGTGTCGGTAAAGTTAGTGGTCGGTAAAGTCAGTGATCGGTAAAGTCAGTGGTCGGTAAAGTCAGTGGTCGGTAAAGTCAGTGGTCTGTACAGTCAGTGGTCAGAAAAGCCAGTGGTCGGTAAAGTCAGTGGTCGGTAAAGTCAGTGTGTCGGTTAAGTCAGTGTGTCGGTATAGTTAGTGGTAGTAAGGGTCAAGTAAGTGGTCGGTATAGTTAGTGGTCAGTAAAGTCAGTGTGTCGGAATAGTTAGTGGTCAGTAAAGTCAGTGGTCGGTAAAGACAGTGGTCGGTAATGTCAGTGGTCGGTAAAGTCAGTGGTCATTAAAGTCAGTAGTCGGTAAAGTCAGTGGTCGGTAATGACAGTGGTTAGAAAAGTCAGTGGTCGGTAAAGTCGGTGGTCGGTAAAGTCAGTGGTCGAAAAAGTCAGTGGTCGGAAAAGTCAGTGGTCAGTAATGTCAGTGGTCGGTAAAGTCAGTGGTCTGTACAGTCAGTGGTCAGTAAAGCCAGTGGTCGGTAAAGTCAGTGTGTCGGTTAAGTCAGTGTGTCGGTATAGTTAGTGGTCAGTAAAGTCAGTGGTCGGTAATGTCAGTGGTCGGTAAAGTCAGTGGTCGGTAAAGTCAGTGGTCGGTAAAGTCAGTGGTCTGTACAGTCAGTGGTCAGAAAAGCCAGTGGTCGGTAAAGTCAGTGATCGGTAAAGTCAGTGTGTTGGTTAAGTCAGTGTGTCGGTATAGTTAGTGGTCAGTAAAGTCAGTGGTCAGTAAAGTAAGTGTGTCGGTAAAGTCAGTGTGTCGGTAAAGTCAGTGTGTCGGTTAAGTCAATGTGTCGGAATAGTTAGTGGTCAGTAAAGTCAGTGGTCGGTAAAGACAGTGGTCGGTAATGTCAGTGGTCGGTAAAGTCAGTGGTCATTAAAGTCAGTAGTCGGTAAAGTCAGTGGTCGGTAATGACAGTGGTTAGAAAAGTCAGTGGTCGGTAAAGTCGGTGGTCGGTAAAGTCAGTGGTCGAAAAAGTCAGTGGTCGGAAAAGTCAGTGGTCAGTAATGTCAGTGGTCGGTAAAGTCAGTGGTCTGTACAGTCAGTGGTCAGTAAAGCCAGTGGTCAGTAAAGCCAGTGGTCGGTAAAGTCAGTGTGTCGGTTAAGTCAGTGTGTCGGTATAGTTAGTGGTCAGTAAAGTCAGTGGTCGGTAATGTCAGTGGTCGGTAAAGTCAGTGGTCGGTAAAGTCAGTGGTCGGTAATGACAGTGGTCGAAAAAGTCAGTGGTCGGTAAAGTCAGTGGTCGGTAATGACAGTGGTCGGTAAAGTCAGTGGTCGGAAAAGTCAGTGGTCAGAAATGTCAGTGGTCGGTAAAGTCAGTGGTCGGTAATGTCAGTGGTCGGTAAAGTCAGTGGTCGGAAAAGTCAGTGGTCGGTTAAGTCAGTGGTCAGTAATGACAGTGGTTGGTAAAGTCCGTGGTCGAAAAAGTCAGTGGTCGGTAAAGTCAGTGGTCGTAAAAGTAAGTGGTCAGTAATGACAGTTGTCGGTAAAGTCAGTGGTCGGAAAAGTCAGTGGTCGGTAAAGTCAGCGGTCGTAAAAGTCAGTGGTTGGTAAAGTTAGTGGTCAGTAAAGTAAGTGGTCAGTAAAGTCAGTGGTCAGTAATGTCAGTGTGTCAGTTAAGTTAGTGGTCAGTAAAGTCAGTGGTCGGTAAAGTCAGTGGTCGGTAAAGTCAGTGGTTGGTAAAGTCAGTGGTCGGTAAAGTCAGTGGTTGGTAATGTCAGTGTGTCACTAAAGTCAGTGGTCTGTTAAGTCAGATGTCAGTAATGACAGTAGTCGGTAAAGGCAGTGGTCAGTAATGACAGTGGTCGGTAATGTCAAAGTCAGTGGTCTGTAAAGTCAGTGGTCGGTAAAGTAAGTGTGTCGGTCATGTCAGTGTGTCGGTAAAGTCAGTGGTCGTTAAAGTCAGTGGTCGGTAAAGACAGTAAAGTCAGTGGTCAGTAAAGTAAGTGTGTCGTTAAAGTCAGTGTGTCGGTTAAGTCAGTGGTCATTAAAGTCATAAGCGGAAATGACAGTGGCACACATAGCCATTCAGGTGAATAAGGTCAGATGTTATAGGATGTCAATAAAGTCAGTGGTCAGGTTTCATTCAATAATATCTTTCTCATTCCTTCTGTAAATATTTAACAAACAAAAACAATTAGACTTATAAGTCTACAATGGTATTTAGTGTTATAAGTAATTTATAATGATGGCCAGAGCTCATATAGTTCACACATGTCTATAAGGTGTATGGAATTTGATATATTAAGGTACATAATATTTTAATTGAAAAGAGATTATAATACTTTACCTTGTAATAGCATTGAGTGTATGTACCTCAGCTCTCCATCTTTTGTAAACAATTAAACAAAAAAGAAAACAAAAACAAGAAAATCACCACATCTGGAGTGACCCTACCACTGTACAAAAAAATCACATTTACACGTTCTTGTTTTAATATACAAATACATATTTGCCTTGTAAGTGCTTAAATTGTTCAACTTTGTAGAAAAACTGCCAATTTTTAGGTGTTTTGAAACAGCAACTTTATAGTTACTGTTGGCAAACCGGGTCAAATGAAAATAAAGAAAACTGTTTTAACCAAACAATACACTGCGAAATTGATATCAAATGGAGTAATTGTGTTTGTTTATTGTTCTGTGTTTTAATGTTTAATAGGAGGATAGCAGAGAGCCAAAAACACTATAGACAATTTACACCTGTACATATTGTACATAAACTGTAAAAAAATGGTTTCTAAAGATACTGAAACAATTTTTGTCCATCTAGTTAGAAAGAAAAAAAACTCTCAAGTTATGAAATGCTCAGGTAATTATACTTGTGAGTGTAATACTGATGCTAGTCTCAGATCTCTTACAAAGTGTAACTTCTAATCAACCAATCAACTGCCCTGTTACATTATTGGATGTGATTTGTAAGACGAAATATGATTGGTGAAAAGATATACTCTTTAGAGGCTGTTTGATGATTAGCTGTTTTTCAATTGCACGACATTGATTTTCTTTGTGATTTAGATATCATGCCCTAAAATTTTGAAAATAAGCAGTTGTTGAAAATAAGGAAGTCTTGAAAATAAGCCAGGGATTCCCTACAGTGAAAAGTATTCTAAACATACAACAATCTGGAAAATATGATATGAACTTTGAATTATTATTATAAAAGATAATTTGAAGTAATTTACAATTGAAATTTTTACCCTTATACAGAAAATATTACTTGTATTTTGTTAAATTAGTAATGACCTTCGGCTTGGAACATCTAATAATTGTGCTATAATATATTATTGAGAATATGCTGCACTGCCCTTCAGAAGAAAAAAAACACCTTGAAAATGAGACGGTATTGAAAATATAAAGCCAAAGGTGAAATAAGCATATTGAATAATTACTGAAAAGAAATACTAGTACATGTGTATAAGATGCTGCTTATTTTTCAATATTTTAGGTATGTCTTTTAAGTTAAATTATGTTTGATTAATTTAGGGTTAAATGAATTTGAACTAACAATGTAATATAGAAAAGATTCTTGCAATATGAAATAAGATGTTTTGTAGACGTGTTGAATGGAAACTTAACTACAGCAATGTGTCAATATCTGTACCTATATTAATCATTCCACAATTTAACAGAGATTTGTACATATTTTTAGTACATATATATGCACCTATTGATTTTTCAGTTGTAAGTCGTCAAACTTATTGGTTTGACAGCAAATGGCATATTTTCCTTTTATAAATATATTACACACCACAAAATACTACAATGTATTTATACTGTTTTACAGAATATACCGCTAAAGGTTTAATTTTAATTATTACAGTGAAATATCTACCCAATGTGAGGACTCTAGGTTTGTCAAATAGGGACCAGTCATAGAAATGATTTTATCCAAATGGTGAAATAATTTCTCCGGCATCTACCAATGTGTAAATTTTCTTTATTTCTGAAGTCCTCTCATTGGATACCTGTATATTTTACATGAATATGCAGTAATAAATTAAAAATCTATTGTTTTAATAAACATAAAACAGGACTTATAATATATGCAGGTAACAGAATGTTAATGTATTTGTATATTTTCATATGGATATTAGTGAAGGATGTACTTAAGGGTGTATGCTATGTTCTTACCTCATTGCCAATTAAGTCTGTGTGAATCCTCCTTTTTAATTCTAAACAATATAATGCATCGAATGAATATATATATTTATTCTCGAACTTATTAAAATTCATTAGTCACATTTTAGAATGGTTCACATAAAATAATTACACATTGATTAATTTTTTTTACTAGTTGGAGATTTTAAAAAATAGGGGAGATAACTCCACTGTAGGTTACAGGTACACGGAACATATAACCTAATGCACAATTTGAGTTTTTTCTGTAAAACAATTGTACTGTTACTAATGTAAAGTCTGTGTTGATATATTTGGATGATTTTTATTTTATAATCAGTGTTATGTTTGATAAGGTAACGTGACTGTGATTGAGCCTCAATAAATTAATTTTATCAGAATCAAATATAGTTCTTATATATTTTAATATCCTTTTATAGAGAGAGTACAAGCACACACGTATGTAAATAAATTCACTATGTACAATATAAGTACTGTTGGACCACAGTCTTCAATAGTTTATAACATTAATTTTTAAGTTCTTATATAAATTGAAATCTGCAAGAATTATGATTGTACATTAAGGATTTGAAAAAAGACAATGGTGTTATTCTTTCTTTAATGTATTTATACAAATGTACAAACTTGTTTCACAAGTTGTAGATAAGGAATATAAAGACTAAAACAACAAGAGTCGAACTACTCGTTCCACTCCAAATGCTGAGCTGTAAATGAATAATTAGCAGGGGTAGAAACTTCCAATTTTAGAGAGAGGGTAAGTCTCAACTAGGGAACTGAACCCCAAAGTCTTCATCAAAGGGGTAACGCTCAACTAAACCCAAATGTGAGGCAGCGTCAGGGATGTGTTTGGAAGACGAAAGTTATTTAGAAAGAAGAGCATATATATCCCTATAGTCACCTCTTAAAGATCTTGCAATTGGGGCAGCATTCTATGCCCTACCTGGAGGACAAGTATAATGGATGGAATGGGAGAAGCAATATAAAAACCATCCTCCGATACTCACAGGTGATATTATATCATCATAATTATGATAAGTGTACGCAATCAACGTTGGGTATCCCACGATACCTAGCCCGAGTTTCCTCTGGCCCTGACACCATGTCCTACACCAGACATGGTGTCAGGGCCAGAGGAAACTCGGCTAGCAAAAGTCCAGATTAAGAAAAAAACTACACCCGGCAATATGCAAAAATAACACTTTTAGTGAGAATACTGCAAGGTCTTCATTGAATAATGCTATAGGCGAAAAACGTATCCAGGAAATAAATTGCATAGACAATATAACTTGTACTCGTCATGAAAATAAATGATGATCACATTAAGTCCGACTTATCAGCCTGGAATCTGCATATTTTATTTAAGAACTTCTCTCCTCTCAGACTGAGACTCCCTGTCTTGACAACTGGTCGTTGATGCAGAACTTCGCTTGCAGGACTGCAAGGTTCATTGTTAGTGCTCAAGGGCCTGACTCCACCATCAGATCGCAGGCGTCATATGTTACGACTAAAATTATTTTTCAAACTTGTTCAGGCTCATCAAATGCAATGCCGGAAAGAAATGTTCTGAACATCAGCGACGTAGATATGCCCGGGGATGTGACCAATATTGAGAAATACTCATGAAACCGCAAGTGGAGATATCTAATACATTCTGAAACTAAAAGTGAAATTTTCAACACCTTTTTCTTTCCACGGAAAATGGTAGACATAACCTACCTTACGAAAGCCTCCGTTAAAGCATTCAAGCGCTATACAGATACTCAAAAAAAGTATAGATAGATGACCTATGGAATTTACTAAAACATTTGATAAGTAGCTATAGGGAACAACCAACCAATTGAAAAAAATATATTTTTGAAACAGCCCCTATGTATAGAACGTTGAGCCAAGGATAAAATGTCTGGCAGCCACTGATTGGCCAGTATGTTATGAAGTGAGAAAATAGATATGTAGCCTGATAGGTAACTATCAATAAGAAATGTTGATATAAATTTCGCAAGTCCGATTGTTTTTTTTTCCCAAAAGTTCACGTAATAATAGTAAACAGGTAAAAATTTAAGATTTTTGAGAATTTTTACTGCGAAATTCACCTATTTTCAAAATGGCTACCCTGGAGAAAATTTGAGCTGAAGGACCCAACTTTTTTTTTTGATTAGGTGTTATATCAGACCCTAAACTTTTGTTATAAACCATAATCGTCATATTCAATTCAAGAATTTGAATGAAATAATCCAAAACGTTAACACTAAAGTCTATGGGAAAACAATTGGTTGGTTGGTCTCTCTACAAATCAAAATCATATGGCATAAAGAACTATACTCTAAATTGAATCTCTTCATTCTTGTGTACCAGAACAAAATCCGTAGACAGTCTGTTATTAAAAATCAAATCCTGGTGTTTTTTAAGGTACGTATCTCGAGCCTATCCTTTCCTTTAGAGATTCACGATCTTACAAAATAGCTTCTATTTATTTTCATATTTTTATTGACGACAGTGTTATTTATAAATCCATCAAAACACAAGACATTTCACACATTCTTTGCAGTCATATTTAATGTTTGTAAAAGAAAAAAAATATGTCGGAACAATCGCTAAGTTGTATTCATTTCAAATACATAACCAAGTTCTAGAATCTAATTCAGCAGAGTTTCTTGTCATTATCAAAAAATCCTTATTTTAACTTTAATATGATCAATTATTATAATGAAGATATGATAATTTCTGTGAAGAACATAAATGCACCCTGATTAACGGCTATTTTTGCTATTTGAAGCGAAAAAACGTCGTTCTACTTTAAAAGGAAAACTGTGTTGTTAAACGGTCGAAAAAGCTTAAACCCGCAATTTGATTTTCTTACATTGCCCTTTTTCAGTTAGAAAAGAGTCGTTTTATATCAATAAACTTGAAGCAAAGAAGCGCTTTTAAGGCGAAAAAACGCCGTATGAGCATCTCGCTTTTAGCGACAAAGAATGGCGTTTTTTTCGGATCAGCCGTTTCACAATGCCTTTTCGCTTTTTTGACCCGACAAATGCATGCAAACTTCGTGTCCTTGTAAAATTTAACAAAAATTGTATTGAGGGCGTCACAATATCAGGAAAACAGTAAAGAAAAATTAAAACAAACAAATTAAACAATTAGAAAACATTTACGATGTGTGAAACGCGTTAAATAAAATTTGTGCTGCAGGTTTACTTCCCAAAGAGAGCACAGCACTATGTCTCTGGTGCTAGTTCTGTTCCCAAAAGTGAAATCTATGCGCGACTGGTCTTTAAACAATCGTTCCAACAAACGTTCTCACATACATATATAACTTGCAGCAAATTAATCGCAGAAATACATGCTATCTTAGTCCGTGATCTCGCAAACGACGTCCTGTACATGTACCTGGATTTAAATTGTGTTGTATTTAACAAAGTACAAAATTTTATAAAATCCAGCGGAAGATTTTAACAAGTTTTTAACAATATTTAACATGTTTGAAACTTTTATTGACTTTGTTATATTATTTTGTGTGAGTGCCTAATGTTATGTAGGCCTATATCTCTTTCGTACTGCAGTTGATCAGTCTGTAATATCATCTGTTGTCTATGTAACTATTGTAAGGAAATGGCTTCGTAAGTTGTAATAACTTGTGCCAAATCCTATTTGCAAATATGTGTAAATAAAATATGTTTAAAGTCACCTGTAAAATAAAGTATGCCGAGATGACCCCAACAAGTGCACCTGGTGACAGTCGATTATATAATCGCATGACCTTTCAACCCCGTATGTAAATGAAGAATCTGGACAGGCTGAGGGAGCAGTTTGAAAAATGGTGTTTTGTTGGGAGGAATTCGGCGATGTTTTCACGGATTATTGTGTTTTGGATGTAACAATTCGTATTGAGTGACACGGTAGGTTAAAGATAAATTTTTCTAGATGACGGTAGTATATCTTCTTCTTATGATAACTCCCTTCCGTCAATAATGACGATTTCGTGGAGTGGTTTGGTTGTTGGGTGCACATGGGCGCTGATTTAAAAAGAAAGAGAGAGAGAAAGAGAGTTTATTTATTTTTTATTAGTATGGTTAAAAGGATATAGATCTAGTATGCGCCGTGTTAGTTTGAATAAATGTGGTTTTTTTAGTCAATTGAAGAGAGATTGGGTGCAGTTTCGCTCGTGGCGGAGTTGCCAACCTTGTACTTTACAGAGTACACATACCGCTGTGATATAAAAAAAATAAATAAAAAACATTTTCTATGCAAGCGCCTGTGATGTTACACCTGCTTTCAATGTACATGTATATAATTTTTTTTTTATAAAAACATACACACAAATACAAAAACAAACAAAAAATTTGAAATTACCACCGTATACAATTTCATTGGTAGATCTAGAAGATGGAAATATATCATAAGAAGAAAACATCATGCTAGTCGATTACTTATCTGAAAACAAGGGGCATAAGCAAGTCTATTGCTTTTGATTTGGTAGATTTGTCTCCCCTACACCATGCATGTGCAAGTGTCTCAGTTTGCAGTAATTTTACATCTTTTTGAATGTTGAAAATAATTTTTTTCGATGTGAATTTCAGGTAAAGATACTGGTATTAATTTGATTATTCTGATACATCCACAAATAACCAGTCGGTTTAAATAATGTATTTAGTCTAGTATCATTTCCAATATCGTCTGCAACAGGTGTTTTTTTTGTCAAACATTTCATCGACCTTGGCCATAATATGACAGTTGATGGTTCCCTTTATATTTTTTCAGCTGTACGACATATTTTATGAATTCAAGTTCAAACACATTTTTGTTTTGTTTTTACATTATTGACATTCAACAGTTAACATGACATCAAATGCTTTATTTTGATAGTTTTGATTTTCATTCAGCACTCCATTCAAGCGTCTGTTTGATAGGCAATACTTCCGGTTAGGAAAGGTGAGAGGGCATATGCCTACTTTCCAGATGGATTGAGTTAGAACGTTACTGTCACAGAGTCGCTCTACATGACCACTTGGGGACTTTCTGTGTCGTGAAAAAGGATTGTTAAAGTCGAGACACATGTCAGTGTGACCATGAGTCGAGGAAAAGAGGCCCCGATGGCGAGGAACCCGCGGAGGGACAAGTCTGAAGTCAGCTGCTGCATCAAATATTTGATGTTTGGATTCAATGTTTTGTTTTGGGTGAGTTAACAATGACTATATAGTAGTGAGTGAGTGTTACCACCTACGCAATCTTTCTGTATCTGTATTAAGGCATATAAACAATAATAATCAAATTAACATTATCTGAAAATGAAAATATGTTCACTTATTATTGAGATTTTAATAGAGCAATATGCACGTGTATATAAAACAAAAAAGAATATATTCTAATTCTGTTCATCTACACGATATTTCCATGCGCTCATACATATCATATTTACACACGATTTTTTTTCTGAGATATACATGATAATACATAACACTCGAATCAGATGTGCTGTCTATTGATTTTGATGTTTCTGGTTGAACTTTTTTTTTCATGCATACATTTTGTATTTCAATGAAAGAGTTACCCTGATTTTTACAATGGATATTTACATTTGAATGGTGTAACTGTAGCAGGCGGGTACATTTGACATCTGCTTTAATCAAAATCTACTCATTTTGTGCACTTTTGAAAAATCAATGATTTCATGACCATCTGGTCATTTAGATTTAGTAGTCTGCATGTAGGTGTCATATACATACATGTATAGACAGTCATGAGATATGTCTTATATAGCTCTGCTCATTTGGAGTGTCAAACGGATAAAAAGAAAGAAGAATTGCAAAAAAAGATGAATCATCATTTATTATTTATTTATATCATTTTGATGACTGGTTCAATACCCCACTGTTGAATTTTCATTCATTAGCTTAAGTTTTTTCAATGACACATTATATGGCTAGTCATTTTTATGTTATATACAATGTATACATTTTGTTTTTGAAAAGTTTGGCTAAGTTTTGGTATGAGGTAGACTGGAATCCATGTAGGTTGCAGATAGTATGATTCTTTTCAAGGACTGTAAAGTACAGTATATATATGCACTTTATGCAGAAAAAAGAATTAACAAATGACAGTTTTATTATCAATTATCAAAAATAATAGCAAATGACAATTTGATTATCAATTATCAAAAAAAATAGCAAATGACAGTTTGATTCCTGTAATTTTGAAGGAATCGTTTGAGTAGGATTTTTACACTCCCGCTACAGATAATAAGGCCATATACATACGATATAAAAAGACAGTGTCCATATGGATTCATCTTGAGGCCACTGATCGAATAGAAGCTTTAATAGTGTAAATATTAATTCACACTGAAATGTCATATCTGGATATATACTGGACAAGATATAGCACAACGTTAACATCACTGTGGAAAAATAGGGGCAGACATTTACAGAATGATAAATGGTCATTTAAATTTCAAGCTTGGAGATCTAGAAAGTCCTATGGTATACGTATATGACAATCTAGGGCTTAATTATATATATGCTTTTTCTCTCTGGTTTGGGATGGCGTCTTTTTGCCTCATTTTGGTAAGAAAATTGGTGAAAGAAATTAAAAATTCCAAACTGAGTCCATAATACAAACAATCAGAAAAAATAAAGGAATTTATGAAATATAAAAAATAAACTGCAAATATTGGTATCAGAGCATGAAGGACAGTCAAGGGTCAAATTTGGGTTGTGCAATCATGTGAACCTTAAGATTTTACATTGCATTATAAAAATAGGAAGCACTTCTCTCATAAAACAGTTCTTAGCATGAACAGTTTTTAACATAATTAATTTTCATGTTGAATTTTCCAAATATGGTAATTGGATTTTCCCGAAACACTTCCATATTAAGACAGCAAAGATGATTGTTGGTCTTCAAAATAATTCGAAACACTATTATTAGTTAAACCGATGCACACTGCTTTTGATATTTCATTTAAACAGAATGAAAAAAGAAGAGACAGAGAGAAAAATGAACATGAAAGACCATGTAAATTATTGAAACAAAATTACATCAACATTGATCAGAATTTTTTCAGTTCTTTAATTTACAGAAGGACAAAGATGAATCTGTGTTTATGTTCCTTTTAAATCTTAGCTCTTCTATATAGAAATTTGCTACCAATGTTTGGAACACCATTGTCAAAAATCAAAGTGTTGGAATCAATCCATATTCATAGTGGCACATGTACATTAAACATATAGCATGATCGCGTATCATACTCAGGACATCCAGTAAACCCTAGGCCTTGAGAGTATGTTTTGACTCCTAAAATCATATTTGACTTGGGATTGAAGGAACATACATGTATATCTATTTGATATATAAAAAATATATGTTTTGACCCTTCAGATTTCTCCTTTATTTGACCTCTGATATTGCTAAAAATCAAGGGACAATTAATTGTTGCTGGATGCCCTGGTACTATAGGATAAAGGTGAGAGCTTATATTTATTATAAGAATTATCCTAAGCACAACCCTACAGTGCTGTGATGGATGATGCTACTATATTAATTAAGTCGCTGGGACACGAAATACAATAATTCAAGCCAAGGACAAATTCAGACAATGAAAACTTAAGTCACAGAGATGAAGGGGTTATCCTGTAGGTCACTGATTTGGTCATAAACAAGTCAACAAGGTAGAACAATAGGTACCAGCCCTCAGTAACTGTAAATATTACTTATAACTTACAGTTTTATTTTAAAAATTCATATGATGGTGGTGGATTTCCTAAAATGAAGACTTATATTTTGATCATTATGCAGATTGAAGCCTGCAAGACCTGTACCTCTAAATTTAGAATTCCATCAATTTTTGTTAATTGAAAATCAATGAAAACAATATTACGTAATAAAATCTGAACATCTGAGTGCTTGATTTATTTAATGTTTGATTATTTATCGGAACATAATTATATGAAGCGTGAATATCTGGAATTTTGTAACACTGTAACAAGGCTACAGTACAGTGTAATATAATGTAGTATATATCTCAATTGTGACATGGTGATGACTCTTAATATCTGTGTCACAGCAGATACAAAATCCACTGTCTGCACATTAAAGTTTTGACCTGTGAAATAATCCTGGTTTAAAAACAAATTGCTCTACTGAAACTATAGATAAACATGTATACAATGTTAAAGTAGACATTCAGGGGTTTTAGAAATCCTTATGAAAATTTGATGGATTTTATTGGAAATCTATAATGTTGCCAAGAGGTTGATCAATAATATCAGGTATATATAGCCTAGTTCTCCAAGGATTTAAATTGTTTATCTTGTCTCCAAGGTAACAATGGGTAAATACGGATACAGTAGCTTTAATATATACACTTAAAGTATACTATTTGATCAATATACGTTTGATAATAATGTGTATCTTGTTTCCTGTCATCCAATGGACTAATGTACCTACAATGTATATACCTGTCCACCATGCATGTATATATACGTCAGTGACATGATGGATCAATATTTGTTTCTCCATCTATAGCTTTAAGATCTGGGCTCTAGTTCCTTTCTATTGAAATTTAGAGAAATTATTGATGCGTGGAATTCGGTGTGATCTTGATATGCTTCGTAGAAATCGGAGAAAAATTAAAAGGTTAATGACATGATCACGACATTTAATAGTAAACATGTATCTTTTGGATGTATATATATATATATATATATACGTAAAAATATACATTTATGTACAGCCAGTACATTGTAATGGGATCTTATAAACTCTTCATAATTTAAGGGACTCAATATATAATATTTTCAATATTTTTGTTCTATGTGGACATAGAAGACATGTATAAGTTCACTGTGTATATCTGAGAAGAAATAGTGTAACCCAACATGGAAATTTGTGTTTGGATTTAGTTTGAAATTACAATTGATCACCAGTTAAATATATACTCATTACAATATACATGCAGGGCATCCAGTAGACCCTTGAGAGTATGTTTTTGACTCCCAAAATTGAGATCTGACTCTTGAGTTTGAAGGGACATGTCTATTTGACATATGTTTTGTTCAGATTGCTCAGAAATTGTGATTTGACTTCTGAAATTGCGAAAAGTCAAGGGTCAACTGGATGCCCTGGCATGTATCTTAATTATCAGTTATATAGTTGGTAATTACATGATCTGTCTTTGTCACTTATGTTAAAATTTTCTCACAAAATTTTATTATATTTTTAAATTTACATACATAGTTTTCAAGGTATATACTGTTTTAATTTGTAATGAAATTACCTGTTAATAATTCTGCTTGCCTTAAATTTCTGCAATTACATCTAACAGTTTTTTCTGGCCTCATCAATGAACAAAACTTATACATAAAAGTAAAGTATGACAATAGTCACAATATGAAATTGAAATTTGGAGTTAATGTTTCAAGATTTCAACCTCTACACCTTGTTGAGTCTGATTGGGGAATCATTATGATTATGACTAATAATATAATGTACTCTACATGTTTTTCGGCATAGCCGTTTAATTTTCTTTTGGCCCCGGATATGACGCGACAGGTGGCGTTACTGGTCAAGATGAAGTATGTAATTGGTCAATGTACACGCGGTCAATGCAAAATGCAGATATGCATGCGCAGTTAAAAACGAAACAAAGATAAGATTGAATGCAAGCTGAATTAGTGAATAAGTAGATTATCTTTTTGAATGACACATTAATAAAATCATATTCCTGATTACAATGCAGTTTTATTATTACCAAAAATGATTCAAACTGATATAATTTTGTTATTCGTGCTAAAACGCTTTAGTTCGTTTATTTATTTCACCATCAGTTTTACATTAAAACCACCAGCATTAAAACTATGCCGTTTATCTTTTTTAAAGATATTTCTTGTTTTGGTATGCATTTTAAGAAGATTCTTGAACCAAAATTATATTTTTAGTGAGAGAATGTGTTGAGCACCAATATGATTGTCTTACAACACATATTTCGTAATGATATGGAAGTTTTAATACAACTCAGAATCTATATAACAAGGGCAAAATATGAACGAAAATATGAATTTGGATGGAGACTCCTGAAAAAGTACAAGGAGAATAAGTGTCTATTAATTATAAGACCAGGTGTTTCTGGAGAGTAAGCTAGACCAAATGCAGAGTTATATATATAATTACATGTATATCATCAAATCTCAAATGAGAGTTACAGGGTTATGACAACGGAAGCAATAGGCATATCCAACAAGCATCAAACATGTCTCCTTCATATATCACATAAGGAAATAGAATATTTCCAAATGAATATTCTAAATAACTTTATGGATCAACGTGTACCTTGGTATTAACACAAATTACGATGGTGACCAGTTTTTAATCAGTCTACAAATGCAGTCTATAATAAAAAAAAACTGAGGTACTGAGTCTGATGTCATGTCATTCGTAAATGAATAAATAAGTAAAATATTCCTTAAAGAAGATACTGCCCTGCCAGGTTGGGAGTAAGAATTGTACCTGCTGCCCCATTGCTTGTTTGTTCTTGAGAGGTGACTAAGTTTGGGATTTTATCTTTTCTCTTTTAATTCTTCCTAAACAACTTTCTCCTTATTGTAATGTTTCTATTCAGGCTGCCTTAATTACTTTTGACCTTCACAATTACCTTTGCCCTTGTGAGGAAGGTCTTAAGCTTGGAATCTTTCCATGGGCATACTAGAGTCTCATGATATGGTTTTATTTACATGTACACCTGCTTTGAATTGTACTACTCAGCATTTTGTGAGTAAGATGACTGGTTTACCCATTGTCAATATAATGTGACATGGTGGGGTGTCCATGGCCAGTATTGCTGGGTCTTCAGCAGTATGTTTCAGTGAGGTAGCACTATAAATTTGACATCATGATCAGTTTTATGGTATCGCAGAAAGAAATTTTTAAACATGATCATATTATTGAAGCTTTCAAAACACACTTAACTAGATGATACACTCATCACACACATGCATCTTCCACACAAGTTGTCTCCTTAAATTATATTACCATAGCTGTTGATAGGTTGGAATACAATACATGTACAATTAAAAACCTAAACCTGAAAAAATGATTGGTGTATTTGAGTACTGTTGTGTATAAACAACAATCACAGCTAAGTGTAGGATAAGGAAGTTACCAAATAAACCTGTGTGAATTGTTCTTCCTCTTTACTGAAACTGAAAGAATTATGAACCTGAGTGGTATATAGAGCACTTGAGCAGCTGGCTAATGAGTTGAGTCGAAAGAATCACCTGTTTTGATTTCCTGTACGTTTCCAGTCCTAATTACTTCAGAGTGTTTACATTAAGGTGTTAATGATAGGAAAACAAGCTTGTACTTGTACAAACAGAAACCCTATAGACTGTTATGTATTTTTTACGTTGTGTAAAAAAGTGTACCTATATATATTACTGCAGGGTATAGAGCCATAGAAGTGTATCAACTCAATATATTTTTTAAAAGTTTAACGGGGACAATCATTACCAGTAATTTGCATTAATTCTAGCACTCTCTCTGATCTGTTACTGGACAAATTCAGGTCCATATTTTAGGATTTTTAAGAAATTTTAATAAAAATTAGACATAGTTAACATTCTAAAATCTAAGGGGAGACAAATGTAAATGAAGCTAGTACATTATGTAATTAGAATTCAGATAAACAATTCTTTACAAAAACTAAAAATAGAAGCTACAAGTATATAGCAAGCTAAAGCCAGTCTGTAAGTTGATATTTGAAATGCATTTTTAATTTTGTATATATCAATGTTCCTGTTATCATAAAAAACTTAATCACATCATATTGTAACAGTAAATTTAATTAAAATCTTAATTTACATTGTGATATTAACCTGTCAGTTAAATAGATATCAACACTTTTTAATTATCTTATAATTATTGATTAATGAATTATGATAACCATATATACAAAATGTATTACCAACATTACAAACCATGCATGTGTGATATGTAAAGCTTCAGTTTATTTTTACCCATTATTGAACTATCTACCTTGATTTGAATAAAAAATATCATATTTATTCTCTTTTTAATCTAATCTTTAGGGATATAATATATGTGAACTTTGTCATCCTAACACATATATAACATGCATGTGTACTATTTTCGCTTGGCAATTGAATCTTGTGAAACTTTCACAATTTATATAAGAGTTGATATTAAAGGCACATACAGTATACATGACCCCATATATATGTAACATAGTAACAGAAATGGAAAAGGTTGACAATTTTCAGACTACGGTATACAGGATGATGAAAAGGGAGATAACTTGAATCAAGTTATTTTATTCACCAGTGAGATGGGTTTGGGTGACTTCGATTCTGCAAAAGAACTGTTTGAAGACAATGCGTCCTGTATATTTTTGAAATGTGTAATAATTTAAGGTGCTATTAATGGAATATTGTTTCTATATTTCAGTTGATAGGAGCAACAGTGTTGGCCATCGGATTGTGGGCGTGGACGGAAAAAGACATGTTCAACAATATCAACAAGATGACCAACATCACCCTTGACCCTGCACTGTTCTTCATTCTGATTGGTCTAGTCATATTTATTATCGGGTTCTCCGGCTGTGTTGGTGCTCTCAGGGAAAACACATGTCTGCTCACATTTGTAAGTTGTGAACATGTAATTGCCTCTTATTCTTAGGATTCCACTTAACTAGAAGCATGTTCATGTGTAAATGTGTAAATGCATGTAGCTGGCACATTTGCCTGCAGATATTCATCGTAATTTTGTCTCTGATCATTAATATAAGCACATACATGTACAATACATGTGCTGTAGATTTTGTAAACAGTGTATGCTCCTAACGGGATTTGGGGGGTGGGGGTGGGATTTGAATCACCACTCCTCTTAAGCTTCCTCATAAATGTGGCCCCATTAATATCTTTTCCAAGATCCAAGGAGTCTGCCAGCGCCAGCTAAATAATAAACCTTGATCTACACTGCTAATTTTAAATAGAATTTTATTGGCATATTAAGGTTAGTGCTGTACAGCCTTATATATTGTATATAGTATTTAAATCCATCGATAATAAATTTTCATTTGAAAGTGGAAATTGTCAGTGCAAATACATTTTAGTACAATTTATATCACAAGGAATATTTTCTTACAAAACAATCTCTTATCTAGATAAAGTATAATTGGACAATCTGTTTCTGAAAATTTTTGGTTTATTATCATTTTAACATTTTTATGGTCCAATGACAGATGGTTGTAAATGCATATGTACTAGGGAACGACTTTATTACAAATCGTAAAACATGGCCCATGGGACTTGAACTGATTTACGAAGTATACCAGTATATATCAGTTCTGCAGATGTATAATTTGTGACATCAATACTGCAGTATTAGAGAATAGTAACACATTATATATTATTTCATCATTATTAAAAACTTTTAAGGAAATGGTTGATGATTTCTGTATAATAGTGTATATGATATGCTGTTACATAAGGAGAATGTGCATTTCTAGCAAATGCCTAATGTTGTATCAGATTGAATTATATTTTCAGATCAATTGTCAAATTCTACAATTTCGATTTGGAGTTTTGACTGATTATACAGAGATTGGCTTTTGTTATTATTGATACCAAAGTTTTTTTCCAGAGATGGGAGACTTCAGATTGACAATATAATTTACGTTATTTTAATCACCTCTCCTGAATTTGTTTACTTTGTTTTTCTATGTAAATATCATTCACTCATTTCATCTGAGTTTATTGAAAGCAATAAATTTATTCTGGCAGATACACAATAAAGCAATATCCCTGTCAGTAAATCAAACTATGTAAATACTGTTGCAGTATAATGGCTGTGACATTTTGTAATTTACTGTCTGTATCAGTGGACAGTATATACAACTATAGGCTGTACTCTGGATACACACAGACACACAGGGGGATGTTAGTGTTTTGGACAGGAATAGTGGTGACACTTAAATTAATTTATGGAACGAAATGTCACCTGCTGTCTCATCTTCGTTTTTTTTATAAATTACACAGTTTTAGGAAGGCAGTCATTCCATGTGTTTAAGACAACATATATGTTTGAATCTGTGTAGAAGCTAGCTGGTATTAATCAACATAAATTGGAATTTAAAAGAAAACTTCTTTTATGTAATTTTTGAAATGAGTATCAGTTCTTATGAATCTGTATGTACATACAGCCTGGCCTAATGTATACATCTTACAAAATATCTTAGGAGGACACAAAGTTCGAGGTAAATTTCGACCAAATTTTGGTCACTGCAGCAATTTCCCTATATAGAGCTTGAGTAAGAAAGATTATCTATTAACAATGTTGGTAAGAAAGATATATTAAATTGAATTGTTATTGCCAAAATAACTGGGCATGGTAGCCGATGACCCATAACAAGAGAAGGTTTAATTTACTGATAAAGGAAGAAGGTTTATGCCAAATGTAATAAGATCACTGCAGCTTTCAGATACCACATTATACAGAGACCACAACAGATATAGTAATGTAATACTTAATTAAAAGCCTGAAAGTACCAGTGACAGTGAGGGGGCTATGTTTAAATTTCCTCTCATGCAGGCCATATGCATGATGATCATGAGTTACATTTGTATGTAATGCCAATGTTTTTCAGCAATCTAGCAACTTCATTCCTGGAGGGATTTTTTATCAAACTTCACACAATGATAAAGGACCTGATTATCAAATACAAGTACGGTATGTGTTTCCAGGTTTTGGGGTCAAGGTCAAGGTCAAGGTCACTGCTTCTTTTTTAGCAGAGTCCAGTAGGAGACATGTATTTCTTTAGCAAGTAACCTATAGCTAGTAGGATTGTTATATTTTCAATTGATGTGAATATTTGGTAGGAAGTGCCTTAAAAAATTTACAAAATGTATACTTATACTGAATTTTTTAAACTAACCCTACCAACATTTTTGTGCACGATTCCAAGAGAGATTGGGTCAAGATTTCCTTACTTCATATGTATAACCGTGGTAAAAATTTAATAAAAAAAAATTCAGTCTACCTTCCCTATACATGTATTTCTTCTGGCTGTTTAGAAGAAACACATATATCATTTTTTAGGAGTATTGTGCCATACATTTTTGCTTTCACATTTTCTGTTGAAGAGAAATCAATGTGTCAAAGAATGTCTGAAAGGTACATAATGATTCCTATTTGACAAACAACGTGAAATATCATAGTTCATACTGTTCTGTACCCTCTAGTTACCGCGATTGAAAAAAAAATAAGATGTCTGGAATTCCAATTCAAGTACACGTAGTCAATTTTCATCCAGAAAAGGCATATTGTTGACTTATAGCAAGGTTTAAGTGTATATAAGGTGTTTGGTCTTTGGTTGAATTTTGGTCAAAAATGTAACTATATATACATATATAGCTATCAGTATTTGAATAATCAATTAATCAATTATTAGTTATTCAATTAATTAACAATTATTCATGATTATTCTGAACACGTAATTAAAAGCTAGCTCAACAGATCAAGTGGAAGAATATATATTATGTGAAATTTGCAGTATTTGAAATTGAATTTGAAAGATGGTGTTAGATTTTTAGCTAACCTAAAGTTTGTGCCATGGTGTGATGTACATCATTCATCATCCATCATCTTTCATGAGTTGTCCGTTCATTCAAATTCTCAAAAACCAATTAAGAGGCCATTGGGCACCTGATATTGATAATTGAGCCTATAGCATGCTGTGGTGAAGCGCTAAAGGGCTACCAAGTTTGTTCAAATGAATGTCAACGTCCTTGTCTTAATTTCAAGGTAACAGGTCAAATGTACTAAAATACCAAATTCGTTCGATTAAAGGACCTTGACCTACATTCAATGAGTTCTTCTCTGAATAACCAAGAGGCCCAGAGGCCTTAGGTTGGGGATCTTACACGCTGGTATGAAGAGCTACCTGATTTGTGTAAATGAATGACCTTGGCTTATATCCAGGGTCACAGGGGACGTTATTTAAAACAATTAAACTGCAGGTTCTTCTGAAAACTCAAAAGGCTTATATATACAGATCACCTTAATCCCATTTCTCAGATTAAAATACCAGGTGAGTGATACCTCAGGCCTATTAGGCCTCTTGTTTTGTGTGATCAACCAGAAGTTTATAATTAGTACAACATGAAGAAATCCAGCTGAAATCACTGTGAAATTACAGATATCTCTTAATCTCTAAATCTAATTAGATTAATTTAAAATCAATATACAGAAGTCACTCTTCAGTTGGGTACACATCAATACTGGATGATATAGGTTACTGTTAGTGTTGTGGCTGTGGGTGTAGAAAAAAGTCTATCCAACCTTGTTGATTACACAAATCAATTAAACATGGCACAATAGATAGAAAAAAATTTGCATACTCTAGAGTAACTCATCTGTAGCAAAAACAACAGCCGATCACTACAATACATGACAATGCTACAACACATGATGATTACAATACATGTACAAGACAAAAATACAATTATGAACACAATAATACATTAGACTTGATCAGACTGTCATGTACATTTGGATTAGTTTGTAAAATTTCCAAAAGATTTAAGATATTTTCATTTTCTGTCCACAGTGATTTTCATATCATAGGTATGTTAATTGTTTAAATCTGATGTGGGCTTTAGGTTTAAATTTTCACTTTTCACATTTCACATCTTGTTTATGTTGCTGACATTTTACATAACATTTTCTCTTTATATCAAATTTCACTTGATACCACTAATCCCTTAATATTTAAACTGATCCCGTTGTACAGTGGATGTACCATATATTTATCTGACAACAAGCCCTGATGCCCAATATTAAACCACAGGTACCTGACTCGTTTTATAAAATAATAACATATAAGAGTACATATAAAAGCTATTATTTTATAAAACGAGTCGGTCACCTGTGATTAAACAACTTTTGATAACCTACTGTGCATTTGGAAGCAATTGTAGGTAATATGGCTCCTCTCATTACTTTGGACTGGGTTTTCGGCTGTGCAAGGACCCCTTGTATGGGCTTATTTCTGGATAAATCGGTATACTGGTAATTAATGCTTTCTCAATATATAACAGGTTTATGATCTTCATGTGGACTAATCTTGGCAGATACTGTATGTATACAGATTTGTGAAAGTAAACACTAATAGAAACAAATTACTTGATTAAATCAAGATTAACTATTAGAAGCAATCATTTAAGACTTGAGTACAGAATGTGTTGATTATTTGAAGCTTTGTGAAGTGCAGCGGACCTAAACAGCTGTACATTACTGTAGATCAGAGGCCTAGACTCATTAGCCATTGAGTCACTGTAGTGCTGCTACTGCGGTAGGGCAATCGTACAAAAGGGGCTTGTCGCTTTTATGTCTGACCTGCACTGACGATTGCATCAGAGGAATGTTTTGGAAGTTGTAAGTCTTACTGATTTTAAACATGTGGTTAAATTGAGGTAAACATGTGTACGTTTTATGTTGAGCCTATTATGATTATGTCAATCTGAGAAATTTTTGTTAAACATGATTTCAGTATATTTGTGATATCGGATTGTTTAATTATTTCTCACTGAGAGTGGGACTTTGTTTTTCGTTTAAGCAAAAAAAAAAAAATCAAAAAAAAAATCATTTCATAAATAAATACTACTGGTAATCAAAGTCATAAAATGTTTTTGATTTCAGTTTGCCTATAAAGTCGACTGAGAGCATTTTGTCTAAATCCTAAATTTTTTATGACAATTATCCATCTTGGATTTTGACAATTGAAGATTGTTTTCGCTATTTCTCAGAAAGTGTTAAAGGGATCTTTCTCAAATTTCATATGTAGGTTCTATTTGATCCTAAGTTGTGCATATTGCATTTTGGGATTGATCGGAAAACAACATGGCCGACAGGCAGCCATCTTAAATTTGACCATTGAAGTTTGTTATCGCTATTTCTCAGAAAGTACTGAAGGGATCTTTCTATAATTTAATCAAAGGCATAAAATATTTTTGATTTCAGTTTCCCTTTCAAGTCAACTGATCATGAGTTTTTTTTCTAAATCCTAAAATCTTTATGACAATTTTCAACAAAGATTGGCTAAATTACAATGATAAGGTAATTGTTTCCCTCCTACTTTTATGAAACCATTTAAAAACTATTTTCAGAAATAAACATGAATTACCTATACAAAATTGAATTATTGTGAAATAATTTTGCCTAATAACATTGTCTGCATACCGAGGTATATTATAATATGACAACTTTATTGATGTGTAGACCAAGGACAGTATACAAAATATAAATTACTTCTGTACTAATTATACATTTATCACATATAATTGGCCTGTTCTGTCACTTGTACACTGATATCATAAATACTGTTTAGCATATGCTTAAAATACTACTGTTCTGTTGTGACATCATCACAAGCGATTGTCTCGACGGAGAAAAATATTCATGCAGTTCAAATTTTGTCTGTGTTACAAGAAAATTGTCTTGTGAATTTTCTTACGAATATGAGTTCTGCTTGTGTCTCAGAAAGGACTCTGACTCTCAAGTCAATCCAGTCAATTCATGTACATCACATTTATTCTGAATTTATTAAACTTGTGTAATATATTCTATAAAACACTGACAGATATGAAGATCCTCTGTGTATCATAATGATCATCTTCATGATCACTAGCCAAGGCTTCTGATTACGTTTCACTCCGGATCCTCTTCGTGGAGTGAAACGTAATCAGAAGCCTTGGCTAACGAAGATGCATAATGATATGCAGGTACGTTATCCAGTAATATAAGGACATTTACTATAATGCCAAAGTCCGGTCCAGGATATTGCTCAAAATTGTCTGACTGTGTCGTCACTGGGAAACCTGCCAGGTGCCCCGGGGACTTGGTCAGCTTCAACCCACACACAGACTCCAGGATCTCATTCATTTCATTCTGCTGATCCAGAAACAATTCTAATGAATCTTGGAGCTGCTAGTTTGTCATAGCCAAAAATAGACAGAGATAGGTGATGACACGGTATTGTATGTATAGATGAACTGGTGTGTTTGTTTTGTACATCAATGTGTATAATCAAAATGGTATTCATCACATATAAATATTGGTCTTGGGCACTACCGATGTCATGTCGTTACTTTTTATAAATAAGAAATGATAGCTCAATTTCAATTTTATTTGTATTAAATGAATTATGGTACAAATACAATCAATACGATCAGTTACTAAATTAATTAATAGACATTTGTATTGTTGATATGACAATCAATGGTTCTGCTGAGTTCTGTATATTTTTATATGCTTTCAAACCGCCCAGTTGCTGATAGAATTTTCTATTAACTCCTAATACACAAACTATGTTTTTCATCAAAGTATGCAAACAAATACTGTATTAATTTACAAGTTAGCTCGATCCTGCCCACAAATAATCCCCTTACTCTCAAATTCATTTTTGTAGAAGCATCAGTTTCAAAACAGTATGATAATAAGCTTTCTTTCTAAATTTTTACGCTTTTGGGAAGGGGCTTTAATTAATGAAATACAGCATTTGGAAGTTGATATTGATGTGTGGAGGATTTGTAATATTTCTTGTTACAATGTATGTCAATATGGCTGCTGATATATATTTTTTATTTGGAATTCCTTTCATCACACTTAATCAAGCAAAACCTTGTTAACTCATGTATGTCATCATGTGCTCTGTGTCTGCCGTCCGTCCATCTTCAGTCTGTCATCCGTCCATCTTCTGTTTGTCTGTCAATTGGATGTTGTGTTTGTCCGTCCAGCATCAACTTTTCCCTTAAAACAATTTCTTCTCAACAACCAAGGGGCCAAGTGTTATGATATTGGATCTATTAACATTGCATGCTGGGAGAAAAGGCTACCAAGTTTGTTCAGCCTATTTTCAAGGTCACTGGGGTCAATCGTTCTAAAATCTCTTAACAATTTCTCAATAACCAAGATGCCAAGAGACATGATATATTGGGCCTGTATGTACATGTAGCATGATTGCAGGAAGGGCTATCAAGTTTGACCTTGACCGACTTCAAGGTCACATGAGTAAAAATGTGATAAAATCTTTTAAGCAACTTCTTCTCAATAACTCAGAGGCTCATAGACCTAATTAGCTATATTGGTCCAGTAATTAGATGGTGGGATGAAGGCTACCAATTAAGATCGTTCAAATGAATGGCCTCAGCCTTAAATGTACCTAAAGACAACTACTCAATACTCTTAATATTTCAATAATGTGGTAATCAGCCTAGCATTCACATTGGAGCATGTAGAAGCAGGTGGGCAATACAGGCCCATTTGGCCTCTTGCTTTAGATTTAATTAACAATTATTAAGTGACACAAATTATAATATATTGATCCAGTCAGTTAAATCTAATTTCACCATGCATGCATACTTCAATTTAATAAAAATAACTTTGATGTATCAAAGTGTGTATAAAGGTACAATGTACTTGATTTTCCATGCTACTGTAATTGATATCAATGTACAAATGTACGTTAGAATTTATGTCCATTGATCCACTGACTGAGAAGTACATATCATTGTACTCATACATGTAAGAGGAACTGCGTCAGAGTCTAGGATCAAAGTGCATGATTTTACATCAGAAATTCGATTCTGCAAACAGCCTTACATGAGATAGAAAGCAGGGTCTCCAATATAATGTAAAAGGATGTAAGGCCTGTTTTATTTCAACTTGTTTTTAATTTGTTTTCAGTTCTGCGTGTTGGTGGGCCTGATATTCTGTGTCGAGTTGTTGATTGGGATCCTGGGGTTCGTTTACAAGGATTGGGTATGTATTCTTGATGATTGCCTGAGCTATTAATTTTAAATTTCCTAAAATTAGAAATTTAAAATTAATAACAAAAACCGAAACGAAAGCAATTAATCAATAACAAAAAAAAATATTTTGCTAATAATACTTGGCAGTCAGTTTGGAAATTACCAAACAAGACAGACATTGTCTTTTCTCAAGAAGCTAAAACAAATTAATATAATACTTTATTTAATAATATATTAAGCTCAGGTTTATTTTGGGTCACTCTATCTTATAACTGCTTTAGACTGGATAAGGTTTTAATTATTACTGTTAATTAGGCATTTCTGTTCAGTTTATTCAGTACTTAAAATACCTGTAATGTATCTTGGTTTAGAATATTTATTATATATAAAACCAGCTTTATTGCTTTTAATTGTTTAACTTATGATAACTGATAATAATTTGAATATGAATTCCCATCATTAATCTATTTATAAGTCAGTAGTATACAGTATACATTAACAACAAACATGACTATGCTGAAGAATCTCAAATTGAATATAATTACACTTTAATTTATAAGGCATTTATCAGCCTGCATGTTTTGATTATTCTGCGGTTGGCTAATTGACAGGTTCGTGGTGAAATTGAGATGCAAGTGAGAACTATGATTGTTAACTACCGTGAAGATATTGACCTCCAGAACCTGATCGACTGGGTACAGGAGGACTGGGTAGGTGATGTTAGGTTGAATCAATATCGCCTCCCGTAGAGGAATTAAAACATCATTTCATGGTATAGAAGAGTTGCCAGAGCTGGAATTGAGTTCTTCTATGTCGTTGGCCAAATATATTGTTGTAGAGAGATGCGAGGATACTGGAACTAAAGACATGAGTTTCTACCGACTGGGGCACTTATATAGCTGTTCCATATCGACAATCTGTAACTATGAGACAACAGTGCCCTCTGAAAAAGTCCATAATGGGGCTTGCTACATCAAGCTTACAATTTAAATTTCTATTATTTCAATATTTAACTGAATATTTTACTGCAGTGCCCGACGGCCTGCCAATGTTGGCCATTTTAGCTGTCTGCATCCCCAGCACCTCAGTAAGAATTAAGGGATGGCGTCACATTTTAAGATTTACATTCAATTTCTTGTAGCCAATGAGAAGTCAGTATTCTGTCATGTGATGTCTAAGATATCATAGTGCCCTCGATCAACTCTAAGAAATCTACTTAAAAATAAATTAACATTTAATGTGCCAAAGATTATAAAATTCACTCTGCTCAAGTAGAAGCTGTGTGGTTGTTGACCAATATGAGTGGCTGTCTAGTTAGGAAACCCTAGTGGCCATGTGTCTCACTTCAGACTAGGACACCTGGGTATTGTTTCACAAAGCTTCGTAACTTAATGATTTTCGTGAGTCAGATTTACAAATCACTAAGTGTTTGACAAAACTTAGAAACTTACAAACTTTTGTTTATACATCATGAACATTCCTAACTTACGTCAAAAAACCTTGTGTATTTTTACGCAAAATCCACCCGTCTTGTTTGTGGTCAGGGACTTATTGGTGGGCTAGGTCTTGGTTGTGGGCAGGGACTTATTGGTGGGCTAGGTCTTGGTTGTGGGCAGGGACTTATTGGTGGGCTAGGTCTTGGTTGTGGACAGGGACTTATTGGTGGGCTAGGTCTTGGTTGTGGTCAGGGACTTATTTGTGGGCTGGGTCTTGGTTGTGGACAGGGACTTATTGGTGGGCTAGGTCTTGGTTGTGGACAGGGACTTATTGGTGGGCTAGGTCTTGGTTGTGGGCAGGGACTTATTTGTGGGCTGGGTCTTGGTTGTGGTCAGGGACTTATTGGTGGGCTAGGTCTTGGTTGTGGACAGGGACTTATTGGTGGGCTAGGTCTTGGTTGTGGGCAGGGACTTATTTGTGGGCTGGGTCTTGTTTGTGGATAAAAATGGTCCATAAATGATACTTATGTTACAGTTATTATGTTGTGGAATGACTGACTACCGAGACTGGGAACTGAACCGATACTTTAACTGTTCCTCCCCGGGGGCTGAGGCTTGTGGAGTACCGTTCTCCTGCTGTAAACCTACAAATGTGAGTATAAAGTATCATGATGTAAACCTACAAATGTGAGTATAGGGTCCGATGATGTAAACCTACAAATGTTAGTCAAGATTCCTCATTTTGTATTACATCCCCATTTCATATTGCATTATTATATCCTCATTTTATAATTCTCTCTTCAGGAAATTATACAGAATCGACACTGTGGCTTCGACATTTCCAAACCAGAGCGTGTAAGTACATTGAAACCCCTCTATTAAGACCACCTGGGGGCTGAGTGAAAGTGGTCGAATTAAAAGCCGGGTGGTCTTAATACCGAGGTGGAGCACATTGACCTTTGACTGTCAAGAACCGAAACTCTGTATGATACAGCAGTGTACCTGTACCATCTGTAATATATCCTTAAATGACCACTGCTTTTGATGTCTGACTAAACTCCAATAAAAACAAAAACACATCTTATGTGAAAGAAATATTTTGGTAAATAATTTAAATAATGCAATGTATGTATTTTTGTATTAATTTTCAAAAAACATCAAATTTGTATATTCTTGACATACAGTAACTGTTAAGTTATGAAATAGCCATCAAATGTCAAGCACAATAACTCATAATGTATTCATGTATTTCTAAATCACATTTATGTCATATAGCAGTGTCCTTGTTGATCTTGAAGTTAATATGGACAGTGATGTAACGTGATGAATTGAAATGGTGCTGAATAATGACTGCCACCATTTGATTTAAAAACCTGTCAAAATAAAGTTGTCTGACTTTTGTGATCAAAAGTATGATATCTAATGTTGTTTTCATTCCATGTGACATCTTATGAAATGCGTCTCTAAAATTTCAGTATTTGCTCTCCCTTAAGACTCGAAAAATAGGTTCCCTCTCCATGTAACTAGTTTATGTAACCCCAAAGTTTGTCAGTACTTTAGATCTAATCACTTTGAATTCAATTCATTGATTTAGAGGATTTTTATCAAACTTCACACAATGATGAAGAACCATAATATCTCAGACACGTTTGAGTTTCAGGGTTTTTGGGTCAAGGTCACTTTTTAAGGGGGGCGGTAATGGACTTGTTTTGCTTTAGCAATTCCCAGTATGCTTGTTTTGTTAACTTATCCGACTTGACAGTGGAAATCTTGAAGATCAAAATAGCCAACCCCTGAGTTTCTGACCTCTTTCCACATTTTACTGATGTTGACCTTGACAACTTGTTAAAGGTATTGATATTGATAATGGTCGCTAGTTCAAGTCCAGCACAGGCACTTTGTAGTATCCTTGAACAAGATACTTTACTTCGTTGTCTTCCAGTTGATTCAGCTGTAAATGAGTATGTGGTAGAGCAGTGTAAGTAATGTCGTGTGTAAGCTGTAAGCACTGAAATGGCAGCTCCGACTGTAAAGCTATTAGCACTGAAATGGCAGCTCCGACTGTATACTCCCCAGGGAGTTGAGAATGACATTGGCCACTTGCTAGAGGCCCATTAACCATAATTTGTGATCCGCTTTGAGATTTTGCTGTGGTATAGTGTTATATAAAACTCCAAATTATTATCATTATTAGATATAAATATGATTTATGGCGTTTTATCCTTTAGGATAATAATTATATAATTGTAGTAAATAAAATTGGGGAACATTTGTGTTCCAGGACGACATCAGAAGTCAAACAATTTATACAGACGGCTGTATACCTCAGGGGGAGAAGTGGATGGAGGTGAATCTTATCCCTGTAGCCTCAGTACTAGTTGGCATGGCTGTCCTTCAGGTAAACTTATAATGATTATAATGGCTATGATAACTCAGTCGGTAAGAGTGTCAACATCGTTATCTCAGGTGATGATCTGCGGTGTGGTTCGACACTTTCTACCCGCGTCGGTTTTTGTTTCTCGGGAAGTTGAGAAACAGACTAGCCTCTACTGTCATGATGGCATGCAATGGGCATCCTGTATGTTGTTCAGTAAGGTAGTCACCAACTACTACAAGGAGCCTTAAAATGACCCTTGCTGTTCACGGAGCGAGAACCCAGCAACCAAACAAACAAACCATAATTATAATACTAATTACTTCCAAATAAATCATTTCTGTAAGGCCTATTCTAGCATATTATCGTATTACAGAGGGACTCCATGTTTTGTAAATATGAAACTACCCATAGAAACAAAATATGGCAGGACAGTTCCTCTTCGATTTCATTATTTTTGAGTCCAGACTTTGGGTACTCTTCTACCTTGATTTAACCGACTTGATTATTTGTTCCCAGATTTACATTGAATCAAAGTTAACTTTAATTGCGAAAATAATTATATGATCTAAATTCTGATTTAATCATTGTTGAACGCAATTAATTTTCTCTGAAAAGCATTTTTTACTTTATTTTAAAACTCTAAACAAAATTTATTTTTCTTCTTTTTACAGATACTGGGGATTTGTTTTGCTCATAACCTCAAAAGTGATATACTGGCACAGAAAGCCAAGTGGAGATATCCCTAGCAGCTGGGTCAAAGGTCAAACACTATTATTAGAACATTCACTTATAAATCGTTTCTCTCTAACAGTAGATGGCATTTCTAAAGACACATGACTTTTACAGACAAGAATCTCCAGTCACATTAGATGACATTTTAAAGACGCATGATTTTTACAGAAAAGACTTCCTCACTGATAGTAAGCCATCATTTTTAAAGGCACATGACTTTTAAAGAAAAAAATTGGTCAAAGGAAACAAAACCTCTTACAACGACCTTCTTGATTTACACGCTAAATACTTTGATGTTTTACTCTTCTAAATGTACAAATATTGTACAAAATTTGAAAATGACTGTACAGTATGTATAAAACTGTTAATGTATGTTATGTTTTAAATCATGAAAAATCATCATGTTTGTACATAATTGTAAGAAATACATAATGTATTTTGATGTTGTGATTTCTAAGGAAGCTAAATGAATGTATCAAATGTTTTGTTTTGTTTTTTGATGCACATATAAGATATTATGTGTATTTGTATGTGAACACTTGGCTATATATAACTTTATACTTTTGTATTACACGTGGGATGAGTGTAGGCTGTTAAAATTTTATTGAACACTTATCCACTGAATTTGAAGAAGATAGACGGTAATATACATTGAAAATTGATTGTGATAATTGAGAAGTAAACCTGATATTTTGTTTGATTAGTTTTTTGGATAAATATGTGTCAAAGTTTTTTCTTGCCTTTTCAAGATTGCAACATATTCATTTACATGAAATTCATCTTTTCAACATAGTGATTTGATAAAAGATATACTTCTTGTAAATTTTGAAATAAAGCTTTTATGAGAATGGTAATACATGTACATGTATTTCTTAGATGGTTCAATTTTTTTTTTTTTTTTTTTTCGTATTTAGCCATTTTGCTTTCCCAAGTGGTTACCATGGTAACAATAATGTAAGTGTAAAATATTTACCATTTAGCAACAGAGTTGTGAATGATCCTATATGCTGACTCTCTGTTATCAGTACCATGTGATCACCCTAGCAACAGAGTTGTCATCGTTACTATGTTATCACCATAGCAACATAGTTTGGGTTGAGTGTTGTCTAGATCGAATGTAGCATTTTCCTTCAAAAGTTCCAGATCTCTGAATTTACTGTGACATTTCTTTAATTTATCTCACTTCATTAATAAGAATTAAATATCTAATCATGCTATCTTGGTTGATAAAGAAAGTTGTGTATAAAGAGAGAAAAACAATAACTTTTGTTCATCAGGTTAAATTTATCCTTAAAGATTACTACAGCTGTACTGTAAATGGTTAATTAGTTTCATTAACTCGATCGACAAAGTTTCTGTACAATTTGTTTTGTATGTGTATGAAGTAATTTAGATATTTTCACATTTCAAGGCATATTGATAGTGTCTACATATTAACTCACAGATATTTATTTGTCAAATTGTCAGTCACAGTTTTCAAAGCAACATTTGGTGATACAATGTTATTCTTTGAATATGTACAATATCATTGTATCTTTGCACTTCAAACTGTATCTGGCACAATCTACTGTTGTGCTTTGTGATGTAAGATTTGTATGTTTTTAAAGTCCCTGATGTTAATGTGTTTCCTAGGATACATGAATCGGCAGCTTGGACATTTTACATAATCCATGGCAGATTTAGAGTAGAAACGCCAGACCACCGAAGGGAGTTTGAGAAAAATGTTTGAAGTTTAGACATGTTTTTCAATTTGATGTTAACGATCATTTGTTGTTTTCTAAATACTGATTAACCAGAAACATTGTTTAGAATGTTTTTTTTATATACATGTATTTTAAAAATTGTGCTGTATTTACAGTATTTGAGAGTTAATGGCGATGTACAGATTGGTGTAAAATTAATTTTATTACACGTACAAGTTAAGTTAAAACGAAAATTTACTTGTTAAGGATCAGGGGCCTGGAACAAATTTCTAGACCATGCTTCATTTATATTATGACAAATATCATACAAATATGAACTGTGGGTTTGAAATTTGTTCCAAGTCCCTAGTGACTAGTTGTCAGGATAGCTACTGTATTTTCATTACTGTATACGAAAACTTCAATTACATCTGAGGCGTAGAAGAGTTAGTATGTATTTTGTCTTTACCCACCGTAGAACTATACAATGTTCCCATCATTTCAACATTTTGTTGCAAATTCATTGTACATTTGTATTTATACATGTCTTAAGCTCTAAACACATGTGTCTGTTAGTAAGTGTTTATTCAAATGCCAACCCCCCTGAATATGTCACAAAGTCATTACAGGATATTTGATTTGATGCATATGTCAAGATGTTATCAAGATTGTTAAATTATCATACAAGGTGTTTTGAGTAATGTTAAATTATCATCCAAGGTGTTTTGGGGCCGCGGTGGCCGAGTGGTTAAGGTGTACCGACACTTTAACACTAGCCCTCCACCACTGGGTTGCGAGTTCGAAACCTACGTGGGGCAGTTGCCAGGTACTGACCGTAGGCCAGTGGTTTTTCTCCGGGTACCCCGGCTTTCCTCCACCTCCAAAACCTGGCACGTCCTTAAATGACCCTGGCTGTTAATAGGACGTTAAACAAAAACAAACCAAACAAACCAAGTTTTGGGTAATAACAAATTTTTGGGTAATAACAAATTATCATAGAAGGTGTTTTGGGTAATAACAAATTTTTGGGTGATAACAAATTATCATAGGTGTTTTGGGTAATGATAAATTATCATACAAGGAGTTTTAAGAAATGTTACTTGTTGAAAAAATACACAACTTCCGTGCCTTATCATTGACTTCAGACGGGGAGGTGTGGTAAATTCTACATGTAATCAGGGTTTGAAGGGCAGTTTTAATTCTGGAAATGTCATTTTGAATCCTAATTAAAGTTTTAGATTTTAAGCTTGCTAAATCTGACTTATTGTATTGGTCATTTTGTTACCATGACTTTGGGCTTGCAGAGTTGTTCCCCTTTGATAATATAATTTCCATGTACTCTTCAAGGTTTATCTGCAAGATGATTTTTACTTACTGGAAATTATTATCTTTACTCAAAAAATATATTTAAATTCTACCTGAATTAAGTGTGCCATTAATAAATCATTTTTTCAATACACATATTGGCGGTAACATGTTAACAGACACTATACCACAATTTACATGTATTATAAGTCTTAGATGAAAAGTGAAATGACAAGGCCAAGTAGATATATAGATGTCTTTCTTGTTACCTGGCTGAAATTTTCAGTGTCGATAGTTACATTGGCATAACAATTGAATTAGGTGCATGATTCTTGGATGTTGTCTAAAAAATACTCGAGTTGAGATAAAAAATTCCAGATAGGAATTGGAAACACATATTTTTATATTCAGCCTAATGCTTTTATTAACATGCATGTTGGATGCACATGGTCTTGGCTCAAATTTCCAAATTTGTTTCAAGTTCCTGTGAGTAGACATGACTGGTTTAATACATCCAATGTATACATTATCGAGAGTACAGATGGGATATCATATAAAATAAATTTTCATTTGAACAACCAAATTGAATTAAAATGAAACAGAGAAATTCAATTCCATAACATGAATTAGGGAAGAAAACATGTTTGTATCTGTGTGTATTTGTGTGTGTTGAGATTGTAGATGTTTGGGCTGATTAATTGAGCAATATTGACATTAAATGATAAGCTTTGTATGTTTAAAAGTCCCATTTTACCAAATCAGCGACACAGTTCATATATCTCTGGCAATGCTGTAGTGGTAGGTTCTGTGATTATATTTATATATCCAACCCTTTTACAAAGAGCAATATAGTTTTGTAGGGTTGGGTATTTACTTTTACCAAATTTTATTTTTATTAAGCATCAGAATTTTATCACAGGAACATGGCACGAATTCCCTACCATCGATGGATATACAATGTATATATATATATTATGTATTTTAACATGATGGAAATACATTATACATGTAAGTTGACCAAGGTTTTGAGAATGTGCCAAGTCCCTGTGATTTTAATTGATAATGATTAGTTTGTTGTCTAGTCACACTTGCCCTGTTTTAAATTAGTGATTACAATTTTTTTTCTCTCAATATTTTGATTGTGTTCACTTTTGTGAAATATTATTTAATAAAAACATGGACATAATGAAGACTGCTATTTCTGTATTTACGGAAAACTAGAAGTTTCCCATATTTGTAACATGAAGCAATTTTCATACTGGAGGGTGATTTACATACTCTTTTTAAAATGTTGTGATCAGAAATATTTTGCCAATTAAGAAAACTACATACAGTGCAATAAGATATGGGGAAATGAAATGTCCATGTTTAGGTTTCTATGTTCATTATGATTTTATATTTTGTCTGATAAAGATTGTTTGTTATGGCAAATACTTCTTTCAATTTATTTGTGATAGACGATGCCAGTGCTTAATTGTTGTGACAAAATTTTGCTTCTTTGTATTTAGTCAGCTACGATTTTAGGGCAATTGTTTTTCATTTGTTGGTTTTCGCATTTTTGAAGATTTTTTATTTTTTTTTTGAAGTATTGGATACTTTTACAGTTGCAAAAAGCATTTTTTCCCCTTAAATCTTCCTGCAATATCCTGATACACTATTACTGTGTGAACTACATTTTGAGTTTCTATGAAACAAGAAATAGGCTAAGATATAATTATTTTCAAGGCTGGTTTGTCAAAATTAAACTGAATACCTGGTAACAATCTTTTTCAACATAATTATTATACTGGCTGTAAACCAACAAATGAAAATTATTTGACCTGATTATTCTTTGTGATTTATACCTCAGTTTGTCGGAACCCTCCTCGGCTAGATCTGTAATGGGTTCTTTGTCTGCTAATTTTTGCAGCTGTCAATTTTTATTACCATGCAGGTATATAATGTGATTTGAACATTTTATACAGCTTTTTTAAATTTCATTATCATTTAATGATTGATATATTGCAATCATATAATTGTGGCAAATTTTACGTTAAAATAGCTGTAATTGTGTTGTGTATGAAATTTCTACTGAAATCGGTTGTGTCTATCAGTGATATTCAATTTCCTGTGAGGTCAGTACTGTCCTTATTTTGTCTACCACAGACAGCTATATGTACATGTAGTAAGTTTAGGAAAATAAAGATTGAATTAGAAATCTTTGAAAACCTTTATATGGATAGCTTTTTGAAGATTGATACAGAAAAATATAAACCGACTATTATAAAATGATTGTAGATGATATTCGTTTCCCATGCTTGATTTGTAGCAATTACAGAGACTAGTCCAGATTCATTTGTAGAATTGAGGATTTGATTTTCAAAACAAAGTAATCTTGTAGGGTTGGAAGGTCCTGAAGGTTCTGATGTAAGAAATCCTTCTGGGTCTTGCATATATGTTAAGTATTTTATTGGAAGAGTCCAGAAATGTTGATTGTCAGATTGCTAGAAGGATCTGTTACAGCTCAGTATGAGCAGAGGCACTGTAATTCGTTTTTTATAGTCGAGTACGTGTAGTTGTAGAAAATTTACGTCACAACTCCATTGTTACAGTATATCATGTCATCAATAAAACCTCTTCTATTTTTAATTACGTATAGTGTGTTATACTTCTGTTCTTCTGCAATTCAATATTCTACTGCAACTTACTGGTAAAACTTCGAAACAACTTATATATTAATAACTCTTTTTGGCCTGGATGTACATCCGAAGGGTCTTCTTGGAGGAAACGGCTGTACCCGTAGAAATCCCACATGATCTGGAAGGTGATGCCATACCTTTCCATATCCAATCAAGGAATTGAACGGTGGTCGCCTAAGTGAAAGGCGAGACAGTGTTACCACTGTGCCACCAAACCAACTTTGTAGGAATATCATGCGACGGCTAAGTCTGATAAATCAGGATAGGAAATCAGTTCTAAATATTATATTATATATGTCACCAGCACCATTCTTGTTTGTGCCATGGTTTTTAAGATCAAAGTCTCTAAGGCCATAAAAACAGAGAGAAATTGAAGAAAAAATTAATATATATATGCAATCACAAACACAGTTTGTCATTTCTTATGTGTATATGGAACTTGTATTATTAAGTAATGAACCATTTCATTTGAAGACACAAAAAAGGAACATTTTTAATTGAGTATTTTATTGTTTATTGATGCATGGAATGTTACAGAGTGGAATAATTCCACTTAACATAGAAGTATTGGAAAATTAAAACGCAAGTTGCTATAGTATGCTTTAGTAAATATATAATATTGGTATACAAAATTTATACATGGTGAAATCGTATCTTTTTGATCTTCAATTGTATATGGGCTATGCTGAAAAATATGCATGATTCTGAAATTATTACCTTTGACCTTTAATATTTTCCTTATAAAAAACATGCACTGCATATATAAAATATTTGAATGGTAGAAAGGGAGACAAGCATAGATTCTCCGTTTGATTATTGTTATTGAGCTTTTCAACTTATTTCCCGACTCCACAAAACAGGTCAAAAGTATAAAATATTAGTGTATGTTTATAAACTTACTAGAAAAACCTTTCATATATACATCAAAATTGAAACAGGACATCCCCCTTCTTATAGGAAATGATGTACGCCTGATTTAACACACCTCTGAGGTTACCTGGTATACAACATATATAAAGAAAACAATACCTAACCTAGTCTATGATCATCATACAATATGTCATTGATTTTCAAAATCTCTTAAGAATAGACATAAAAAGAGGCTGATATATGACAAAAATTTCTTTTAATAACCATATAAAAATATTTTGATGGACTTGCAATCTAACTCAAATGAAAAAATTAATGTTGGATCCAACAACTGATCGGGAGACGGGTAAGAAGAATGATATTCTATGTTGTTGCCTGTTTTTCAGTCTTATGTACACATACAAAATCAACCAGAGAAAAGAGAGGTGGGATACTGTCATTTTCTATATAATTTAAATGATTTTTTTTACATATGCAGATTAATTTCAAATAATTTTTTGTTATTTTTCTGATGAAAATGCCATTATATGTTTAACCGTAAACACCAATGCTAATAAATACTACATCTAAATTTCACTTGGTATCTACATTTCAAATTATTTATTCATGAACAAGTATAAACAGCTAATAATATTGCAGTTTTGTAGTTTTATAATCAATGCAAATTAAATTCTTGGAACAGTGAAATGTCATCTAAACCTTCAATTCATTTAATGTGTCATGTAAAGCTATGAAGAACAAGAGATCCCAGAGGGATCTTGGCGCCCACCATTGAATGATCTTCATAGGTTCCATGTCAGATTGATCTTTTCTCTACTTTTCCCTTCATTTTACTAATCTGTGCAAATTGAGACATCCCTCCAGTACTTTTCAAACAAGGGAATCCTAGCTATATAAGAAATTTGAGATTTAACGATAATGGCTGTTTGTTTGCCAGATTGTTTTCAGGACAGACTGGTCCAAAAATGCAATACAAGGGACCAAGGGGAACCTACTTATGAAATTTGAGAAAGATCCATTCAGTACTTTGAGAAATAGAGATAACAAACTTCAATTGTTAAAATCCAAGATGGCGGTCTGTCGGCCATGTTGTTTTCTGATTGGTCTCAAAACGCAATATGCATAACTAGGCACCAAGGGGAACCTACATATGAAATTTCAGAAAGATCCATTCAGTACTTTCTCAGAAATAGTGATAACAAACTTAAATTGTCAAAATCCATGATGGCTGCCTGTCGGCCATGTTGTTATCCGATTGGTCTCAAAACGCAATATGCATAACTAGGCACCAAGGGAAACTTACATATGCAATTTCAGAAAGATCCATTCAGTACATTCTCAGAAATAGCGATAACAAACTTCAATTGTCAAAATCCAAGATGGCTGCCTGTCGGCCATGTTGTTTTCGGATTGGTCTCACAACGCAATATGCATAACTAGGCACCAAGGGAAACCTACATATGAAATTTCAGAAAGATCCATTCAGTACTTTCTCAGAAATAGTGGTAACAAACTTCAATTGTCAAAATCCAAGATGGCTGCCTGTCGGCCATGTTGTTTTCCGATTGGTCTCAAATCGCAATATGCATAACTAGGCACCAAGGGGAACCTACATATGAAATTTGAGAAAGATCCCTTCAGTACTTTCTCAGAAATAGCGATAACAAACTTCAATTGTCAAAATCCAAGATGGCTGCCTGTCGGCCATGTTGTTATCCGATTGGTCTCAAAACGCAATATGCATAACTAGGCACCAAGGGGAACCTTCATATTAAATTTGAGAAAGATCCCTTCAGTACTTTCTCAGAAATAGCGATAACAAACTTCAATTGTCAAAATCCAAGATGGCAGCCTGTCGGCCATGTTGTTATCCGATTGGTCTCAAAACGCAATATGCATAACTAAGTACCAAGGGGAACCTTCATATGAAATTTGAGAAAGATCCCTTCAGTACTTTCTCAGAAATAGCGATAACAAACTTCAATTGTCAAAATCCAAGATGGCAGCCTGTCGGCCATTTTGTTTTCCGATTGGTCTCAAAACGCAATATGCATAACTAGGCACCAAGGGGAACCTACATATGAAATTTGAGAAAGATCCCTTCAGTACTTTCTGAGAAATAGCGATAACAAGAATTGTTTACGGACGGAGGGACGGAGGGACGGACGGACGGACGGACGGACGACGGACCACGGACGCAGGGCGATTTGAACAGCCCACCATCTGATGATGGTGGGCTAAAAATATTCTGATCCTATAGGATTCATAGCGCTATCAACGCCACTTCTTCTGGGTGTGTTTACTTATAGGACTTGCAATGGAAATTTATACAGACTACAAGTATATATAAATATATAATTTTACAAGACAAAATATATGTTTAGAGAATTAATACTAGATGGCACTACAATCATAAATTATATTGGTTTGCTAATTCACCAATCCCTACAAATTTTTGGCACCAATAACATTTAATACCCTTGACAACAGCATGTACACAACATGTATACTATTCTAACTTGCACACAACATTCTCTATGGTCTGAGATCAAAACAATTCAAATAAATACTGTTACATGTAGGCATGGCAACCCCTACTTCACCAAACTTTCATCTTTGCAAATTTAACAAATTATTTCTAAGTGTTATTGAAATTATTCTCACTAGGAGTCAAATTCAAACCCAAGGCAGTAGATTACTAAAATTCTATGGATCGAGAAATGCAGGAAATAACCAAATTCTCCCAGGTCATGTTTATAATATGGATAAAAAGATTTCAGAATCTCAGTATAACTTTGATATGTAAAATAATTATAAAGTCCCAGTCTTCAATTTCACTGTCTGTGCCATTATATTTTGGCATTAATGGGTTTATAAATTAAGGAAAAGTTAATAAACAGAGAGTAACACGAAGGGAAACAAAGTCTACAATTAAATGGGACTAGTAATAAAAAGCTAACAGAAGTCCTTCAAATATGTTGGCACTAAGTTAGTAAATTCATGGTAAATGAAAATAATGCATCAAAATTTTACTACCAGGTAATACCATTTTTAAATGGTGTTCGGTATCATGTAAAGATTTAATGTTGGTTATAAAAGATTTTACTTTATATTAAGGTTTGTTAATATGTAGATGAAGAGGTTAGTAACAATACTTTTCAGAAATAAGCAAGGAAGTATTAAATACCGTTAGATATTTTTAACATTTTACTTAATAACTTATTCAAATAGCACTAATGCATCTCTGGGCTACAATGTTCATGATCCTTGTCTAGTTCTGTTTAGCTTTAGGTTCTTTGCCAGGACTTGGGGTTGCCCTCGGTAGCCCGCCGCTTCCAATCAGAGAGAATATCCAATGTAGTCCGAAGAGACAGCAGAAGCCGACAACTACGATATATTCCATGTGGTTCCTGTACGGGGTACCACATGTGGTGTACCACTCCTTCCCCACAGGAGGTTTGCCTTTGATGCAGTGAAAGTCGAAATAGTCCTCATCATAATCCTTCAGGCATAGGTACTTTCTCTTTGTCAGGATCTGAATCAAGGGAGACAACTTCGTTAATCTTTAAAGCTACATGAGCAGTCTTGAAAATCAGGGCTATTCCAGTAAAATATCTACCCCAACAGGAGGACTCTAAATTTAGGTGACCTATATTGAGGCCATATACAGGATTACAGGCATTGAATAAAGTTGAATTCGCCAACGAGATTGATTTCAATTTACTCCAAGGTATATATTCCTTTAAGACTTACTAGCAGCAAACAATACATTTTTTTTCTGCAGTTTACAATAACCCCAACTTGAGAGCCATGAATAATGCCCAGGGGTAAGTGGACTTTAAATCAAAATAAGAAAACATATTCATCTTATTATGAAATACAGATTGGGCTTACAAAATTTCTGGGTACTGGCTCCATATGAAAATGTGTACCCTGGAAACTTCAAATTCCGTTGTACTATTGAATACTGTCTGATGTGTAAAGTCTACGATGATATGAAAGGCCATTAGGTTAACACAGAACACCTCTACTGGTATGACATTATGTGAATGTGGTTCAGGACATCACTGAGGTTCCTTATTTTTACTGTGATACATGTCTAGAACACTTTGAATTGGTTCAATCCCATAAAGACAAAGGCTTTATTAACCCTTCCCAACTACTCACCTGCCCAGATGCAGCCGTCATCGCAACAGTCTCATTACAGGGTCCTATGACCTCATGTAAGCCGATGGAGACCTGCTCCTCGGGTTTGCCAGTCACCACAAGATGCATGAAGAATGCAAAGTAGACAACGGCCAAGATTGTGATCTCATTGAACCAGCTGGCTGTAGTGACAGAGAAACAATACCCTATTGTTAGAACTCTCAGCTACTTTGTTACAGAGCTTTTTCTGAGGGCTTGTTGGGGCCGTTAAAGGGCTTCATGCCCAATTGAAATTATTTCATATTCAAGCTAAATTCCCAAATTTTGCAGTTTACTCTTGAAAAAATATTTCCCAATTCACCAATTTTCTTTTCAAATTGAGACAAAAGGGCCCGTCCCAAACCAGTGAGAAAAGGCTTGGTTTATATGCATCACTGAACTCTATTAACTTCTAATTAACATACTAGATAGCAATACAGATGTCATACATTACTTTATTAATTGTCACTATAAATGAACTGGGCAATATATATCCCTCTATAAACTCTGTATGGTCTGTAAATGCAAATCCTGGGGGAAAACCTGTCTTTCCAATTTTGCAGACATTTTGCAAAATTCATTTTCTTTAAAAAATACACTTTTAGGTCAGCTACATTATGCCAACATTATGATTAAACCTTATCAAGATTCAATGTGAGACAAAGACTGCAATATCATTTAAATTAATGTATTGGTTAACATTCTTAAATACTAAAAAGACATCAATTTTTTCCAAACATCTGAAATCAACTTCATCTGGAAAAAAAACTGGAAAAGTTCCAGATATATCTTTCTTTTATGTAGACCTACTTTTTCTGAGTTTCTCTGCACTCAGCGACCTCTCTAGACATGCTGCTCGGTCTCCCTTCCATATAATCATCACATACACAGCGAAGAAGATGAGGACACAAACTTCGGTGTGGATGTTATAGTTGTCATGGAGGATGTGGTAGTTAGGCAGAAACTGGAGAGTTCCCAGGGGGAAACCCAACATGGCTGCAAACATGGTGTTGGGTACCTCTTTAAAAAATCTGAAAAAATACATGTAACATCCAAATCAAAACACCTTCCATATAAAATCAGGACACTATATAATTAAGGGCTCTGCTTTATGCCCGACTGTATATATTCTCTGAAATTATTTCCCCTGATCTATTTTTAGATAGTGACCTTAATTAGCTTTGTAGTCTTAAAGACTAATATTCATCAAATCATCCATGAATACAGTTTTACATGTGTCCTTACACATGGAAACATAAATCTATTGCAGATGTAGCATAATTATTTCTGAAAGCATTATAGTAATAGGAATGAAAAATGCAACGACCAGACAGGGACTCGCACCCCGGACCTCCGAACTCTAGCCGGATGCTCTAATCATTTGAACTACCTGGCCACTGGTATTCAGTCCAGTCTAATTCCGCCACGTTCCTTCCTCAGTCAACAAAGTCTGACCGGGAAGACACATGCGAGGCCCAATACCACCTTTGTGGGTATTTAGTTGGGCGTCAAACATAAAAGGAAAGGAAAACTACAATGGCCAGCCTGGGACAGGAACCTGGGACATCTGAACACTAGATATACACTCTTACCATATGAACTACCTGGCCACTAGTTCAGCCCAGTTTAGCCTTTTCAATCTTAAAATGAAAAGGACCCCTGGAAGTTTTTTAAACCTATACATTTAACCTGAAAATGATTTCACTTTAATAGAAAATATCCTATTCAAATTCTGCACTCTATCTATGATCCTGACAATGTATAGAAAGAAGTTGTTAAAAAAGTACAGTTCTTGGCTGATGCTATCTTTGAAACACATGACACATATTACATAAATTTTATAAGCCTACAAAAAAAGAAAAAAAAAAAGAAGAAAAAAATGGATTTGAGGAAAAAGATCTTCAGCTATCTAAAATTAGGATGTGTATAAAAACTAGAAGCTAATATAATTCCTAATAGAATTTCACTAATGCTACTCACCCCTTACTCTGGAATCTGTTAGCATTTCCACCAAACAATTTGTGGAAGCCGTGGAATGCAAAAGTGAATCCACAGGCAAAGGAGGCATGGAAGTAGTAGCTTGTCCAGGGTGCCCAGTACATGCGGTCATAAATGTTGGGGTCAGTGTCATGCCATGTCCAGGCGAGGTGCTTGACCGCACAAATATCATACGGAAGATCTATGACAACTACGGTCAGGCCCACTGAAATAATTTTTTTTCCAAAGGCAATGAAAAATGAACGATTGGCAGAGTCTGGATTTATAACTTCTAGACATTTCTATTCAACCCCCCCCCCCTCCCTTTTCTTTATTCAAAATTGTACTGTATTGATAAATTTTTAATCTCTCCTTCCTTAACTTTCTTAACCCTTTCCACCCTAAGAAACCTAAGTGAACTCTGCCATGCATTCATCATTTAAAGTCTATTCTGGTCAGTAGGGGTGAAAGGGTTAATAATTTAGTATTCTCTAGAGTGGGGATGCTTTGTCTGTATTCCTCAATTGCCCTGCATACACAGAGGTATCCAAACAAGTGGTGTAATGAACCCATCGACTCCAAACTAGAAAACACAGTGTTAGCTCTGTCTCTGGATATTAATTCGAGTTAGTTAGGATATTTACCAGCAAAAGGCTCCGCCCACCATTTCAGCCTCCAGTGTGCAACAGCTACGGAGGCAGTGTACAAAAACACAGCATCTGGAATATGGTTGACATTTCTTCAGTATAAAGTCAAGTATTTTAGTGGAGTTTCTGTACCATAAAACTTCAAAGAAAACAGTATATATTTCATTCCCTCGATTGTAAGCGTTCATATCTTATTCTTATTTTAGCGGTTTTTCGCACTGGAAAAATTTCGCTAAATTACGATTGTGTGTTGTAGTTTATCTACATTGGTTTCCATGGCAATCATTGTTGGCGAGATAATTCCTCATCCTGCTTGTCTGTTTTTATTTGGTTTTTGCATTAAAATTTGAGTGCATCAAATTAAGTATTTTTACAGTATTATGTATCGCAGTAATTATGAGTCTGTTGGCATTTAATCTGTCTATGGTATTTACCACAATGAATTTTGCTGTCATGCCCTTGAAAAATATTCACTGTGCACTGTTTGAAATTTAACAATAATATTGATTTTCAAAAAAGGGCAAGTTAAACTGAAGCTTCTTAAGGAACACAAACAGTCAAACCTACAAGTCTCCAATCTTCACCCAATGTTGAATATTTAGCAATATAAATAGTCGTGACACCACTGTAAGCCTCCATTACAAGTAGCTTCTATGGACTAATTCTCTACCTACTAAGTATTACCTATACATGTATATAAGTTACCTGGTAGATTCTGTAGTAATAAGATCAGACTTACAGATGACGACGATGTAAAGTGGAAGTCTTCCCCCTAGGAACATGATCGTGCCCTGGGCATGCCAAAAATTGTCAATCTCCGGAAGGTTGTAGCTGATTGCTTCCACAACGAGTCCGTGCAAGATGACACCCAGCCAGAGCCATTTGAAGCGTCCACCATTCCTCAATGCTTAAAAAAACATGGGAAATAATAATTGTTCAATATCAAAGGACTCATGCAGCCTGCACATCTATACGAACAAGCTTTCTGGGTTTTGCTTAAGCAATACATGTCCCCTACCAGCCCCTGCTTAAAATAGTAACAGTGACCTTGACATTAACCCAAAATTCCTGAAACTTGAACTTGATCTGTAGCTATTCATATTAAGGTCAGGGCTTTTTTGGAGCCGATTAGGAGCCGAATTTCAGCCCCATTCCCCACAGCAAAATTGTATATTTTCCCCAATCCGATCAGTTAAAATTCGCAATCGAATGATCTATAAAACAATTATGTCTTTAAAAATCTGGATGGTGCCGTCCCGTCTATGTTTTATTGGTTATTCTGGCCTGATAAAGGGAGATAATGCTCTAGAGTCTAAATAAATATAGCATAGAGTCTAGATCCATATTTGTGTCTACTTGTTATTTTTACCATTATGTCCATTTTTCCCAATTTACCTGTTGCCGTACATTTTTTCCCGATCCCAAAGCCATAGGCCCCATTCCAAAAGTAGTGAAAAAAAGTCCTGGTTTTATAAGATAGGTTTTACTGGTTATAACCTAGCTAATTCAGTTTTATTAAATCTGTCCAATAAAATTATGTAGGAAAGAATGTACATAAAACAAAATGTTATTCAAAGTTTGTTAACGCTTACTCCTTCAAAACCCTTTTTTCCTGAATCATTATTATAGGTAATAATTAATAGTTTATGTAACTAACAACTGGAGCTTACTCAAAAATGAGGTGATCTGGTATGTATTTACTTTAAATATTAAAGTTAACCACTTATAACTAGTGTATAATGCATTATTGAACATTTGATTTAAATAAATAAACAGATGAATAAAAACTTACCATGGATGAGAGTGAGTAATGCACAGAAATAGGTCATAAACTCCAACTTTAGATAGCTGGGGTGCTGTTTGTAAATATCCGCTGGGTGACGGAATTTCACCCACCAGGACAAGTCCTGTTGGTAACAGCAAAAATAAAATCATAAAAAAATTGTCTTCTTATCATTTTTACTTATCATTAAGGACTAAAATCTAGCTGTAGGCCTAATGGACAAACCACAGGGGCTCGTTACAATGTGCTATCTATCCCATCATTTGTAGCGAACCCCTGTGGACAAACTGTCAGCTGTGCCTATCAAATCTGGACATATCCATATAATCCACAGACATCTGGTAATCGAATCCCCCCATACATTGTGCGTATATACCGACTGTCATTAATTCATTATAGCTAAACTGGTTAAAAACTAAATTCATGATGCCGATCGTATTTGCCTATAACATATATAAATTAACTTGCTACTTCGGCCTGTGTCAGTAGACTACTGTAGGCCTTCTGTACAGTAACGTTAAAGATAACGACTGGTTTGTTTTTTTTCAAACCAAGAACATTTTGCTTTGTAGTCCTATTTACATCCGTTTCGTACAATAATGTATTATTCAAATGCAAAAGATACGATTATGCACGTTATGAATACATAATAGATAGGCCTACAGCATTTTAAATAATAAACAACCTCTAGGAAATCCATGGCCTATCCGTATCACAGCCGCCGCAGCGTGGTACGATTAAATGTACGTTGACCTGTTGACCTTATGACCTAATGAGGTGAAATTAAACTTTGAGGTGCCATAAGGGGTTATATATGTATAATATTTATTATTGCCGTATACAACAAATTATTTGCAGTTTTTCAATTAAACTATTCATAGAGATAATTATTGTGCTACTTTTTGTGAATGTTTGTTCCTTTTTTTTGAAGGAATATAATTTAAAATAGAAGTATAATTCCTTTTGTGAGCCCACAAAGTAGTATATATTTAGTTTCGTATTACCAATTTGTTTAATGATGAACTATGCAAATTATGGCACAAAATTTGCTTAAAATAGTTTTTTGTAAATTAACTAATTAATCAAAACATTTATTGTGTACCCTTAAATTCGCAACTGTGGCAGTGCACATTGTTGATTGCGAGCCAAACACAACAATCGACAATGGCGGACAGTGCGAGTGAGTTGGAGAGCGATACCAGCTCTATTGATGGGGGACCGACGATGAAACCCCCATCTCCGGCTCAGCTAGAACAGTTGCAAAAGCGACTGGAGTCAATTCAACAGGAAAATAGAGTGCTGAAAATGGAATTGGAGACGTATAAGTTAAAGTGTAAAACGTTGCAAGAAGAGAAAAAAGAACTCCAAAAAGCCAGTGTCAATATTGTTAGTGATTTTATCGTCATTTGTTTCAGATCAATATTATCAATCTTATTAGTCTGTCAAATGTATTCCAAAGCCTTGATTTACACATAAATGTGTATATTTGTTGAATTTATCTAGTCGTCAATTGTTGTCATGGGCATAGGATAGTCGCGTATTGAACATGTGTTTTGTGATAAAAAAAAATGAGTCATTTATATATTTATGTTTAAGGTGCACGTGGTAACATTCATGACGCATCTTATATAGTTATATCTATACAACCACGCCAAATCACATACTATTCCCATCTACGTATCACCAAAGATCAATAATAAAATAATACCTTTTAGGTGAAAAAAAAATAGAAAACAAGACTGATCAAACATTATACAGACAGAAGTGTTTATTTTAAAATTTCAGCAAGCCAGAGCAGAACAAGAGGAAGAATTCATCAGTAACACACTTTTAAAGAAAATCCAGGCATTAAAAAAGGAAAAGGAAGCACTAGCTATGAATTATGAACAGGAGGAAGAATTTCTTACAAATGACTTGTCGAGAAAATTGATGCAGGTATATATTTTCAGGGACAGAGCATGTGTTGGTGAATTTAACAAAGTGGAATGTATCTTTTTTTGTAACATAAGTTTTAAATCGTCATGTGTATATATGCTTTCTGGGACATAATGAATATATATATATATAATTATAGATGCTGAATGGTTCATAATTTACATTTTATTGGTTCCCAATTGATGTTAGATTTTGTAATTATGAAGATGATAAGCTATAGGCCTATTGATAGTAATTTTTGTTCAACAAATTTTGGTAAGCATCTAGCAGTTTTCATCTCCCTTTCCAGTGACCTGAAGATGCAGATACTTTTGGTCGTAAATGTCTGTTTGGTAAAACTATACTTGCGAATTCGAAATTGCAAACAAATTTTAATTTTCAATGACCAATCTTTACCTAATTAATTGACTTGGCAATTAAAAAAAAAAAAAAATGTTTGGAATGATTTAACTAAACAAAAGGGGATAACCACTGTGTATAACACTTAATAATAAATAAAATGTATCCAGAAAAGTTTTTATTCCTGAACACCTTGGATGTCTATAGCAATTTCAGAAGTCTAATGTCAAATACATATGTCCTTGTAAACATGTGTCAAATCAAACTTTTGGGAGTCAAAAAATGCTCTCAACAGTGAAGTGAAATCTCTACTTAACAGAGAATATTTCAATGTATTTTTCTTTCTTTTTTCTAGTTGAGACAAGAGAAGGTGGAGCTGGAACATACTCTGGAGAAAGAACAAGAGTACCAAGTTAACAAATTAATGAGAAAGATAGAAAAGTTAGAAAGAGAAACTCTCACAAAACAATCCACTTTAGAACAGGTAATTTACTAGAAAGAGAAACTCTCACAGTTTCTCGCAAAACAATTCACCTTAGAACAGGTAATTTACTAGAAAAAGAATGTCTCACAAAACAATCCATTTTAGAACAGATAATTTACTAGAAAGAGAAACTCTCACAAAACATTCCACTTTAGAACAGGTAAATTACTAAAAAGATTATTGACTATTATGCAATAGACTCACACTTGCCTACATGTCTACATTGCCAAGTTTTGATGGAATTAAAAACAAAAAACATAACATCACCATGATCTGTTGATGTAATGGGCGTTGTCCTGTTGACAATTTTGTAATTTAATCAGAGTTACAAGAGAAACTTTTACTGATAATATAAACCATTCAGCTTTTTCTATGGATTAATCCTCATCATTAGTAACATATCTAAATTTCAAAAGAAATGTTAAATGTTTTCTTCTATATCTTTAATACTGAATGAATGCCAATTTTGGCCATTCTTGCAATTGGTGATAAGCATAATAAATATTTTGTAGGAAGATGCCGTATCTGCATATATATCATGTAATAAAATATAAAACCCCACCCCCTTATACTATAGGCACAGTAAATTGACAAATTTGTAGACAAGTTTCATATGAATGGAAATTCATCTAAGATCATCTTTGATATGAATATCTACTTCTGTAGTTAATGGAAAAACACTTCATATTGGTTTTAAAAATTGTGACATTTGTGTAATCCTGAATTTGTCCTCTTACAGCTCCGTCGGGAGAAAGTAGAGCTGGAGAACGCATTGGAGCAGGAACAGGAATCGTTGGTCAATAGGTTATGGAAACGCATGGACAAGTTAGAGACAGAAAAAAGGTAATCTTATTCAGTTCTGAATCAGTACATTTTGTCTTTAACTTGGAAGGAACAAAAGTGTAAATATTGCACTAACTCAGGGCCAGATAAAGTGTTTATGATTTATTATGAAAATTGATGTGTAGGTAAAACTACCTCCTCGTTAGAATTTGAAGTATTGAAATTCAAAACATATATTAGTTATCCACTTCTTTTCTGAAGTCTTACTGTAGCATCAGTTTAAGATACACAGGGAGTGGTTGAATCATACCTTGGGCAATTTGTGTTTCTCATGAAAGCTCAGGCTGGTGTGTCTTTCAGAATGTGGCTTTACCCCAACTGCTCAAGATGGCATATGGCTGGCCTCCAATATCTTGTTTAGATGTAGCCACCATCTCTGAAAAGTCAACTCTCCCTCAACATAACCTTGGTTTTTCACAAGGAGCTAAACCCAGCACACAAATCTCCTTATGATACCTCTTGGTTTTTGTTTTGTTCCCTGATAGTGAATTGGTCAGCTGGGTTTAGTATTTATATTTCATATGTTTTTTATTCATAAAAAAGTGACAAAAGGATCTACTGATGTTCTTTAGAAATTGTACACATCAGTTTGCCAAATAAAAAAAACACAGTATTACATAATTGATTTGTAGAAATTCTGTTTTGATCTAGCTTGATCAATATACAAACAGTCCTGATTGCGTCACAGCAGGTTTGTGTTTTATTACCCGAACAGCGTGAATTATAAATCTTCATTTTAAAATAGACACGGAATAAGCTTCCTAAAGAAGCAATGTAATTGCACAACAAAAGCAGCAAGAGTCGAATGACTTGTATGTTATAGGATGCTACAGGAAAAGCTAGACCAGCCTGTTACTGGTCCACCGTCGCCACGGGAGATGAACAACGGAGACACTGCCAACAACCTCGCCCAACACATAGAGAACCTGAGGGGAGAGGTGAATAAATTGAAGGACATGCTGCGGGCTGGACAGCAGGAACGTAAGTCAAAATGATTAAATTTATTGTCAGATTTGTATAGGACAAGTTAAGGATATATTGAATTGAAACCAAACACAGCAGCAGTCAAGTAAGGACATATTGAATTGAAACCAAACACATTGAAACCAAACACAGCAGCGGTCAATTAAAAGGTTACTGAGAGAGATAAGCTATGATGGTTGAGCTACAGTGTGAATTTATTTACAGATGAGCAGAAAATGGCACAGTATGCACAGGAAGAGAAACATATCCGAGAAGAAAATCTACGTCTTCAAAGAAAACTCCAAATGGAGATGGAGCGAAGAGAAAGTCTCTGCCGCCACCTTTCAGAAAGTGAATCAAGCTTAGAAATGGATGATGAAAGGTAGATATCTTTAAAGTGTAACTTGCTATGTAGGAAATACTTTCATTTGGGAGGAATGGGGCCTGTTAACTCTTTATCACTTGGAGCTGTATATCTTCCAACACCTTCTGCAGGTAAACTGCCTTATCCCATTATTACTTGTTATGTATCAGACAAATTAAAACACAGTTAAGATATTTCTCATGGCAATCCCAAAAAGAGAATCAGAAAATGTTTTCCTCACATGCAAACAATTTTTATCCGAATTGTAGATTTTCCTGTGAATTAACTTTCCATATTCAACTTGAATGTTGTTCTTGAGACTTATGTTTAATTTTGTGTCTTAAAATAATTTCATGCACTTTAAACTTTCCTAAAAATATCCATCTTGAAAAATGTACAGCTTTTACCTGTATTGCAGACTTAACCTGTTAATTAATTAAAGATGATGTGTTACTTTATTTTTCATATTCAATGCGGAATCTTGTTCTGGAGGTTCTCATAATTAATTTGGTGTAAGACAATCATCTCTTGGACAACAAATACATCTTTTACAGAGATTTTAAGTTGGTATCAATTGGTTAAATCTATACATTTTCTGTGTATTCTTTGTAGACATTTTAATGAGATGACGAAACAACAGGAGATAGGTCATGGAGCCAGACCACGAACAGTTTCAAGTCCTATCCCATACGGTTCTCCTAACACATCCAGACCTATGTCACCAGGTAACTCATGTCCGTATTCAAAATGTGCATTCCTACCTATGAAATCCAACAAATATATATGTGATGCCGCAAGTCAGCAACTGTTTCTTGATTTCACAACATACTGTAAGCGGACATATTTTAGCGGTAATCTTATTTTAGCGTTTTTGCACTGGAAGCATTCCGCTAGATTATGGTTGTGCCAATTAAATTGTAAATTATCTAAGTTGGTTTTTATGTCAATCATTGTTGGTGCACTACTAAATTATTCTGCTAATCTGTTTTAATTTGGTTTTTCGCTAAACTTAAATACTGTATATTAAGATTGAAGTTTTCTCTGTAAGTTGATATTAGGTCTCTATCTTTATTCTATATTAATTTTGTCTGTATATTCTGTTTGTCAGGGTTGAACTACCCAGCGTTCAGCCCCCCTAGTCCCATGAGAAGAAGTACGGGAAGTTCTCCTTTCCACCCTCCTTCTCAGATGCCGAGCTCCTCACCACCAGTACACAGCCATATGACGAGCATGCATGTGAGTGTTGATTTCAGACAACATGAAATTGATTATGTTGATATGGGTCTGAAAGGCAATTATGTGTAGTGAAAAATATCAATATTCTGTCATACTCGTGTAATAATATGTCATAATATGTTATATTCAATGGGAAATCATTCAATATTGTGTCTTTGCTTCGTTGAATTACCTGACTCACAAGTCTAGGTTTAGGTCAAATACAGGTTATATCACATCTCTTAATTGAGAACTAGGATGTTGACAATGGATCAACCAGACTGAACAATGGACATCAAACATCTGACTTGATATGGCATAAGGATATTGAAAACCGAATATTTTCCAATGAGTTCATAAGGTTTACCATAAAATTTTACCATGCTCTTCATCTGCATTTTGAAGTTTGTATATTTGAAATTCTATTTCCATAAAAAGAACAAATTTAGATACAATCAGCTTTTAGTTCTGTAATAATATGTACCTTCCTATGCATGTAATTTTCTCTCTTTTACAGCAGAAAGCAAGGCCAAGCCCCGACAAGTTTGCCCGACCCAGTAGTTTTCCCGAGAGAAATGAGAAAACCTGAGACTTGGTCCATCAACATACGGAGCACATCCATCTAGCCTGCTGCCATACCTACAGCTCCAGCTGTCGAGCATTTTTGGACTTTCATTGCCAGGACTGTTTCGTTGGTGCTATATCTCCTGTGGACTTTTAGTGTTCTGTACACGCCTACTAACGCTTACCTACCACAACTGTCAGGGTGATCAATCATCGCGCAGTGTCATCGAAGAGAGGATTGCAGTCCGTACATGAGGTGCTAATTAGTGCCCTTTCTGTTATAATTACCAAACAGTGGAAATTGTGGCCGGACGATTTGGGAATAGAATTTAGAAATGTATTTCTCTTTTTTATTTTCCAGATACTATTTCTGATTTTTGGAAAGGTACCATTTTGCAATTTTCAGAAAGGTCACTTATTGAAGTGGTTTATGTTTTCGTTTTACTAACCAAATGTGGAGGTATTTTATGAAGCATTCTAGTCCCTGTACTCTTGGTGAATGTGTGTGCTTGTATGTGTGTAGAGGTTTAAATGAGGTATATAGTTCATGGGTGGGGATATTCATCAATTCTGCTGAATGATAAGATATTTTTGTTAAGTTTATTATTCTGTTGGGGAAATGTCATTGTCATTTTCTGCCAATCAGGAGTTTACAGTACCTAGACTTGAATTCTAATCAAAAATCTGTAATATTTGTTTTGAACATGAGTAATTTCATAATCTGTTCATGAACATTTTTTTTTTGTCTGATGGAAAACAATTTTTTTTTAAATCCCTGGTCATTATAACATTAAATAATGAAATAGTTACTTTCAGTATCTTAACTAGGAAACATATTTCAGATCTTACTTCCGGATCATAGTTAAGGATCTTTAATAAACAATTCTTCCATAATAACATTTTTAAATTCTTAAAAAAAATGTGTATAAAAATATACACAAAACTTTAACAGACTGAAGAAAAATGTTTCTATTAATCTTTCAGAGAAGTCATTTAGAAGATAGCTTCATCAAATGAGAAACTGAATTCTTGCAATTGTTAGTTTATTTATTAACACTAAAAGTTTTGAAAGTCTAAGAATTGGTGTTCGATAACATTTTGGATAATACTTGATACAAACTTAGAAGTATTTGATACAGACTTATAAAAAAAGTGAATCACGATCAATCAAAATTGGGCTATGTGACAATTGTTTGAAGTGAGGTTAAGCATCTTTCTGGATAATGTCTTGATTTAATCTGCATGTATTTGCCTTTCTTCTTTGAGATAGCCTGGAATTTTTTTGTTGATGTTTCTGTGTGAAATTGAAGGTTGATAGTTATGTTTGTACCTTTAGCTTGTTATTGTCTCGTAGTTTGAAAAACATGAAAATATTTGGAAAATATTTGTTTTCCTTTATTATCTTATGAATTGTATTAACTGTATGTTCTAAATAATTATAACCAATCATTAGTTCATTGTGATAATATAAGGTGTATGCTTGTATCTGTAAAATTTAATTATCTGTATCGGAAGAACATTCGTTCTACGTGTTTGTGATTTGGTATACCCTTGACAAGTCTTCCGTACTGCAGCATCGCCGTCATTCCTGTTTACGCTGATTTTAATGTTTCTTGGCTCATATCAACTTGGTTGAGTTTCCTCTCCACCATCTACAGTTTTGAAATCTTAACATATTGATTTGCAGAGCTTGCATTTGATAAAAAAATCTCTAAAGAAAGCTGACAGAGCAAGCAGACTTGTATAGTTGATCAATGTCTATATGTTCTTGATCAGTTATAAATTGTATAGTGAAACCTGTCTAATCTGATTGAGTTTTCTGACATACTGTCTAATCCGACATGTATGTCAATAACATTTCTACCAAAAACTAACAAAGAAAACCTCTGTTTTCTAAAGATAGCACATGAATGACATCACTGTATCCCAGGATTACATCAGAAAACAATATTTCCTCTGGTCTAAGTATTTACATCTGTTTATTATAGTTGAAATATGCATTGTGCGATGATGATCATCTCGAATTTCTTGTTAATGCTATTTTCATTTACATGTATAAGCTTAGATATTGGAACCTTGTTCCAATTTCCCAAATGTAAGACCTTTTGAAGTCTTTGTCAATAACTACAAACAAATGTAGAGGCCTTCTGAACTGACTCGATAAACAAGCATAGACATTCTTGTTCAGTTCTTGTGTAGAAAAAGATCCAATTGAAGGATGTTGGCATTGAACCGTCGGTTCGTAATTGGAAAAGTTTGCATTGTTGACTTATGAGAGTAGTAAGATGGAACTTTGTTGTTTTGAAAAAGACCCAATTGAAAGCAGTTGGTATTAGAAATGTAAGTTGTTAGAGGCGATTGCATTGTTAACTTGTGCGAGTACTACAGTAGAACCTTGTCGATCTAGCCCGGTGTTTATAGAGGTAGGCTGTTGTGTAGATACAGAGTGTGTGGATACAGGTGGTTTTGTAGATTAACAGAGTTCTGCTGTAAAAAGAGGAGTTTTGTGAAATATAGTTTGGGAGGAAAATGATTGCGTGTCTTGTTGCGGAGAGCCGAGTCATGTTTTTTTGTTATTTCGACTCGGTATCATGACTGAGGTGTATAGACTTGTTATGATAAACAGGAGAAAGAATTCACCATGATTTCTTATATATCATTTCATACCCGGTTATAGTTTGGACTTGTGTCCTAGGGTTTGTCCCAACCTTATTGTGAGAAGGATATTGGTTCAAGTATGTCCGTCCCTGGATTTTGGTTTTATTTTGAGGTTATATCAAATGTGTTAGATATAGAATAAAGTAAAAAAAATTGTCATGACCTGATAAAAATATTAAAACAAAAAACAAAAACAAAAAAAAAACAATGGTAGTTTAGGTCAATTTTGATCAACCTTGTTATATTGTTGTAATGTAAGTTAAGTGATCAATTGGCAATATAAAAGACTTTGGCAATATAAATAGGCGGAAAAACAAATGAAGGAGCATGGAAAGGAACCTTATTGTATAAGTTCAACAATGGGCATTACATCAAGGTTGTACTGTACATATTTTAATGAGACTCCTTTACGATTTAACATAATGTTTATTTGGGAAAATATTAAATTTGATTTAATAAGTTTGATCTTGTGTTCATCGTATAATGGGCTTGAAAATATCAGGTATATATTTGAGGGCTATTCCAGTAAAATGTCTACAAAATTGGAGGACTCAAGGTTTGCCAAATAAGAACCACCAATAAAAGTGATTGTATTAATGAAAAACGTGCCATGTATATAGAAACACATTTACTTGACAGCACCCACCATGCATATAATTTCATTGTTCCTGGAGTTCCATGGAATATATATATTTTCCTGGAATAGCCCTGCAGCTAGTTAAGGAAAAAACATTTTGAAATGGTTTGTTGATAAACAAATTCTGGATATGTTGGTATTTTGACGACTTCATAACAGCACATTTACAGCTAGTACCAGTCAATGTTAGTAGAATTCAATTTGTCACATACAGCGGAAATGTACTACAATTTGGGTTTTCACTTTCCAGGTTAAGTAGGTCTAGAATATATTTGTTATAAGGCCAAGTTACCTCCCCTGTTAAATAGTGTAGCAACAGTTTGATGTACTACAATAATGTTAGAGGGTTACACAATGAGAAACTTATGACTGGAGCCTTGTTGTATTGGGCATAATTAAGTGGCATAATAAAAAAGCCGACCAGCGGCCTCTTATATTATAGGACTTACCATCGGCCTCTTATATTATAGGAGTGTAGCCAAACCAACGACCTCTTATATTATAGGAGTGAAGCTAACCATCAGCCTCTTATGTTATAGGAGTGAAGCTTACCATCAGCCTCTTATATTATAGGAGTGAAGCCGACCAGCGGCCTCTTATGTTATAGGAGTGAAGCCGACCATCGGCCTCTTATGTTATAGGAGTGAAGCCGACCAGCGGCCTCTTATGTTATAGGGGTGTAGCTTACCATTGGCCTCTTATGTTATAGGAGTGAAGCCCACCATCAGCCTCTTATGTTATAGGAGTGAAGCCGACCATCGGCCTCTTATGTTATAGGAGTGAAGCCGACCAGTGGCCTCTTATGTTATAGGAGTGAAGCCGACCATCGGCCTCTTATGTTATAGGAGTGAAGCCGACCATCGGCCTCTTATGTTATAGGGGTGTAGCTTACCATTGGCCTCTTATGTTATAGGAGTGAAGCCCACCATCAGCCTCTTATATTATAGGAGTGAAGCCGATCATCGGCCTCTTATGTTATAGGGGTGTAGCTTACCATTGGCCTCTTATATTATAGGAGTGAAGCCGACCAGTGGCCTCTTATGTTATAGGAGTGAAGCCGACCATCGGCCTCTTATGTTATAGGAGTGAAGCCCACCATCAGCCTCTTATATTATAGGAGTGAAGCCGATCATCGGCCTCTTATGTTATAGGAGTGAAGCCGACCATCGGCCTCTTATGTTATAGGAGTGAAGCCGACCATCGGCCTCTTATGTTATAGGAGTGAAGCCCGACAGCGGCCTCTTATGTTATAGGAGTGAAGCCGACCATCGGCCTCTTATATTATAGGAGTGAAGCCGACCATCGGCCTCTTATGTTATAGGAGTGAAGCCGACCATCGGCCTCTTATGTTATAGGAGTGAAGCCCACCATCGGCCTCTTATATTATAGGAGTGAAGCCGACCATCGGCCTCTTATGTTATAGGAGTGAAGCCGACCATCGGCCTCTTATATTATAGGAGTGAAGCCCGACAGCGGCCTCTTTATGTTATTGGAGTGAAGCCCGACAGTGGCTTCTTATGTTACAGGAGTACCGTGTTATGAACATTTGGAGGTGGCGCATTACATAATTCAGTAAAAATTTAGTTAATATGTGTGTCTTGTGGAAATGCTGTTTATTGTTGGAACTTGTCTGTTGATAGTTCAGAATACAATGACTACCTGTAGCTGTTACCAAAATAATACAGTTTTAATGTTATTCCGAGGTGTTCCAAGGTCCTTCGGTGACAGTTTGTCAGTCATGTGACAGTCATGTGACAGTTTGTCAGTCACGTGACGGTTTAGTCACCACATGCTTTGCTTCATTGATTAGTACCAATTTCTCAGTGTATTTAAGATAAATAGCAATCATTCGGGATGGCTCAGATCTGTGAAGCTGTAACTGTCTTATCTTCAGGATTGAATTGCCATGATTATCAATGATGTTTGCACATGGGCATTTTATAACTGGAACAAATTTTGTTAACATTTCTTTTCAAATTAAAAAAAAAAAATCCTTGAAAATTTTCCTTATTGAAATTTATTTTGAATCTAGGTTCTGTTCAATCTTTGTTTTACTTGTTATTTTGATTCTTCCTAACTTATTTTTTTTTAAGTTTTAATCTGTCCCACTCTGGGTATCATATCTGTCATTCTTGTATTCAGTGGTATGCAATACTGAACCTCGGCTGGTCGGTATACAACTTAGCCCCTCAAAACCCATATATAATCAGAACACTATTTCCAAAGATTTGTTTCAGTGCAGCATACGTTTAGATCGTCTTTAATTTTAAATTTGCTGATATGTATTAGAAACTTAAACTAGTATGTAAAAAATGTATTGATTTCATTATTGGATTTTTACCTGCACATGCTCAAATACATATTTTCATTTTCATCATTAAGTAGTCATGACTGGATTGATCAAGGCTGTCATATTTCAAATCTTTTTTGTGGCATTATATACAATAATACAATGTGCATTTAGTCTATACATGTATACCTATGCGCACATGTATTACTGTTGAAGAAAAAACTGGTATCTTAAGACATGTGTTATATTAAAACATCTTATTTCTTGCAATTTTTATGTGTTTTGCTATAGCTGTATGGTGATACTGTAATATTTTAAAGACAGATTGTAGCATTTAAGATATGAAAAAGATATTTGAGTAATTTTGTTTATTTGAATGTGTTAGAACTTGCATTTATGTTCATCTTTTTTTTGTGAAATCATCTTTGTATTCGTCACACTTGAAAAAAATTAGAGAAATTGTTTAAGAGGTTTGATTTTCATAACTATGGATAATATTATTATATCTAATAATAGTTGTTTAAAGATTGCATTGGTCAATACAGCATTGTGAAATAGGAATTTGTGGGCTAAAATATATCCGAAAATAAAAATGATAGTGGATCCACACAATTCTGACAGAAAATTTCTGTAATATATAACCTCATTTGAAATTTTGATGAATTATGTTTTTTAGATTTGAAACTTACATGACAGTACTTTTCAAACATGGCAATCCATTGATCAGATTTATAGTTTGATAATAAGAAACTTCAAATAGCACAGGCTGAATTTGTATTTACAATAACTGACCGATAGACACTAGCTCCAGAATTTGTACTTACAATAACTGACCGATAGACAGGAGCTCCAGAATTTGTATTTACAATAACTGACCGATAAACATGAGCTCCAGAATTTGTATTTACAGTAACTGACCGATAAACAAGAGCTCCAGAATTTGTATTTACAGTAACTGACCGATAAACATGAGCTCCAGAATTTGTATTTACAGTAACTGACCGATGAGCATGAGCTCCAGAATTTGTATTTACAATAACTGACCGATAAACATGAGCTCCAGAATTAGTATTTACAGTAACTGACCGATGAGCATGAGCTCCATAATTTGTATTTACAATAAGTGACCGATAAAACCTGAACTCCGGACCTTTTTACAGTTTATTGCAGTCTAAACGGTTGGGTAATACTGGACTGTTGTTACTCATTTAAATAATAAGTCGGACCTAATGATCTTATTTTACACTCTTGCAAAAACTTCCAAGGCCTGTGTTAACCTCTGTAGGTTCATTAAGATTTATACTTGAAATTTTTGTCAGTTTAAAATATGAGACAAAATGATTCATTTACCTATTAAAAGAAAATATACACAGTGATTTTAAAAGTTATTACATATACAAAATGTATTAGTATTTGACATATAAATTTATATACATTCCGGATATTCAATCTTAATGAATTTAAAATATTTTAACAATTGTAATTTTTTTGAAGGACATACAAAATTTAATCTGGTTGACATATTGTTATATCACATCATGCAGGTTCCATCTTCTGTAAGTGATTAAAGCTCTCAAATTCCTGTTGTAAAGTCATTGGTATTCAGTAACTTGACTTCACATCATTAATCTGTGAAATGAAAACAAAATAATGATTTTGATGTATTTATCCTGCTGAACCTGCCTTTGAAGTACATTGTATTCTGTAAGATAACATTTCTTTTGTGCAAATTCTTTTTTTTTACCTTTCTGTTTGCTCCATAACATGTTATTTTAATATTGTATTGTCAGCATGATGGATAGAAATGGGAGAATTATGCTTCATGTGTATTATACAGATTTTTTTTTTTTTTTTTTGTCATCATCCTCAGGGCCTGAGTTATGTTTTGTTGCAAGGTAGCTATTCGATAATTTCAAAATGAAGATTTGAATCCTCTCTGAAATTTTAATACATGTACAAATGTACATATTAAGTACAAATTTAGGGAAAATTGAAGCCCAACCAATAAATCATTCATTGTGACCGAGGTATTATCAGAAATCTTTGAAAACTCTTTTCTTGAATCTTTGGTGTTGATGGTATCTTGGAATTATAGAAAATCTTTGTTGTTGGTTTCTTGGAATCAGTGATTTTTTTTTTTTTTTACAAATAATGCTAATTTTAGCTGTGCTTTTTTAATCAGAATTGAGCGATAGAAGAGATTTTCTGTATAAATTATGTCGTTTGATTATGCATATATTTGCTTATTAGTTTCAATTGTTTGCTTTTAGTTTCATACATAAACGGATTGTTATGTACAAAGAGAATATGATTTTCTCAAAAGTTGCTGAAATTTATTGATGATTGTTAGTTAAAATAGCCAATTATTCTAACCAAATCATGTATTTGTGAATGTGCATATCATACATAATTTGAATCGTCTCATATTAAACAAATTTCTTGATCTTTAAATTTCAAGGTAAAAATAACCCATATATCTTGTCATTGTTCTTTTTTTTTTAATTTTGAGATACTTTTGAGAGGTTTGAAAGCCTAATTAGTTATAACTGTTGTTTAATTCAAAATTTTAAGACATCTTTGTATATTGTAATTTGCAACCTACAATTGCTTGATCACTACTCACAGCCATATTTTACCAATACCTGTTAATAGCATGTTGGGTATTTATACCAAGACCTAATTGTGTAGAGAGGTCATGTTGGAAAATATGCCAGAAATAAGTTTAATTTTCATTTTGGATGTATTTTTGACAATACAAAATGTGCCATAAATAATTTTTTTTTTTTTTTTTTTTTGCAATAACCCCAATTATGTTTTAGTAAATATGCCATCAGTACAGCTGTACATTATCACCTGTCTACAAGACCCAGACTACAACATTACCATTACAACTGTTACATTATATGTTGTCGACTTAACTAAATATTGGCCCCCTCTCTGTATCCATCAAACCATATCTTTTTCCATTTTGTGACCTAGATTTAGCGTTTGTTATATGCTGTTGTGATATTATTTGTTAAGCATATCTGTGAGACATAAACGAGTGATTGTATATATTCATGCCTAGATGCTGTGTATGTATATATGTGTACAGATTGTACAGATTAAACGTTAGTGCTAATCCTGTCAAATTTGTGCTGTTGTTTCTACATATTATCAAAAATATATATATATATATTTATAACATAGTAACACAAAATGACGAAGGAAGACAACTTTACGACTCATGCCCTGACTGGGCCTAGAATTCACAATCTACGGCACCAGGATTATTACTGGAAGGATATTTCAGTGGTCAGTGCCGCCATCCCTCAAGGAAAGAAGTCATGTTTAGAGGACGTTAATAAGATAATATACAAGTTTCCTTCTGAATCAGTCCCTGGTTGTGCCTGTTTAGTTCCGAGTGATCCAAAAGTTAAAATGGTGAAGGTGACCATCTTGGATTTTGCCAGTTGAAGATTTCTTTAGAATTAAGTACATTGTACTGGAAGGATATTTATAAATTGTGTGGAAGTTCCCCTTTGTTCTTAGTATTAGTTCAAGCGAGTTATAGCTATTTCTCAATCTTTTTGGTGCCAAAAACATTAAGTCCACAAAATGGTAAAATGCAAAAAAAAAAAACACAAATTTTTTCTGCAGGATTTTGCCATAACATCACTCCTGAACCTCTAATGCATGTATAAACCAAATGAGAAGGGTGTGAGGTGCATACTTTTGGACCTACAAGCTTTCCAAAAAACTTGCCCCAAAATTTTTAAGTGGGGTGGGACGCTGACGCTGGGGGTACAGCATTAGCTCACGGTTACTCGTAACCGGTGAGCTAAAAATGATCACAAATCCTAGGTTGTCTAACGACAGTGAGAAATACAATTCAATTGTGTAATATAGCATTTTATTTTACCAGTCAAAAAATAACACTTCTTCCATACAACATATTAAAACTTGCAGACAAACATGGCTACTCAAGACATAAAATTTGAGAAATAGAATGCTTCATTATTCTACAAATATGGTAACAACAAATAAGTTAGCATAGTATGTACCTTGTTTGTACTGATAATCCCCAAATTATCACTGATAATCCCATCCTCAGATTATCACTGATAATCCCATCCTCAGATTATCACTGATAATCCCATCCTCAGATTATCACTGATAATCCCATCCTCAGATTATCACTGATAATCCCATCCCCAGATTATCACTGATAATCCCATCCTCAGATTATCACTGATAATCCCATACTCAGATTATTACTGATAATCCCCAGATTATAAACAGTTTGCATTCAACTGCATTAATATGAAGAGAGATGAACACAAAATTGAGGCAGGTCTTAGCTACATTTAGATTTTTGTAAAAATATTCTTTGGAGTTTGACACCAAATGCTATGGTATACTTTGAATTGGGAAGGTTTTAAATGGTCCTCTCTCGTAAATTGAATACTCAAATACTGGGGTAAATTAACTTCTACCAAAAATTGTATATTAAATGCATGTTACGAATATATGTACAACTATTGTGAGGTGAACCCAAATTGTAAAAACTGGGTTGCCAAAGTAAAACACGAGCTGTGCTCACTAGGTATGATGAACATGTGGGTTTCCCAACACGTTACAAATATAAGTTATTTCATAGCTACAGTAAAACAACGATTGTTAGACAATTTCAAACAAGAATTTGACATTTTTTTTGTGTGTCATCGCCGAAATGTGTTTTATACAGGCATGTTGTAGATCATTTAACGTTGCAAACATATCTTTTAAAACTAATTCCTGCTAATTATAGAAAAAAAGGTATTGTTAGATTACGTTTACCTTCCCATTGTCTCCTTATCGAGTCAGGTAGACATAGAAACGTACCTAGGTATCTTAGAACCTGCCCTGTTTGTCTTACTCAGACATCGAGGATGAATATCACCTCATTTTTAAATGCCCCTTGTAATGTGAGCTGAGAATCAAATATATTGAGCCCTATCTTTAAATACATGTATGTAAATCCCTCCGTCTTCAAATTAGTTATATTTCTATCATCTTGTAATACAAAAGAATTGTGTAATTTAGGAAAATTTGTTCATCATACAAACATATTACGAGGAAATTATTTAGCAGAAAATTAGATTTTGTATGATTGACCCTGGACATATTTATTGTAATTTAATGTATGCAAATGTTATATCCATGAACTGTATCAGTTTACGATTAATAAAGAATTAAATTAAATAGCTAAAAAGTAATTTGACAAATGACCAGGGTGCATACACATTTTATAAGAAAAAAATATCCATCCTCCAGTTTTTACTTACATGAAACTTTTCTTACTAGTACATTATATACTCACCAGTATATCTGATCAGTTACTCATTCAGATACAATGCCATCATTTGTCTAGTGAAATATTTGGCATTATAAAGGGTTTGGCAGTCTAATGTGGGAGAGATATGATATCTAAGAGAAAAGGAAAAAAAATTATTTGTAGGTGATGAGTGCGGTAGAAAACAAGGTTTTTGATTATATAATTTAATCAATTGAAAAATGGTTATACAGCCTACTAAATTTCTAGTTGCAAAATGAAGGTGATCTCTGGACAAATGAAAGTTTACACTGAACAGAAGATGCCATACCTGAACTTAAATACTCCCGTCAGATTTGACGGGCGTATGAAAGACCAGAACAGCAATGATCACATTTTTACCCTCTCCTTATTTCTAGATTCAACATGAACTGATTTTTCATGCTGTATTCAAATATGATTTTGTGGTTGCCATTAGTTCCAATTTTAGCCTTGGTTATGCAAATTACCCATGGTCTATATTTTTAGATTTCATTTATATATTTTGTGAAAATTGAAGAGAAAATATTAAAGTATTTATATGCAGTACTAAATCTTACTTTTAAAAAAGGAAAACCCATCCAACATCTGGGATTCAATACATGTACATTCATTGAAAAGTAAAACAAAATGAAAACAACATTCAAAATAATAATATGGCATTAGATTAACTAAAACAGTTTTTAAAATAAGTACTGATTAAATCATATGGTAAAAAAATTCTTACACTCTGTATAGTTTCGAAATGCATATACATGTATTGTAATCTTAACATTTATGATGTTTTTTTTGAGTTTTTTTTTACTATACACATGTACATGCTATGTTGTGTGTTCTAAATGGTATATACTGAGTTTCATAACATGATATTAATCAACATACATGTATATTCAACTATAAGTTTTACACACACACGTAGAACAAAGAATATGCCATCAGACAAACTGAACTGGGACGTCACATATTCTGTTTCTTGTATCGACAATAAAACTCTTTATACACAAAAACATTCACAGACAGTAAGAGTTATTCCAGTATAATATCTATATATACGATAAACCTCCGGTTTGTTCGAAAACAATTAAATAACCAATGGAAGAACTTCATGTTTGTCAAACAGGGACCACTCAGAGACGTGATTTTATTCATTAGACAAACAATTCCTTATCATAAGTAGTGATTTCTCCAGCACGCACCATGCATAGAATTCTGTCCTCCCGTTGGATATATATTTCACTGAAACAACCCTTAATGATTCTTTGAATCAATCATGTTTAAAAACAATACTATGAGTTTATGTCCAATTTGAAAAAAAAAATATATATATATCGTTACACAACAACGAAAAGCACCCCTCACCATCACAATTTACACACACAACACATGAATTATGTTAATGAATCATAATCCATTGTTTCTGGCAACAATTCTATATTTCTCAATAATTTACATAAACATGCCTATTGACCATATTGTACAAAGATTCCAAACTCTTCACTTTCTTCTCCTCAAATCCATCAACATGCATTCAAAACTGATCCCATTTTCACGAACGTCCTCAAATTTCAGGCTTTTTGCAAGATTTATTAAAATCAGTCCTCCTTAACTTCATCCTTACATTATTCATTCAAACTTTTCTCAAATCTACAGTTTATTTTAATAATAATAATAAAATAACCTTCCAACTTAAGTAAAATGATACATACCAAACTTTCAAACCAACAAGAATTCTCTCTTCAAAACTTTCAATCTAAAATAACAAATTGTTTATCTCAACTGCTCTAAAACAATTTTCAATACAAGTTTTTCTATAAGAGTTTGTCACCTTTCAGCTGATCATCCAGCTGATTTCATTCACCTAGATCTGGTCTGTCCAGCATGTCAAATGACCAGCGGAAAAATCACTGACTTACATTATCATGTATATCTTTGGAAAAGGAGTGACCAAAATTATATATATAAAAAAACATAAGACCCCAATTCATTTATAGCCTAGATCTATCAATTTGAAACTTTCAAATAATTAACACATTCTGCAGGATAAAGATTTTTTCAGACAAACAAATTGAATGAAAATCTGCCTATGGCCCATTTGAATCCAAACTTTTTGATTTTTTGTTTTTTGTTTTGGTTTTAAGGCATTCCTGAAGACTACTGTATTACTCTGAGCATACATTTGATCAAAATGCCTTCAGAAAACACTAACCTTGCCAACTTGAATGCCTTTCTGATAGCCAAATATACACAGCTTATAATTAAAATTCTTAATTGATTTCACAAATATCAGTTCATCTAATCTACATCAAAAATTTAAGTGATATACTGTATACAATCCAAAACAATTCTCATTTTCATATGTATTATGCAGTCTGGAAGGTATTTGTTCAGCCATCATACCCAAAGTGACTCTAGATCTAACAGCTCATTAAAATGATGTCATGAATTTAAACACAACCTCTAAAGGTCAAATTGAGCATATTGGTACTTTAAATTATTCTGGTGCCATTTTTCAACAGCAGTATGACTTACATCTCCGAAAAATGTCTAAATACAATGGTTACTGATAATCATCTGTCACTGTAATGGTTTAAGCCTACAGGAATTAGAAGGGAAAATACCAATGTTTTGAAATTTTCAAAAAATAACGATATAACTTAATTACGCTGCAAGATAATCTGTTTTTTCTGTGTCCCCTCTAAATCATATGTAAAACTTAATATTGGGACAGGCCAGCCATAATATACTGCTGAACATTTGGGAACACACCCTCCCTTAAATATGCTACATCTCGGTGGAAAACAAGAATAGGCTGTTGTACATTTCCAAACAATACCCATTGTTTATACTTTATGCCGTTATCCTCCTCAAAAAGCTCAAGTTTCTCTTTTTATCATTTAAGTTCGAAGTGAATAATAAATACAACCGAAGAAATTCTTTTGTGCTCCAGACCTCTTTTGTACATAACTTTCGCCTTAAAAGAAATCACTTTCAGGACACCGTTGTTAAGATTTTTCCTTTGTTGGTGTTAATTAGATATATCTACCATAGATGCCATTTTATATATTTTTGGTTTAAGCAGTGTGTATACTTTCGGCACTTTGACGATTACACTTTGTACACATGAAATCATGGCTATTGTGAAAAATAAAAATATTTATGGGGGTCAAGATAAATAAAAATCCTTTGATTGTATGATAGAACAGTTGTACATTCAGGAAGACTAAGTTACAAGGTATCTGATTTTCAATTGTTGAAATTCTGTCACAGACAAGCGCTCCGAGACAAATGTATAATTGACCCTCCTGGAGACAAATATAAACCTCCCAAGTCATTTAAAGCTTTGACAGATCAAAGTAAATTACAATATTGATGAATAATTTTGATAATGTCAATATGAAAGAAAGACTTCTGCTTTGTTTTTTTATTTCTTATTCACTTTATATGAAACGTAAACCATCTGTTACATTTCTGAATATTAAAAATCAAACTCCATAACCCTGCAACCACCACCGTTAAATCGGGTTGCCTTACTGTCCAGCAAGTGTTTTGGAGTATAAAACAGTCTTTTTTAAAAGTTATCTCACAATCTGATTTTTTTTTAACATGACTCTTTTTAAGAAGGTGGTTGGTTATCATATAAAAGCAACTTACTGTTAAATGAATTTAGAAAAAGCTTTTTTTTTCACTTTTGGATAATCTAATCAGATTATTAAATATGTTACCCTGTCAACTCCAGTGATAACCCTACCCTCATATCAGCAGACCTCGCTCCGGGATCATGAAACAATTTTTTAATTAAATTTTCAATTTATTTTTAATTAACAAATCACATTTGACAAGGTTCATGACCTTTCCTGTGATTGGCCAAGTAAAAACTCAAGACATCTTGTTATTTTATAGGATTGTTTCATGAGCCTGGGACCAGAGTTCTATTATTTTGATTATTAAACATTATATCACTGTAAGAGAGAGACTAGTGTTTAGAAATCTTCAGCCCAAGGGTTTTCCTCCAGATAAATGTCCATGACTTCCTTCATAGCCAGGTTAGGAATCAGTTGCTCCTGTTTCAAGTCTGCTCTGGTGACTGGATCGAAATGGCCGACTCTCTGTCAGGATCAAACAAATAGACATTTCAGATAAATTTATTCTGATATTCAGATTTTCACACAGCTTCCAACAAATTAGAGCCATTTTCATAAAATCTGTTTTCATATGAATTTTGTTCAAGGTAAGAAATGCAGAAAAAAAGATCCAATTAGAATCTGAAACAAGTTCATTTTTTATGGTTTGTTTTAAAAAAGCTTCTGTTGATTCTTAAAAAACGATGGAATTGGAACAAAATTAAGACCGTTTCGCCATTAAGACAGGCTATAACTAGTGCTTTTGCAAGAATTATTGAATAAGAATTAGTGAACAAGAATATGTGAATAACAATGAGTGAATAACAATTAGTGAATAACAATTAGTGAATAACAAAAATTATTGAATAAGAATTATTGAACAACTATTAGTGAATAAGAATGAGTGAATAACAATTAGTGAATAAGAATGAGTGAATAACAATTAGTGAATAACAATTAGTGAATAACAATTAGTGAATAACAAAAATTATTGAATAAGAATTATTGAACAACTATTAGTGAATAAGAATGAGTGAATAACAATTAGTGAATAAGAATGAGTGAATAACAATTAGTGAATAAGAATGAGTGAATAACAATTAGTGAATAACAATAAGTGAATGACAACTAGTGACTAGGGATGAGTGAACAATTAAGATAGTGAACACGAATATAACATCAAAGCTGAGGAGACAAAAGAAGATATCACTAACCTGTAAATGCTCCACAATATCTTTTTTGTCGTAGGTTATTCCACTAGGTGTTATCACAGGTTCTCTCATCAGCTCAAAACTGATTTTACCACAGAGGTAATCAGGGACGTCTCTCGTCTGAAAACAACGGTCACTTAATTAACACTGTCTAAAATTATCATTTGGATATTCAAAACGTCACAGATATGTTGGTATATTAATCATAAGGTAATTAAAGTCAAATTACCATATTAGCCTGAGGAGCAAATTAATGCTTAACATTTAACCAAAGTTGGGGGGATAAGTTTATTTCAAGACAATAAAATGGCATTTGTTTAAATTTTTACCAGATTTTAATTAGATTAGTCATTAGTAGGCTTATTACCAGACATGGGCTTATTGCTGGAAAAATACATTATTTTTTGTTTACACGAGTTGGCCTATTTCCAGACATGGGCTTATTGAATTGCTGGAAAAAATACTATTTGTTTTCTGTGTACAAAAGTTGGCTTATTACCAGATATGGGCTTATTACCAGGCATGGGCTTATTACCAGACATGGGCTTATTACCAGGCATGGGCTTATTACCAGATTACTATATACTCTGCAACATGATTTAAGGATTATTCATTCAAATGATTCACCAATTTGAAATGACCTAAAATGTGTAGGGTTCCCTAAATCTGTAGTAAGTTAGTCAGATGTATAAACACCACGGAGTATATATGAGTAAGGTGTACATTTTGTGGTGTATCGATCTGGGTGTGCTTACCTTTCTCCGTACATCTAGCTGTGCAAATAAATCGTTAACCTCTTTAAGTCTCTTTTCCTGCAAAACCAAAAGTAAAATAGCACCTACATGTATATACAATCATGTATAGCATATTTAAAGTGTTAATTAAATGTGAAATTTGCTTGATGGCAGATTGTAATGATACCTTGTATCACAGGGACTTGGCACATATTTCAAAACCATGTTCCTATATGATACATAGATATGGACTATGAGTTGGGAATTTGTGTCAAATCCCTGTGATTATTATGATCCAGTGTAGTAACACTATATGCAACTTTTTGTAATGTCTACCATTCTGCCATTATATATACAGTTGATGTGTAATTCAATTAACTTAAAAATACGGTTTTAATTGCATATTGCCACTGTAACCTTCTAACTCTAACTCTGGGGTGGTCGGGTGGCACAGTAGTAACACATTTGCCTTTCACCTAGGCGGCCCGGGTTCGATTCCCCGCTTGGATGTGAAAAGGTATGGGGTCACCTGCCCGACCATGTGGGTTTTCCCCAGGTACTCCGGTTTCCTCCCACAGTAAGACCCCTAGCGCGCTTCCATCCGGGCCAACAAGCGTGATTAATATACCATGCGCAAAATATACAGATAGAAGTTTTTTCAGCATTTTAAGCCCCAAAAAGTACCTGCGCAAATTACACTGGTGCGCAAGTTACACAAGTTTTTACGGTAAGTCGATAGAAGAACTTTTTTTGCAATTGTTGTAAAATAAATAAAGTTTACATTACTTTAACTCTATGCTAGAAAAGATTTCTGTTCCTAGTGGTGAGGTGGATTAGGAAGATGGAACAACATTTAAATGATATATCAGATATGTATTTACTTACATGTTCATCATCCACACTGCCCAATCTCTCCTCTACATTTTCTTCTCCTGTATTATTTAGTATTGCGTCCCTCTGTCTGAAGTGTAAATGATAGAGATCAACATAACAACAAGCCCGGAATATTGAAATTATCTGTCAGAGTTACCAGGTAAACAGGACTTTATCTTTAATCCAGAATTTTATCAAACAACAAGCCCAGAATATTAAAATAATCCGTCAGAATTAAACAGGACTTTTAAATCCATGAATTTATCATTCTTGCTTGAACCAATAATTTATTTAATTATATAATAAAGTTAAATACAATATGACTTTGATAACGTATTAGGTACTCTGATATGACCATTCAAATATGAATAAAAGGGCGGTAACTCTGTATAATAGACCTGAATTTATTTTAGTATGCCACATTAAATCAGAAATTACTTGTAGTCCTTACCTGCAAATGTATGCCAAACTACATGTAACAGGGTATAAAAGACTTCAATTGTCCAGGATGATTAATTGGCCATTTTAATTTGAAAAAGATTATGATGAAATTTAAAGCAGTAATTTGTCATTCAACAAATGTAGCGAAAAAAAATCATACATATTGAATTTTGTTATTTTTTTTTACTTCTGTTCAATGTATTTCTCATTCTTCCGATACATTTCATTATTAATTAATATTTATGTATACATTTTTAATTTCTTAATGTCTCACTTACCAGACCCATCCTCATATGACCCTGGCTTTTGCAAGGACATTTTAAAACAAAAAAAATCCCATATACAAGATAACAATTTACCTTTCTGCTTCTTCCTTTACAAGGCGATTTAGATATGTCTGAAGTTCAATTTCTTCCTGTATGCGTTTATTTTCTATAACATTCCATCGTTTTCTTTTGGCCATCCGTAAGGCACCAGTGATTTCATCTCCAAAGTTCAATTTCTGTTCTTTCGCAAGGTCATGTGCTAAAAATATACAAGTTAAGAATTTAAAATTTGTTATAAACATAGAAAACCATAAAATGCGTATCTGATGATGATACGTGATGATGCATGATGCATGATGATGATGATCACAGCATGTATGTGTAAGAGTGTGTGTATGTTTTTTTTGTTTTTTTTTTAAACCTTTGTCATTCATGTCTATTGTTTAATATGTGAAAAATCTTCAAAAAATAAAAGAATTATAAAAAAATAAAATGCGTAAAATAAAAGTTGTATAGACTCAAATTTCCAGTTTCATTGTTTGAAGTTTTCTTTTTATCAAAATATGCATTGATCCAAATTACTGATAGTGCAACATCTTTAGAGATTAGCGAAAATGAAGCATCCAGAGCATAGCATATCGCTGGCATCTGGGTTATGACTGATTAACATTTTGTTATTGAAACAGTTAAATCAAGACTGGTTACCTGTTGGCCATTTTGCTATTCTGATTAGTCTCATAATTGACCATTCACAAGTTGAGACCAAGGGGAACACACAGAGAATTTGAAAAAGATATATTCAGAACTTCCTAATAAATATTAGATATTCTTCACCTGTCAAAATCAAAGATGACTGCCTGTCATCCATTTAGTTCTTTTGATGTTGAAAATTGATATAATTAGAGACAAATGCATGGACCAAAAAATGTAAATTTGAAAGAGATCCTTCTAGCATTTCTTACGAAATATTGACAACATTGATTACTTATAAGGACGGAGAAAGAGTGGTTTAAACAGCCCACAATCTGATGATAATTATAAGCAGAATCCATTATAAAGAGGTATATATCAGTAATTGATGTTGCAAGGAATGCATCATTGACAAAAATTTGCATTTTTCATGTTTTGTATAGAATGGAATCTATATGGGACCAATCTTCAGAAAAATCAACTCATTATTTATGCTCACTTGTTCCATTATAATTATTAGATTCAAATAAACTTTTTCAATTAATACCATCAATCTTCTACCATGTTTATATTGATCTCGAGTCTCCTTTTTTTATTACTATTATTTTCATTACAAGCCCCTGTGCTTACATAGTAAGTATGTATACCTCTGTTAAGACTTGTTGTGGCTTCATCATAAAGCCCCATCTCCACCAGAGCCTGACCTAGGAAGAAATGTCCTTTTACCGACGCCCTGTCTAGGTCCAGTGCCTTCCTGCAATCTTGGATAGCTGCCTCCCAGTTCTTTAGTTTTAAGTAACATAATGATCTGTTTGTATAAAATGTGGGTGTGTTTGGGCTTTTAATCTGCAAAAAAAAAAAGAAATTAATTTAAATAATATTGTCAGATCATAATGATGACAACACTGAACAGGATTTAGTAGTTCTACAGAATAAAATAATATTCTTTATTTCTTTTTTATATATAACAGTCATCTTATCCTGCCTTTTTGGCATTTTTTTCTTCGTTATTGTTATCAGTCTCAAAAGCACTAAAGGGAACTTGAATATGAGATTGACAAAAAATTGTATTATCTAACTTCAAAGAAATAGCAATAACAAACATTTATATGGTCGAAATCAAATTTAAAACCTTCTTTTTTGAAAAATTCATATTTGCTGTATTTGGACCATAGATCTGAAGTGAAATTTTATCATCTCTCTTTTTTTTTGTTAAAAGAAGGAGAAGTATCACAGAACTGGACCAAACAGACCACCAGTGCACATGGCTAGCTACTGTTGTAAAGGAAAAGCAATCGACATTCATGTCTTAAGTGTTATGCACCAATTAAATGTCCAATGCTTTTTCACCACAACAGCAGTGAACAAACCATGGCATTGGTTAGCCCCACATTCCTCTAGCCCTCTCGACACCAGGCTTAGACATTCTGACAGATTATACCGCAGATGTAGTATAGGAGATGGTTAACCAGGGATCTTTAAATCCACACTCTTATACTGAGATACTTGGATAATAGTTATCCATGACTGAATGCCTGACACATGTATATGGTACAAGCACAGGGGCATGTCTAATCTTATATTACAAAAACAATATTCAGATATACCTATAGACCCTATATTAAGAAATAGATATGCCCCTGTGGTACTAGGGTACTTTTAAAGGAATATTTCTTTATTCATTCACAGGGGTATGTCTAGTCTTATATTGAAATTAGTCTTTATATATAGGTATTACTGACTATTTTTTAATATAAGAATAGACATGCCCCTGTGATTCATGTATAAGGCTGTTGTTTTGAAGCCTTCGTCACACAGGCAATATAAAATTTACACCCATGACGAAGCTTAAGAATGTTTAAAACTAAGGTATAAGGTAACAAAATTAAAGTCGGCAATGGCTCATATATGCAAGCTTGGATTGTTCTCGAAGGAAGTGAAACAATGAGCAGATAAGTGACATGATGTCGTCATATAAACCAGGATTCCCTTCCGCTTTCACGAACTTACGATAGCTTTTGTATAACATGATGCGGCACTGTCGTAATTTCGGGAAGCGAAATATTTGTTTCCTTGATCTTTTAGTTCAACAGCACTCATTGTGAGGACATTCCGTCAACTAAACACTGACAGTCATTTTCTCCTTTCGTAATCAAGCATGTGTTTGACTGTGATTTGAGGCAATATAAGTTAATTTCCTAAACGAATAACGATACATTTTTTCCGGAAGAGTCCCGTTTAAAAAAATCAAGAATGGTACTGTAGGATAAGCATTAATTTTTGCCAATAAAAAAATCATCATGACAGAGAACAGCCAGAAAGAGAAAAAATGAAGAAAAAAAATCAACAATTAAAAAAATGCTAAAAGGCGCAAGTTGACATTTTTACTACGAAAATGTTATAAAGGATCTACTATGTCATTTTTGGTTACAATACACTGATAAGAATATGTTATTTCTTATATCCCTATCTCGAAAATACTGAAATATATCCAAATATAATGTTTTAAGAGTTTATATTTATTTGGGGGAAATGTTTATTTGAAGTCATTCTCTTACCGAAGCATTCTGCAATTCAATCTATTTATACCAATGATGTGACCATGAATTGGGTCAGTTAAATATAACTCGATCAATTATAATTGATACAATTTTTAAGATAAAAAAAATTCTCGCGTAAAGAAAAGCTCCGATGATAGCCTTTTTCACTACACATTATGATATTGTGGTGATATTAATTAAAACATATGACGTATATGTGAGAATACCGGGGGAACAACGCCCACATATGTCATGTGGACCAGAACAGGCTCGTCTCACTATGAACTGTGAGAAGGTTGAACCTTGTGTCTGGCGCCTTAATTAGTCCTGACTTTGAACAAGTACTAAGTTACCTGATGATGCAATTACATGAAATATTTTCGGTGGCATTTGCATGTCCGAGAAAATGTTTCTCCGGCAAAGTATATTAAATGTGTTATAAAAATTATTGTTCGAAAAGAAAAAAATATATTAAAGTTAAAAAATAACAGTGTCAGAAGTGGGATTCGAACCCACGCCCACATACGTGGACCAGAACACTCGCCTCACTATGAACAGTGAGAAGGTTGAACCTTGAGTCTGGCGCCTTAGACCGCTCGGCCATCCTGACTTATAGTTTCAATGATTATATATTATATCATATGAATTGTCATAAAGATACTGTTTTTCCATTAGAAAAGCGTATTAAGGGTATAAAGTTCGGTGCAATTCGTGTTTCTCCAGAAGTTTTTCGTCGAAATAAAATATAAGATAAATAAAATAAATATAAATATAGCACATTTTCAGAATTTTGATTCGATCGATAATTTTAATTTGAGAATTTAATTAGATAAAACTGTTTTGGTGACATTCGTTTTCACAGAAAAGCATATTTTCAATAATTTGAATGATAACAATGAAATATACAAATAAATAAATAACAAAAAATAATTTTTATTTGGGGATGTATTTAGATAACTCGGTTTCGGTGTAACTCGTTTGTCCGGAAAAAGATTCTCTCTCTTTTTTTATAATAATTAAAATGAAATGATCACAATAAAATGAAATAAAAAAAAAGATAAAAAAAAAAAATAACAGTGTCAGAAGTGGGATTCGAACCCACGCCCACATACGTGGACCAGAACACTCGCCTCACTATGAACAGTGAGAAGGTTAAACCTTGAGTCTGGCGCCTTAGACCGCTCGGCCATCCTGACTTATATTATCAGGACAGTAATTATATATCATATAAACTGTCAATAAACAGGCGTTTCTCCTTAGAACAGCATATTTAAGATATAACTTCAGGTGGTATTCGTTTTTCTCGATAAGTTTTTTCTTTTCCTCTGAATAAATAAATAAAATAAATAAATAAATAAACAAACAAATAAAGCACATAGTCAGAAGCGGGATTTGGGTGATAGTTTTTATTTGGGAATGTAATTAGATAACTCGGCTTCGGTGTCACTCGTTTATCCGAAAAAAATCTCTCTCTCTTTTATAATAATCAAAATGAAATTATAACAATAAAATAAAATAAAAAAAATGATATACAAAACATAACAGTGTCAGAAGTGGGATTCGAACCCACGCCCACATACGTGGACCAGAACACTCGCCTCACTATGAACAGTGAGAAGGCTGAGCCTTGAGTCTGGCGCCTTAGACCGCTCGGCCATCCTGACTTATATTATTAGGACAGTAATTATATCTCATATAAATTGTCAATAAACAGGGGGTTTCCCATATTCAATTTCTTGACAAGTTTTTTTCTTTTCTTCGGAATAAAATGTAAATAAATAAATAAATAAATAAGGGTAAAAAGCACATAGTCAGAAGCGAGATTTGGATGATAATTTGTATTTGAGAATGTAATTAGATAACTCAGTTTCGGTGTCACTCGTTTGTCCGGAAAAAATTCTCTCTCTTTTTTGTTACAATTAAAATGAAATGATAACAATAAAACAAAATAGAAAATTGATATAAAAAAAAAAATAACAGTGTCAGAAGTGGGATTCGAACCCACGCCCACATACGTGGACCAGAACACTCGTCTCACTATTAACAGTGAGAAGGTTGAGCCTTGAGTCTGGCGCCTTAGACCGCTCGGCCATCCTGACATATATACTAACACACATAATCGGGCGAATATCGTATACATGTACCCATCTCTAACAAGATAGCCACGTGTTTGTCATACACAACTGCACGTGCCCACACATTCATGGATATTGTCTACGGCGCAGGAACTGAAGATTTGGTTATTTAATTGAGAATGTGCTTTGGTAAGCATTATGAATCCCCCGGTGCCGAACAAGTCTGCAGTGTTTGACTGTTTATATAGACAGAATATATTATGTCAAGGAAAGGACCGTATGACAAGGTATATGCATATAATTCAAACAAACTGACATTCATCCGCAGTTGTATTACTTGTGATACTTCTACGTTTGTACTCATACATTCACAAACGGGAAAAGTTTTAATGTATTACGGGATAAAAAAAAAGCTAACATATTTAGAGGTTTCTCTCAAGAGATCGACCCGGGCAACTTGAAGTTTCATTCCATACAATATTGAAGAACGATGATTCGTTTCTTGCATCGCAAACGGCGTCATCGAATTCGCAATGAACTGAATGACTTCTTATATGTACCTCCTCGTTGCTCAAACCAAAGTAGTTTGAATTTTGACTTTGGACTAGAATCACCTTCCACAGATCTCCACGGGTCTACTTGATGCAGAAAATAAGAAAACTTCACGACATTGATTGGTTTACAAGACCCCACGTGAGTACTATGCATGCTCCTACTATCATGTTTCCAATGCTGTGTCACAAGCAAAATATTTAAAACTGAACAAAACATGTTTGGGTTTCTGTCAGCTATTTCTGTTCAAATGTTCAAATTCTGTATCATAAACCCGCCAAACTCTTCAAATAAAAGCCCCCGCCCCACCCCATAAAATAAAAAATAAATAAATGAATAAAAAAAAAAGGTCTGTTATTTATTAATCAGATGGGTTTGATTTGACAGCAATGATAATATTTCGGGTTTGTTAATAGTTTTCTTTTCTGGATTTTTTTCAGTTTTAGATAAGTGGCTTGGATTTCTGCACTGGAAACTTTATGTTGATATTTGCTCATTGTATTGTACTAATACTTGTTATGTTGAATTTGCTCATTGTATTGTACTAATACTTGTTATATTGAATTTGCTTAATGCACTATGTATTTTAATCTGAAATGTGATATATTACTGTGATGCTTTCATTCGAACACTAACACAATTGTACATGGATTTTGTCTATTCGTTTAAACAACAGACACATTTCATTGTCTCGTTCCGTTCTTTTTGTTTACATCAAAGTTGTTTGAATTCGAGTTTTGGAATGACCTCATCGCTTTCGACGGATTTCAATACGAGATTAAAAATTCCGAGACGTTAGTTGGTAAACTATTTCAAAACACGAGCAAAAACGCAAGTACCTTGTCCGAAGCGTTCAGACTGGCGAACCGTGATCTACATTTGATTTTAAAAAACGAGACTGTTGAGAACTGTTCCATCTATAGGCGAGCGAGAGCCTGAGAAAACTCCAGATTGGTGAGTACCCCAATGTCCAGCGAAATCTTAAAGAAAACATTCAAAAATAAACAAAAAACAGCATAACTGGTTTTTAGAATAATTTGTCTTGATCCTGAATAATGATCGATTTCCATATACATGTACGGAAAGCCAAGATAGCATTTATTTAAGAAAGGAACTTGATCGAACGTCACGTACATAAACACCATTTCATGTGAGGTAACATTGTGAAAATATAAGGATTGAACTGTGCGATTATTGCGTTTACGGTTGTATGAATGCAATGGGGGTACATTCTATTTTATTTAAAACTATTACGACAATTTCCAGCCGCATCAAGAATTCCATTGAATAAATAAAGATATATGTAAATATATGGATCTGAAAAATGAAATTTAAAACTACTTAATGTACACAATTTAGATTGCCAAATGTACGAACGAAAACGCAAGTCTTACTCAAAAAAATGACGAAATGAGGGCAAGATAGGAACATAATATAGATTTACACGGAGACCCTAGATAAAGTCACGAGACCAAGTGTTTCGGAAGGGAAAACGTCTTTTGCTTCATCACTACTTTCCAATGGGGTAATGATGTAGACCAAAACTTGTATATGCCTGCTGTATCTCCCTACATGTCGAAACGGATGACTGATATATATAAACGTCTGTATCTCTAATACCGTCACTTTAGGGGACATTTGCGTGTCCAAGCATAAAACCTTGTGTATTCCACTACATGTTGTTTAAAGGATATGTCTGATAGCGAGTCTGCAGAATCTATACATTTTTGTTTTTTGATGGGTGTCTCCTTGATACCCATCCTTATATATATGGCCCCGGATGTTGATGTCTCCTTGACACCCATCCTCAGATATATGATCATAGCTGTTGGTGTCTCCTTGACACCCATCCTCATAATATATGGCCTATGACTGTTGGTGTCTCCTTGACACCAAACCTTCATATATATTACCCTGGCTATTTGTGTCTCCTTGACACCCACCCGCATATGTATGACCCTGGCTGTTGATGTCTCCTTGACACCCATCCTCAGATATATGATCATGGCTGTTGGTGTCTCCTTAACACACAACCTTCATATATATTACCCTGGCTATTTATTTCTACTTGACATCCGCCCGCATATGTATGGCCCTGGCTGTTGGTGTCTCATTGACACCCATCCTCATATATACTACCCTGGATGTTGGACCATCTTTCCATTATCACAGAATTCGTGATTTTGGGCTCCAAATCTTGAACTAATAAATGAAAACCTTACATACAGGGAATGGGTATTTTATCTACAAATGGAATACTTACAATTACGTTGGTCGTAGATTTCACATTTGTTTTGAATTATGATATCACATAAAAGAAAGTGGTATGATGAAACATTCAGAGGAAAACGACAGGCCATTTTGTCTGTAAGAGGGGTGATAATGGAAAACTCGAAAGTGGAACCTTATCCCTTCGTCTGCAGAATGCAGTAAGAGGCAAAATTTATTTTGTTGAAATGTTTATGATATTTCTGTCAATTTACGTCACGAGTTGACGGTTACTGGAGAAGATACGCTGTTGTGTGCACAATACGATATCACATGTTATAGGTCAAAAGGTCATATACAGGTAGGACAGTCGTATACGACGATACATTTCAGGTATACTTTACCCGGTACACACCTGGCGGAAAGGCAACAGGTAACAAGATGGGAGAACAACAGGTGAGTTGAATAGTTAGAATATCTTTTAAAAAATGTTTAACATTCCAGTGGAGATAAAAATATAGTTTTACGTACGTCTATATTTGCTCATTTGAGTTGACGTGAAATGATTTATAACTTAGAGAAATTTCAATCTCTGCATACCTGTAAATAGGGTATACGTATACTTAGTATCTATAGGATGTATTTACTTAGCCTCGTTATCAGGGATACTGCAGTATATACGTGTACAAATCGCACTGACATGTACAAATCACCTTGGCATGTACGTACAAATTTTATGAGAGGCCAAGTTGACATGTATTAAAGGGACAATGTCAGGCCGATATTATGTCTTTTATATAATAACTCATATTTCTGAGATATATATATTTTTTAAATATATTTTTATTTTTATATACTGTACATGCTGTATATATAAAAATATAATATCTATTAACGTTTCGAGGTGTCTTATTAAAATAAGAATTTAAAGTTACTTGTATAAATGTAGCTGATTCGCTTATTGACATATCAAAAAGGACTCTAAGGTATCTTTCATTCGATAAAAAAAAATACTGCACAAGACGTCACATGATTTAAGATATCTTATACGATAATGTACATGTATTCATAATCTAAATGATTGTCAGTATTATTCCAAGTAAATATGAATGTCAACATACATTCAAAATTAATAAGTATCAAGTTAATTCCATTGTTTCTGTTAGCTGTTCTGAGTTATTGAAAGAAGTATTCATAATTGTATTTTTTTTTTTCATTTATAGAAATTCCGGAATTTTCGCATTGAGGGGACAGTGTCGGCTCCCTTTACACCCTTCAAACCTGACGGGTATGATTTATTGCGTCCCACTCAGAATTACAATATTACAATAGAATTACTAAACAGTTTATTCATTTATGCTACTATCACACAAATGTCTTCACTTTTGAAATCGAGTACTGTTAAAATCATCTTTAGATTATTGACATACCCTTTACTTTTAATTGAAATATAACATCTTTAATTCTGGAATTGAATGTCAGGTTCACCTTATATCCGATAAGATTTGGAATTTAAAATGTCTACATTTTTATTTAGTATTTTTACCTAATTGTGCTAACATACTGCTGAAAGTGCATTTTTCGTGAGATATTGTAATATTTCTACGTCAGTATGTAAGTGAGAAACTTGAAAATATCTCACAAATTATTCAGAGTTATCGTAAGTAACACAGAATATTCTTTCTTTCTTTCATAAACTTATTTCTAGCCAATAAATTACTTGAGAAGTATTCAGGAAATATATATTACAAGTGAGATGTAGTAGGCATTTATTAATTTAGAACAACATATCGGATGTAAAGAAATCTGTACTCTTGGTGCACCGAGATACTGTTAAGTTTGAATTGTGTACGATTTGGTTTTCAAAGAGTTGACATATGCCTTTGATCATATTTGTGGGTTTTCAGAGAAATCAACTATGACGTATTCCCTGCCTATTCAAAATACCTACAGGACCATCACTTTAAACATGCCTTCGGTAAGTTACCCTACGGACACAACTCTATCAAATTTTATCCTTAAAGTTTTCAGTTTTGTTAAAGCAGTAGATTTAAAAAAGAGTTTTTACAGTAAACTATTGCAGCTCAAGATGGTAAAATTCCAATCTTTGTTTTAAAAGATAAAATATTTAAGTTGCGAAACCATACATACCATTTTAATTTATGTTCCAAATACAGCTATATGTCTGATTTATTGTTTATAAAACGGTAACTACAGCTATTGAAAGATGTTGGAACGAAAACAAATATCTCACGAATATTTAGCGATTTGCAGTAATAAAAATACTTCATCCACAGTCAATGGAACACTTGCTGAAGGAATGTCACAAACAATGGACGAGAGGAAGAAAACAGTAGAAGCATGGATGAAAGCAGCTGATGGGAAGTATGTCATACCTTCACTGTTTGTTTTGTCCCTGTATTTCGAGTAGTACAAACTAATTATTGCGTATCTAGGTACATTTTGGATAATCAATAAACTGAGAAATTGTCTAAAATACCAACAGTAAATACATTTTCTTTAATTACATGTACATTAATACTTTTGCACTATTTATCTAATAAGATACTGGTAAATATGCCTGATGATTTGTTGTTACCGCCCCAGTTCTCTTTTTGAGAACATGATATTTTCTAAACTTGACCTAGATTAACACGACATGCTTTGTAGTTAAAGCAGTAGACGTTTACCTTCCGGCACACCGCGGGTTTTATTCTTTTTACATCTGTTAAGGGTCTCCAAGTAAATCTTAGGTTTAGATATTTTGGGGTAGAAAAACAACGGAGAATACCGACATGATAAGAAAACTAAAACTCTATCTAAAGATTGGTAACACGAGGGGAAAATATACGAACCAAATATAGAAGCAACACAATGATGTGACCAGGTGGTCCGGAAGGGCAATCGTCTTCTGCTTCAACAACAACACACGATTTCGTTTACATATCGGTATTGTTTTTGTTTTTGTTTTGTTGTTGTTGTTTTTTTAACTACAGTAAAGCCCCGTTATTTCGCCAGCCGTTATACCACCCAACTCGCTTATGGCCATGGATTTCTATATTTTCCGACGCCGATAGCAGAAGTTAATTCTAATCGCTATCTTAAACTTACTGCACATTTTCGTGTTGTTTTGTATTAGTTGATTTACGTTACTCTATATTTCTATATACTGCGTTTTACTGCAGGATTGGAATAATTGCTCACGTAGGAACAAACAACCTTCGGGACGCCAAAGAACTGGTAAGTGTTCGTACCTATATTAATTTACCTGTAGACGGATGATCAATATATATATATATATATAACTTTATTACATATTGATATACATGTACCATGAATACTTATATGCCTGTAAATACTTTTATTATTGATCAGATTTAAATCTACAACAGCAGAATGTCTGTGTATATGGCCTTTATAAGTTTACTTTGCCATCTTCATCATATAGAAAATTACGTAGGCGGTAGGCTTTGACTTTTATACTAATACATGTGGTATGGTGTCTATTGGCAAGACTGAAAAATTGGAAAATTCTAATTTCATCGATATATTTTCGAAAGTATAATTCATAGAAATTTATTATCTAATAATCAATTGTATAATGGTAGGATATTCGTATTGTGTGTTGAATGAGACAATCAACAATTAATTCGTTTCTGCTTTAGGCTCGTCATGCTGAGGAGGTCGGAGTCGAGGCTATAGCGGCCTTCGCGCCTTCATTTTATAAACCAAAGGATGAAGGTATTAGGTTTGAGTGATGTATGCATTAATTGTAAAACAAGTTACTGTATATTGTGTTATTTTTGCGAGGTGCATTTTCCATTATTTTATAGCGTCGCAAATTTCTTAAAAATAAATACTCACAAAAATACCCACTATTTCATCATTTATGTCATGAAAACATTTTCAACATTGGGGGTACACGTTATTTGATTATTATTTATTGTTTATTCAAAGTTATTGGATTGACTTATTTTTCATTATTATAATAACCGTACGTATATCATTTTGATAGACTACATTTAACCAGCGGTTCATAATTAATTTAATTGAAAACATTTCGGTCATTGTAAATGTAATTTCCTTCTTGCTGTTAAAAACTAATCAATGGAGATGCATTGTGTTTCATTATCAGATAAAAGTGTAGTTACTACAGACCTTTGTTGAATGCATTATATGTTTTTTTTAACTGAGAACAATGTCTATTTAACAGAAGCATTGGTTGACTACATGGTTGAGCTGGCTGGAGCAGCACCAAACACGCCATTCTATTACTACTGCATCAACTTTGTTACCGGAATTTACTGTAAGTATTTTCAACACCACTTTTATGTCCCCCTTTTTACATACAAGTTTGAAGTATATGATATGTACATTACGTATTGATAAAGTTAGTAGGACCCTTCCAAGAGAGAAGAAATCCACTATCTCAGCATACAACGTCATACAACTCAGGAGTCCCCAGCATCTGTATCTTTTTTTTCGCGCTTCTTCTTTTGTGTCATCTTTAAATCTCTTTCTCACTGATCGTATTCATGTAGTACAACAACATGTACAACAGCGAAGTTCTTTCTTGGTTAAACATTTAGCCAATGAGGACTCCTGCTTATTTTCGAATATGACCTATTTACGCTTTTAGTGATTAGATATCTATATGCAAGAAGCAGAATATATATGTACACGATGAGTGCTCCAGCACTTGATGTTCTGAGTGTTTGTCGTTTGAACAATATTTCCTCTTCTATATCGTGGTAACATCTGCGGCGCTTACTGGAGATGAGAAAAGATGTTATCAAGACAAACCTTAAAAACCTTGAAAATGCTCCGTGAAACGTACATATTTTGTTAACGTTACATCTTAGTGGATTACCGATTGGCTCGCCTTCAATACTTGCCGTGAAAAAAATATATACAGATGTTGCAAATAACGCAATCAATATTTAGCGGAGTACTTTCAACGCGAAAGATGTTAAATTAATAGTTAATTTATATAAAAGTTTGATATTGTGTTAAGAATGGTACTTACAATGGCATGTGATTGACTTTGTAGTAAACTCGGCAAAGTTTTTGAGGCTTGCTAAGGATAAGATACCAAACCTGTGCGGTTTGAAGCATTCCTCCAGAGAACTGCCTAGTGCCCACAACTGTAGTTTGGTGGATAAGGACCGCTTTCAGGTCCTTATAGGGTCCGACGTGGTATGTTTGGATTATCTTCTTAAAAAATTGAAGCATTAAAGAGAAACGGGTTTATCCCTGTACACTATATGTAAAACACAAATATTTTGTCATCACTTTCATTTTATCTAATCTTATAATGAGAAGATATATCTTTTAATGAAAGAATGCAATTACAAGTTGATTATAGATACATGTATAATGCATTGTATATACACGTATCAACTTATCTAATATACCAAGCGACATTATTTGAATGATCTGCCACTGAGGTTTGACAACGGATATGGCATCTTTATCTAAGTAAATTATTGATAATATATCTCTGTAAATGTTTCAGCAATTCATCACGTGCCTGAGTCTTAAAATCGAGGTGCCGGTTACTGCATCATATTTAGGCAGCCTCTTCTTCAAGCTGAAGACAGCTTACGATAAAGGGGATATGGCGACGGCGCTTCAACTTCAGGTGATTTGTGTATTTTAATTCATAGAAAGTTCTAAATTAAAGAAACAGTTTATTGTGAACGATTGTATTAATTGTTTTTATCAATAATACAAAAGACTGATTGGCGTTTGGTTGTATTTTTGTCATTTACAGGAAAAGGCACAAGCGGTGAACAATGTCAGAGATCGTTTCGGTAAGAATTTTTATTACAATCATCCTTAAAATTAAGTAAAATGTATTTCCTTGTTTATTTTTTTAGATTATATTAGACATATCCCATCTTTAATAGGTGTTATAAACATTAATGTCACTGGTAAATACTAGCCGAAATATACCGCTCGACTGGGGACATTACAACTTCTCTTAACTCGATCGGTTGAGCGTTAATCATGGTCTATGTTCAACAATCACAATGTTATTGTTTTACTGACATATAATGTCTCCCTGTAAATTTTGTATTTAACTATTGCCATATAGCCAGTTTTCACTTACAATAAGGAACCCAACTTTCACGAATTGTAAAATGTTTAAATTTTCAATGACACTCTGCGAATTTGCGAAAACATCATCCCCGTGAAACTTTAAGGGTGTCCGGTGTAATATCATTTTCCATCAATTTCTCTACATGTTATAGTCTCCTTAAATTTTGTGTTAAGTTACAATATGTCAGTTTTGCAAAGTCGCGGTTTGTTTTGAAAGGTGTTAATATCATGTGTGTCATCTGTACAGTCCTTTGTTATGGTACACTATTCATCCCCCATGTCTGATTCTGAATTATAAAAGTATCATTTTTATATTAAACCTCCATTATTTACTGTTTATAATTTTAACTCAAATCATTATCACACGACATATCTTTTAGTTAACCATTATCTTCCGTTCTTTTATTATTATGTAATATTGACTACCATATTTAACCTCTTTCACTAGCCGCTTTCTCCTTCCACCTAAAATGTAAAATTAGTCATCATTGTACACCATTACAACTTTACCTTAAGTATAAAACTAGGATAGACAATATTATTTGTTAACATATTTATATACTGATATGTCTGCATCCATAATAATATTTTTGACTTATTTAGGTGGAGACATACCGGTTGCAAAGAAAATGTTTTCTATCGTATCTGGGGTTGATGCTGGACCGGTGCGTCTGCCTCTAAAGGATATAAGTAAGGAAAGTGAGGAGGACTTGAGGAAAGCACTGATGGATCTAGCATGCTGGCAGTAACAAAGCTAGCGAATAAACAGAAGAAAAGAAAGGAAAAACAAAACAATGACACTGAAATAGAAACTATAGGAATTACAGGAGAGAGAATGAGAGGGATGCATTATTGTCTTAGTAGTATTTGTAAAATATGTCCGTTTTGTATAATCTAAATATCATTCTCGGTTCAATTATACTAGTAGTAGAGTTGCTTCTCAATATACAAAGAAACACATTTATTGCCTTCTGTGTCTGTCTGATATTTAGATATGAGGGCGCATGCGCATACACCACAAAGTCGGCCAACATGCTACATCTGTATACATGATTTTTCACTAAATTATGAAATTATGACTGTATACATTATTTATTTGGTTTTGATAAACAACACCCCTCTACGTTTTCTTCATAGGAGCTGTATTATTTTGTGACAAGCAGATTATGAACATTTTTATAAAGTTCCTAAGGATGTTGACATGGTGACCGTTGATTATAACCGACAGACCATTATTGACAAGCATCTCATATTTTCTAAATTCTTCAATTTGTTATACATGTACTATGAAAGCGCTGGGCAATATTTTGAACTAAATTTTGATGAAAATGTACCATATTTATTCAAATGTACCGCGAATGACCACTAGTTTTTGTGTTTGTTGTATTTTAATATCAAAGCTAACTTCTAGATAGGCGAAACAGCTGCTGTTTGACGTATAATTAAAAACTCAACGATTTCATCAACACAGGAAGGTGATACTTATTATCGATCCAAAATGCAACAATTGAAACATATGGGACTCAGATTACACTGCGTATCACATAGGTATATAAAATTGTGTCGTGGTATGAATTGCTAATCGGTGTCAGCATTGTATATTTTGACCGACTTTGGAGCCACGAATATACATACGACGAAAGTAGTTTAACTAATAGGTGTATATATATCGTTTATACAGGTTACCTACCAAAGATTTACCACAAAACTGTATGGATAGTTTAAAACCACAAAAGAAAGCACCAATGAATATTTCATCTGATGCAGTTTGCCACTTTTATGCACATTTTCAAACACATTTGGCAAAACCCAACAAAAACTATATGAACTTTGGAATTACTAAATTAACAAATTCAATGACCGACATCTATTATTGGTAATATTATCTGTACATGGATCGACTAAAAGCAGTTACTACAAAAACGAAGTCGGTAAAATCTAGCTGAATATTCATGTTGAACAGCAGTAGATGCAACCAACTGAAATGCATGTGAAAAATTTAACGGTCTGCGTTTGCATATTAAATTTGTTTAATTTTACACGTGTGAAGCGACCGTTACGGTTTTTCGTACCAGATATACCGTTCAATATTTGAACCTAACAACTTGTAGACAAGGACCAACGATGGGCGATGAAACAGGTAAATGACACTTTTTATAAACACAAGTCTGAAAAGAGCGGGAGTTTAGAATAAAACATTTTACTATCTTTTTCATAGATAATATTAAACAGATTTAAGATCAAATTCTTAACTTGTTTTTAAGCAAAGTCTGAATACCCTGTATTCACAATGTACACATATCTTGCTACTTTGAAATATTACCCCTTCTTGGAAATCGATTGGACACTGTTGCGTTTTAGTTCCTTTAAATTGACACTTATATTTATTAATGTCCCTTAACCAATGATCCGGTTAAGAATATTGTAATGTTACATACATATGTGCTAACAATATGGCTTTGCTTAATCACAGGCGCCTGCTTCTGGTAACCATTAGTTTTTTTTCTATAAATACTACCCAGAAGCAGACGCATGTTGTTTAATAAAAATAACATATTTGGTTAGTGCGTCAGACGTTTGCCAGTCAAAAGACTACAAAGAACAAATCGTTTACTTCAATCTGCAGCACTTGTTCCCATTTGTTTAACTACATCTATTATAATGGAATGTATTATCAGCGTGTAGGCTTTATCACTGCAAATAATATGTCTGACTTCATTCTGAAGGGGGAATCTATGGAGTAACAAATCTTGTTGCTCTTTGATAGAGAAACAAATGAGAATACCGACGTCATAACGAAACTGTTATTCTTATTAAAAACTGTTAAAACGATGGCAAAATGTGAAGAACAAATCTAGATTTGCATGGTGGACACTTGCAAAGGTATCGGGTTAATATATGCCAGATGTTCTGGAAGATCCGTCGTCGTCTGATTCACCTACGAATTCATTTATCAAGAAATTGATAGATCGTTCCGTCTTTTGACTTTACTAATGTACATGTAACTAAATTATATTAAAGTTGAAGGCAGAATTTAAACGCATGTCGATGAATACTAATACATCGCTACATTCCATTTTAAAATCCTCTTTGACACTTAGGTCAGATGACATGTCAGTGAATGACACTTAAGTCAGATGACATTTCAGTTCACTTGGTACATATATAAGTGTATGAAGACGTGCCTAGCAATATTTTGACGACATTTTTATATTCCTACATTATATGATAGTATTTGCCTTTAGCTTAAACGTGTATTAAGATTATATAGATCATATGATATTATACACTTTGTGCGATCGGTGTGGTCAAACCTGTCAACAAAGACCACCCAAGGGATTAAAGAAAAGTGACCTTTAAAGGCAAATTACCTTTACATAGAGGTCCAATATTTGTGTTACATTTTACATTAGGAACCGGATAATGTGGGCATGCGGCCTTAAGACATGTTCAACTGTACGATAAAATTTTATTATATGATAAAAAAATAGATATAAACTGAGCGGAAGGCAATCTTTACCTCATTGTCTTCCGAAAACCACATTAAATGATATCTAATGACATGCATCATGTTGATTTTTTTTAATATCATGATGATTAGCATCAGCATTTATTTGGACAAAACATCCGGTACTTCCTTATTGAAGGAGCAGTGGCATCACCATTCACAGCCTTCTACGAATACGGATATGTTTTATTATAAAAACCGAATTGGGATAAAATGAAAGTTTATGTAGACATGATTAGGGCCGTTGAGATCCATTTCTGATATAAATAAGTCAGGTTATATTATGCAATTGATTTTTAATGAATTATGATGATACATAAATAATTGTTTCCAACATCTGCCTGCAAATAGATCATTATGACGTCACAATACGTACTATCTAAATGGTAAATCACCGCGAAAAAAATATTTGACGGTGCTATTATTGCGTTTAAGCCTTAACTAGAGAATACACTAAAATAGTTTTCCATATTTACACTTCTTACAAAAAGAATAATAATAGCCTTATCGCTGAACCACATGTATTGGAAAATCTCTTGTTTATTTGACATGTCTCGCTTAGAATAATCTTTCATACTTTATGTCACTGATTTGATGTTGCGTATTTCTGTTACAGAGAAATTAACTATGAAATTATTCCGTCTTTGTGCACGTTCCCAAAAGACCACCATTTCCATTACGCATATGGTAAGTGGTAATCTACACTGCTATTAAAATAATTGACCGATGACACTTTGTCGATAAATGGAGGCGTTTAAATGAGATCACCGTGTACGCCGATAACCTCTTTTATTGCACATTTTCCTAACTTATCAGTATTAAATCAGTTGATGTGCGTGTCATATTACTGCTATTTTGTGATATTGACTGAATATGACCTCACCAATGATTATGACGTCATTTAATGCTTCTTACACTCTTATCAATAATCAATATTTCTGATACAGCAATTGCAGGTATGTCTAATTGATTGATGGCCCCTTAATTGTTCAGTGGTGTGATGGCTTTTCCCACTGATTCATCTTATTGTTTAGACATGAGTTAATTCTCTTTCAATTCTCTACCAAAGAAATCTATTTTTAATGTAAAGTAGTTTTGGCTCCATCCACTTTTCGTGAATGTATCAACCATCTTCAAAAACCCGGAAATGTATCTACAAGAAATCGCCAAAAGGCAGATTTTTTCCCCGAGTAGTCTCTATTGGCCTTGCAATTCTATACACTCAAATATATATTACATTCGTGGAGTTAATACCAGGTATACCTTTATAAGCATTGAACGGTTACCAAGTGGTAGAATACAGTCGATATGGATACAACTTGGCTGACAGATAAATAGAATGTCCCCATTTGGTAACAGTTCAATGCTTATATTTACATTTATTAAGAATTTTGTATTTCCTGTAGCTTATGACGCGTTTGAATTTATTGCTTACCCGTCCAGTTCAAATACCGGAACAGCCAATTTCCAGAAGGAATAATATAGTTCCTCATGTCGTTATCAATAGCAACCACATAAAATGAATTTGCACATATTTGGCTTTATTTTATGTTTCATATACGTGTGTAGCTTTCGTCAAATTATTCACAGTTGCATAATTTCTGATTGTTTAGAAACAAAGCTGTTTTTTCTGCGAAATGATATACGGTTATCAATGAGAAGTGATGTGGCGTTGAACGGGTATTGCACTTGATAGACTCGATTACTCTCAAACACTTTATATGTTTCTATCTACTTTCAGAAAAATGTCAGCTCTCAAAATCTAAATGAAAGTCGTATTGACAATTCCAAAACTATTTCTAGATATTACAAGGATCAAGCATCTTTATGATGTATTTTATTTCATTTGGTTCTACTGTATCCAACTCTGATTTTGTTATGAATGCAGATAATGTATTTTGCATCTTTTGTACGATCCATATTGAAGATGAGGTTTACTACCCACCGAATTGAGTAAGTTTGGTTTCATAGTTTATTAGTACCTTTCGACCTCTGGATATTGCTTTTTTTTCGCCAGAAAAAACAAAAAAGACCAGATATATATAAACTAAGCATCAAAACAATTTAATATGCAACAAAATATCATGAAATAACGAATATGAATTCTAATTCTTTTGTAGTGAATGCTACACTGGGAGAGCGGATGTCGATGACCCTTGAGGAGAGGAAGAAATATTAGAAGCATGGGTAAAAGCAGCTAAAGGAAAGTAAGTATATCATGATTAAGGATGGTGTATTTGCAATGAAAGCTCTCAAGGTAATTCGTGCCATTTCGAATAATTGTGTTCAATAGTGTTGGAAAACCAGAATTGCATCAGACTTTGTCTTAAACAGATATTGAAACCTGGGTTTTATTCCACGTTACTACTTCTACTTTCCAATGTGTTTCAAAACTGAAACAATATAATAATGCATATATATTTATATATAACATTGTATTAAACACATTTCGTGGGACATATGAACTTTTATATTAATTTACGAAATAAGAATTAAGAAGACCTTCCAAAATGCACACACACATGCACACATTCACCTCCTCACACTGAAAACCCCTCACACACAAGATAAGGTACTTGTTCTAGTTGTTCTTGGTGAATCAAATTAGCAGATGTTCCGGAAAGTGTAGCGTCTGCTTCATCGACGACATGTAATCTAGGACAAATCAAAGTTTTGTGCATCTTTAAAATGAACGCCATAAAGCACGCTTAACTTGATATCACACAAAATTATAGCATATTACCAAAGAGATAACGATGTCTGCTCTAATATTTCACTTGGTCTTCATCAACCAGTATCTCTCAAAGCCCTGTGTTGTGTTGATACGATTTACATCTGTTTGGAAATTGTAAAAGAATGAACAAACTCTACAAATATTTATTTTGAGCTCCGTCACATGGCGGTTTTCACGATACTCTTTCTGACACTGTCTTTAAATCTATTTCATTACCAGTGCTGACTTTGATGACTTTTCATTGACTTTACCAGAGACAATAAGTTCATGGCAGAAGTAGCAAGAATGGCCCCCGAAACACCGATCTTTTATTTCTGCATCAATTACGTTACCGCGATTTTTAATAAGTATCATTATACTGAACTTAATTATCGGAACCATTTAGTTTATAAATATTCATGTTTATGTAGATCTATCCTATGGTTATCGGATAGTGTATATAAACAATATCTGCTTTGGCTATTTAGATAGTTTCGTGGTTCAAACTTTTATAAATAAAAAAAAATATAAACAAAAAGTAGTCTTGTATTTGAACTAAATTCATTGCATTTAATTTCGTAATTCCTTACCAACCATTAAAAACAACGATTTTTTACGCAACATATACTCCACGTTATACAGTAAACATCATACGTCAGGTTTGTCTGTAAAGATTTGTAGGTAAACATCATAGGTCAATACGTTAGGTTTGTGTGTAAAGCCGTGTAGATCAACATCATATGTCAATACATTAGGATTGTATGTAAAGCTGTGTAGATCAGTAGATCAACATCATACATGTATGTCAATACGTCAGGTTTGTCTGTTAAGCCTTGTAGGTAAACATCATAGGTCAATACGTCAGGTTTGTCTGTAAAGCCTTGTAGGTAAACATCATATGTCAATACGTCAGGTTTGTCTGTAAAGCCTTGTAGGTAAACATCATAGGTCAATACGTCAGGTTTGTCTGTAAAGCCTTGTAGGTAAACATCATAGGTCAATACGTCAGGTTTGTCTGTAAAGCCTTGTAGGTAAACATCATAGGTCAATACGTCAGGTTTGTCTGTAAAGCCTTGTAGGTAAACATCATATGCCAATACATTAGGTTTGTCTGTAAAGCCTTGTAGGTAAACATCATAGGTCAATACGTCAGGTTTGTCTGTAAAGCCTTGTAGGTAAACATCATATGTCAATACGTCAGGTTTGTCTGTAAAGCCTTGTAGGTAAACATCATAGGTCAATACGTCAGGTTTGTCTGTAAAGCCTTGTAGGTAAACATCATAGGTCAATACGTCAGGTTTGTCTGTAAAGCCTTGTAGGTAAACATCATAGGTCAATACGTCAGGTTTGTCTGTAAAGCCTTGTAGGTAAACATCATATGTCAATACGTCAGGTTTGTCTGTAAAGCCTTGTAGGTAAACATCATATGTCAATACGTAAGGTTTGTCTGTAAAGCCTTGTAGGTAAACATCATAGGTCAATACGTCAGGTTTGTCTGTAAAGCCTTGTAGGTAAACATCATAGGTCAATACGTCAGGTTTGTCTGTAAAGCCTTGTAGGTAAACATCATATGCCAATACATTAGGTTTGTCTGTAAAGCCTTGTAGGTAAACATCATAGGTCAATACGTCAGGTTTGTCTGTAAAGCCTTGTAGGTAAACATCATATGTTAATACGTCAGGTTTGTCTGTAAAGCTTTGTAGGTAAACATCATAGATCAATACGTCAGGTTTGTCTGTAAAGTTGTGTAGGTAAACATCATAGGTCAATACGTCAGGTTTGTCTGTAAAGCTTTGTAGGTAAACATCATAGGTCAATACGTCAGGTTTGTCTGTAAAGCCTTGTAGGTAAACATCATAGGTCAATACGTCAGGTTTGTCTGTAAAGCCTTGTAGGTAAACATCATAGGTCAATACGTCAGGTTTGTCTGTAAAGCCTTGTAGGTAAACATCATAGGTCAATACGTCAGGTTTGTCTGTAAAGTTGTGTAGATCAACATCATAGGTCAATACGTCAGGTTTGTCTGTAAAGCTTTGTAGGTAAACATCATAGGTCAATACGTCAGGTTTGTCTGTAAAGCTTGTGTAGGTAAACATCATAGGTCAATACGTCAGGTTTGTCTGTAAAGCTTTGTAGGTAAACATCATAGGTCAATACGTCAGGTTTGTCTGTAAAGCTTGTGTAAGTAAACATCATAGGTCAATACGTCAGGTTTGTCTGTAAAGTTGTGTAGGTAAACAGCATAGGTCAATACGTCAGGTTTGTCTGCACAGCCTTGTCATTTATTACGACTATTAATACCATAGAAAAGTCATTCAATGCTTGTGTTTACATTCCCTACATCATTTGTTGTCAAATTTGGATTCATAATCAATTAAAACTGAAATAAATCATACATTGTCAGTAGTTGTAACCATAAGATGGGGTATCCGTCAGGATTGGCGTTTTCATGGCTGCAGCTATGACGTCATCGCATTCTTATGCTTACGCTTATTGGTGTAAAATTCGTAGAATGTGATATTATTATATATGTGACCAAGCAAGTTATATTTGATGTGCAAAAGGAGTATCCACAATAGTTATCATAAAACTTAAATATGTACTGTTTTATTAATACAATGATTGACAATAATAGTTCAGCGTTATAATTTTATTTACCAAAAAAGGTACCGCAATGATATATATGTTTACAACATTTTATGCACTGGACGTACTAGACTCAACAAACCTTTTCAACCTGTCTCTTTTTGTGCATTTTTCAATCTTCATGCAATGATGTAGGACAGATGATTGCACACTGTAGTACGAGCATTGTCCTTTGTAGTTGGGGACAATCCGGTTATATGATTTCTTGTCCTATGAAATGTAAGCACTTGAGATAAAATGTCATATTGCATGTATATTGATTAATTTCGTCTGCACGTTTTCCAAAGCTTCTTTGAAATAATGATGATAAAAAAAATAATTAGATGAAATAAAACCTATGAGTAACATCTGGAAATTAAAAAAAAAAAAATAAAAAAAAAAAAAAAAAAAAATAAATAAATAAAAAGAGTTTTTGATGTACTCGACTCGTCTGGTTCTTAATCAGACTCTAAGTTACGATAATCAATATCGAGCTCGTGTACCATCATTATCTACGTTGAATAACGTTGCTTCTTTAAACAAAATATCTTGGCGCAAATATAAAGTAATGTTTAAACGTCCGGCAAGGATACCTTTTCCGTGTGGAATATAAGCGCATGCTCAACCGGAAGGTACATTCGAAAACTGAAGTAATAATTAGCGCATTCAATTGGTGGGGTACATTTGTAAATCAAATCATCTCTGATTTTCATAGCGTGTGTATGTCGAATTGGTGGGGTACTTTTCTAAATCAAATCATCTCTGATTTTCATAGTGAGTGTATGTTGAATAGTTTGTATATATTTGTAAATCAAACCATCTCTTGTTTCCATAGCGAGAGTATGCCGCATTTGTGGCATGCATTTGTATTTCAAATCGTTTATGGTAGTGGGTATCTGAAAGGAAATATGACTGAAAAAGAAACGTTCTTTTTGGGAATCACTAATTTAGCTGAATTCGGTGCACGAATAATTCAACAGAATATTGAAAGAAATTGGGATCTTGTGTGGTTGACCTGTATTGTCATTTACGTGAAGCTGAAGGATTATACATTTCACTCTGAATACCAGTCTCTGAATAAAGTCATTTTTCGTTCAGTTATAGAAATATGATACTACAGGTATTATTCTGCGCTATCGCTTTATTTTACGTCATGACAATTATAGATATATCGCTGAACTGACAAACGTGAAGGTTTATTGTCTCTTTCTTAATTGTTTCTATATCGGTAGTGATATTCCAGTTTTTGTGTCGCCTGCAAAAAGCAGAGGTTTTCGTTCGATAACTCAACTTAATTTTTTCCCTTAGGCCAATCAAACTTCAAGCCGGTCCTCCTTATTTCCAGTGCTTGCTACTGACTGCTTTTCTGGTCCGAAGGTCAGAGGTCAAGGTCACAGTTATTAAAAAAAGAAAATTTATTTCCCGGCGATTATTCATTTTCCCTTGGGCCGATCAAACTCAACCTTTTTGAATATCTTTCTTACTACAAGTGCTTGCTTGTGATTGCTTTTCGGGTCCGAAGGTCAAGGGTACTGTTACTAAAAATAGAAAATTTGTTTCCGTGCGATCAATCAAGTATTCTTGGGCGGAGAAAACTCAAACCTCATGCAGATCTTTCTTATCAGAAGTGCTTGCTTGGTATTGCTTTTCTGGTCCAAAGGTCGAAGATCAAGGTCACTGTTGCTTCAGTGCAATAACTCTTGTAATTTCCCATCTTTCTGCGCAGGCGACACATCCACTTCCGTTGAATTCTTGTCTTGTGCATATGCCACTGTTTTTAGAAGCCGTTAAGTGTAAAGAGAAAATCTATTAGGGAAGAGGATAGGTGAGGCGAAGTAAATTAAAATTTTAGATAAAAACATGCAACTGACAGACAAATTATGCAGACATGATTGTCTGCATTTACGACATTGCTTCAATGTTGAAAACAAAATATTACAATATACTCGACCCACTAAATTTCCAGATTTGGTTCGAGATGCAGCACGATAAATGTCATAAATGGTTGAAGATTTTATATCTCTGGAATATATTCAGGGGTATGATTGTTTTAGTTTGCATTCTCGTTATCGCAATCTGGTTTGGCTGCCGGCGTTGAAGATATCAGGAGACCTGTATTACCGGAACATTTAATCTTCCTGTAATTTTTCTTTGGCCACCACATTAATTCCCTACTGTTTCATATTTTGCACAGGTTTACTGTCAATGTGGAAATTTACGCGAGGGCGAAATTCATGGTAAGTACGCGGAGTTCTTTTGATCGCGAAAATTTCCCCCACGCGTTTATATTGATATCAGTTTGTGTATTCTCGAACTACCAACGAAGATTGATCGATCGCGAAAATTACCCCCACGCGTATAGTTTATTCATAATGAAATCGCGAAATTAACCCCCCCGCGAAAATAACCACGTTTACAGTACTCAATTTAGAGTGTCGCCTGTTAGAATCAAATGTCATGAACACTGCCAACAGAAGGCTTGTTAAGGATTACCAAAGTTGTTAAATGAATCATTGTCAAGCATGACTGGTAAACACGTGGGATCGCTAGCACACTTTGTCCAGTGTGAATATGATGTAATGATGTAATTAGAAACGAAAATCATAGTTCATTTTATTGATTTCCTGGGTAAATGTCAGGAGATAGATAGTCGTCAGTTCCCGGCATTTATCGATTTCTTACATTTTTATTGACAAAAATTATAGTGAATCATAGACACTGGTGTATGTTTAGACAGAGTTAAGATATTAATTACTTACCATAATTGTTCTGTATTTATATTTTGTGAGGAAAACATTCATGATATGTTATACAATGAAGGTCTTTGTGGCGGTTTTTATGTCAACCCCACTCAGGCTAGCATAGGTTCTTATATGTTTTTATCTACATTTCGATATTGATTGTACTGTAGTTGGCATTATTGTATGAGTGCAACTACTTTGCAATCATGAAAAATATTTCATGTTAGAAGCCACTAGGTGGCTTTCTCGGTAATAAATTTAGATGTCACCCTGGTGGATGGCCATATCAATTTCATATATCTGTTGAGTTATTCTTGATATATGTTGAGGGGCATAAATATATAGATATAAATATATATCTTTGTCGTGTTCGCGTATTTTTAACAGCGATCTAGGTATTCGTGTAATATCATCAGACATTCACTCTCCCAATAATAAAGAACATACATCACAATTTTATGTAAATTAATATTTTGCACTTATCTGATGTTTAAAATCCATGAGCATTGTCTCGCCCAAGTCCGATGTATATACAAGATAGCCGTCTGTTTAGAGCAAGTCCCTGGATTCGCTTATTTGGTGGACAGTAACGAGGCTGAATGGTTTATGACGTCACATGTGCACGGCCACCATAATACCAAATACACACTCATGACCATGGAGACTGGTCACGTTATTTGCATATCTCCAACAGCAACCTAAGCTTGTCAAGCGTTTTGATGTCCTGTGTTCTGTTGAAAATAGCATAAACGACAAGGAGACCTCGATGGCGTAGTGATAGCCCCCTGGGACTTATATAACAAGGCAGTTTTGCTTGGGATATTGTTAGGACGACATCCGGTCATAACACGACTGGAAACGTTTTCCTTCGTTATTTTTGTTTCTATTTTATGGATACATATGTATAAACTTTACTGATTTTACTGGAGTTGTGTGTCCTACTTACAGTATGCCTGCTTAACACTCAACATTTCAGGAGTGTCGGTATAATGTAACCAGGTGCAGTGTCCTACTGAGTGTCTTTGGCAGTATACTTCAGTGAGACAGCACTATAAAGTCGACATCAGTTTCGAACTAGCGCAATATAACTCACCATATGCATAGATCTCGCACACCGGGGAGGCCGTTCTTATAACACAGAACGATCATTTAAGTACAGTGTCCACGACTGATGGAACCAATGACAGATTGATTTTTCTCACTGAAATGTCACACTTCAACACGATCATGTGAGACCCAATCCCGTCTTGTTAAACTGACAACGAACAAACCATTCCTTAACGCCACTTTTCAAGCTGAAATCCAAGCAGAGAACATGTATTACTAATTTTATAGACTTTGGTTTGACTCGGCCCGGGACTGAATCCAAAACATTTACTCCCAGGCACATAGGTGATACCATACTAGTTTTAATACCGACGAGTAGAAGACGAGAAGAATGAAATATTCCAGTAGAAACAACGTACATGTTATGAACAAGAAAAAAGTAAATCAAACGGTAGGATCTTTAACAAATGATATGTCACTATTGCGGAACTCCTGGTCTTATTCTCCTTTCCGTTTTCAAGGGTCTCCATGTCAATCTATATTATGAATTTAAGTTTGAATTACGATTTCGTTTACTTGCCAGCAATTTTTCTCATTACTGACAGGGCATTCAAAATGAATTATATAAAAAAGATATTTTAACAAAAAAAAGTTCATTAAATCTAAGTTAATATTAAAATTCTTTTGATTGCTTATATGTCCAAACATGATACTCAAAAGTAATTATCAAAATTTTTTCATAGAAACATGTTATTAAAATTTCAATAAATATTAAAAGTAATACATGTGTATGTATAATGTATATTTTGTATATGGATTCTGATATAAAAACCATTTTCTAGATTTTCTTCGTGCAATTTGAATATGTACCAAATGAACAGTATCCACGCGAGTAATAAGATTAGGTGCTCATGAAATTTTAGAGCATATTATGAAGTAACTAGCATCCTTAACAACAATGATAAGAATAACTACATTTACAGAACACAATTTATTTTACATTATACAAACGAAATATAAAAAGTTGTTGAAAAAACTTCGAGGTTCATAATTTCATTTGCCCTTGTGAGAAAATGAAAAGCCCACATAAAACAGTCCATTTAAACGTGTCTAATTCAGGCATGTTATCCGCTAATTCACAAGCGTCAGAAGCATTTTTACATATCCATAGTGTTTCTTAATCCCTGTGCTAAAACGTAAATTGCGCTATTGTCGTAGCCTGCCCACAACACAAAAATGATTAAATGAAAACAATTGGGACATTACTGATATCAATAAAGGCTATCGGTTTACACAAGGCGTACCTGATTATATTACACGACATTTGACTGTATGTGAAAGATGATCATTTTTCATATGATGAAACCTGTGAAGTCATACATCAAGTTTATCCATTCAAATCAGTTCCTACGTTCGCGTCTCAGAAATGGTGTGAAAATGGCACGAATGTATGACTATCATCATACAACCTAGTATAAAAGAGACTGGTGAAATGCTTTCTGATTTGCATAGTATTAGAAAGGCCGATCTCTTGCAAAATCTGATAAAGTGAAGTGATAAATCCCATTTTCGTACGAACTTTGATGACAACTTATGGAAGACAATGAAACAGTTGGTCACGTGTCTTTAAAACTAACTACTTCCGTTTCCTGTGACGTTGATGTTACGTCGACAGGTGTTGATGCAGCAGCCTGAAAACACTCCTCGTAAGAGGGAGGTAACTCCTGCTGTTCGTCTGGCGACTGCGTCGACTCGTCTCGTGTCGTCGTCGACTCACTAATACACGCCGGGTCGCCTGTCGTCTCCACGACTGCGTCGTACGAAGGTGGATCGTCATTATATATAGATAACCTGTTAATAAATAATACATTTATTAATATCCATTACTGACAGTTTCAACTACTTTTCTAAACATAGTTGTGCAAAGGAAACTATGAAACATATTTATCAAGTGGTTCTATTCATTAACGGTTATGTATTAAAATGCAATTTTTAAGGTAAATCATATCAGCCTATCAAAATAGGCATTTCAGCCTTATTTGTTCGTCATAGAGAAATATCGATTACATTTTAAAGGGAAATCAACAGATCAAATGTCTGCTTTTTATTTAGAGTGATTTCCCCTTGATATGTTTTTATGAGAAGCAATTTCATTTTCCAGTTTCTGTACATCAACATCGTGTAAGTAATGAAATGATAGTGTTGGATGTATGTCCTGTGGAATTATCAGGTTTTGTTGTTGCTGCTACTGTTGTTGTTGTTGTTGTTGATGATGATGATGATGATGATGATGATGATGACGGTGTGAGGGTTTGTGTGTGTGTGATTTTCCTTTTTCCTTTTCGAATAAACAATTGCAACCTAATATATATGAATAAATCTTAAGATATGTATGACATTAGACTGTAATTACAGAATACGATATTATCAAAACGTGTCAATGACCGAACTGTATTGCTAAGCAGGTGGGTTCCCTTCTACTGAAATGTCCTCTGGTTATATTCCTAACATATATGACGTTGCTGAATGTTTAGTGTAAACAAGAATTATACAGAACATCGATCGATATTACACCTCCATCCTGCATCCCTATCTCAAGCAAATATCCTGGCTACATGTAACATGTATCAGCGCTCACAGGGCATATAACTCTTACAAGCTGTACTCAAACGTAGGTCTCGCGTTCGATTAAAAATCTGTTCCAAGGGAGATAGCATCTTATAAGTGTTAGTATGCTATTAAGACACACAAATAATTTGCTTGGTAATTATAGATTTATACTTGAATTTTTTTTTTCAAAGATACTCAAACATAAAAATTTGTGTGGTAGACAATAGTTAAGGCTGTTTTATTGTTTTAGCACATTGAATGATATTTTTATTCGTGTTAGAAAAAAATCTGTATCAGGTGATATCAGAGCTCAAGTGACCATAATGGTAAACGGTCGCTTACTGATGCTGGGACCATAACATTAACTGTAGCAAAACAGATTCAAACAAAAATATGGAGAAAAATTGAAATATTTCCAATCAATTGTGTCTGGTGTGTATTTTAATAGTACCATCGATCTGGCCGCACTAATTGCTGGCGACGTGCGTGTGTTACAATAACCGTCGTCTAATCGCCTTCATTTCCTGCCTAGCTAACCAGTGCCAAAGGGATGCCGTATTGGGTAATTCATGTACACTGATGCGCCAGATGCATTTTTGTTCAATGCACGCATTATTGCAAAAATGTGTTCATTAGGCCAACAACTAAAAGCTTACCTGGGATATTCATGGCTTTCGCCTATACTGACGACGCTGCACATCGTCATGGAGTTACTACTGTACTGCAAATGAGAAGAGAGGCTTCTAAAGAATTAGGTCAATAGGGTTATATATTCCAGTAGCTCTGAATCGGGTAAGAAAGAAGTGCCACACCTTGGGCGGGGCTAGGTAGTAACATGCTTAGAGGAAATGTAGTTTTACTTTTGAAAATGATGTTTTTATATATATCTTTATCTTTGTGAATTTTTTTTATCATATAAAGCGTATTTTAATGTATTTTGTACTCGATATTTGCCGGTTTTATTTTAAAACATAATATATACAGTAATATAGTGGCATGCAGTCACACATAGATATGCTACAAGTAATCAAATATTTCCTTTTGGAGATTAGATCTGGATATCAATGTTTTTCACTTACATCAAAGCGTTGAGAAGATATGATTCAGTAGGAAATTACTTTGTTTAAAGCCTCTCTATATGTTTGTATCATACAAATTATGACAAAATTACAAAAATGTGTCGAATGATAGAAAATATAACCTAATGATGATATAATATGATAATCAATACCGTTGTTCTTTATAATTGCAATTTAATCCGGGAAACTATCCACTGATTACGTATATGTATCTCAAACGCGGTGCTCCACTCTCTATAGGTAAATGAGCCGCGGAAAATATGTCCCGTGAGCAAACCAGAATTTTGAGAGTTTTGAAGAATGACGGACTGGCGTTCAAAGACACTCATCAGAAGGTCAAAGTCAACAAGACGCACTGGTTGCTGCCACGAAGGCAAAGAAAAGGATTGGGTGCATGCTTTACCTATTAATTGTTGAAGTAACTGATCGGATTTGACGAAAATTGAAAGAAAATGAACCCGTAAGGGATCTGAAGTTTAACTTAAAAGTCTTATATTGATAAGCAAGAACATAAAGAATTTTTCACGTTTATGCTCCCAATTAGTTTTTTTTTTAATTGATATTTTTTATTTCGAAAAGAAGATAAATACCTCCATTATGGGTCTGGTTGAAATTTCTCCGGTGTAGCTTCGAATTACGAGTCTCTGTGGGTTGGTCGAATCTCCAGGTCGGATGTGGTTGAGAGCCCCTCTCGCTAGTACAAGTACTCCAACTACAATTAGAATGGGACCAGCATACCTTTCGCTTGTCTCACTGTCATGATGTTCTAAGTTCTGGAACGTTAGTGACGTAATAATGACGCCAATCACAAGAAGCATCAGACCGGAAATGATGTAACACAGAGCATTACCAATCAGAAACAAGCAAGGGTTTCCATAGTGAAGATTTCGATGAGCATCACGTGGGCGCCTCCATGTGATAACAGTTTGCATCATAGACTAGAAAAGCTGAAACAAACAAAGAAAAAAAAAGAAATTTCAACGTCATCAAACATACTTGTAGGCTGTCACATATGATATTGTTTACCTGTTTTCGAAAGATATTAGTAAAATATACCTTTTTCCCAAAGATTTCCGCTCTTGACTATATGAATAAGATTAATAAAAATTGTTATTACTTTGATGAGATTACATGAATGACTTCTAAATCGATCATTAAGCATTCTCCCAAGAGATGACGTCAGATCAAGAACAAAGAAAACATAGAAAATCTAAGAGGTTCAATGAAGCCAGAAATAGACTAATGTATGTGATGTCCTCTGTGTTTACGACGCTGAAAAAATCCTTCTTCGGTTGTGAAGATTGTTCCACATTAGTAGCCTCATTAATTGTCTAATATTCCCGAGCCAAACATAATGCTATTGCAATTAAGCCAATCTAAATATGTTGATGATGGAGAGTTTATACAATGAGAAAACAATAGACGAAACATCATGTTAAAGTATTTATGATAATCCTTATAGTTGGATATAATCATACTCTTTTAGATATCACTATTGATTTCTACCTTATTAGGTTAAACAATGACTATATGTTTATAGAATATATATCAATCGATATGTATAGCCAACTGGCTGGTAGTGTTGTAATACTGAAAAAAACCCACTTACTTGCAGTAATGTAGTAATAACCGATACCAATAACAAAGACCCCCCCCCCCCAAAAAAAAACAAAAAAAAACAACAAACAAAAACAAAAACAAAAAACCCAACAAAAACAAAGACACACTTCCTGCAGTTTACATGGAAAAGTCCGAACATACTATGATCTTATTAGTTAGTGTATATCTTAATATATTCTGTGTATGCTGAGATGAATATTTTAATCTACTTTACTAAACTACATGAAGATATGTTGTGACTAATTTGGCGTGCTTCAGGTCCGTGGACTTTTCAGAGTACATTGTACTCTATTACTGTGTGTACTTTAAGAGAGAATGGTCCAGTGGTGTTATGTGACAAGTCATATTATCGCTGTATCATCACCTTTTTGTCTCACTAGTTTCTTCCCAGACAAATTTTATCAGCCTCCTGTCAGCATAGTCTGACCTAGCGGGAGGTTTCGCTAGGTTGTCGAGGTAGTGACATTTCGACCAACTGACCGAGTTTTTAAAAACAAGACTCGATAGTGCATCACTGGGTTTTGTAACTGCATGATTGTACAAAAGACACACAAGATATTAGCACCTTCCAGGTAAATTGAGAATAAGATACAGTAGAGTCTAGAGTCTAGAAGAAGGTAATGTACCTATCACTAATTTCTATATGAAACTAAATCATGAATAGAAATGCTTGTATTTAGAATATAGGCTATTTATAGATGTATTTCCGGCTGGGTCATGCGACTCATTATCTAGTACAACTGTTAATGATGAAAAACAAATATATATGGCCTTTATAACAATATAGACCCTCCTATGTATCATTTGTATCTAATCCGTCATTTTGATGAATATCATAATTAATAAAATGGTATGCTATGCAAATACTATAGTCACAATCAATTTCTGTTTTCGTCAAGTGTTAAGTAGGGCCAATTTACTTTATATACGTGTTATGTATTCCAAAAATACTAAACATAATGTTTTTTCTATACAAGATGCCTGTTGCTATAATTGAAGATGGACCTAATGGTATAATTGTCAGACATACATCTGACACTGTACCAATAATGTCGGTATCCTCTGTTGCTTTTAGCATTCTTGAACTCTTGGTGTGATGTGTTACATCAAAGGTGTATATATCTACATCGTAATGTAATGTAACTTTCCACGTTGTACTAACCGGTGATGTATGTTTGGACTTGCGTGTTTTCGTTATAAACAGTAATGTTATACATGTGTACATTGTTTTAAAGGGACATTCTTAAGTTTGAGTTAAGTTTAGGTCATCAAAATCATTAAATTTACTGGAAAATATGTATTTTTTCCAAGTAGTAAAAGGTATAATCTTTACATAAAAACGGCAGATTTACTCTTAAGATAAACCAAAGATCTTCGAGTATTAAGTCTTGAAAATTCTTAATTCGACCCGACGTATCACTGATTACCGAAAAGACATACGGTATTTGTGTATGATATGCCTTTTTCCTGTACATCTTGGTGCTTATTTCAATACTTGCAGGCACAAACACTCATATGACCATCGTTCGGACATAGATATCATCAATAGATATTGTACATGGTTCTGATGTCCGAACGAAGGAATACTCCTTAAATTTCTTAAACAAAACTAACAATGTATTATCAATACCTTTGAATTGTTGTGGATGTGTTCTGTGTGATAGTCATATTGCTTTCATCAAACCGATCAATTCGATGACATTAATTTCACATGTCATGAAACTGAGCGTCAGCTGTTCTTTAGTGTTCTATATAAGTGTCGTATTTGTAATGCAAATGCATTGTGACATAGGTAAGGCCAGTATATATGTGTTTTTGTGTATTGTTTGTATCTAACACGTGAGTGAAACAGATGTTGTCAATATTGATGTAGACTAGTGGTGTAAATAGCATGAATAATAATAATGAATCACGTAACCCCTACTCTAAAAATGCCATGTCGCCGATAGTGTATACAATGCTTCACAAAAGAAAAATCATAAAATGGCCCCCTGGTATAGAAATATAAAAACAAACAAACAAACAAACAAACAAGCAAACAAATAAATGAAAATAATAACATCCAAATAATGGTTACTTATAGGACCGAAATTTACTACACAAGAGAGACAGTGAATGGTGACATTTCTTCGCGGTGCAATTAATTATTCATCTATTATAAATGTAAAAGATATTATTAGGAGTTGTTTTGGAGGTTGACAAAAGTGTAACGTATGTAACTTTTTCGTATTGTATAAAATATACAACAGCCTATTCTAATTTTCAATCGATCATAATTACTCTTTTGTCCGCGATGAGGCATCTTCATAAAAATTATTTAAAAAAAAATCAAAAAAAATCTGTCTTATTTGCATGATTCATCGACGTGATATAGGTTTTGTTTGATGGGATGTTTTTGTATACAGCACAGGGATGGGAAATATTCAAATAATATTCCAAAACGTTTAAATCAGTAAAATCAAATATTTCATTAACTTAGACAACAAAACGTAGCATAAAAGCGAGGTAAAAAGGCAGCAGAAACAAAGCGTGATGTTACACAGAATTCTGTATAGGCTGCTTAGGGCATTATGAAATGTATGCCAAATTACTTCACCGGCCATAATTAAAGAAGGAAAGAAAAAAAGCAATTTGGTTTTTAAAAAGCTTCTGCGTCAAATATATTTGAAAGCTTACCTGTAATTAAGCTAATCGGCATGCTCTCTGCTGGAGTTTGGAATCTCGGGTGGCTGTTCCGAACGAGGGATAAGCACACACGGTCGATAGAAGGCAAGGAAGCCCCGCCAAAGCTTGTTATAGACAACACGCAATCGATAGCACAACTGCAAGGATGTATTGAAACATAGTCGTGCACATTCTGCACTGCCTCAGAAACACGTGTCAATGTGGTGCTTTTCTGTCGTCTGTCCTTCCATGGCTCAATATCCTTGGTCGTAATTATTAGTTAGGCTGCCTGTGTGAAGAAAAAGATCTAGGGTGCCTCCGACACGTACACAAACACTGATTCCATGGCGGTCTCTCTCGCCACTCCGACACCACCGTTATCTAGCAATCCCGGGTCTGCTGTGAGAGTTCACATATCGATCGGCTTCCCTCGGCCTCCCTCGGCCTCTCTCTGTAGTTGAAGCCTTCCGTATAAATAGCGCGCTACCTTACATAAGAAGCAACACATCAGTAACTGGTTCAAGTTAACGAAATACTGTCGTTCTAGAATTTTTGAGAAGTTATATTTTCAGAACAGAATGTCAATTTTGACTGGTTATATCTTGTTTTAGCGAAACAAAGTACAGTAAGTTTCTGCTGTTCTCATGTTTACGTAGTCCTATCCCAAACGACAAATTATGCTTGATTTTAATTGGCATATATTTTCGAATGTTTTGTCCTCGAATATTAAAAATAAATGTTTCATCAACAATTCGGCTTGTTTACTGATTGTCCTAATCAAACAACATGTTAAACTGTTTTCCTTAATAGTAAACATACCCTGAATATCGGCATCTTCTGGACAAAAAGACAGAATGTTTTCAAAGATACGTCATATCGGGATCTTTCGCATCGTCGGATACCCACGGTTGACTACACTATGCTACACTAGTGATAAGTGTAGCGTAGTACAATCAATTGTGGGTATCCGACGGTGTATCTTACGGTGCCGACAATAAGTTATTTAGTTTATTTAATGGTGCAACAGTAATAAAGATATTTTATCAATTAAAACTGTTGGACACTTTTGTCTTCTCGGATGAGATCGCAGAGGAAACCAGGATGTAACACAGGTAAATGTAACTTGAGAAATGAAAAAAAAACTTTTTTGGTGGGTGACCTTGTACCTTTTAAGGTCGATTATATATATATACACCATGCAGCTGTTTCGTCCTTCCAGTACACCTCAGTGATGTTAGAACCCGAATTGGCAACCCAGATTGGAAAGGTCATTGACCAAATAATCTGAAATGAACCAAACTGTTCAGTTGTTATAAGCAGAAAATAACAAACCCACACAACTATCTATATATTGGAAAGTTCATCGGTCGACATCATGTTCTCATTACAAATATTCTAATTACCTGTGACATATTAAGTCTGATGTATTCGATGCATGTTGCTATTCCTTGTGGTTCAATTGGCACCATTCCAAGTCTTATTTGAGATCGTGACTTGACCTTGATTTGTATGGCGGTAGTCTTCGATAAAGCAGACGGCCTCACAGTTGCGGAACACCTGGTCTTAATATCCTTGTACTTTTTAGCGTCTATTTTGTTACTGATATTTTGCCCTCGTTTAACCGATTTCAGAGGTTGAATTATGTTTTTTTTGTAATGTCGGTATATTTTGTTGCTTTTCTTGCGTCAATACTTTCAATGACAACGGTTCGGTACCACGAAGACTTTGTCCCAAAATAATAGGCACACTATCAGCATACATTGTGCTTTAGAGTGTTATCACACTGAAAAGCAATAACACCGTAGTATGCTATTCGAACTCGGTCCCATGATACTGCGAACGGGTTAACCAAATATAGAAACATCTGTCAGAGGTGCAGAGTATTGGGGAGAAAGTCATTAAGGGGAAAGTGAAGTTAGCATGTTGATAAAGATATGTTCTAAATGCTTCATCACGCTGTAGCAGAAATATGAGTGATAATGAACAGATGGTGCGATACAAATAAAATGTTTTGTTCTCACCTCTATAACTTTTGATGGGTTTTATCAACCAATGCAGCACTAACTTCGCATTGTTTTGTTTTTACTTGAAAGCTTGACAAAATTGTCGCGCTTCTAGAATTTCCAGATGAGATTTTATCAACCAGTGCGCCGACTGTTGTTTTGTGTTTACTAGAAGGCTTGACAAAACGATCTCGCCTCCAGAAATTTCTGATGAGATTCATCAATCGATGTACTGACTTTAATATGTTTTTGCTGTACTAGATACTCTGAAATAAACCACAGTATGCAGGCTTGACAAACATCTGTGTTTGATTAAATGGTTGTCGTTCTTTTAACAGCACCAGTTATAAAAGCCTACATTATGGAACCACTGAGTCTTTGTTCATATAAGCCTTGATATAGACATATGGTAATGGAGTTCAACTGCACCAGACCAAACACAGACGCATTATGTAAATGAGTATGGTCCAATAAAAACAAACGGTACACGAAATCGTACTACGGTACTTGGCTCAGGTTTCCGACATGTAGTGATCTTATCGCTTGTAGAATCTGCTTATGAGTCATACGAACAAAATACAACAAGCGTGTTAAAACCAATTCGTCTTAATTGAAAATCCAGATTAAAAAACACAGTGTGGTTTTGTTTAATTTCGTGTCTCGGAAATATAGATTTGATTATAATGTTAAGGTATTGCCGTCAGTTTAATCATCTCATAATAGAATTTTGTAATTTTGAAAATAGACTACAGCTACATGAAGGAATTAAAGTCGCAGAACACCAGCTTATGTGACACGAGTTTTGTTATTATAGGCTAGATGTTGTAGTAGTATACTAATGTTTGATTTGCCGTTGTCTGTCGATGTATAGATGCACCAATGTTAATTATGTAGTCATCAAGCAGAACGCGTGTGTGACGTATGAATTGATATAACGTATCTAATTTCATGCAGATAAATCTCTGCCAGATAATTTCCACCATTTTATTAATATGATGGTAGATATTTCAAATAAGTAACCTTTTTCTTCCAACGCATCATGATTTTTGATGATGATTTATGTTGATGATGCTTTCTTATGATTTCTAATGATTTCTGATGATTTCTGATGATGATGATTTCTGATGATGATGATTTCTGATGATGATGATGATGATGATGATTTCTGATGATGATTTCTGATGATTTCTGATGGTGATGATGATGGTGATTTCTATTGATTTCTGATGATATATGTTGATGATGATTTCTGATGATTTCTGATGATGATTATTTCTGATGACGATGATGATTTCTGATGATGATTTCTGATTATTTGATGATGATTTCTGATTATGATGATTTCTGATGATGATGTTATGACGACGACGACGACGATGATGAACAGAAGTGTAAATACGACCTTCTATTTGATTATTGGATTTCTTTTCAGAACATGAGTTAAATTACTTGTACGATGATGGCTTGCATAATGTTTTATATTTTTGAAACACTAAACTTCAGTGTTGGTCGGGGAATGGTACTCCATCAAGCGATTAAACTATCTACAGTTTGATATAGCTTTACGCCCCTCGGGAGCATTAAACGTCATTTAGGGCTCACCTATCTGCTCCAGTTGGAATGGATTGGATAACAATCTCATTGTGGTACTGTCTCTGATATTGGAATACGTCACGATATGAAACAGGGTGAGTCATAACATGATTGTGTGTAGCATAAAGGGTACAACGGTACCGGAGGCTGTCAAGGCAGAAACCATTTTCACACAATTTTCTTCACACATTTGTTTCTTTAAAGCCAACTATAATATTATTTAATAATATAACAAAATCTTTAAAATGATAGGTTTACAACAAAGATTTTTATTTTTCGGTTATATTTCCATAGGTATCAACCATAACACGATTAGTTCATATAGACTTGATAGGGGTGAGGAAATAAGCTATTTGCTAGTACTGGAAAGGTTAAAAACCAAATACCCACTGAACATTGTAGTATATTCCATTGGTATAGTCTTTTTCAGAAAATTTGTTGTTTCTTTTAAGCATCAATTCCTACTTAAACGTGTTGCAAAATAGGAAAAGATATGTGTCACTGAAAAAAGGAAGGCAAAAACACAAACAAAGATGACCCCGGAACAATTATAGGACAATCGAAAATGGCAGACACAATTAAGCGGGCATAGGAAACACAATATATTTGGAAAATGTTAAGAATGAATAATGACACTTTTGCTGATCTGATTAGCATACAATAAAAAATGAAGAGAAAATAAAATACGAAATGAAATAATTATACAAAAACAACAACACCAGAAAGAAAAGAAAACAAACAAAAAACAATAAACAAACAAAAGCATGAAAAAACATGCCTTTGTCATCATACTATAACACCAGTCCACTGGATGACCATGTCTTATGAAATACAAAAAAAAAATTAAATACAAATCCACCATCTCTTTCTTGAGACGAAACAATCCAAATCTCACCATTTGATGGTTTGATTAGTTTCGCGAACCTGTTTTAGTGTACCAACAACAAATTGATAAATCAGTTCAAGTTTAAACCTTATTTAAAGCTGGTTTATAAAACAAGTGGATAGTGTGCAGAACCGGTTTGAAACTACTACACCAATTGTTTACCTTGAGCCTTACAGGACCAGCAGAAACAGTGTATGATAAGCCCGATAGTATAATTTCTCATGTATTCAATTTTCTCGATATAAACGTAACTATTTTCCCAGCATATGGTATTTACATGTCGGTTGGTTTGGTGACACAGTGGTAACATACTTGCCTTTCACCTAGACAGCCGCAGTTCGATTCCGAGATTGAACGTGATGTGGTATGGCGTCACCTGCACGACCACGTGGGGTTTTCCCGGGTTCTCCGGGTTCCTACACAGAAAGACCCCTAGCACGCTTACCTCTGGGTCAACAAGAGTGACTAATGTAAGTTAGTATAACATGTTTCGCAATCATATTAAAATAAATAAAGTTAGCATTTACATATGTAACGAAGTTGAGCTGATGTTCAAAAGCTTGTAGTCATAAACATGATTCCCTTCGTAGAGATCGCTTGCTAAAGGACAAATTGCAATAGAGTTTCGAGAATGTGTAGGTAAATGAAACTGGAAAGAGAGTAAGAATCTATTTCTTAGATATCATCTCAGATACCAAATTTCAAATATCGATATTACAACTTAGATTATTTTTGTAACGTTGCGATGCAATTTGTCCTGGGTACTATACAATTTCCGAGGTGTGACGCCATGATCGAAGCAATGTTTTCGCAAGAGTGGAATGCTGCTCTAACTTTGATAAATAGCAAATATTATTTTCTATGATTTTAAAGGTTTTACCGCAAGCTAAATATACCCGATTGCATGTTGTTTTTCATGAAAATGCACTGAACAAATTCTCAAGTGGCTCTAATTGGATAGGATTAAAATGGATCGATACGTGGCTTATCTCAATTGGTATCCTGTGGATACATTTTGCATGATTTAGAATTTAATTTGTTCGAGTCACGAACAAAACAATTGCACCAATTATAGTTCATGCTATCGCAAGTTAATACATTCCGCTAAACAGGTTACCTGTATGATGTAATAATGATAGTCTTTTTCTTTTAACGAGGACGCGGATGCAATACCTATCTATCAAAACGCCAGTCAATGTCATTTTTGTAAACACCAGGTTTTTTTGTTTTTTGTTTTGCTTATTTTTCATTTGGTTGTTGTTTTTGTTGTTATTGTTGTTGTTGTTATTTGTTTTGTTTGTTTGTTTTGTTTTTTTGCGTGTGTATTTAAACCATTTCATTTAAAATAACTATAGTGTGAAATATTTTCATGTATTGAAAAATTCTAACATTTTAAGATTTCTTTATCATATAATCTAAATCAAAGCGTTCTGTTATCGATTAGTTATCACCTATCTTACGTCGACGAAATCCGTAAAATTTTTGTCGTCATTAATTTTCTGATAGTTTACTGAAAGTTTCTAGCTTTCATAAATCGGAGTACTTTATATTTTTCATTAAGGGAAAAAACACACTGAAGGCTAATGACACCACTTAATGACTTGATAATGACATATCCCCGCAATTATCAGCTGATTTTACCGAATGTCAGTGCATATGTTTGATTTTCTTATTTCCTTGTGCGATATGTAATTATACCCATTTGATTCTCGTTGATATTACTGTTGTTTTCTCAGTTTGAGGACATTGTCTTATTTGACCTAGATTTCTACTGTGTCGTCGATGACACGTACTCTCCTGGAACATCTTGTCTTATTATCCTTCTACTTTTTCAAATGTTTCCATGGAAATCTGTATTTTCTTAATATCTTGCCCTCGTTTAATGGATTTTGAGCTAGAATAACGGCTTTGTTTACATGTCGTTATTACGTCCATTACGTCATTATTTTTCAACACAACCTTATTAATTAGTATACTTTTAAATGAGTGCTATGTAATAAGGTTGGTTTTGTTGGCTGGGTTTATCGCCCCGTGAACAGCCAGGGTCATTTTTGAGGCGGGGTATTCTTGTATTAGTTGGTGACTATCTCACTGAAAAACACGGGAGTCTCGTCGTATGCCACCCTGAGCAATTAGGTTAAAGTGTCTTGCACAAGGACACAACCATGACAGCACAGATCGGTCCGTTTCTCAGATTCCCGAGAAACAAAAAAAAAAAGTAATGAATGGAATAAGGCACAGTGCAGCTGTACACGTTTCCTCTGCTTTGATGTATCGTGCGTTAAAGTAACCTCTTTAAAAATTACCTTTGTATTTATTGTGATGAAGATTATATTAGGACTAACTGCCGATAAAATCCATTTGGTGAAGGAAGTCACTAAATAAATGACCGATTGTAGTATATATGCTATTCTGAAACATGTAAACAACACGATTAATGTATTTAATATAATCGATAATTATCACTCAACCGAATACAAAAATCAGATAAAGTATTAAAATGGTCATTGTGTGGTTTGGATTGCTTGTCACTTCAAATTTTGGCCTAATTTAGTATGGTTTTGTTATGGTTTCCGGTTTTGTATAACGACTAGAAGAAAGTTGTATACATGATTGATAACATTAACAAAATAGAATGTTTAATAAATGGAAAGTTTACATTAGGTAAACGTCAATCACGCCGAGTTGTTAAGTTTGACTTATACAGACCAAATAAAAGATTATTTTTTTTTAAACTGAACAGTATTTCAGTAACATTATCCAAAAAGCAATACCCAATAGTGTTTGCGTAAACTGGATGACAAGCGTTAATGTATTCAAAAAATAACACATTACAAAATATAACACAATGCATAAGCTTGGCATTCTTTTAAAATACAAAGGTAAACAACAAAATGACATTTATTGAATTATTGCCCTATTGCACCTCCTCATGTAGATTTTGACTCCTTTGTTCTATTCTAATCGCCTCCTACATGTATGTCTCAACACTTTAGACCCTTAGAAACACTGACGAGTCCTAGAAAGACGAAACAGCTATATGATGTCCCTAGCGTCACTGACGAGTACTAGAAAGACGAAACAGCTGTATGCTCTTCCTAGCATCACTGATGAATCCTAGAGGGGCGATCTGGCTCTATGCTGTTCCTAGCGCCACTGACGACTCCAAGAAGGACGAAACAGCTGCATGATGTCCCTAGTATCACTGACGAGCCCTAGAAGAACGAAACACCTGTATGATGTCCCTAGCATCAATGATGAGTCCTAGAAGGACTAAACAGCTGTATAATGTCCATAGTATCACTGACGAGTCCTTGAATTTCGAAACAGTTGTATGATGTCCCTAATATCACAGACAAGTCTTGGAGGGACGAAACAGCTGTAATATGTTCCTGTCATCACCGACGAGTCCTAGAAAGACGAAACATTTGTATGATGTATCTTATATCACAGACGAGTCCTCGAAGAACGAAACAGCTGTATAATACAGTTTAATTCATTTTTGGCTCTTACGTACCTAGCACTGTATTGGGTTGAAAGGTGTTAATATCTTCTGTATCGTGATTAGACGAACAAACTAACCATCACATTTTGATAATTCACCTGCATGTTGATTTCCGAGCACGAAATCGACATTGAATTTGTATTTAATTGAAAAATTGATATTTCATTGTTAAAAAGGACAATGCCGTAGACAACACTGTAAAATATACTAAATAGTTTTGAACACTAATTGATCAAAGTTCTTAATTAACGGTAATTCATCGTAAGGACAGATCAGGATCAGTAAAGTAGCTGTTTGTATACAAATCTTAATCAATTATAAAATTTAACAAAAAGTTGATGTAGAGAATTACAAAGAAAATTAAAGATAGTGCCAAGTTTGTTTTAAACTTAATGTAAAATATATATGATACATCTGCAGAATTGTTTAAAAAGAACATTTACGTTAATAAGAATATAATACTTTTTGTAGTCTTTCTCGAGAGGCAGAAAAAAGTTTAATTATATCAAATGATACAAATTCAACACATAAATGTCTATTGTCAATGATGGGAAGTAAAGGAGAAAAGTAAAAAGTTGGTATTAAATGAGATAAAAGATGTGCTGAAGATACGGGAACGTATTTACTTACATGGACTAAGTTTGTAGTCTACGATTCCATTTAAGAAAGGGACGCATACTCATTTTTCTTTTAGCAGAGTCGGATGTTCAATATCAGTAACATTCCGAAACGGAAACGGGCTTGGGGTTTGGCATTAGATGAACTAAAGAGGATTTTAGAAGGGTTTATGTCGCCATTAGTAATACAGAGTTGTAAAGGATGTAGGTCCCATTTACCGCAAGATAGATCGATATACGGCCGAGTCCCGCGTGAGTCTTCGTCTGACAATTAAATACACGTACTGCCTTACAAATGAACGTACTCGGGCACGTTCAGTGCTCAGATCAATACAAAATGAAAATTTCCAGACGGTGTGTAGTTATATTTTCTAAAGAAATATTCAATTCATGAAAACGTCAAAACGCACGCCTGAATATTGATTCGAAGAAAGAATTGCATGTAGTTTTATAAAACACGCATTTTTTTTTATATATTATATACTGTACATTGTACTCTGAACAAAAGTTTTTGATATAGATCAAACAGCGCATGCATAGTCTGTCCATATGATGTGCATTTCGGTTAACGATATGACATCAGTGTATTAGGTATACGTACTTGTATATAATGGAGAGATGCCAAGTTGAAGGTCGCCTTGTTATGTAATAGTAATGGTAAGACCTATCTGTTCCTATTTTCCTTGTGATTAGCGAATGCAAATGAAATTAACAAGAGGGTTTATGTAGGTACCTTCCACGACAGAATCACTCATAGATCAGATATATAGCATCCTTTAGAAGTGTTTAACGCCCAATTAATATAATTTTGTCCATGAATTATGGGGTTAGTGACGGACACTTTTATAGTGCCATCACACTTCAAGGCCATACCTGGACACTGTAGAGTGACATCCCATCCGATCATATTAAACCAACAACAGACGAACCAGTATTTATATCAGGGAGCTACGCGTAACAATTTTATGACAATGGTTTGTCGCGGACTGGGGTCAGAACCTATAAACACCCTCTCGCAGGGACGAACCTTCAATTTAAAGCCAGGAGTGAGAAAGTGGCAGACATTATGAAGAATAAAACTCTTCAGAGCGCTTTACATAGCATGCGATTGTTGGAAACAGTCTTATTTATCACACCATATTTGCGAAATCAACATGTGTGAAGTGGGCATCGTATCGTTCCTTTTCTTGTTTGCTATTATGGGTAACACCTAGGTGGTCAGGGTTCGATTACGAGAGTTTTCCAAGGGTTCTTCGCTTTTCTCCCACAGTAGGACCTCTTACGCGCTTTCATCCGGCCCAACAAGCGTGATTAATATAACTTGGTAGAACTTGTTTCGTACATTTATAAGACACCATGAAATAGGGGGTATGTCTAGGCTTCATTAAAACACGTTTTAATGCCTTCTTTCCTCGGTTTTCTTGCTTGAAAAAACACAAAACAAAACAACCCGCCCCCACAAAAAAAAAAAAAAAAACTTCAAAAAAATAGACCACACAATTATATCCCCCACTCCGCCAAATAAGATTGCTACTGAACAATGATTTAAACTATAGAAAACGAAAAGTCCTGCTTACTGACATTCAATTCTAAATAGTTCGGAACTAGGACGAAGTCAAAGGGCATCTAATTACCTTGACACCAGATGACGGTCATGTCCTAATCCCATTTCCTCACACTTATCAAACACTAGACATTCGCCTCTTGGACCACCCTATACAATATGTCGTCCGAGAAACACCTTTTATCGTATTACTGATAATGAACTACACTAAAAGTCACTTTCAATCGATGATGAGCTTTGACCTTCACATACGACTCAACAGAAATAGACCCAGAGGACAAAATAAGAAAATAAGTCATAGCAACAATATAAATAAGACTCGTGTTGATATCTGTAGATAAGTCAATATGATTATAGTAATGTTGAGATGATATCGGTGTCTTGGTGGCTGAGATCGTTAATAGTTTGGCAGGAGTCCCTTATTGCAGTCTAGCGTAAGCTGTAGGCTACTTCCTCCAGTAAGGGCAATATTGTCTGTCCTCGCGAATGCACTTAGTTTTCCCTTGTGGTTTTTCCTCCACCTTAGACAAAAAGTGTCGGTGCATTCCCAAGGGGCTGCATGGATATGTTAGTTGATGTGCATGATTGGTCATAGCTACATCTGTTACAGTTATGTTCAAGGCTGAAGTGTGATGTTTTGATGTCAAAGATACTAGACCAAACAATTAACCCGTGGAGTGTATCCGCCGCTTCTCCGACGATCAAGACCATATATTTTTGAGTTTAATGAACGGATGACTAAAATGATATTAAAACACTAATGAAAATGTGTACTTTTATAAGGATAATTAAAAACATTATTTGTCCTTCTTGACACAAATGTAAATGACATATTTTGAAACACAGCTGTGCATTGACTACGAACGCTTCAATAATTATATGTATTACATGTATATTGTAATTATACTTTTGATTATCTTGTGAAAAGAGAAATAAAATGAATTTGATGATAAGTCATACATGAATACATATACAGTTTCGGGTTAAAATTATTTCCGCACAACCTATTTCTGCTGTGATTTCTTTGTGTTTTCAACTTTTTTTTCCATCACTTGCCCTGCTTTCATCCAGGGTGGTATTTTATTGATTATTGTGTGTTGAAAAAGAAATATCTAGACATTCTTCACGTAAAATGTTTATGCATAATACATCATATGTAGGTAGAAATCAAAAGTAACAACAAAGCCAAATTTCCCGTGGCACCGTCATCCATTAACTTGCCAAATTATCATCAAAATGGCATTATTAAAAAATTCATATTGTAAAATAGATCTGAATTTCTCAAATAAATGACAATGGAAAATATTGGAAATATTATCAAATGAAATGTAAATAAAACCTCTTTCAGCATAAAATCAGCCCATTAACGAATCCAGGAAAATTCTTTGAAAATATGTTTAAACGGTAAGATTATATAGCAAAATTAGAATGTGCGGGCAAACCCTTGACCTGCCAGTGTACATCGCGTCACATTAATTTACTGGATGTTCACGTTTTCTTTCTCATTGTTTTTTTTTTTTTTTTTTTTTAATTGTCGTATTTCCCTGTTTCTATTCTTTCGTTGCTTTTTTGAATTAAGGTTTAGTCTAACAATGACGATATCACACGTGTTTCCCTATCATACTACAAAAGACTACACTAAAAAATAATGAGTTGAAGAAAATAGAAATTATGAAAGTAATATACTTCATACAAAGAAATGCAATAGCTAAACATTGCATTTTGTGTACTTCCCCAATTTGATGTTTAGAACATGCTATCTGTATTTCAAAGCCTTTTGGCTATCTTTGACGAGCCCTTTTAAGACACAACAATTGAAGGATGCAGTTGTATATTCATATTGAAATGTCTGTTTTTATCGTCTGCTTCCTTCTAACCATTGGAAATGTATGTCATTTGAAAATGATTAAAGATACCTATACATAGCCCACAGTGTATATATAGTCTGTTCACGAAAATGCATAAAATGGCACAACTGTACAGAAATATATGATGAACACCAACAAACTTAGACCGGAAGCTTCGTACTAAATAAAGAGACGGAGTATGTTAGAATTTCTCCGGAATGCAATTAATCATTTATTCACTTCAAAAGATAAAAAATCTCAAAGTTTTAGAGGTCGGTAATTGCGTAATGTATATAACAGATTATTCTCGTTTTCAATCGATTATAAAGACTCTTTTTTTTGCAGATGCATCCATCTATAAACTATGTTTGCTTACAATATTGTTTACAATTGATATGTTTTTTTTTGTTGTTTTGTTTTTTGAATTTTTAGACATCGTATCTAATAAACAGCATTAAACACTGAGCATTTGATATTAGCAGGTACTCTGCTGGTATTTCCACAGACCGTCTGTGGTCATAAGAAAACGTTTCAAAGTGGTGAGATCGTTCAAATGCAACTCAGAAGGAACTACAGGGTAACACATCACATAACTAAGGCATGATAGATAATCTATATTCATTTTATTTCCACATTCTCAGAACTTCAAGTTCCCTCCCGTCTTCTGTTTAAGAAGGAACCGTCATTGGAGATATGGGCCTACTGCATCACCTGTAATAAAGTACCATTGTTATCAATATTCAATATTATAGAAATTAATATTCTTTCAGAACTAATCTATGCATTGATAAATGTTATTCAGAATGCTGAAAATCAAACTAAATTAAATCACTATGTGTTTTATTATCTTTTTAGGAAACTGTTTTATTATTACGTTCATTTAACAATCGTTGACTACATCAATTGTTCAAATATTCCCCAGCGTGCATTTCGGTTCCTATGACATGATTATAAAGCCTACCAAGAAATCGGTCGGAAAATGTATCAGATATTTTATGTAAGAACTTTCGTAAAATATCAAAAAAAAATTTATGCGTGACGTTTAAATGACTAGTACAGTGTGTACACTGTTATCTTCATCAGCCAAATGACCAGGGCGGTATGTGTAGAGATTCGTTATTAAGAGACCACAATGCACTCTGGAGAGAGTCACTGTTTAGTGACCGACAGGATCTTTTAACTTAAGACACGGTAAAATAGTTCCACTTACATTACATCAAGATATTACGATGACTGTGATGCCCCAATAGCTTTTACAGCCGCTGCACACATTTGATCGCAAGCATCTTTACCTGGAAATAGAAAAAGGATGGAAATATTAGGAAAATATTTGTCAACATTTCAAGTGAAACTCAAAATAAAATATCAAAAGAAATATACAGCTGATGTTTTGTGGCTCGTAATGCATAAACCGTGTTTTAAGATTCGACCTAATGGTTTTAACGTATTGACGTCTAATGCATGGGCATATTATCGACGATTTGGCATGCCTGGTTGTATCATAGTTTTCTGGAGAGGACTTATATAATCTATGACTGATGCCAAATCATTTTGTCATGTTTATGTCAATAAAGTGTCAGTGAAATCATAGTAAGAATAATCTTACCCTGTTTCCTTTGTTTCGACAGAGACAATACATAAAACGTCTCTTGGTAAGGCTATGATATCCTAGTTAGTTAAATTATTATCTTGTCACAAGTTTCGGGATATTTTAAACATATCATTGACAATTCGACCTACCTTTTTGTAACCTAGCAATGTCACCTGACCAAACCATTTTGGAATCAACGTACACGGCACAGATCCCAAACTTTGGCGATTTCTGAACAGTGACCTTGTGACCAGCTAAAGATATGGCCGCTGTTGGGTGATGAAATGTAATATGTAGTTATAATAAATATATATGTAATATGTATAATAAACGTATATATAATATGTATAACACATGCATATATTATATGTATAGTAAATACATGCATAATATGTATAACAAATGTATACATAATATGTATAATAGTATACATATGTAATATGTATAATAGTATACATATGTAATATGTATGATAAATACTATTTCCTGTAAATTCCATGTATATAGTAACATTTCACAAATCCATTATATTGGCTTGTTTAATATTATATTTACACTGTAAAGATATATTGATATATATTAATACTTTCAAAAATAGAAATATTCAAATGCTGCTCTTCAGGGCATTGCAATTCCTTCACATGGACTTTTCAACTTGATTATGTATTTATATATATCAATACATGAACATATGCGAAAAAGAAATAGAAAATATTAATTTTTGTTTTTGTTATTATTGTTTTATTTCTAAATATACATGTATGTATATAATTAAAGGTATATAATGTCATTGTGATAGATTCGCATAAGAATAAAAAAAACACAAACCATGAAATCACTAGCACTTTCACTTGATTTCAGAGCAAGCTCTTCATGTCAAATGAAAACATTAAATATTATCATATTGAATGTCCTTTCAAACTACAGTATTGAGTTATAATAATAAATGATGCTTTGATATGATAAATTAAAAAGTTCACTTGTCTTTTCAAAAGAATGCTTTTCTATATGTGTTAGCTAAACATGGAAGGGAGACAACTCTATTGGACTTACAGATTATGGGCTTGACCTTATCTAGATCATAGGTAACGGTGTTTCATCTCCTGCATTGACCATACTTCAAAGTTACTCCCACCATCTATAATAAATTGTTCAATTTCATAACTACGACACACCATTATAAATCACTGAAACGTAACATCATGTAGTGTTGTCTAAGGCCAAAATAAATGAAATAAAATACTAAAAATACATATTAAAAAAATCAGTATAAATCAAGATGTTAAACAAAATTGCATTCGACATATTTTCATTAACAAACGTTAACAGTAACAGCGTAAGCCAAGTTTCCTATGAATGACATCAATTAATGAATTAAGAAAAAATACCATTTACAAAAACACAGCAAAATGACACCAGTTGGTTAAAATTTGAATGATTTAGCCTATCATAGGGCACAATCATACTTAAAAGGGGATTTAAAGTTAAACTGTTCTGCTGATATGTATCGAAGCTTGACCACTTATACGTGATTAAATTGTAATTGAATAATCTCATGCACATTTTGTCTGCTTATGCCTCCTGATGTGAAGTATATTTATACATATAACTGTTCTCACCTTGTCCAAATTCTGAAATAATCCTTTCAGTGTCGTGAACGCTATAAAATCGTGTGGTCTTGTTTCCTCGCGAGTCCAAACACTAACGGGTCGCTCGTGAAACGGAACGTGACCGATATCGATCTGTTTCTATATGTAATTTCCAAACCCACTGTTGTATTTAAACGTGTGTGTTTTGAAGTCTCCTAATGTATACACCCTATCTTTGTCAATACACAATCTATATATAGATCGCTTCATTTATGTATATTGTTTAAAGCTCTCTCCCTGGTAACATGGATACAAAATAGTGTACTGAGTACAAATTTAAAATCTTTTTTTTTTTCAGATCGTGATAATCTTGTCTAGTTCTGTTATAAAGAAATTGTAATAGATATTATTCTTTACCTTTTCAAAGAGATTAGTTTACGTCTAAAGCGACAATTCTCTATCGTTAGTGAAATGTGACTCTTGTTTAATACTTAATCCTTTTTATTATTTAAAGTAACGTTACGGCATTGGATGTTTTCGTACTATGATTTGAAATTTATTTGAGCAAAGCTGCTCTCTTTGGATCATGGCAGGAATTGTGACGGCATACGCCACTCTTTTAAATCATTTCTTCCACAATGTGAAAATATCAAACTGTCAGTCCTAGAAGTTTTGACGGAAATTTTTGAATATATATCATATGTATATGTTAATGTAAAGAACAAGACAATATATGTGATTTCCTTACGATTTTCCACATTTTGGTCCGAAGTATCAATGAAGGGTCTTAGAAAGGCAACAAAGACACGTGATACAGTAACATCCAGTAATAATATTAATGCATTTATGGCCAAGCCTGTTATAACACAAGGTTTTTGAGAGAGGCAGGTTTATTAAGACAACGGAAAAGGTTTTGGTCGATATCATTATCTTCTTTAGGATTTTTCCTTATGCGATATGAAGTCAGATTTGTTTAATGATTGTTGATATGCTTATTGGTTCAATGGAACTGTACCTAAGACAATTGCTTATATTTGTATATAACCATTTTAAAGAGGCTTACCCGCAGACGGACTGGTAAACGGCACATCTCCGATCACTAAATAAACTTCAGTACACGTTTCTATGTGACAAAATTAGAGGCTTTCCGACTTTATTTCTTGAAAACAATTACAGAATATGTATTTAAAAGACGTTTTAAAACTCAACCTGAGAGGGAAATGTATGGAATATAACGGCAAATCTTCTTTGTAAATCGCCGCTGCCTTTGAAGTTATCATTGTGCGGCACTGTGCACGTGATTGTTTCTCTGATGTGTCAATCAAATTAGACTCCACTTTATAGCGGGGACTTATTGCGGGTTGCGATTAAATAAATAATATTTAAAAAATGAGGTTTTAATATCACTTTTCAGCGTTTTATAAGGAAAATAAAATGAAAAACTCAACAATTCCAACAATCTGTCATGTGTAAAAAATCTTTTTCTTTTAGCCAATTTTTCTGATCTCTCTGCGGGCAAGCCTCTTTAAAGGAAATACCTTATCGGTGGGATTAGCCAATACAATCATGAATATTTTTTTTTTTAAACAGCTTCGTCTTCGCAACATTTACAACAGTATGAAGACGGTTTGGTGGATAGTTTGAAAGGTCATTGCAATGAATCACCATGCATACATGAGGGACCAGTGACAACATTACATATTAAACAAAGATGCTATATAACATAATACACACAACAAAGACATGGTATACTTTTATATAATTTCATTTTTCTCTACGTTCTCATGACATCAAGCTCCGACCCGTCTTTGCTTTAGATCGGAACCTTCATTGGAGAAGTAGCCAGGTAGAAAGGTAGCAGTGAACAGCATCATCTGTTAGAGTGAGAAATGAATTTGAATCAGTTTGATATTTGTCTACGAGGAGGATGGAAATTTATTTTTAAACCTAATTGAATTGATTAATGTTTGTGTATGTGATGTTTATATAATGTTAAATGAAATAAAAATGTCTTTAAAAATAACAATCATAAAAAATAAATAGAAAGTAATAATGATAAAAAAAATATTTTGAAATTCAAAATAACATTACAATCTTAATCACGTAATCATTGAAATCTGTTGAGGTTGTATTATTATAATGTTGAATAAGTTACGTTATTTCAACATTTTATGTGTTGATTGACTATTCAGCAAGCGTTACTACTATTGTGGAAGAGAAAAAAAAATGTTCTGGAGTAGAAAATAGTCATCTTTCATCAAACTACATGTAAATAAATTACTTACATTACGTCATGGTATTACGGTCATTTGGACGATCCTGTCGACGCTTCAATGGCGCTTACTGCATTTTCACACAGTTTGCGTGAAACACTTTCACCTGGAAATAGACATTGATGAAATATATTTGGACTATAAACGGGATGGGGTTTAACAGAAAGAAAAATAATGACAATAATAATAACAATTAAAAAAAAAAAAAAAAAAAAAACCATCAATTACTATTATTGTCAAGGATAGAGGCGCTGTGAGGGTCCTTCTTGATACATTGAGTTTTCTCCCGGGTTTCAGCTCCCACCCCCCACCTCACTCGCGCGCTTCAATCCGAGATAACGGGAGTGATAAATATATTTAAATACGATATTTATATAATTTTACAACTTGATATAAGTTAAATATAACTTGTTTCGAAATTATTATAAAATAAAAAAATATATACATTTTGATCTGACAGAAAACAGTATGCTAGAATTCAAACCACGATACTTTGTTTTAGTTGGATCTACCCTCCGCTTAGCCACCGAATCATGCCCAAGATTACACTACCTGCATCATTCGGTTAGCTTATCTCCTTGTAATGTGAAACTTTAAATCAAGCCTCCGCGAAAAATATACCAAAATTAATAATGTAAAAAATATTTTTTTGTCTATTTTATACTAAGACTCAAATCAAGATATTTGTATAAACGCACGTCAGTTGTTTATTTCGGAGGGATGGGGAAGTGATTTTAAATGTACAGGTAGTGAAAAACCACCCACCTTTGTTAAACTCTGTGATTTTACACGACCACGTCATTTGGGAGTCTATGTATAACTCACAGGCCTCCTCCCTCTGAGTCTTTTGTGTGGTGACCTTATGACCCTGCGGATGCTAAAGCCGCTGAATTGAAAAATAAATGTACATCATATAAGATTATCTCCTACAAAAACGTACAGCAAATCATATTTTCGGCTACAAAAAAAATATTACATAAAATTGTTATCTCTCCTTCAAATAACTACGTCTGTCTACATCAAATTTACATTTTCTCCAGCAAAAAAAAGTACATTAAATTATAATGAATATAATCTCTCCTATAAATGAGAAAATCAAATTATATTCTTTCCTACAAAAAAGTGCAATTAATTTAACGATGTCAGGGTCAGAGGAAAGTATTGTTACATAAAGCAGTGCGCTCTGGCCCTACAACAGATATGGTGTCGTGGTCAGAGGAAACTCGGTCTACTCACGGTATGTAAGAATATATAGCATATTCTCATATATGTTTATTTGGTTTTTAAAAACACTCACAAAAGGATATTCAATCTTGTTTATTATTTATCAATATGATCAGGAACTAGATTTGGACGTGTTGTTGCTTTAGACAATTCGTTTACTTACATAACAGGCCAGAGACCATCTTCAGGTTGGTCACCACACCGTTTCACTTTTGGTAAGGTCCATACTTCATGACAAGCTTAACCATCTACAACAAAATGGTAACCATTACACATTAAATGTCTTACCTAATGTTTCGGTTTTATTTAGGTCTCTGAGAAAGAAAGAATCTATTTTTCTTGTAGCAGTCTAGTTTCAATATGCATGTTTATATCCAAACGTAGTTCAGGCCGGTGCGTTGTGAACAGCCTATTTGTGTTTGTGTTTGCCACCTGGGATGGGTCATTAGAGATTTTATTTTCCGTGCAGCAGTCTAGTTTCAATATGCATATTTATATTCAAACGGATAGTAGAACAAACACATGAAGTATATCGTTAATAAAAGACAAATGATCTATATGTACATTGTATGTAAGTAAATGTTTATGTATACACTGTCCACCTGTTTAATGATATAGCTAACTGTCATCGAAGAATAGCATGTTGATGATATTGATATCAAACGTGAATTCGCGAGGAATGCATGCTGTTTATCGTTCTTCCGTGTAGTTTATTCAATTTTGAAGATTTTATAGAATCATTACATTTTCAATATCATCCATTGGTTTGACGGAATAAGTCATGCTTAATTATGGTTAATTAACTGGGTCTAGCTTGCATTAAACTTCAATGCAGTATACCGAAATTTCAAACATGTCATTGACTTTGATGGTAGTCTATATAATAAGTCATTGTTCCGTAGCTCCAATACCACTGAACTTCTACAATTAATGGTTAAATGCATTCTTATACTCACCTTGTCCAAATTCTGCAATAACCCCTCTGCAGTAGGCTATAGTTATCAACGAATTAATGCTAAATCTCGTCGAGATGAATTCTACAAGTGTGACTAACACAAGCCAAAATGTCTATAAATAGACCGCGACCGATATAGATCTATTTAAATCCTTAATTTCCACACATGCTTTTATGTACACGAATGTGTTGTGTTTTGTCTCCAGGATACTTGTGTACACGTACCGGGTACTGACTTTACGTAGAACACCGATATATAGGTTCAAGTAGTTTAAATGCCGCTCACGAGTTCTTCATAATCGATAATCCGAGATTCAGTTGTCTTTTTGAAGGACTTCCTTTCAAGTACTGTGTACACACGAAAGTAAAACGCTATTCATGTTGTTTTTTATCTACCACAATGATAGGTTCATTATTCAAGTGTGTCAACACGCTTCCATCGCCAGTCTTATTTAAACATTTTCCCTCTCAATATACCAATCGTTTATATATCTTGCAAAGAAGATAATCAAAGTTCTTCACAAGCATTAGATAATGGTTTAGTATTTATTTTAAAATCTTAATAGGCCTATAGGTTGCTTGATAAATCCTTAGAACTTTGACATCAATTTTAAGACTGAATGCTACTTTTTCATTTTACTTTCCATTGTAGTGTTGAGATTTTACAGAAAGCACATGAATCGGTTAGGTATATTTACATAGTAGGGGAACTGTATGGAAAATAAAATGAAAGCTTAATCACAATAAGTTAGCTGATTTATAAAAGTCGACAATATGACAGCATGGTTTCGTCAAAATATCGGCAGTTAGTCCCAGAGTATAATTGAGGAACAAATGAGACCAAACCCGTTGTAACATTAAACTCCCAATGTGGTACAGGTACCGGGCAGTCAGCTCCTAGTACAGGGGTTGATTTTTTTTTCTTTAAGACACGAAAACTACAAAGATAGTAGGTGCACCTTTTAATAAAAAATGAGAGTTCAATAAAGTAGAGCCAAAAATCAATTGCACTGCATCATATTGTTTTGTTCTTCTAAGACTCGTGGTGATGTCATGGGCATCATACAGCTATTTCTTCCTTCTAGGACCTGTCAGTGATGCCATGGACATCATACTTGTTTCTTCCTTCTAGGACTCGTCAGTGATGTCATGGACATCATACAGCTGTTTTGTCTTTTTATGACTCGTCAGTGATGCTAGGGTCATCATGCAGTTGTTTCTTCATTCGAGGACTCGTCAGTGATGTTAGGGACTTCATACAGCTGTTTCATCCTTCTAAGACTCGTCAGTGATGTTAGGGACTTCATACAGCTGTTTCATCCTTCTCAGATTCGTCAGTGATGTTAGGGACATCATACAGCTGTTGAGTCATTGTTGGACTCGTCTGTGATGTTTTGGATATCATACAGTTGTTTCATATTTCAAGACTCATCAGTGATGCCTAGGGATATCATACAGATGTTTAGTCCTTGTAGGACAAGTGTTGATATCTAGGAGGCGATGGAGAAAACTCAAAATAGGTCAAACTGATTTATCAAAATTTGGAAGAGGAGGTGACATGGCGCCGCAATTCGATAACGTTCATGTGGTATTCAAAGCAAACCGAAGCATGTGTATATATTAATATCACCACTACTTTTAAGATACATGTGTTCTTGATATGTATATCTAGTGTTTGGTGAAGCCGGCATCCAAATTGTCTACTGTTGATATGTGTTTGTTGCATCTGTTAATGTTACGTTAATTATTTTTTGTACAATAAATATACGCTGAAACCACTGTTGTCCCATGTGAAACGTGTAAATCATAATAAAATTAAAATTACACAATTCTCAATTCAATAAGAAAACGAAGACATGTCCTATGGCTACGCTGTATCTGTCTAACAATGATAACTGAGTGTTCAAAATCTTTATTTAATTTTTTTTTTTTACTTTTCTAATTGTACAATGATTCCTTTTCAACATTTATCAACTTGCACATGTTGGTGCGATTGGTAGCATGCAGATTATCTCAATGTTTCCTATTTCGATATACGATTTTGCATATCAGCGCTGTAACCATGGGATTACATATTCAAGGACGAATAGAAATAATGTGTATCCAGATATATTGTATTTTGAAATTGTGATTCTAAACGTGTCAGGAAAGTGGGGACTTAAAAGAAACACACGTTGACGGTTAAAAGACCCAATTTCTCCACGTTCGCTTGTGTATTGAACAGCAGGAGGTGAAAGTGCTATATATTACTATGTCATCAAACAACCCATGTAGATATCTGTAAGACTGTTTGTCCTTTTAATATTGCAAATATATATCCCTTTTTCATTATTAAGTATTGAAAATCAACAAACGGATTTAAACGTCTTTTAAATCAGGTTGTCACTTACTTTTTGAGTAAAGGTCACCACGTACCGAGGCCTATATTTCTAACGAATGTTTATACTAATAATAGCTGTTGAACATCTCTTTGTTTGTTTAGAACTTGTCTATTCTGCTTTTGACCGAGTTCCTGGTAACGGTATCTAATGAAATATTCCCCTGTGTTTAATCCTCGTGTTGTGATGTAATTAGGCTTTTGTTGCCGTTAGTTGTGGATAAGTTGGAAAGGACAATATGTATTGTTTACCAATCCCTATATTAATTTAATGATATATTTTTGTTTATCTATTGTGTATTCTTGGCATATTTCGGTGTCTGTCCCGTGTAGTCAGGTCCATGTTGTAGCTTTTGCTTCTTTAAATGGTCAAGGGAGCTTATGCCTCTGCTTCTGTGATCGAAAGTTGAAAGTTTCTTCCTTAATGTATTTCAAAACATGTTGCAGAGAATAACTATGTGAATATTTCATCATATATTTTAAGACCATGCAGCATGTCTTTATCATACACAATGAAGCATTTAATGCCTTTTGTAGGGTTTCTATGTTTTTAAACATCATCAGATGAGAAATATTTTAGAAGTATTGCTCATCAATTTTTTCCGTGTTCCTAATGCCGAAAGGGGTATTATTATTGTTATTTCATCTGCATAGTTTGTTTAATGAGAGTTAAATGATATTTTGTAATAGTGATTTCACATCAATCTTAAAATAACAAATTTAAAGATGTCAGCATATTACGTCATCAAGCTATAATAATGATTGATAATTAACAGTGAAATACCTAATTCACACTCAATCATTAATATAAAAACTGAAGATCAACACAAAATATGGATATTTTTTTTTTAGATTCTGGCAAATACGTCATCAATATTGATTTTGTAAATTGCGGAAATAGTTTTATTGCTTCCGTTTGATACGTCATACAATTTCTTTATGCCTTTTATTTTCGACTAATGTCATTGGAAGTGTCTCGATTGATTTATAGGAAACATTTAAGTATCATTTTACTAAACTATTATAGACTAGTACATGGTTAAATAAAAATAGGACATACCATGATTTATATATATATATTTATTTTGTTTCTACTGTCTGAGGACATCAAGTTCCAACCCATCTGAGTTTTAAGTTGGAACCGTCATGGGAGACGTAGGAAGGTAGGGTACATCGTCATCTGTTAGAAAGAGAGAAACAAAGATATACATTTTATCACATTTTTCAGTAAAGAATATACCGATATTTTCACTCATGCTCCTTACTCGTTGCAAATATCGATGCCATGTTATGCTTGCTTAATATAAATGGTATTCAACAAAAAAACCTTTCAATATCATCTATCAACTGATTAACAAGACATGTTTTTGGGTACGTATTTAGTTTCCTGCTACAACCTTTCTTTGATACAACAAACTTCATGGCTGGTATTTCAACTAAATTAGATTTTTTTTTAATTTCGCGGTTCATTATCAACTGCGAAAATAACGCCAAAAACATTACGTGTAAGGAATGCATTTCATATGAATTGACGATGAAGGGACAGGATGGCGATGTAGCTTTATTATACAGCCAAGAATATATTTGAAACAATCATTGAACACTGTCAACTCATTTACATAATTTAGATTTTTTTCTAGGGTAAACTAGAGTTTATATTTAGCCTAAACGTTACAAAAGGTATGTAATAAGCCCGCCCCTTATAAGATGATATTCTTTAACTTTAGAAATGTTGTTTTGTTTTTGTTTTTTTTGTACTAATATGGAACATCAAATAAGTCACAAAACAAAATAAATCATTCTCTGTTCTCCTTGATAATCCTAATAATTTGATTTAAAGTATGCTTAGCTATGATTTTCACTTACATCCGGGTATTATGATGCTAGGTGAGCTTTAATGGCCTTTAAAGCATCCACACACAATGGATGGGAAGGTCCATCACCTGGAAACAGACAAACAATTGTTTATCTTTCAACAACAACAACAACAACAACAACAACAACAACAACAACAAAACGGTTTAGTTTTCTCAGGTGCAAGTACTAGTTTTGGAAGAAAAGGGAATCACAAAATAATCGTTTCGTCCTGTTTGAATGTCTCCCTTTTGGAGTTATTAAAGGAAAACATCCTATAGCAGTAATCGAGAACAAACGAGTTGTCAGCATTATAAGATTCCTTAACTCCAGCATTTTGGTATTCAGCATCGCTGATATTACAGGAGTTATTTTCATTTTCGTTTTTGCAACACTGGAATATGTCAAGGCAAAGGACCACAACTAGCTATTTGATTGGTGTTTGGAAAACAAACCCAACCAATCGCATTTTTGCAAATCAACGAGGAGCAAACAACCAAGTTCAAAATCAGTTTATTTAATGTCGAGATTTGGGTAACATTCATTGATATTTACATTTACTCCGCATTTACCAATTGACAAAATGCTGAGAGGCAGTTGCCACCATATGCTTATAACACCCAGTTGGTCATGTGACATAAGAAAAGGCGGGATTTTTTTGTTTTGTTGGGTCAGCTTTTCCAAATTTGACGAAAATGGTAAGACAATGTCAATATGAGTATTGATCAGTGATTTTAATGTTGTTATAGTCGACATGACAGCAAGATGTATGGTGGGCAAAGACAGCATGGGAAGCGTTAGGGTTCCCATATAGCATTTGCCCACCATACATCTTGCTGTCATATCGACTATAAAAACATCAAAACCACTGTTCATTGCTTAAATTAATCACACTAGAGGTTTTCTTGTTGTTATCCTTTAGGAAGTGGGCCTTCAATTTTGCCATGGCATATTCCAGGGTTGTAGAGAGCGGAAGTGGGGATAACCTGTGGAGTATCGAGGGTAGGTATTCAGATAATATAAATGACGCGATGTGCTGAGACCTACCTGGCTGTAGCCGGGTAATATTACATGACCATACACATTTGGAATCAATATAAAGTCCACAGGCTTCATGCTTCTGGACTTTCTGTGGGATTACCACGTGACCCGATGACGCAACAGCCGCTGAAAACAAATCATTATATATTCAACAGCATAATAATGATATTCTGAAGTAGACGATTCCATCATATTTCTGGTGAATATAGATGTATATACCATCTGAATTAATAAAATATTTCATTCCGATTTGGTTTCATCAACTCCAAAACTTTTGATATACCCAGCCGACATTGTAATGATAATTGACAAACCTTTAATAGTATGAGCTCTCGTTCGAAAGGAAATATTGCAATACCGTCTTCAAGCAGTTTGTTAAATGAGATTTTGTTTACGTTGAATCAATAATGTGATTTTTTTTTTAATTGAATTATTTTTTTCTTTACTGTTATTAACTTGTTATGATCTATTATTTACCTGCCGTACAAGTGTTTATTTTTATACAATGCCACAGACACGGGAGACAACTCTGTAATACTTACTCAATAAGCCTTGGACCTTTCCAGCATTGTGGTATACGCCGTTTCATCTCTGGTAGGGCCCATACTTTAACACAACTCGTACCATCTACGACAAAAACGTGTGAACCAGTACGTTACTCTTCGTCAAAAGAGGTCATAGTCACGAAACAATCATAAACAACAAAGTATCAATTAGAATGGTCACACATCTGTAATGTAATAAGTATTAATTAGTGTCTTGTACGACCACATTAGTAATAAAAGCTTTGTTAGGTTTACCTGTTTGTTTTAACAGATGTTTATTTACCGATGCTCCATACATTATCTTAATTATAGACGAGAAAAATGTATACTTCATATATTTTTTTTTCTGGTTCATGCAAGAACATGTTTCTATTTATCAAAATTAGATGTAATACATGTTTCGAAAAGTATAGGATTTTTTTTAATTTGTCGTTAAAATAACCAAGATTTGAAAAAGGTAATATTTTGTAGTGATATGCACATAATATAAACGTTGTAAGTTTAGTCAGCTTAGACACTTGAGACAATGAGAACAAAATCAAATGATTTAAAGTGAGTTATGATAAACATAGTGTTATGAACATGCTTGAACGACAAATAAATTCACAATTCTTTCCCAAAAACCTTTTTTTCATATATTCTACAAGTTCCATAGACGCGTGATAATTTCAAAACTAAAATCAATTTCAATACTATTTTTTTTGTTCAATTGTTTAAGCTAACGATATTATGACAAGGACAATTTGACGTGTAATCATGATATGTAGATTTCAAAACAAGAAATAATATTTTAAATTTTCGGTTGATTGATCATACTCTACAACATTAGGCTACCGATATCTGTAGCAGAGACAATTGTCTTGCATCAAGATTTCAGCTTTTTTTTTTTACATTGTTAATATAAAAGGTTCGCAATACATACAGGTATATATACTGTGTATTATACAAAGGTACGGGCCGCGCTTCCTGACACTGTTCCGTATCTAAGATCTCGTCAATACCAGGGAATGGTGTGACGATTGAACATAGGTTTTCAATGTGGTAACACGTGTTTAATACAATACATCGCTGAAGGGTACTGACATTTGAAAGAGACCACAAACTTATTGTCAAAGCCATTTTTAAAGTTCATATATGCCGATCAGTTATATACTATATTTCTCCAAATGCCAATGTACCGTAACTGCATTTCACACATGACTGACTTGCAGTTCAATAAATCTATGTATACATTTTTTCGTCATGTCGTAAACTCATATAGAATATCAAACACTCACCGTGTCCAAGTTCTGTAATAATCCTGTTCTGTATTAATGGCGACAACAGTAAATTTGCCGTGTCTACAATGTACCTGTAAACATGAACTGGAACGGTTTAAAAATAGAACGTGGCCAATATCGATCTTAGACAATATATATCTAGTTTCTGTACAGTTATGGACCTAAGAGCTCTACCAGTGTTAATAGTTCTGTGATTAATCGGCCACCTATTTATAGCTCAGCTCATGTTTTAAATACTACTACTACTACTCTCTCTCTCTCTCTCTCTTTCTCGTCCCTCTCTCTCTCGCCCGTCTCTCTTTCTCCGGAAATAATATAGACATTCTAGTACCCAAAGGACTTCATACAATATGAATTGCGAAATTTCTTTTAAATGTGGTGACAGTCTATTCTGTGAGACTAGATTTCTACACTCTAGTATTAGAACACTCTTATGAAATATAAAAAAATATCCATACTGTTTGTTAAATAGGTAAGTGAGTTTTATGCTAAATCAGGTTGCTGTCATTTGTTCCATAGCAGTAACGAGTTACCATATATGTTTTAAATTCTTGTTATAGCGCAGGTTCACAATTAAAGGTCATAATTACTTTATTTTAATGACATTTAACATCAATGAAATATCAGCTTATATGCCCAACTATAGTTCAAATAGATTCGTAATAAATACAGATATGTACTCTATATTATACAGTGGTACAGATCACGTTTCCTGACACTGTTCCATATATGAGACCTCACCAATACCAGGTAATGGTGTAAACATAGATCTCCAGTGTGGTGACACGTGTTTTTTTTTTAAATATACACCTGAAGGGCACTCACATTTAAAACCGACCATACACGCGTATTTCGAAGCCATTCTTTCATTAATGTTTGTTAAATAGCTAAATGAGTTAAATTCTAAATCGGGGTTGCTATCATTTTTTCATATCAGTAACAAGACACTAGATATATATATGTTTTGATTTTTTTTTATATCTCAGATTTACAATAAAAGGTCATTTAGACTATCATCATCGTTGAAACCCCACGTATAATTTCGAACGTTTTCTGGATTTCTTGTCAATAAGGTATTATGCAATTGCCATTGGGGTGCGTAGTTGGACTATCATAGTTTGTGGATTTTACCTTCAGACAATTATCACTAATGAAAACGTTGTGTTTTCCAGGCGTTAATACAGACTAATACAAAAAATATATAGATTTACACGGAGACTCGTGAAAAGTTATAGGAGTCAGGTAGAACACGACCAGGTGTTCCTCAAGGATCAGCGTCATTTGTTTTATCTTTCGTCCTTAGCGACTTTATTGTGTTGACGTTGAACAATGCAAAATCAACTCGTGCCATGTAAATCTGGTAGTTCAAATCTAGGTAACGTTCTTAAAATGAAATTTCAGCTTACATATACCCAACTGTAAATAATAGCCCAGACATTTCAAAATTCCCGGTGATTTTTTTCTGTGTATTCATCAAATTTTATGTACGAGTCTCTGTGTCGTTAAAAGCTTATTGATGACACCTTTTCATCATTTCTTTAAGGAGTAATGTTTACATATCCATGCATGGTGACAAACCTTAAAATATCATAATTCACACAATCGATTAAATTGTGGTTTTAATGCACATTCCCTTCAATATGTGTATACACATGTATACCCGTTTTCATTTCCTGTCTTCGCTTATGAATTTCCGTATTTTGTTCCATATAGAACATTACTGCATGTCAAGTCCTATCCGGAGGAAACAGCTGTGGTGTAGTTTTATAATCAGTTTTAGTCCCCCTACCGGCGAAACCGGGAGGACTATAGTTTTCCGTTCCGTCTGCCTTGCACGTGAACATGTATCTGAGCTTCAAGGTCGTTGTGTCAAGGTCAAGGTCACCGTTTTTTGTTTGTTATTTTCAGAAAATCCTTTTCAGCACTTAATTGGCTGCGATCAATTAAGGGATTTTCACCGAAATTCAATCTAACTTATCAAGGATCGTACAATTAAGTATGAGTGTCGGGGTTGTTGGATAAAGGTCACAGTTACTATTTTTAGAATGTTCAATGGCAGCAATTTAGCAGCTCATTCCTTGAAGGATTATCATCAAACTTAATAATATATTAAGAATCACATTATCTCGGTCAATTTTCAGTTTCGGTGTCGTTGGGTCAAGGTCACCGTTGGATCAAGGTCGCCGTTACAATTTTCCCAAATTAACACCAATTAGCACCATCTGTATAAATGATTAGAGTGTAATGGCTAGGGTCGGTAGGTGACATGTATTGCTTTTGCTATACTAAGTATACTTGTTCGGCATGTGCTGTCTTTAAAGCTGCTAGGTTTATTACGGATGTGTACTTATTGTGTTAATGTACACGTGTCAAGGAATAGTGCAATGCTCTGTCGCATTACATGTCGTTATAAACAAAACACTACACTAAAAGGTTCTCCAATATACTGTTGTGACACCATAATTTATATAATTTCAAATTAGAAGGGTGATAGGTGTTTACTTTTGGACTTACCCCCAAAACTTTAAAGTGAGTTTTGGTGCCAAAAAGGTTAAGTCCACAAAATGGTAAAATGCGAAAAAATCACAATTTCTTTCTGCATGATTTTGCCATAACATCATTCATAGACCTCTAATGAATGTATAAACCAAATAAGAAGGGCATGAGGTGTATACTTTTGGACAAACAAGCTTTCCAAAAACTTACTCTAAATACTTTAAAGTGGGTTTTGGTGCCAAAACAGTTAAGTCCACAAAATGGTAAAATGCGAAAAAATCACATTTTTTTTCTGCATGATTTTGCCATAACATCATTCATAGACCTCTAATGAATGTATAAACCAAATAAGAAGGGTATGAGGTGTAAACTTTTGGACTAACAAGCTTTCCAAAAACTTACCCCAAAATTAAAGTTTTTGGGGTGGGACGCCGACGCCGGGGTGACAGCATTAGCTCTCGGTTACTCGTAACCGGTGAGCTAATAAACTGCATCATTCTACGTACCAAAAGTTTGGAAATCCAGAAGAGAAGTTAAAGCAATAATCATTCCTGTGTTGGAGTTACATGTTTCTTCGTATTTGTATCACCGTATCACCTGTCACATAGAGTGGACAGACGGACGTCCACCTCGTGTATTGCCAAATGCTCCTCTGGACCCCCATCCTGTCCATCAATTGCTAGTTCTAGATCCTCAAGGGACGCCATAAATAGTTGAAATATCCATATTTGATGCAAAACTTGCTGGGTTTTTTTCGTTTCTAGATTTGTCTGTCCCGCCTTTTTTGTCGCATGAGTTTCAGTCACTAGCTTTTGTGATCGATTAGTTTTACAGATCCCACTAGATACGTTCACAAACACAAACACTTCTGTAGTTAATCCCATATTGATGTTTTTAAATTAAAAATTTAACACATAAGATAAGATAATTCACTTGAACTTTTCAGTCATTCATCAAAACATGCTACTGTCTCATTATCATGACCCTTGGCATTTTGGCTATAGAGAAGTCATTTAAAGATTTTACATTTGACCTCTGTGACCTCGAAAGAAGGTCAAGAGCATTGACTTTATAGCCCTTAATCCCAGCACGTCACTTGCTCAATATCATAGCCTTTGGCCACCTGCTTAAAAATATTTTACATTTGATCTATGACTTTGAAAGTAGGTCAAGGTAATTCATTCAAACAAACTTTATAGTCCTTCATCCCAGTATGCTACAGGCCAAATATCACAACCCGGGGCTTCCTGGTAATTGAGTAGAAGTTGTTTAAATATTTTAACACATTTGACCTCAAAGGCAAGTCATAGTCATTCTTAAGAACAATCATGATAGCTCTTCACTCCAGCATGTTAAAGGCCCCATATCAGGTCTCTTGCTTAATGAGAATTTGTTTAAAGATTGGCTATTTGACCCGTGACCTTGAATAAAGGTCGATGTCATTCAGTTGAAAAATCTTGATAGCTTTTTGCCCCAGCATGCTAAAGGCTCAATATGAGCTTTCGCGGCATCTTGGTTATTGAGAAGAAGTTACAAATGTAAATTGTTTACGAACGGATGTCGGACCAAAAAGCATTAAGAATAGGTCAATTGAGACTTCGTCTCAGGTGGCCTAAAATTCCTCAGAAGATTTTAACATTTGAATCTAGTGTCCTTGAAATAAGGTCAGTCATTCATTTGAATAACGTATCCGTCTATTTTGTAACCCTCCACCCTAGCATACTAATGACCTAATCACACGTCCCAATGTATCTTGGTTATTGAGAAGTCATAAAAAATATTAAGACATTAGACCCTAGTTCAATGTCATTCGCTTGAACAAAGTTATTTCCAGAATGTTGCTGGCATCACTCTGGGGCTCTTGGATGATATAAATACTAACAGAATTGGTGTCTCATTTTTTTTATCGACACATTTGACCCCTGTGACCTTGAAAGTAGGCCAGGTCGTTCATGCCCGTGTGCTACAGGCCGAATATGACCTTGAATCTCTTAATGATTGGTTGAAGTTGAGTTGACCTGTCACCTTGATAGTAGGTCAAGGTCGTTCATTTGAACAAACTCGGTATGCCTTCATCTTACTTATCGAGTTGTCGAAAATGTAAAGGTGATATCTAGAAAATTTGGCACCTAATACATATGTAGACGCAGCCATCACATCACAACAGATGTTAATTTGCCCTTCAGGCAGATGAACCGAAAGTGTAATACCAAAGGCTTACCAGCGTTCCACATAAAATTCAGCATAAAAATAAAGTGATCCAAGACATTTTCATCAGTGATTATTTTATTATTAACTTCAGTAGTATCACACAGCCATCTGAAGCAGGATAAACCTGCATTTAATCAACTAAACTGAGTACACCTCGTATCCAGATGTAAATCATTGATCAATATTTATTACAAAAGAAAATTAACCAACCAGAATACCATGAAACACACGCACCAACTTAATTTGGTTTTAAAGTCCCTGGCATATTGCTTAAATTTTACAGATTTTAGTTCCTTTGTGTGAACACTTAGGATTGCAATCGTGAATTCACGTAACAGCACTAAAACCAATTAACATTCTCTACACTACAATGCTATATGATTCAACCCTTGATGAGCATATTATAAGATCAAGATATTATAAGAGGAAGAAAATGGAAGAGAAAGGATTTCAGAAAAAGAAAGAAGTATATCTAACGTTAGGTTAGGACCTTGACATGCACTCATCTTGTTTTGCTAATTACAGCGAAAATCACTAAAATGTTCACAAAATGACAATAATCAACAAATTGTAACACATTTCCATAGAAAGCACGTACAAGTACGGAAATAACAGAACTATTTATTATAACTTTGATATACACACTCTGAAATAACACAATTTACAAGATCATTACCTGGAACTGGAAGGGTGACTCCAGGTATGCCACTGATATATGGGCCTTTTATTACTGTTCTTTATAGTTTCATTAATATTTTCAAAATTTTTATGGTCATATTCATGAACATTCTATATGAATATGGCCCATGACTCCGTTCCGACCTAACACTTTATCTAATTATGTGCAATTTGGTCTTCGTCTAAAGGCTTTCAAATTGTCTATATGGGACATTGAAAACTTTTATGTACATATGGCCCATGGACCCTTTCCAGCACCAAAATATGCAATTACTTGCTTGTTTTCTTTTAAACTTTTACACAGGCAGAGATATTGACCGCATTATTCATGTGACTGATCATTCCCAATACATAGTCTTACATTTGTTAAAAGATTCATTCCTCCTCAAATACTGGAGTAGCTTCAATACTAAGCCTATGTACACCACATCTGAAATGATAGACATTTGCACACTATGTGGTACATTCTACTACCCTCCGGTGGCTCCAGTCCACTCGTCACAAAATGGTTTCTAGTCCACTCGTCACAAAATGGCTTCTGACACCAATAGATTTCATTAGTAGAAAGTTCTGGCTGTCCTGACAGCTAGTGCAAGAAGACCATTTGGTAATACTATGAAGTATATTGACTGTGTTGACTACAAACTGAATCATATAGAAGAATCTTTTGCAATGATTAGCATGCTGCATCCTGATTTGGTTAATGAAATTTGTATTTTCTTAACAGGAATGAAACACTCAGATTTACATTGACTCTATTTTGTTACCATCTTAAAATAATTAGGGTGAACATAATCAAATAACCTCAAGAATTTTGAAAAAAAAAAAAGAAAAAAAAAGAAGCAAAGTGAGCTGGAGTCAACGTATATATATATCCCACTGTCTCTCATGAGTATGCATCTCTTATGCAGTCTATCAAATGTTAAAGAGTGACATTTGACCTTTCAACTTTGACCGATCACTTACTCCAACCACATGTAGAATTTGATGTCATGATGCAATGGTGCTTTAATAAAAGAGCTACATTGATTGCAGAGTTCATGAGATATCTTTTACACAAGCTTTTGTGCTACAGACATGCACAAACTCTCTCACTCAGTCATTAACATATAATACATAGACAATGCAAATATTACAAATATATCTTACCTTTACTAAATTAGTTTCAGTTTTGAAACCATTTCTTTATGCTATTGCCAATCTCAAACATGCTTTTTATTGCAGTATTTTTTTGTTGCATGAAAAAACACACACTATTATTGCACACTGACAATCATAGTGAGATAATCAAGCTACAGGTCTCATAGTCACACAAGATACCGAAGCACAATGCATTACAGTATGCCAAATGCAATAAGCAGCCAAATCACAAGGTTTTCATACAGTATAGCAACTTGAAATAGCACTAAGAATACCAAAACTCTGAAAATTAAATATTTAGTATGACCAGATTTTGAGATCTTTACACAGCAGAGCAAAACATTACAAATATTTTTATGAAGAAATTTATAACCCAAACCTTCATGCAAATTTGGCCTCGAAAAAAAAAATGTCTTTGCCTCTTTTTACATAGTCAGACAGGATAGTACATTTCCTCATACTTCCACAAAACACTGTGAGCTGCAAAGCAGTGATCAAACCATCTCAGTGAATAGGTAGAAAGCAAGTTTCTTCATATGGTCCACTGTTTTTTTCAGGGCTCAAAACCATTATAGACACAGTCAAGTGTCAGCAATGCACATTGTTGGTTGGCAAATCATTGTAGCTCTCAGTCCGTCTTTTTATAAGCCACCATAGTGTCAAGCTTGTGTATGCTGGTGGAGAAAGAGCGCAGTCTCACTTCCTCGGAGTTGGCAATGAAGTGAGGGCCGTCCTCTCCCCAGGAGCTGGGCACCTCCACATCCTTGTCGGTATATACCAGTAAGTCAAATGCACCTTGAAGAAAGAAGAACAGAAAACACAGATATACTAGTAAGTCAAATGCACCTTGAAGAAAGAAGAACAGAAAACACAGATCAAAATTGGTCTCTATTTTAAATTCAGGCAGTAGATATGTTTTTTTTACAGACAGTGTACTAGGAAAGTTTTGCAATAAAAGGTAGTGAGTGGAACCAAATTCTGTTTAGTGTGAAAGGGTCAGGTAGTCATGTAAGGGCATCCAAGGCATGGAGTTGACCCTTCATTTTAGCATTTTTAGAAAACAAATCAATATTTCTCAGAAATTATAACATAGTCAAGTAGAAATGTCCCTTTAATCTCAAAGTGGGTGTCAAAAACATACTCTCAAGGGTCCACTGCATGCCTTGGGCCGATCATTTAGTATAGGTTATGAGGTTACGCATCAAGACCATACTAAGATACTTACAGGCGCTCTCCAGCAAAGGCAGGAAAGTCACGGACGCTGTTATTTGTCGTATCACAGAACATATTTCTTTGTTTATCTCTTTCACAGACTTTTCTCTTGGTTTACTGAAACATATAAAGTTGAACTTTACTTAATGAAAGTGTTGAATGTGTGGCAGTGTTATGTTAATGCACATTTGTTCTCAACACATTGTGGCTTGTTTGCTTGCTGGGTTTATCAAACCTTGCACTAATGATAGATACAGGAGGCCTGTCACATGCCATCCAGAGCAATTTGGATGAAGTGTTTAAAAAGGGGTCCTTTTTATTTTCTTTGTTTTAAAAGGCTTTGGGAAAGGCTTCAACTCAAAATCTAACAAGTGCAATCAATGATTGCGAAAGCTCACCGGCGGCAGCAATCACACTATGCATTCATTTTTTATGTATGTATATAAGCATGTCATTTTGAAATTGTATGTCACATAATATCTCTCCTAGACCTCTAATGGATGTATAAACCAAATAAGAAGGGTGTGGACTTACAAGCTTTCCAAAACCCAAAATCTTTAAAGTGAGTTTTTGTGTCAAAAAAGTCCACTAAATGGTAAAATGCCAAAATGCCAATTTTTTTCTGCATAATTTGCCACAACATCACTCCTGAATCTCTAATGAATGTATAAACCAAATTAGAAGGGTGATAGGTGTATACTTTTGGACTCGCCCCCAAAACTTTAAAGTGAGTTTTGGTGCCAAAAAAGTTTATACTTTTGGACTCGCCCCCAAAACTTTAAAGTGAGTTTTGGTGCCAAAAAAGTTAAGTCCACAAAATGGTAAAATGCGAAAAAATCGCAATTTTTTTCTGCATGATTTTGCCATAACATCACTCCTAGACCTCTAATAAATGTATAAACCAAATTAGAAGGGCATGAGGTGTATACTTTTGGACTTACAAGCTTTCCAAAAACTTACTCCAAAAACTTTAAGGTTTTGGGGTGGGACGCTGACGTGGGGGTGACAGCATTAGCTCTCGGTTACTCGTAACCGGTGAGCTAATGAGTTATTCTTATTTCAGCCTATAACAAAAAAAACAACAACATATTCTGACCAGAAAATTGCCTATTACAACAACAAAAATATTAAAAAAACATACTCTGACCAGAAAATTGTAAAGTTATGTAAAATTATGTATGAATGTGTACCTTTCTTCTAAAACAGTTTTGTCACACTCCACGTCAAACTGCCAGCGTTCCATCACCTCGTTGGTGTCTATGTCCTTAATGACAACAACCAGTTTCTTCACCGTCATACTTAACAGCCATTCTAAAAAGGAAACAAGTCAAATTTATAGGAGTCAAATGTTAATATGTCTGATATCTATGATGATATCATATGAAAATGCTACTTTTAATTATTTCAAAGAGTTTGAATTTCTTTTTTAATTAAAAAGATACTTTCACAAATCTGTCTGAAATCTCTAAAACATCCAGTTCACAAGCCATAAAATGTTTCAAGAAGCACTGGCTTATATTCTTATTGAATATAAATCCTCCTTATCCCTAAGAAAATATCAATTTGCTAAATAAAAGCCATTTACATACAATACATTTATATATACACATACTTTTGACATGTGACAGCACTTCATTAAGGTAGTTTTTGAGAGCATCATCTGAAGAGACCAGCAGAGTCAGACCATATTGTTGTACTCGAGTAAAATCTTCAGGAGGGTAGATTCCTCGCTGGTACAGTATGCTGTTGATTCCATACCCTGGAAAGAACAAAATCATATAGAATTCAAGGCTTGGGTTGTGTATTTTATAAATTGGGTCCTTTAATTCAATTTCAGACTAAATGGGACCCCAATCGCACAGTGAAAATAAGTGGGGTTCATGTTTTTTTCAAATACTAATCAATCCAATGTTGTTCAAGTTTACTTTTAAATGTACATGTACAGACACTGCATAATGAACTGCATCTTCAAGAAAAAATGTTTCATTACTTGAATATTTGGGATGCAGTTTTTTAATGTCAGATCTCTGGTATTACATCTGCTATAATAAAACCCTTGTGAATATATATGCCAGTCACAGAATTGACTTCTACTTGGAACTAAGCAACTTCAACAGTCCAAACTTAAAGGCAACTGTCAGATAGTTATATTTCCAGATTATTTAATTTCAAGCATTTCCAAAATGTTTGTGGGGCTTGATAAGTCCCAATACTAATATATTAACCGTCTCAAATGAAGATATTCTGACAAATCCAGGTAGATGCCAAGGCATATATCAGATTGAGCACATGTTAATTTATCACAATCTTATACCGCTATGGTGTTCTGATTATTCAATTTAATCAATGATTAGTTGTTTGACCTCTGACTACGACTAATCCATTATGATTTTGTCGTTAATCATGATTCATGGTTTTGCTATAACATGCATATGGAAGATTTACAGCTGACTTCAACAATCAATAAATGAACAGTATCACTGGAACATGGAAATTAAAAATTAAACATTTAAAAAAAAAAATTATTTGCTAGATGCCTTAAAACAGATATATCCATAACAGTTTCCATTGTTTTAGTTAATGTTTATATATATGCACACATTTCCCTTTTTGTTAATGATCAATCAATAATCGATCATTGATCGTTGAAGAAATTGTGTTGATCAATCATGAAATTCATAATGATTCCCATGCCATCACTATAGCTATAAATTTTATAGTATTGAACTGACACCAACACATTTTGGATGAAAATGCATGTATGCACATGTACACAATACTGAAACCTTAATTAGATATTCAGAAAAAACATTTGGACATAATACAATCAATTCTTATTCGAAACAAGAGCTACTATTTAATTAGTTAACCGAATCAATTCCTATCGAAACTCCTTTCAATGTATGTTGGAATGTTGTTTATATTATAACTGTAGTGGAACTGGACTGGGTCGATCGTTGGCAACGAGGTAGCTCAATTGGTAGAGCATCTGGCCAGTGTTTGGAGGGCCAGGGTTCGAACCCCGGTCTGGCTGTGCATTTTCCCTCTTTTACATATGGTGCCTTACTAAAATATCCACGGAGAAGGTATAAGGTCTCGTGTGTGTCTTCGGGGTTGAAGACTTGTTGAAGGAGGGAGGAATGTAGCGAACTGGACTGGGTTGATCGTCGGCAACCAGCTAGTACAATGGGAACAGCATCCAGCTAGTATTTGGAGTTCCAGGGTTCGAACCCTTGTCTGGCTGTGCATTTTTCCTTTCCTATTGCATATGGCGCCCAACTAAAATACCCACTGAGGTGGTATAGGGTCTCGTGTGTGTCTTCGGGGTCAAAGACTTTGTTGAAGGAGGGAGGAATGTTGCGGAACTGGACTGGGTTGATCGTCGCCACCATGTCGTTCAATTGGTAGAGCATCCGGCTAGTGTTCGGAGGTCCCGTGTTTGAACTCTGGTCTGGTCGTGCATTTTTCCTCTCCTAATATTACATACGGTATTACCATCCCATGAAAGTTTCGTTTTACATGTAATGTTATTATGTATACGCTTTTGCTTTATACATAAAAAATGCTGAAATTCGCCAGTTTGGTAAAGCTATAAATAAACTTTTTATAGTGATATTTCGCTATAATAGCGCCAAATTAACATATGCTCACATGCAATCTACAGGGATATCTCACAGAATATCCGTCTGGTGTAGCCAGAGAAACTGTTTACAGAGGACGTGAGGCCACTTGGATTTGAACATGTATATGACTGTGACAGTTATATAATTTTAAAATAATGTCAAATAGACAAGAGATCAATCATAAGATACGAATGACATGGACATCGCAGAAAGAAAGGGGCCGATGTTTGAACATTTGAACAACGTCAACCCAAAACAGAGGGACCGAAATCAGCACGACTGTTGACACTTGACAGCGGGCAAGGTTTTGCATACCAAATATGCATGTTAATGAGACTAGTAATCGTCAAGAATCCTTCTAATTAAAACATCGATACTTACAAAAGAATTCTGAAACAATCTCCGTCGATCCCTTCAAGGTGATGGCGTTCTGAGATGAAGTAGCAGCCATTATTCTAATGTTCGCGCCATTCGTTGCGCCCTCTATAAAACTGGAAAGAAGGGAGACAATCGATTAACATTTAGCTATTTTATCCTTTATGCGATTTAAAATGTGACTCGTTAAAATTAAGTCATAATAATATTCACTGAAAGCACCGACCACGACTTTATTTGAAGTAAATAAGTATTCATTATCAGTAAGCCTGTTACACATTATTTTTTACGAAAACATAAATTGGGTAATGTAAGGGAAGTAACTCCCATAAAAGTAGAAGATTTATTTGTAAATTGATTAAATAATGATAGATTGTTCGAGTGGACAGAAAATAACTTGCAATCGCTCCTCATTTGAAGCAATTTAAAGTTGAAAATGAAAAAGAAAAGATAAATGAATAAAACTCCTACAGTACTAGTGTTTACGGGATGATATGTACAAAATCTATAATCGAAAATAATTTCCACCTAGGCCTACATTGTACATCTGATGTAGGCTATACCTGTGTACACGGTATATGAACATTGTTTTCACTTTAACGAAGAAACTCAATGTTCAGTGTAATAGGTTCTCATCTTTCGAAGCGTAAGTCATACATAGTGCTTATAACTGAATATTAAATATGATTATTGCGTATTTAAAATTTGCGTATTTAAGATCCAAGACAAAATTATATTCATTAAAAGAGATTAAACATTTTAATTCAAAACATATTTCTGTAAAATTTGTTTGACTCAGATAACTAAGAGTTGTAAGTCAATAGAAAATTACTCAGTATCTAATATACTTGCCTGCATGTGCATCGTGAAGAATGTCATGATGGTAAATTATCTCCCCTTAGACCATTTCGAATCGTCAGGAGCTTATAAAATAGAAACACTTGTATTCAAAGATGTTATAAGAAATGTCTAAATAATCAAGGTAAAGAGATGAGGCACATAGAGCCTTCACCAAGTATTTTATTTATTTATTTACGTAAATTACCTAAACAAATTGCGACAGATACGTGTGAATTTCCTGATTGTGTCAACATTGCAGTATGTACAAATTACAATGTAATATATAAACACGAAAACGTTCCTTCCTCGCAGCATATTTGTCATTGTTATATAAACAAATAAATAAAAATAAAGATGTGAAAAACATATATAAATAAATAAATAAATGAATAAACAAACAAACAAATAAATAAATAAATAAATAAATAAATAAATAAATAAATAAATAAATAATATTCGGACCTTCCCTTGAATGGACATATTTCACTGATGGTTTATATTGTTAGTCGCTTTTCGGCCTAAACTAGTCTGTATATACTCATATACAGCACTTCTTAAATAATATTTAATTACGTATAAGTAACACGAGATAAAATACACAACAATATGCACGGATATCATATATATGTTTGTCTGAAAGCCGATTTGACAAAATCTCATCTGGGGTTTGAATATACATGTATTTGTAATGCACATTTCCGTAAGTGAATTGTATTTTGTACCTTCAAAAACCTTATTTCATATACTGATAACTTATATACATGTATAGATATTCTTATCTGTGTGTAATTTTCCATAGCGTTATGGTATTCTGTGTACAAAGTTCACAAGTACAATAATACAGGTGATTTTTATCATATGGACTTTGAACTGAATCATATCCATATCTTTTCATGCCTATCTTACCTGAAGATATTTCCGTCCTGTTATTTTCATAAAATTGTTTGAAATGTTTTCTAAATTAAATTAAAATGTAATTCATCATCCACTGTCTTCATGAATTTAGACTACTATTTATTGTTTCGCACATAATTAACATATTTATAATTATTAATGTGTTTCGCTGAAAATAATTTTGATAATTTGTGAAAATAAAACATTCTTTGCATTCATATGCGTGTAATTTCTCATCTTTGCGATCCAAGGGTTCCATTCCTAATGTACCCGTAACTGTACCATTACCTTCATCACGCGCTGTCGTGTCATTTAGAGCGGTGACACGATTCTATTGTGTCGCGGATTCATGCCTCTCCACATATGATCTATTTTAGTGATGTATAATTTTATCTAAACATATTTCATTGTATAATACTTATACAACGGGATTCGGGTAAAAGTTTTCCAACTTTTATGAAGCCCTTCCGAACACGATTTTACAACACACAAGTCTAGACACAAAATTATATTAGAATTTAGCTATAGTTATCTTTATTTTAGGAAATAGGAGTTTACGAAGGGCAGGGATGGAAAGAAGAGTGAATGGACAGAGAAAATAAGAAAGTCTCGTTCGTTTACAATTGATGAAGAATAATTTTGATTATTATAAAAATATTGTGTTTTAAACTGAGTAAGTGATCTTTCCCAACTTAGCTGGCATTAGTTGACATTCCACTATCCCATAATTTCAGCTGTTCAATGTTAATCGCGTCCCCTTTACATCATCACGTGCATAAGACCGCGGGGCTCGTTTTACATGCGTTCACAAACTCAATTATACTCTGATATGAGATGTCAAATGAAAGGTTATTTCATTTTAATGAAAAATAAAGTGTATGGTGACCATTCGTAACATGTCTGAAGAGCAATTGCTGAATTAGGAGTGATTCCGTTTGTTGAATGTCAATTTGCGGTGAGAGACATACGAGCTGTGAGTATATTTTGCAAACTCGCTGGTCAAAAAGGTCCATGTTTGTAATTGAAACCACTGATCGAATGAAGGAATTCGCGAAAGGTCACCATGTTTGATCAATACAGACCCAAATTCTCGGCCCCGTCCTCTCTTCCATCTGATAGCAGATCGGTTTACAATTACTCATGACGATGGAATTAATTTTAATCACTTAATGTCTCATAATTCATAAAATTGTATATTTCGTAAATACATTGTAGGTTAACAAACTTATTTCGATAAAACGTTTGGTCTATCTCACCAGACCAGGCTATCAGACACTGCCACCTCAGATGGCCGGTAATCTTCAGACCCCAGTGATTTGCGTCGCTGGTCTTATTTTCATTATTTTTGTCATGTTTTTAACCAGTTTGTTTCAACTAGGCACATTCCAAAACATCATTATAATCAGCGCGATGATTGTGGACATTTCAAGACAGAAGCTGTATGACAACGAGGACAATTAATTGTTAAAAAAAATCCATAGTGAATTTTTCATTTATAGTAGCACTCCTGCTTCCCCAACCTACGATATTCGCAGGTCACTGTAGTTTTGATCGGTTGTAGGTTTATTGGAAAATATTTTACTTCCTGTGCGAGCTTTCACCCTTTCGTACTCCATTGCCATCATCTCGGTATAATTTTGAAGAGTTGGTATAACAAGTGTGATGACTTGGTATAACAAGTGTACGATTTAAAGACGCCGTCTCTTCCGGAACTCATGGTCCTAGCATTATTGCACTTTTGCAAGTATCCCAGTGTTAATCTGTGTTTTGTTCGCAACTGCCCTCGTTTTATTGATTTTGACAAAGGACGTTCACGTGCCAGGAATACACTTGTAGTTTTTCTAATAATTAACAAAACAAAAATCAACTATTCTAAATTTTATTTTCGCAATATAATTGTTATGACCAATAACATTCTTCCGCAAAATAACACAAATTTAAACATTGTTTTGTCTGCTCAGTAGCATTCTACACGCAAGACTCCAACCGCTGGTTTTAGCAAGACAACAAAAATAATTCTAATAAAAAATCTCTGATACAAAATGACGAAATATAATTTTAAAAATAATGTACAGGCACACATATATGCAGCTATATGTGAAGCAGGTGAAATGTTTCACAGCTTTTCACAACTTCCAGTATTGATACTGTATGAAGACAGGGAATTCTGAGGGGGAAATGGTCAAGAAAACGATCAATGGTAGATTCCGTACCTCACCTGCATTCCGGCGATGATTTGTATACATTATGTATCTATCTTCTTTCCATTGATATATGACCATTTTTCATTAATCATTACATAGAAACAGTATGTTTCAAAAAATAAACCCTACATAAATCGGTATTGACCATTCATTAAATAATCGATATAAAGAAAAAACTTAGGGCCTTTAAAACAATGCGTTCAATTTAGTGTGACTGACTGTCAACACAAGACAATTATAATAGCACTTATGCACAAATAGGAGGAGATGTGATAGAAACATTCCCATACATATAATAGCCGAATACTGGCGGATAACAAGACCTATTCTGACATATATACCAAAATAGCTGTCCAAGTATCACGTTTAAAACATGCCAATTTTAACATCATTTTCAAAGCTTAACACCTTTTCACACTTCCATTTGATAATATAATTCACAAGATAGGTTTCCCCCAGAAAAATATACATTAGATTGACATTGTTTAAGAAAACCTCGTTATACTGCCATCCATTTATCAAGGGTTTGACGTTATAAGGGATATGGCGCTATATCGAAGTCAACATATTGAACAGTGTGTTAAACAAAAAGAAGGAAAATGTTGGTATGAGCATTAGTTTATTTAATAACATGAATAGCTTTAACATTCTGATTGATGGGAATTAAAATGTGAGCCTGGTTTATACTGGCGTCAAATGGGGGTCAGCTCATGACATAAGGGCATTATATCGAAGTTTTACTACAATGTGTCATAAGCTCACAACAAATGTTAACAATTGTTGCTATAAAACTATCACTGAAACGAATAATGTATCAACACATAAATAACTCGCTTTACAAACAAACGGTTTCAGTAGTCTCAGTTTCAACAGACCGCATATTTTTCTAACAGACAGCCTCTCGTCATGTCCACAACTTTTTAAACGCGCTCATTCACAAACAAACACTTTCTTTTGCAAATTGTTTTACATTTGCTCTGCATCGCAGTTACTTCTTGCTCCAGCTATAACTGTCAGCTAGGGAACCGTATATCAATAATGTAGCCAAAAACACCGTGTTGACACATCCGGAACTCCTCGTTTATTTGTTTAAACCCAGAGGTGTTCCGGATTCGTGTTGACAGTGACATAGTTCATATGGCGTCATCATAGCAACTGGCTGATACAGGTATATTACCTTAAAATAATCATTTATGACATAAATTATTCAAAATGAACAGAAACGAGCTGGGAGCCAGAGAATAATATTTATATATTCCTTCTTACTGCATTAAGAGTCGTAATGCTTCAATGTCTTGCGATTGTGTACTTGATACTCTTTATGTAGACATCTGTATTTGTTGTGCATATGCTATTCACACTCATGCATTCATTTATATAACTTTTCTTTGTCACATGCATTCAGTCAAAACCATAACATGGCCTTTAGACCCCATACATGTTTTTAACAACCACACAAACGAAAGACTGTATGCAGAACACTTCAGAAGCACTTCGTTCTCATCAAAAATAATATTTGTGACAACACAGGGAAACGAAATCTTATACAATATGACTGATATCAACAGTCGAAAAACTAGAATAACACGACAATTGTTTTATACACAACATAAATGTTTTACATACGAATTAAAATTATCATGAAAAATGTAATAATTCGAGTCAAATTGACTGGGACCTAATATACAATCGGTTGATAAAGGTTGAATATTTTTCTTGAGAAACGTAATTAAATACAACGAAATCTGAAAACATATATACAATTAAATTCAAAATATTTTTTCCCTATATCTTGATTTTAACAGAACATTGTGAAAGAAATATATGTTTTAATTGATCTTTAATCAATTAAGAATATACCATTATATATATATACCGTTAGCTCTGCCAGTGATATCGGTCCTTGAGGGGTACAATATGTTTAGCGAGTAATTCCAGGGCTCCACAATTGACACCAAGCTACCACATTCTGTCTTATTAACAAAACACAAACAAAACAACAAAAAGCACTTAAGATGATTTTGCCGCTTTCTCGCCTGTCCTTTCCTTCCTCATCTGAACTGTTTTAGGGGAGATAACTTTTCGGTCCGACACTAAACCCAAACATGCCATAAAATCTATAAACATTGTAGTAAAATTATAGCGGATTCCGTATTCACTCGTGGCGTAGTCGTGAGGGAACACGTGATGGTAGTTGTGGAAACCCTCGCCGGCCGCGCTCAACACGACCGCTATGTTATTAGACGGGCTTATTGTCTTGTCGTAAGGTTTTGAGCCCCACATGTGGGCAGCACTGTTCACTAGCCACGTAGCATTTAACACTAAGGTGTACCGTAGAATGGATGCCAGGTAGAAAGAGTTCCAAAGCGTCTCTCCCCAGAAATACCAGGGTACAATGGTCGGCACGATGAAGCACATTAACAGCACCGACGGCTTGTAAAACCTGAAAGGACAAAGGGAACAATGGATTTAGATATTGTTAAGAACAATGAAAAGACAAAGGGGAAAATGAATGAGGTATTGTTTATAACAATGAGAGGACAAAGGAAACAATGAATTTAGGTATTTTTAAGAACAATGAAAGGACAAAGGGAACGATGAATGAGGTATTGCTTATAACAATGAAAGGACAAAGGGAACAATGAATTTAGGTATTAAGAACAATGAAAGGACAAAGAGGACAATGAAAGGACAAAGGAACAACATGTTAAATGTACAAAATTCTGATACCGCCTTGTCAAGGGATTGTACCAAATACACGAGATATCAAAACATTGGGATACAAATTAAGATATATAGAGATAAAAATTAAGATACAGATTAAGATATATAGGGATAGAAATTAAGACAGTTGAATATATATTAAGATACAATAGGATACAGATTAAAATGTATAGGGATAGAAATTAAGATACAGTGGAATACATATTAAGATACAGTAGGATATACAGATTACGAACCAACGGAATACGATTAAAATACAATGGGATGCAAATTAGGATAAAGATTAAGATACAGCGAGAAAGAAATTAAGATGCAAATTAAGATACAGTGGTTACAGATTAAGTTACGGTAGAGACAAAGTTTGAAGGAAACTTTAACATGCGAACGTTTCGTGCTTCTAGGACCCGTCTGTGATACTAAGGACATAGCCTGTTGCTACTTAGCAGGTGACGGAAGAAAACTCTTAAAAGTTCAAGAGAAATATCAAGATCTGGATGGGGAGGTGAAGGAAAACACTATTGTATTACACTCTACAATACAACAATATACTTTAGTGATGCATCAGTTATGTGTGAAAACACAAGTGTACGATAAGGGTTGTAAAACATCTAAACAAATCAATGATACTGTTAAATTATGAATACAACACAATACAGCTTTTTCGTCATTTTACAAGATGTGATTTAATATAATACAGGGATGACATTTATTCCCGAGTAAACGCTAAATAAGTTTTCTATATAGTTTATTAGCGGGTTGGTGAGGGGGCGGGTGGTGGTGGTGGTGGTGGTGGGTGGTGTGTGTGTGTGTGGGGGGGGGGGGGGGGGGGGGGGGGGGGGGGTGTTAGGAGGGGGGCGGGTATATCTTTTGACAATTGTCAACAAGTGTTTTTCTGTGTATTCAAATCAATATCTGAATCCAATTTGTGTCAGTCGATTCAGCTGTAAATGAGCACGTGCAAAAAATGCTGTTTGTAGGCTGTACGCGTCGAAATGGCAGCTCCCCAGGGAATTGAAAAATACATTAACCAGTTCCTAAACGCCCGATAACCAGTGATAATAATTTATGGACCGCATTGAGACGGCTATGTTGCTGTATAGCAGTACATATAACTTCAAATTATTATTATTATAATCCAGCCAGATAAACTTTATATGAAACAACGTCGAAATCAAACCTATCTTCACGGTAACAATGAATGACAACGATTTTAATATCGAAAACTAATGATTTATATTAAACTCATCAATCTAAGTATTCCTATGCAAACCTGATATGTAAAAGAAATCAGGCATTTCAAATTTGATGTTAGCGTGGCGCTGCTAAATATCTAGGTAAAAATGTCAAATATTGCGTATTGCAAATACTAGTAAACTATATCTATGCACAAATGAATTGAAACCTAACGTTTGACCGACTTTCAAGGGATTGTATTTCTTCAATGTCATTACTAATCCTACTACAGTAAAAATAAGTTAATTAAAAAACAAGGTCATAACAACTATCTTGTAATTCAACAATAATATACTTTAAAGGACAATTTATTTGAACTGTCTCGTTTATTTATCAATACTACTACTTTATAGAATGTTTCTTACATTTCTATAAATATATACCATGTCGCCTTGGAATTTACAGATCTGTCATTTAAATGACAAAAGAGGCTCATTAATGATATCGGCCGGGTTCTATATACAAATGTAGTAATATGTTAAACCCCTGAACATCCTTGAACTTTTGAGCAAGTTATGGTAATTCAACGTCTTTGAACAGATTTAAAAACCGCATACACATGTATAATGATGACAGTTTGTATAGTAAAGATGTATATAAATGTAGCCTACACCAAAGATGTTCGATAAAAGATTAACAAAAGCACAGTCAGCCAATTTTCTCACGAAGAAATATTACACCATGTACTTGGTAAACAAAATTGCATATCAACATGTAGTCGGGGAATCACTGTACAGCGGTTATATTTTGGGTTCAATAAACTATTCAAAAATTCTTTTAGCTCGTTTCTTCGAAGAAGGGTGTATTTCAAAACTTTTATGGGAGCAAAGGTTTGGGTTCAATAAACTATGATAAAAAATGAAAATCAAGCATTATTATTTAGAAGCTCGCCTCTTAGAAGAAGAGGGAGAGATGTTGTCACTGTGGTGTTGGTTTTCCTGATTTAAGTTTTTGGTGCAAGTGTTGATCGAGATGAATTAACACATCATTTTATAATCGTACTAGGGTACTGCATGCTATTTGACATCAGGGTCCCTGTGAGGTTCGACTGTTAATTCCTGGAGTCAAACTACGGGATTTTTGGAGGAAAAAAACCCCTCTGCTTTATGACATGTTTTGGACTTCGACACTTTTATGCATTTTGAAGATATCAGAAAATTTTTCGTTATTTATATGAATGATGTCAATTAAAGTTGAGTATCATAAATTAATTCTGTCAAGTACACAATATTAATCTTATTTATTCAATATGCAAAACAATACCAATTTATAAATTTTTATCATTTATTGATAAATATTTGCGAGAAGAGCTATGCTGTTATACAACAGCTCTTGTTATCTATACTATGAAATTTTAATAAAGAATTGGGAGCCATATTCAACCATGCACATTATATTGTAATTATAACTTTTATGAAATGAAGATATAGATATTGAACTGTACAAATTTGAAATGGACAAATCTACTTCTATTTTGTCATTTATTTTGTACTATCGTTTTTGTATTGTTTTTGTGCTATTGTGTTTTGTACTCTTGTTTTATACTATTGTTCGAGAAGATAAACGTACCGTTTCTGTATCATCACAACGGGGTCATCGTACAAGTCTTTGAGACTGATCTGTTTGCCCTTGGCGATGACTTTCGGGTGTTTCTTCACCAACAGCCAGCCGATATGGGAGAAGAAGAATCCTCGTGTGGCGTTGTGAGGGTCAGCATCCGTCTCAGAAAACTTGTGGTGGACTCTATGGTCGCGTACCCAGTCGAAAATGTCGTTCTAAATAGACAAAAACCAGACGTATCCATGTAACCAATTAATGCAAATTATATTTACTGCTTTTCCCATATAGGACTCGCCTCGCTACAAACTTGAAGCTTTCAGGATTTATTTTGTTACTAGATATAGGCTATGGCCGTTCCTCTTAGCTTTCACGTAGTTATATGTTTGCACAGGGGCTTGACATGTTCCAGTGACAAAGAATGAAAAGATATATAATGCCAAGGTCCGGCAACTTTGATCAATCATATTTTTGATCTAAGGTATCGGGCATTGGGGCTACTTTTTCTGGGCCATAGGAACGTGTCAAGGTCCTGTGTATGACTGGTTTCAATGCTACACTTGTTGTATGGTCTATTTCAGATCTAATCTGTAAAATATTTGATTTGCATTCAAATATGCCCGAAATGATGAATGATTCATGTACATCAAACTCAATAGCTGTCACATGTGGCCAAGCAAGATAGCTTCAATACCGAGTGCCGTAGTATGTTAAATTTATAATATGCAACACAAGTGCACTTCTACAGCTAATAGAGCCTTCATCTGATATTGCGGATACAGATAACACGGATTTCGAGTGGATCAATACCTGCACCATTGCACTTCACAGGAGAAGGCAGAAAACAGTTTATTTGGTCTGATAATGGTGACGAAAACGTCAATGTTTTAGATATAGTGTAGAAACACGGTACAAGGACAGTTTATTTGGTCTGATGAGTTGTTTTTAGTGTAGTTTATCTATAATGTTGTTTAGTGTTTGTGTTGTTTATCTATAATGTTGTTTGTGTTGTTTAGTTATAGTTATCTTTCTTGTTGTTTGTGTTGTTTAGTTATAGTTATCTTTCTTGTTGTTTGTGTTGTTTAGTGTTAGTGTTGTTTATCTATATTGTTGTTTGTATTGTTTATCTATATTGTTGTTTATGTTGTTTGTGTTGTTTATCTATATTGTTGTTTGTGTTGTTTATCTATATTGTTGTTTATGCTGTTTAGTGTTAGTTATCTATATTGTTGTTTGCGTTGTTTAGTGTTAGTGTAGTTTATCTATATTGTTGTTTATGTTGTTTATCTATATTGTTGTTTATGTTGTTTATCTATATTGTTGTTTGTGTTGTTTATCTATATTGTTGTTTATGTTGTTTATCTATATTGTTGTTTATGTTTATCTATATTATTGTTTATCTATATTGTTGCTTATGTTGTTTAGTGTTAGTTATCTATATTGTTGTTTGCGTTGTTTACCTGTAAAGCTGCTGACTGAAAGAAGGCCAGGAGGACACGGAGTGGTGTTTTAGCCTTGTAAGACCTATGTGACCAGAGTCTGTGGGCCCCAGCTGTTACCCCGACGGCGGCTAGGAAGTAGTATACTACGGCTGGAAATAGATATCTATATTGTACTGGTTGTCATATACACTGAGGTGATAGCATGATAATAACGTTATTATATATTGTTGCCTCCTCAGGTATATATATACATTGTAGACATGTATCTAGGATACATAAACGAATTGGTTAAAAAGGAAAAAGGAAATTTTTTTTTCCGTGAGGTGGAACCCTGATTTCAACCCCTTAGGTACTCTCCAGTTTCCAAAATCGTTGGCGAGGTGACCTCAATGATTCGTTTTCAGTGAAGTTATAGCTAACTTGGTATTCATAGGTTTCATTGCTAATAATGGAAAATCAATATCTGAGTGCTTAAAACTAACAGCAATACAAGATTAAGAAATACGGAATTGAGTACATGTTATACAAAAATGAAGGATTGTTAAATTACATGGAACAAAACAGCACACACCAGACGTTTGTTGTAACCCCATTTTTATCTACTAGCTCTAAATCCGGGCACTTGTTCGGGATTAAATACGTATTTTATCTGATTGTTTTGAAAGTATCTAATACCTTAAATATTTCCAAATTAGTTAAACATAATAAACAATGCTATATTTTTACATTTGCTTGGGCGATTCTTCAGTTTTCCTAACTTCCCCTTTTGGATTCATTAACCTTTGGCTTCAAGCATAATCACAGAGGAAACTTACTAAGACGCCCCCCCCCCCCCCCCCCCCCCCCCCCCCCCCCCCCCCCCCCCCCCCCCCCTTTTTTTTTTTATTCATTCTAAAAGTTTTAAGTTATTTAGATAGGTACACATGGTACAATCCTTCGTGGTTGCCGTATGTAAACCAATAGTAGTCTAGCATTTCGACTGATTTTTTTTTATTACATATTCAGACCCTTATCTCGTGACTTCGCCCATGTATTATTCTTGCATATATAACTAATGGAATATACCCTGGCGCGATTTTCATTGGCTTTGCCCGGTTAGAATTCCATCGTGACGTTGTAATAGGGACAATAACGTGACGTCAACAAATGACTGCCTCGATTTGATTAAGACATTTGACATTAAAACATTGATGATGATGATTATGATGATGATGATGGTGGTGGTGGTGGTGGTGGTGATGGTGATGGTGATGATGATGATGATGATGTTTCATGTTATACAGTCACGTGGTAATCCATTTTACGAAGATTTCAAACATAAGCAAAATTGCCAACACAAATGAAACGTTTCGCGATATCCCCATCTGAAGGAAAGCGAATACGTTAATATCACTCTCCTGTAGACCGTCTGCCACGTACAGCATATAACTTTAAAAAAAAGTGGATCCCCAGAGATTTTTGGGAAACTAGAACTTAACGACGTGATATATGGAAGGTGCACGTGAGCACATGAGAGATGACATTGGTAATGTTTCCGTATTTGCCACAGTGTTCCTTCTAATGTAAACCCCTCGCCTGTGATCGTCTGTAAATCAATATGCAAGCATTTACACGCCGACTTGGCAGACGATGTTGATGACGTCACACAAACACAGACGAGACTTACAAGTCATCCACCTCTGCAATCCAATCTATCTTAGTTTGTTGGAAATCCTTTATGAACATCCCTAATGTCAGATATAGGCCTGAGATAGATTGGGGTTAATTCCAGGTCTTAGAATAGCGGACAGCTCAAGGTTTGAGTGGGAGGGTGTATCATTGATATTAAGTCAAGGAAATGAATTATCGGTTAATGACCCCCCCTAACACACACACCACACACACACACACACACACACACTCATGCACAAATACTCATGTCAACATCGGCTTCCAAAAAATTCAACCGAACGACATCGCTTAGCCTGTCAGAATAAAGAAAGGTCAGGTTATACGCAAATCAATCCTCAGTGTTCAAGACAAACGCACGAGTCAATCGAGGAAAGAACAGAAATATAAGAGAAAAGACAAGACAGATAAAATGTTGGAAATTGTAGATGTTAGTCTGACTACCAAGCTGCACTACATTATGCTTTATACACTATACTAACAAGCAATGGAATAGCATATGTCTGTTCGTAATTTTTCCATTGTCTTTCAAGATGAAATAATAACAATAGAAAAAAAGGGGAAAACAACCCCCCCCCCCCCCCCCAAAAAAAAAAAAATTTTTTTACAAGAGGTAGAAAGAATCTCCCATACGATCATACACGGGTAAATAGCATTCTTTTCATTCACTAATTGTTTTATACTTACACCACGCCCATGTCAGAGGTTGTGATCCGGGGATTAAAGTCACGGCATACAAAGCAGCAAGATGGAGGATAACAAATATCACAACATTTCTCCAGACAATTTTCATCGGTGGGTTGTCCACATTTGTTTCTTCCAGTTTAGCCACATTGTCAAGGCCAAGTTGATCCACGTCTTCGTCGCACGTGGATTCAGTTTCCGGTTCCGGATTCCTCGGTGCCATTCCTATGACAGTCTGTTACAGCAAATTGCTGTGAATACAAATGAAAATTTCAGCGTTTAGCCAGTATCTAATAAAAGAATCAATTGTGGTTATAATCGATGGAGGAGATGATGCAGCCAGCCAAACACAATTACAATTGCATCTTTCTCAAGACAATTGGTCTCTCTCGCATACTAATCAGGTGTCGTCTGCCTGTGGCCAGAAATTGTATGTTCTTATTTTGACATGGATATATTCACAGGGACTTGGCACCAATCCTTAGTCCATATATATATTTTTTGTATTTTAAACCAAATTTTAACCTTGAACGCTAAAATTTCTATCTCTCCTTACGGAGCTAATACACAATCTCTCCCTGGGTTCCTTTCGCAAGTTAATACACAATCTCTCCCAGGGTTCCTCACACAAGCTAATACACAATCTCTTCCAGGGTTCCTCACACAAGCTAATACACAACATCTCCCAGGATTCCGTGCGCGAGCTAAAACACAATATATCCCATGATTACCTGCGAACGCTAATACACAATCTCTCCCAGGGTTCCTCACACAAGCTAATACACAATATAACCCAGGGTTCCTCACACAAGCTAATACACAATCTCTCTCAGGGTTCGTCACACAAGCTAATACACAATCTCTCTCAGGGTTCCCAACACAAGCTAATACACAATCTCTCCTAGGGTTCCTCACACAATCTTATACACCATCTCTCCCAGGATTCGTCACACAAGCTAATACACAATCTCTCCAAGGATTCCTCCAAAAGCTAAAACACGATATCTCACATGGCTCCTTCCACAAGGTAATACACAATCTCTCTCAGGGTTCCTCACACAAGCTAATACACAATCTCTCCAAGGGTTCCTCACACAAGCTAATACACAATCTCTCCCAGGGTTCATCACACCAGCTAATACACAATCTCTCCCAGGGTTCCTTACACAAGCTAATACACAATCTCTCCCAGGGTTCATCACACCAGCTAATACACAATCTCTCCCAGGGTTCCTCACACAAGCTAATACACAATCTCTCCCAGGGTTCATCACACCAGCTCATACACAATCTCTCCCAGGGTTCATCACACCAGCTAATACCCAATCTCTCCCAGGGTTCATCACACAAGCTAATACACAATCTCTCCCAGGGTTCATCACACCAGCTAATACACAATCTCTCCCAGGGTTCCTCACACAAGCTAATACACAATCTTTCCCAGGGTTCATCACACCAGCTCATACACAATCTCTCCCAGGGTTCATCACACCAGCTAATACACAATCTCTCCCAGGGTTCATCACACCAGCTAATACACAATCTCTCCCAGGGTTCCTCACACAAGCTAATACACAGCATCTCCCAGGGCTCCTCACACCAGCTAATACAAAATATCTCCCAGGGTTCATCACACAAGCTAATACACAATCTCTCCCAGGGTTCATCACACCAGCTAATACCCAATCTCTCCCAGGGTTCATCACACAAGCTAATACACAATCTCTCCCAGGGTTCATCACACCAGCTAATACACAATCTCTCCCAGGGTTCCTCACACAAGCTAATACACAATCTTTCCCAGGGTTCATCACACCAGCTCATACACAATCTCTCCCAGGGTTCATCACACCAGCTAATACCCAATCTCTCCAAGGGTTCGTCACACAAGCTAATACACAACATCTCCCATGGTTCATCACACAAGCTAATACACAATCTCTCCCAGGGTTCCCAACACAAGCTAGTACACCATCTCTCCCAGGGTTCATCACACAAGCTAATACACAATCTCTCCTAGGGTTCCTCACACAAGCTAATACACAATCTCTCCTAGGGTTCTTCACACAAGCTCATCCACAACATCTCCCAGGGTTTCGTACGCGAGCTAATACACAATATATCCCATGATTCCCTGCGAAAGTTAATACACAATCCCTCCCAGGGTTCCTCGCAAGCTAATACGCAATATATCCCAGGGTTCCTCTCATAAGCTAATACACAATATCTCCGAGGGTTCATCACACAAGCTTATACACAATATCTCTCACGGTTCCTTTCGCAAGCTAATACACAATATCTCCCAGGGTTCATCACACAAGCTAATACACAACATCTCCCAGGGTTCCTCACACAAGCTTATACACAATATCTCCCAGGGTTCCTCACACAAGCTAATACACAATCTATCTCAGGGTTCCTCACACAAGCTAATACACCATCTCTCCCAGGGTTCCTCACACAAGCTAATACACAATCTCTCCCAGGGTTCCTCTCACCAGCTAATACACAATATCTCCCAGGGTTCATCACACAAGCTAATACACAATCTCTCCCAGGGTTCCTCACACAAGCTAACACACACTATCTCCCAGGGTTCCTCACACAAGCTAATACACAATCTCTCCCAGGGTTCATCACACAAGCTAATACACAATCTCTCCCAGGGTTCCTCACACCAGCTAATACACAATCTCTCCCAGGGTTCATCACACAAGCTAATACACAATCTCTCCCGGGGTTCCTCACACAAGCTAATACACAATCTCTCCCAGGGTTCCTCACACAAGCTAATACACAATCTATCCCAGGGTTCGTCACACCAGCTAATACACAATCTCTCCCAGGGTTCATCACACAAGCTAATACACAATCTCTCCCAGGGTTCATCACACAAGCTAATACACACTCTCTCCCAGGGTTCCTCACACAAGCTAATACACAATCTCTCCCAGGGTTCATCACACCAGCTAATACACAATCTCTCACAGGGTTCCTCACACAAGCTAATACACAATCTCTCCCAGGGTTCCTCACACAAGCTAATACACAATCTCTCCCAGGATTCATCACACAAGCTAATACACAATCTCTCCCAGGGTTCATCACACAAGCTAATACACAATCTCTCCCAGGGTTCCTCACACCAGCTAATACACAATCTCTCCCAGGGTTCCTCACACACGCTAATACACAATCTCTCCCAGGGTTCATCACACAAGCTAATACACAATCTCTCCCAGGGTTCCTCACACAAGCTAATACACAATCTCTCCCAGGGTTCCTCACACAAGCTAATAGACAATCTCTCCCAGGGTTCATCACACCAGCTAATACACAATCTCTCCCAGGGTTCATCACACAAGCTAATACACAATCTCTCCCAGGGTTCCTCACACAAGCTAATACACAATCTCTCCCAGGGTTCCTTACACAAGCTAATACACAATCTATCCCAGGGTTCCTCACACCAGCTAATACACAATCTCTCCAAGGGTTCATCACACAAGCTAATACACAATCTCTCCCAGGGTTCATCACACAAGCTAATACACAATCTCTCCCAGGGTTCCTCACACAAGCTAATACACAATCTCTTCCAGGGTTCCTCACACCAGCTAATACACAATCTCTCCCAGGGTTCCTCACACACGCTAATACACAATCTCTCCCAGGGTTCCTCACACAAGCTAATACACAATCTCTCCCAGGGTTCCTCACACAAGCTAATACACGATCTCTCACAGGGTTCCTCACACAAGCTAATACACAATCTCTCCCAGGGTTCGTCACATAAGCTAATATACAATCTCTCCCAGGGTTCGTCACACAAGCAAATACACAATATATCCCAGGGTTCGTCACACAAGCTAATACACAACATCTCCCATGGTTCATCACACAAGCTAATACACAATCTCTCCCATGGTTCGTCACACAAGCTAATACACAATCTCTCCCAGGGTTCCCAACACAAGCTAGTACACCATCTCTCCCAGGGTTCATCACACAAGCTAATACACAATCTCTCCTAGGGTTCCTCACACAAGCTAATACACAATCTCTCCTAGGGTTCTTCACACAAGCTCATCCACAACATCTCCCAGGGTTTCGTACGCGAGCTAATACACAATATATCCCATGATTCCCTGCGAAAGTTAATACACAATCCCTCCCAGGGTTCCTCGCAAGCTAATACGCAATATATCCCAGGGTTCCTCTCATAAGCTAATACACAATATCTCCGAGGGTTCATCACACAAGCTTATACACAATATCTCTCACGGTTCCTTTCGCAAGCTAATACACAATATCTCCCAGGGTTCATCACACAAGCTAATACACAACATCTCCCAGGGTTCCTCACACAAGCTTATACACAATATCTCCCAGGGTTCCTCACACAAGCTAATACACAATCTCTCCCAGGGTTCCTCACACAAGCTAACACACACTATCTCCCAGGGTTCCTCACACAAGCCAATACACAATCTCTCCCAGGGTTCATCACACAAGCTAATACACAATCTCTCCCAGGGTTCCTCACACCAGCTAATACACAATCTCTCCCAGGGTTCATCACACAAGCTAATACACAATCTCTCCCGGGGTTCCTCACACAAGCTAATACACAATCTCTCCCAGGGTTCCTCACACAAGCTAATACACAATCTATCCCAGGGTTCCTCACACCAGCTAATACACAATCTCTCCCAGGGTTCATCACACCAGCTAATACACAATCTCTCCCAGGGTTCCTCACACACGCTAATACACAATCTCTCCCAGGGTTCCTCACACAAGCTAATACACAATCTCTCCCAGGGTTCCTCACACAAGCTAATACACAATATCTCCCAGGGTTCATCACACAAGCTAATACACAATCTCTCCCAGGGTTCATCACACCAGCTAATACACAATCTCTCCCAGGGTTCATCACACAAGCTAATACACAATCTCTCCCAGGGTTCCTCACACAAGCTAATACACAATCTCTCCCAGGGTTCCTCACACAAGCCAATACACAATCTATCCCAGGGTTCCTCACACAAGCTAATACACAATCTCTCCCAGGGTTCATCACACAAGCTAATACACAATCTCTCCCAGGGTTCATCACACAAGCTAATACACAATCTCTCCCAGGGTTCCTCACACAAGCTAATACACAATCTCTCCCAGGGTTCCTCACACCAGCTAATACACAATCTCTCCCAGGGTTCCTCACACACGCTAATACACAATCTCTCCCAGGGTTCCTCACACAAGCTAATACACAATCTCTCCCAGGGTTCCTCACACAAGCTAATACACAATATCTCCCAGGGTTCCTCACACAAGCTAATACACAATCTCTCCCAGGATTCCTCACACAAGCTAATACACAATCTCTCCCAGGATTCCTCACACAAGCTAATACACAATCTCTCCCAGGGTTCATCACACAAGCTAATACACCATCTCTCACCGGGTCCTTACGCAACCTTATACACAAGAACGCCGGGAGTGATGTAATCGTTCAACATCATCTACAAAGCACGATTCAATCCAACATAACGTTGGAATAACAGTGCAGATTTTATTAATGTTGTTTTATAACGAAATGTATATACTTTTGGGGACAAAAAACCGAAACCAGATCTATGTAACGAAATCAGAGAAACGGTTCTCGAGTATCCGGTGTTTCACCTCCCGGTGGTCATTAGTCTAATACTCTATTATACGGATATCTTATTATGATCCATAATCAATGACGAACACATGCTATTTTGCTGTCTATTTTTTTCTTTTGTATGAAACTAATCAGCATGTAATCCCTTTGTTGTCATGGTAATGGACTGTCTACGAACTCGCCTATACTGCTAGTCTGTTTAGTAGTACATAGGTCTGGGGTTTGTTTAGTGAACTGAAATCTAAGTAAGATAATAGATATTTTATTACCGAGTTTCCGTTCCATCAATCATTTATTGGATCTGACCTTCTGAAAGCACCTCAGCTTAGACGGACGCGCAATAATTGATATCTCGCGTCTAACAGTATTTTGTATCAACAGAATGTTGGTTTATGTAATTGTGTGTGGGAAGAATGGTGTTTTGTTCATCGCGTTTCTGCCGTTTTGGTATACCAATCTTATAATCTTATTGTCATTGATTACAATATTTATATCAAAGAAGAATGGTGTTTTGTTCATCGCGTTTCTGCCGTTTTGGTATACCAATCTTATAATCTTATTGTCATTGATTACAATATTTATATCAAAATCATCTACACATACCTGAAACAGCCAGAGAAAGAAATAAAAATATTAAGTTAAGGATATATGCTACCTTTCTGTGGTATTGCATAGCGACTCAATACAGAAGAGTTCCACGCTCGAAGCAGATGATGCATCATTGACGAACGGCTAATTGACCTTGATTGATTGATTATTTGATTATGTGAAAGTAATGAGATGTCATAATTCAACACATCAAATTGTTTTCAGGGGAGATAGCTCTAACATGAATATAATTCTTAAAACTCATATGTACAAACCCAATCATGTATAAGTCCTATGTGTGTCATATATGAAGACGCTTATCATAAATACAAAAGAAGACATTGTATATATCAATATATAATAAAGATTCGTGATTACGTACAGGCTCAAATATAACGCAAGTTTTCTACGTAAGGTAGCATACACCCTTAAATAGTATACGTCTGTCAACGATCAGGTTTATCGATCGATATCTGCCCTTGATTTCAAGTGTTTTCAAACGAATTTAAAAAACGTGAATGCCGTTTCAATAAAACGCGTGCAAGTGTGCAAATTTTATCCACCTGTATACAAATATCAGAGGCCTCTACATATATGTGTATCATTTTTAGAAATTCTCAACGTCCTCTTTAGAGTTCGATGCATATATTATAGCCTTTCATGAAGTAAAATGGAGGTTTAATTCACATACTTCCGAATGTGTCAATTTTACTTTAAAAATCAATTATAACTGAATTAATTAGAATATAAATCACTTTATCAATATAGAATAGAACCGGTTGAATGGTTTTAACAAATGTGTTCAACGAAGTTTACAATCCCATACTACATGTATATAATACAGCCAGTTGGAAATATGGCTGTAATTAATTTTATTCAAATTCTGCCCTCAAAAAGTGAGAATTATAAGAGTCCGACATTTAAACTCAATTATAAGCTCAAAATGCAATTCTAAAATCGCCGCAGTACGTGTATATACATGACTGTGTACAGAAACTTCGAGAAAATGAAACTCATGCTTTTACTTGATTCCTTTAAGATTTTGAATTTTCTTAACGTTCGAATTTTAAAAAGTCACATTTATGTATATATATATATTTACACACAATACCATCCATTTGTTGGTTTTAGTCCAATTAAAGATCAATTAAACTCACCAAATAATCACAGCTTCATATAACATCAACTAATACAAAAAACGGATTGAACAGCAAAATATCCGTATCGACCTAGCACACAAACATCGACATTACCACACACTGCACTGCATGTAGCAGCGGTCGATTTCACGATGACGTCGTCGAAATGTATTCGCAATGACAAATCTGATCATCTCGTATCTTTCACTTACCTTATGTCTGAACAATCTGACATCCCGTTATGTGAAATCCTACGTTTTATACAAGTGTTTGTTTAAGGTCTAGTCTACCCGACGTTTCGGTAGGTAGATGTGTATTCGCCCCGACATGAGCCGTTATATGGTAACGCCGTGTTAGACACTGCCAGGAGACACAACTACACTTGCTAGACACACGTGTAGCTCTTAATAGCATGGGAAAGCCGTAACTGCAGTTCCCTTATATGGAGTGGTCATTTCTTGCCATGGTTACATGGCATTGGAAAATTGTGAAACAAAAAATGAAGAAAAGAAAAAAAAATATATATTTAAATATATGAACTTATTGAAGATCTATTTAAGTTGTTTTTTTTAACTGGGAATGTGAAGCACGTTAAATTCTTTGTTTTTGGGGGTAATCGTATGCACTCCGTTTCATTAATTATAATAAAAAAAAAAAACCAAAAAAACAATTCGTATTATATTTTAATTAAGCTCAAAATTCACACAATCTATGTAATAAAATAACACCACATACAACGGAAATGAAATAACCATCACATTTAACAGAAAAAACCGCCGGAAATTAAGTGATCACCATATGTATACCGGAAAAGACCGTCTCAAATACCGGAAATGGAATTATCACCACATATACCGGAAATGAAGTGATCACCACATATACCGGAAGTGAAGTGATCACCACATATACCGGAAGTGAAGTGATCACCACATATACCGGAAATGAAGTGATCACCACATATACCGGAAATGAAGTGATCACCACAAATACCGGAAGTGAAGTGATCACCACATATACCGGAAGTGAAGTGATTACCACATATATCGGAAATTAAATGATCATCATTTATACCGGAAATTGTAGTGATCAACACATATACCGGAAGTGAAATGATCACCACATCAACAGGACATGACCGCCACACATATCGGTAATGAACTTAACACCACATATAACGAAAGTGACCACCACATCTATCGGAAAAGAAATGATCACCACCTATACAGGAAAAGATCGCCATATATACCGGGAATGAAATGACTGCAACAATATCGTAAATGAAATGACCACCTTATATACCGGAAATGAAGTGACAACTACAAAAACCTGAAATGAAATGATCACCACAAAAACCGGAAATGACCGTCACAAAAATCGGGAAGGAAATGACCACAAAAATACCGGAAAAGAAATTACCACCACATTTAACGGCAATGAAGTGACCGCCAAAAATTCCAGAAATGATATGACCATCAAATACACTGGAAGGAAAAAAACCCTCTACATACTCTGGAAATGAAATGACCACCACATATAGAGGAATCGACCACCATATACTGCCGGAAGTGAAATGACAACCATATAGTACCGGAAGTGGAATAACAACCAGATAGAACCGGAAATTGAATGACAGTCATATAGTATACCGGAAGTGGAACGACAACCATATAGTACCGGAAGTGGAATGGCAATCATATTGTACCGGAAACGAAATGTCCACCAAAATACCGGAAACGAATCAACCACTTCATAACGAATTAACCATCCTGTATACAGTAATGGAAGTGACCATCACAGATACAGTAATGGAAGTGACCATCACATATACAGTAATGGAAGTGACCATCACATATATACAGTAATGGAAGTGACCATCATATATACAGTAATGGAAGTGACCATCACATATACAGTAATGGAAGTGACCATCACATATACAGTAATGGAAGTGACCATCACATATATACAGTAATGGAAGTGACCATCATATATACAGTAATGGAAGTGACCATCACATATACAGTAATGGAAGTGACCATCACATATACAGTAATGGAAGTGACCAATCACATATATACAGTAATGGAAGTGACCATCACATATACAGTAATGAAGTGACCATCACATATACAGTAATGGAAGTGACCATCACATAAACAGTAATGGAAGTGACCATCACATATACAGTGATGGAAGTGACCATCACATATATACAGTAATGGAAGTGACCATCACATATATACAGTAATGGAAGTGACCAATCACATATATACAGTAACGGAAGTGACCATCACATATACAGTAACGGAAGTGACCATCACATGTACAGTAATGGAAGTGACCATCACATCAACAGTAATGGAAGTGACCATCACATCAACAGTAATGGAAGTGACCATCACATATACAGTAATGGAAGTGACCATCACATCAACAGTAATGGAAGTGACCATCACATATACAAGAATGGAAGTGACCATCACATCAACAGTAATGGAAGTGACCATCACATATACAGTAATGGAAGTGACCATCACATATACAAGAATGGAAGTGACCATCACATATACAAGAATGGAAGTGACCAATCACATATACAGTAATGGAAGTGACCATCACATCAACAGTAATGGAAGTGACCATCACATATACAAGAATGGAAGTGACCATCACATCAACAGTAATGGAAGTGACCATCACATATACAGTAATGGAAGTGACCACCACATATACAGGAATGGAAGTGACCATCACATATATACAGTAATGGAAGTGACCATCACATATACAAGAATGGAAGTGACCAATCACATATACAGTAATGGAAGTGACCATCACATATACAGTAATGGAAGTGACCATCACATATACAGTAATGGAAGTGACCATCACATATACAGTAATGGAAGTGACCATCACATAACCATTAATGGAAGTGACCATCACATATACAGTAATGGAAGTGACCATCACATATACAGTAATGGAAGTGACCATCACATATACAGTAATGGAAGTGACCATCACATATACAGTAATGGAAGTGACCATCACATATACAGTAATGGAAGTGACCATCACACATATACAGTAATGGAAGTGACCATCACATATACAAGAATGGAAGTGACCATCACATCAACAGTAATGGAAGTGACCATCACATATATACAGTAATGGAAGTGACCATCACATATACAGTAATGGAAGTGACCATCACATATACACAGTAATGGAAGTGACCAATCACATATATACAGTAATGGAAGTGACCATCACATATACAGTAACGGAAGTGACCATCACATATACAGTAATGGAAGTGACCATCACATATACAAGAATGGAAGTGACCATCACATCAACAGTAATGGAAGTGACCATCACATATACAGTAATGGAAGTGACCATCACATATACAGTAATTGAAGTGACCATCACATATATACAGTAATGGAAGTGACCATCATATATACAGTAATGGAAGTGACCATCACATATACAGTAATGGAAGTGACCATCACATATACAGTAATGGAAGTGACCATCACATATATACAGTAATGGAAGTGACCATCATATATACAGTAATGGAAGTGACCATCACATATACAGTAATGGAAGTGACCATCACATATACAGTAATGGAAGTGACCAATCACATATATACAGTAATGGAAGTGACCATCACATATACAGTAATGAAGTGACCATCACATATACAGTAATGGAAGTGACCATCACATAAACAGTAATGGAAGTGACCATCACATATACAGTGATGGAAGTGACCATCACATATATACAGTAATGGAAGTGACCATCACATATATACAGTAATGGAAGTGACCAATCACATATATACAGTAACGGAAGTGACCATCACATATACAGTAACGGAAGTGACCATCACATGTACAGTAATGGAAGTGACCATCACATCAACAGTAATGGAAGTGACCATCACATCAACAGTAATGGAAGTGACCATCACATATACAGTAATGGAAGTGACCATCACATCAACAGTAATGGAAGTGACCATCACATATACAAGAATGGAAGTGACCATCACATCAACAGTAATGGAAGTGACCATCACATATACAGTAATGGAAGTGACCATCACATATACAAGAATGGAAGTGACCATCACATATACAAGAATGGAAGTGACCAATCACATATACAGTAATGGAAGTGACCATCACATCAACAGTAATGGAAGTGACCATCACATATACAAGAATGGAAGTGACCATCACATCAACAGTAATGGAAGTGACCATCACATATACAGTAATGGAAGTGACCACCACATATACAGGAATGGAAGTGACCATCACATATATACAGTAATGGAAGTGACCATCACATATACAAGAATGGAAGTGACCAATCACATATACAGTAATGGAAGTGACCATCACATATACAGTAATGGAAGTGACCATCACATATACAGTAATGGAAGTGACCATCACATATACAAGAATGGAAGTGACCATCACATATACAGTAATGGAAGTGACCATCACATATACAGTAATGGAAGTGACCATCACATATACAGTAATGGAAGTGACCATCACATATACAGTAATGGAAGTGACCATCACATATACAGTAATGGAAGTGACCATCACATATACAGTAATGGAAGTGACCATCACACATATACAGTAATGGAAGTGACCATCACATATACAAGAATGGAAGTGACCATCACATCAACAGTAATGGAAGTGACCATCACATATATACAGTAATGGAAGTGACCATCACATATACAGTAATGGAAGTGACCATCACATATATACAGTAATGGAAGTGACCAATCACATATATGCAGTAATGGAAGTGACCATCACATATACAGTAACGGAAGTGACCATCACATATACAGTAATGGAAGTGACCATCACATATACAAGAATGGAAGTGACCATCACATCAACAGTAATGGAAGTGACCATCACATATACAGTAATGGAAGTGACCATCACATATACAGTAATTGAAGTGACCATCACATGTACAGTAATGGAAGTGACCATCACATATACAAGAATGGAAGTGACCATCACATCAACAGTAATGGAAGTGACCATCACATATACAGTAATGGAAGTGACCATCACATATACAGGAATGGAAGTGACCATCACATATAAACAGTAATGGAAGTGACCATCACATATATACAGTAATGGAAGTGACCAATCACATATATACAGTAATGGAAGTGACCATCACATATACAGTAACGGAAGTGACCATCACATATACAGTAATGGAAGTGACCATCACATATACAAGAATGGAAGTGACCATCACATATACAGTAATGGAAGTGACCATCACATATACAGTAATGGAAGTGACCATCACATATACAGTAATTGAAGTGACCATCACATGTACAGTAATGGAAGTGACCATCACATATACAAAAATGGAAGTGACCATCACATCAACAGTAATGGAAGTGACCATCACATATACAGTAATGGAAGTGACCATCACATATATACAGTAATGGAAGTGACCATCACATATACAGTAATGGAAGTGACCATCACATATACAGCTATGGAAGTGACCATCACATATACAGTGATGGAAGTGACCATCACATATACAGTAATGGAAGTGACCATCACATATATAGTAATGGAAGTGACCATCACATATACAGTAATGGAAGTGACCATCACATATACAGTAACGGAAGTGACCATCACATCAACAGTAATGGAAGTGACCATCACATATACAAGAATGGAAGTGACCATCACATATACAGTAATGGAAGTGACCATCACATATACAGTAATGGAAGTGACCACCACATATACAGGAATGGAAGTGACCATCACATATATACAGTAATGGAAGTGACCATCACATATACAAGAATGGAAGTGACCAATCACATATACAGTAATGGAAGTGACCATCACATATACAGTAATGGAAGTGACCATCACATATACAGTAATGGAAGTGACCATCACATATACAAGAATGGAAGTGACCATCACATATACAGTAATGGAAGTGACCATCACATAAACAGTAATGGAAGTGACCATCACATATACAGTAATGGAAGTGACCATCACATATACAAGAATGGAAGTGACCATCACATATACAGTAATGGAAGTGACCATCACATAAACAGTAATGGAAGTGACCATCACATATACAGTAATGGAAGTGACCATCACATATACAGTAATGGAAGTGACCATCACATATACAGTAATGGAAGTGACCATCACATATACAGTAACGGAAGTGACCATCACATATACAGTAACGGAAGTGACCACCACATATACAAGAATGGAAGTGACCATCACATATACAGTGATGGAAGTGACACCACATATACAGTAATGGAAGTGACCATCACATGTACAGTAATGGAAGTGACCATCACATATACAGTGATGGAAGTGACCATCACATATACAGTGATGAAAGTGACCATCACATATACAGTAATGGAAGTGACCATCACATATACCGTAATGGAAGTGACCATTACATATATACAGTAATGGAAATAACCATCACCATCACATACAGTAACGGAAGTGACCACCACATATACAAGAATAGAAGTGACCATCACATATACAGTGATGGAAATGACCATCACATATACAGTAATGGAAGTGACCATCACATATACAGTGATGGAAATGACCATCACATATACAGTAATGGAAGTGACCATCACATATACAGTAATGGAAGTGACCATCACTTATACAGTAATGGAAGTGACCATCACATACAGTAACGGAAGTAACCATCACATATATACAGGACATGAAATGGACACCACATATATCAGAAATATACTGACCACCACCTATCTAACTGGAATGAAATTACTCCACGTGTAATGAAGTGACAACTATGGCGTTTCGATTCCATCATATGATTAAATTAAGTGTGCATCCATTTACATGGTAATTAAATACATAGTTGATTAGCATGCACCTTAATTCCGTTTTATTTATACGTGGAGTTTGACCCTTATATATCCTTTCCATACTTGTTCTGTATAGTTGTCGTTTTGTCAGCGAATTCGTCAATCGATATATATATATATATATATTGTACTACAGTTTACATCAATCTATATATAGATTCGCGTGACGACCGTCCTTCAAGTACATGCATCTATGAGTACTCGAAGCGCATGTGATGCGTAATTTTAGTAATGCCGTCTTTTTATAGTAATTGTGTCAAAGTGGCGTCATCTTCTGATGGGAATTCCCAGAATATTTCGTGTACTGGAAACTATCATTGCGTCAGACATTAGCGTGCATACACGTACTTGTAAATATTTTGTTGTTTCCGAGGATTGTTCTATGCAGTCCTCTTTCTGCGGGATAATTGTTAGTGGTTTATAAATAAACAATCCTTTAAACCTACTACAATTAAATTACATGTTCAGATTTTATTTTTAACGAAACTTCTTCAAAAACTGACATCGTACTGCTTTCCATGTTTTAAATGTAATCCGATTATCTTCATTTAATCACTGGTTGTGTGTAGGATGTTGAAGCTTATATAGAAACAGTGTTATCATTAGGACACACAAGCGATGCTGTTAATATCAATCAATCAATCAATCATATTTTATTAAAGTGTCACATGTCAATACAATCATAATAAAACAGCATTTGAGACTTAGCATAAAATTGATATCGACATCCAGCCAATTTTGGCTTATGAGACACTATTAGAACATTATCTATATACACTATTAAATAAATATATAATATCATACAATATATCAATACGAATCAGAAATCATAATAGACAAACTAAAAGTACAAAGATCTAGTTCTTAAAAGAGTCATTATCGGTTTTAAAATATAACTGCATACGCACATATATGGACGGAATGTATAAATAATTAAAAATGATAGCAACTATATTATGACTAGTACTTGTTTGAAAATACACTTGTACCAAAGCCAGTGATGGGAGAAGCACGAGAGTGGTTGAGCCTATCCCTACCGACAAGTCGCACAAATCCCATCACTGAATACTCTTTCAGAGTGACAGGTTAGATATGGTATAAATATCAACATCTCTATCATTTATGTACATGCTAATACTATCATCATAAAATTTATAAATTTATACATAAGATATATGTGGATATCATTATGACTAAAAAAACATAGACAGCATAAAATAATTATAAAATGTGTCTTAACTATATCAATTTTATGAATTAAAAGGCTATTAACAGACACGGAAAATAAGAAACAGATATTAAATAAATTGCATAAGCGTTCTTCTTCTACGTAACATTAAAAATACAGTTTTGGCAAGTAAAAATTGGACATCTGAATTTGTCATTAATAAATTAAACTTTCCAATATGATCACAATTTTTAAAATTTACATCACTATGTTCCATTTGATTAAAAAGATTAACTCTTAAGTCACTATATGTATTACAGACACACAAAAAATGCATTTCGTTTTCGACTACATCCTCACAGAACGGACAATATCTCTCGTTTAATGGAGTAGGAGGTCTATTGTAGCGACCAGTCTCTACCATTAATGGTGCACTACCACATCTCACCTTGGTTAGCGCGCTTCGGTAAGCTCTAGGCATGTAAATGTTCACATATTGCTCGGTTATTCGGTCTTTCTTATAAATCCTGTAAGTCCGTAATTTATTTCCATTAGGGTTGCCACGGTCATTCCACATCTGGCCAAACCACTCACTTTCGTCTTTATGTCTAATTTTAGATTTGATCATGTTCATGATTTGTTTCGTGGGTTTGGCTCCAGATCCTACGATGTCTTGGGAATCATATTTGCGGCTAAGCCGAAGTGCCCGCGAATCCCAGGAAGTTCCTCTCCGCTTGGACCACAAATGAATTTTATTGAGTAAACGATCACTATTAACAGAGTTAACTCGACAGTATAGACGAAATACTTCGATGTGTTGCTTACTTTGCGTAGATAACCATCCCATGTCTCCAATCATGCCGACGTTAGAGGTGTTCTTGGATGCACCCATAAAAACTCTCATAGCGCGATTTTGGACATTGTTTATCTCTTTTCTTTGGGGCTGTCCCCAAATACCGGAACAGTAAAGAAGGACAGGCTCAACAAGACTCTCATATAACTTTGTGAATACTGAATAAGTCATTCCACCGGCACTATAAAACTTAGAGATGAGGAGACCGAGGGCTCGGCTTGCGGATTTAGACAGTTCTTTCACCGCGATGTTCATATCGGCGTAATCGTCGAACCAGAGTCCTAAGTATTTATAACGGTCTTTACGTTCAAGAGAGTGTCCATTACAGGTGAACGAAAACTGAGTAGCAGGTATACTTTTATGTCTAAAATGCATGACTTTAGTCTTTCCAGCGTTAACAGAAAGGCGCCATCGAGAACACCAAGATGAGACAATGTTCAGAAGGGATTGGAGACCCTCTTCTGATGACGTCATTAACACAATGTCGTCGGCGTAAAAGAGACAGCTAAGCAAGACACCATCGATGTCAATACCAAATTCTGAAGCGTTAAGTTCCTCAATCAAGTCATTAATGTAAATTGCAAAGAGTGTTGGGGAGGCTAAACAACCTTGTTTTACCCCACGTGACACAGATAGCCAATCAGTGTGTAGGTTGTTGACGCGCACGCAGCAAGAAACACCATCATAAAGAGCAAAAACAGCCTTGAAAATCTCACCTTTTATTCCAGTCTGTAGAAGTTTATACCATAAACAGTCTCTGACGACCGTATCAAAGGCTTTGCGTAGGTCTATAAAGCATGAATAGGTCGACTGTTTAGCGTTGATGCGATTTTTCACGACGCTGTATAGCGAATACACGTGGTCCTGACAACTTCTATCCTTCCTAAAACCATTCTGCGCGTCGTGTAGGATATTATTTTCCTCTAGCCAGGAAGAAAGACGACGGTTGAGGATATCGCAATAAACTTTACAAGGAACGGACAATAGGGTTATACCTCGGTAAGACAAAGGGTCCATAGGATCGGTACTATTTGGTTTGACAAGAGGGTTGATGATACCCTGCTTCCATTTATCAGGGACGATTCCATGGTCGAAACAATAGCTGATCAATGAGAACATGATATCCACGCAGGCGTCGTTTTTTAACACTTCCGCCGGAATACCGTCGACTCCAGCCGCCTTACCTACTTTGGTACGACATATTGCGTCCAGCACCTCCTGTCGTTGTATAGGTGCGTTGAGGTTTGATACATCCTGGTTGTTGTTTAATGGCACTGTATTATTTGTAACACGACCCTTCACCATCTCAAGGTGATCATCATCGTACGTTGTAGCTTCTACGTCGTTTGGCGCGTATAGACTTTCGTAGTCTGTTCGCCAACGTTCCAGAACATCGTGTGTGTTACTAATGATGTTTCCGTCGTCATCTTTAACAAATAGAGGTATATGTGAAGTTCTGTGATTAGCGATTCCTATATTCCCGATATCCTTCCAAAAATCCCTTGAGTTAGGTTGCTCTAATTTATCATGTAGATCATTCACTTGTTTTGCCTGAAACTGACGTTTGACTTTCCTGTGTAACTTATCGAATTCTTTCCGTTCTGTACAAAACAATTGCTTCAAACGGCGTTTTTGAGATTTATTAGTATCTATACATCTAAGCCAAGCACGCTCCTTGGTAGCAACGGAGTTCCATTTACTCTTCAACTCATCGTTCCAATATGGTTTTGTAGTCGGTTTTACGGAAGAGTCGATGTTGGTTTTCGCGTGGACTCTCATACCGGCATTGTCCATATTAAGATGTAAAAAGTCAACAAAATCGTCATATGCAGAATTAACATCTGCTCTATTGCTTAAATGGTTTTCCAGGCGTTCAATAGTTGCGTTTATATTGGGTAGGTATTGGTGTCCGAGTAGGAAGTCATTTGGAACTTTTTTGGCGTTATATCGGGTGCCAGAAGTCACGCTACCACCAATCTCGTGATTACACTGCATATTGGAAATATTAACATTCACGGGAAGTAGCAGAGCGCATTCCAATAGAGAGTGATCCGGGTATGACATAGCTGGAATACCGTCAATGCTCTCAATCACTGCAGACATAGTCCTGACTTTAAAGTCCGTAACGAATTGCAGCTGATCGTGCGGTACAATCATATAATCGACTACCGATCTTCCCCTGGCGGATATACATGTGAAGTTATTATCATCGTCATTATAACGGCCGTTCAGAATACACATGTTTGAATCAATACAGAAGTCAACAAAATGATCACCATAAGAGTTTAAAGTAGTATCTATGGAATGTCTGTGTTGAACACGGTCAACGCCTTCGATATAATCGGATAGGTCACCAGTTCTAGCATTGAAATCTCCAAAAATAAACACGTGACCTTCATTTTGGTACATGTGTACTTGATGTAAAAGTTCTGAATAGGCAATGCAGGGATCATGTGAATGAGTTGAGTTTTCAGGGGGGAAGTAACACACACACAGGCAGATGGTAAAATCGTCAGACTTAGATCTCATTTTTATCCAATAAACATCGTCTTTGTCTTTATTTAGATCAGATACAACGAAATAGTTCAGTATAGATGTTTTCAGAAGGAATCCTACCCCTCCAGAACCGCGTTTGGCGCGCGTATGAATGTTAGCTCTGTTGTGACCAAAGAAACTATACCCATCAACGGCTATTTGTTCGTTGTTCGTTAAAAACGTTTCACACAATGCAATAACGTCGAGATTAAAGTGTTGAATAACTGTACCTCTAAACCGAGAGTTATCATTTTCATGCCTGGACCAACCGTTTACGTTCCAACCACCTAGTCGAAGACTGGCCTAACGGCGCTCAAAGCGGTTTTGACCTTGCGTAGTGTGATTATCACGCTGATGATGACGTCGACCTTGACGTTGGTCATTACGCCTGTCATTAGAAAAACCATGATTGCGATTATCGCGAGGTACGTCACGAGCGGGCGAGTGTCTGCGCCGTACGGTCCTCCATCCATCCGACTCGCTATGCATGTTACGTGTGTCGTCACGCTCCGGTTCCTTTACCTTTACTAGTCTGTTACCATACACCTTGTAGTCGTGTTGTTTACCAATTTCGCGCAAAACAGTGTGTAAAGAGCGCTGGGTATCCAACTCACTTTTAGACATGTCATTGTCAATATATACACTTGAGTAATCGCGAGATTGTTTCAAAGTGTTCTTTTTCTTCATTACTGTTTGTTTTTGAGTTAATGTCTCGATAGTAGCAATTACTACCCCTGGTTTGTCACCTCTACGTTGTTTACGTTCAGCCTGTACAATGTTTATGTTTGGTAGCCGGAGGCCGTCTCTAATCATCGCATTCACTTTTTGTTTTGTGAACTCGGGTCCTCCCTCACCCTTTTCCTGTTGGAGCTCCTTTAGGTTTCTGATGACTATGTTGGTTTTCCTATTGATATTTTCTGTGTCACCTGATGAATTAATTCTGTTGTTGATAACTCCATGGACATCGGTGTGTAGATCTTTTATTTTATCGTTCATGTCCTGTTTCACTTTGTTTATTTCTGTGTTTACATAGGAGGTCAAATTCTGTTTAGCTGTTTGAAGTTTTTTGTCGATCTTGGTGTCAATAATTTGTGAAAGTTTATCAGTCAAATTATCTTCTAAAGCTACCATTCTATCACTTAAGCTGCCATGAATGGTGTTGAGGCGTGTTGTTAATTGTTGTATCAGGTGCCTGAGTTCGGCCATATCGGAGTTCGAGTGTTGTGTGGGGGTGGGTAGGGAACACTCTGAGTCATTACAGTTCTTTTGCTTTTTATTCTCATTGTCAATAGTGTGTCTGTTATCGGCACCGGCTTTACGTTTTCTTGTGTCAGGGGTTTCTGAACCTTTCGTATCTGTGGTTACATTCTCAGAAGTCGTAGCGACAGGGGTAATGTTACCGACCGCCATTACCTCACTTACATACATTGCCGCAGCCTGGTTGTTCAAAGGGTCTGTACTGACCTGTTGATCCATAACAAACGCAGTTCGATGCGGTAATATGTACCACAAGAATAGTATCACTGCGGAAACAGTTCAAATTGTTCAAATCAGTGTAAATTAAGAGGAAACTCACCAAAAAAACACAATGAAGTTGAGCTGAATTCAAAACACAGTCATTCAGTAGCAGGGGCGACAACCGTTACTTGAATATCCCTAATGTTAAAACTCATTTGGATTTTTCCCCTTTTCATGGTGTATATTATATTTGATGTTTGATTTTGATGACAACACGACAATTTTCAATTCAAGATGAATTATCAATATTATAAAGATCTAATAATGGATAGAATGGACATCTTATCAATGAAATACCAAAGAAATATTAAAGCTTTTAATTATAATTTCGTAATCAATATTTATTCATGTAGATACAGACATTTACTGACACGCGTACTTACTTATATACGTAATAACCTATACATGTACGTGTTAAATTTTATGACATCATATTTCGACTTCGACTTAAAGGTTGGGATTCGAGGTTTTGAGTTTGACAATTTTCGACCCCACTCTCTTGATATATGAATTCGCCTGTGTTATCCATTATAATACGATGTTTTAATTGTCAAAATAATTGGGCCCACATCGGGGCAATGACTTTACAAGGAGAGATTACATATTAGCCGATATGCAAATAGTTACCAGGCTCATAACTATTATATTAAATTCATCGGTAAGGATAGGTAAAGGATGCCCGGTAATATATACAGGGCCCGTAAGTTTTGTTTCCCATTAAAATGAGACTACATCGACAGCATAGATAACATATCTATATTTTACTATGCATTATATATATACATATAATTACATTAAACAACAAGCATGCATATGTGGTATCAACGGGGTTTTCCGGCGTCGTCTGCTCATCAAGAAACAACACAATTAAAGCACAATATTATCGCCGAACCATAATTTACTAATGATTTAAATACATTTTCCGTTAGTTTATATATTGTAGAACAATGAAAATGTAGTACATATATACCTTCGTGTGAGTTAAGATGTAGGTAAACTGAATACTGTCCGGAACTTGCTGTAGATAACAGCGACTAAGAAGCCTCCTCTTCCTCGTACAACCACGTGGACTTGTTTACTACCGGTGGTGTGAGCGAGTTCGGCACCGCGTGTTCGTGAATCAGATGATGTGACGAGCCGAATTTAAATGATAATTCAACCAATCAGAACGTCGGAAATATTTCGTCATTCTTATTTTTTTCATAAATGGTCAGCTTGGCTACGTGTTATTTTAGTGTCTGATATTCAAGGTCAGGGCAAACAGATATATTTAGTCGATGTGAAACACATGTGTGTCAAAGGTCAAAAGGTTATACACATATTTTACAGTTCAACGATTTTAATCACTTACCGAAGACGAAAATAACACTAACTTGTTACTTGTCATCGAGCTTTCCTGTTAGGTTTGGGAGCCTCTCTGAGCAATTTGGTACACATCATGTATTTTAACTTTAAATATCGATATTACTCTCATTTTATATCATATATATCTATAAAGAGATGGCAGTTATTTGTTGATTATCAACATTGTTTACGCAATTCAAAAATTCTTCAGCTATCAGTATATATATGCCGAGTAAACAAAATCAATCAATAAAAATTGTTGCTCTGAACTAAGAACAATAACATATTTACATACTGATTAATTATCTATAGAAACCTATATATAAATATGAGATAATTATATTGTATAGTACAAGCCTATATATGTGGTATCGTGTCACGAAGTGACCCGGCGTGACACTCCTCCATAGCATGGCACTATTTAAAATTATCACATACATGTACAATCCAAAGTACTTCTGAGGATTGATGTTTCCCGTTTTGGTTATGAATAACGTTTGTGACAATTACGCCTTAATAAATAAATAAAACATATTCGTACAGTGACAATGTGGAGTTTTAAAAACATTTTAATTAGACAGTAGATACATGTATAAGAATTAGATTTTGTATGTATTATTCAGCACAGCAGCAACCCGTCCCCACACCCTTCACCAAAATCTCACCAATATACCCCGGAAAGGGACTCGGTCACTTTACTCTACCCTTCAGCATCCCCTACACAACTCATTTCTAGTCTCGTCATTTAAATTACCGAAAGAACAATTAGAATGTTAAATTATTTTAATATTCGCTAAATGGTTTCAATATTTCATAATTTCATTAATATACACTGTTGAATATGTTGATATTCTATGTAAAATATATATGGTCGTTTATTGTCATGTTTCATTTTTATCAAACTTGTATGTCGCCGGTGGCCGAGTGGTTAAGATGTCCCGACACTTTAATACTAGCCCTCCACCTCTGGGTTGCGAGTTCGAAACCTACGTGGGGCAGTTGCCAGGTACTGACAGTAGACCGGTGGTTTTTCTCCGGGTACTCCGGCTTTCCTCCACCTCCAAAACCCTGGCTGTTAATAGGACGTTAAACAAAAACAAACCAAAGTACATGTATGTCCGTCCGAAACTATTTTAAATAACCGTTTCGGATTTATTTGAAGAAAGCGAACAATGAACTCAAACACACAGGTACCAGTAACCATTAATTTTACCTCATTGCTACTACATGTATATACAGAAACAGATCTCAAGGAAAATAAATCGGTGCCTGTGCAAGAATACAAATAAGAGGGATTTCCCCTAACGTAAATACACGAATAAATTTTAATAACTTAGTATGCTTATTTTTTCGGCTTTTCACCGAGTCGTTTAGGACCCCCCCCCCCCCCCCCCCCCCCCCCCATAAAAAATGATTTAAAAGCAACTTTAAAAACCGCATTATTGTTCAAAAATAAAAGAAAGTTTATATGTAATACGAAAGAAACATTCCTATGCTATATTTAAACTGCACAAATGTTCAAAACTAAAAAGAAGTTTATATGTAAAACGAAACAAACTTTCCTGTGCTATATTTAAACTCCAAGGTAATTTACCAAAAACTACTTAAAATCCTTATATATGACACCATTAAGTATAGGATTGTGAGTACCTATTACAATAAACCCACTTTCGTTATCGGTCAATCTTATGATACATGAATCACAACCGATTTTCAATTCCCCGGAAAGTCCAAAGGGCACTTGATATGCGGGTTTTTCTGATTTACTCCAGACACCGATACACATCTGTCTGGGGCATATTATTTTCTATCAAGTTCGAAGTCCAACAACATCATGTAGAGGGAAAACCGACCACGTGCGTCAATTAGGGACCTGTATTTTGATACGGACAAACCTGTTTGTCAATTTTACTCATGTGTGTAACACATCAGACATAATCTTAAACTGAACTACAGATATTTATAGATAATTTGAAAAACTTTGACAAGACTTGCCAGAAAAATACTTACAACACACATATTTCCAAATTCATGGTCCATATATATATAGTTGTTTTGTATGAGATACTATAATACATGCATGGACAGGGAATTTCTCGTACCAAGTCCCTGTGTTAAAATGTAACAAAATGTCCACCAAGATACGATGTTGCAGTGCAAGGGACGTTACTCGTGTAGGAATGTATGACAAAACTTTTCACACCCTGCTGACTTCATTACATATTGATCTCCGTGTATCAGACGACTTATTTCTAGTATGAAAATATACTATTTTTATTTCACAAATCATATGTTTTTAAAAGAAAACACTGCTTGACACATTTCATCTGAGCTTATACGTACAAATTAAACTGTATTAGGTCACAGAAATTTTATGTCGTGATGATTATAATACTGTATACATGTGTGTATATTAAGATAATTTTCCCATGAAATATATGCAATAAATGTTTGATTTTCATACATTTTTTGGATGTTTAAACAAGTAAAGGTGTACAGACAAAATACATCTTTATTTGCTTTAAATACAACAAAACAATATAAACAGAAAAGATTAATTTCACTTTTCTCTATATAAAACTTACATATAGTCCATAGAGACGCTCAACATCTAGTCTATAAAGACGCTTAACATCTAGTCCATAGAGATGCTTAACATCTAGTCCATAGAGACGCTTAACATCTAGATCATAGAGACGCTTGCTATTCCGGAACAACTGGTCGTATTATCCTTGTAACAAACATGGACGGCCGGAAATTACTCGTGCTTGCTTCTTGGGCTGGAATAAACATGTATGAAGATATACACAACGACTGTTTTTCGAGTTTCTTGCTGGCACGGTGCACATTTTAAGAATGAGTTTCGTAAACTGCTTGTAGTTACTGTAGTTCAAATCTGAACGACAGTGAATGAACAGTACCTCATTAAATGATCATTGATTTAAAGGTTATCAGGCAACATAGCGTGGTAAGACATGAAATAGAGAATGTGCAAGTGGATGCTGCCAAGCAGAAGGCAACTTCACAGCCATTCAGGGGTCAACGTGCCGACGTTGTAGGCATACCCCAAGTCATACCGGAGATAAATGTTCAGCTCGCAACGCAACATGCTTCAGATGTAAACGTAAGGTTTGGTTGGTTTGGTTTATTTTGTTTAACGCCCTATTAACAGCTAAGGTCATTTAAGGACGGCCTCCCGTGCGTGCGACATGTATGCGTGTGGTGAGTGCGTATGTGTGTTTTGGGAGGCTGTGGTATGTTCGTGTTAAGTCTCCTTGTGATAGGCTGGAATTTTTGCCGATTTATAGTGCTATCTCACTGAAGCATACTGCCGAAGATACCCAGCAGCACACCATACCCGGTCACATTATACTGACAACGGGCGAACCAGTCGTTCCACTCCAACTATGCTGAGCGCTAAGCAGGAGTAGCAACTACCATTTTTAAAGACTTTGGTATGTCTCGGCTAGGGGAAAGAACCCAAAACCTTCCTCACAGCGGCGAACGCTCAACTAAAGGCCAAAAATGAGGCATTGTCAAGGGAGACATTAGGAAGAAGAAAGTTGTTAAGAAAGAAGAGAAAAGATAAGATCCCAAGTTTAGTCGCAGCAGGTACAATTCTTACGCCCTACCTGCAGGGCAGATAAACGTAAGGGACATTTTTTAAAAGTTGTAGAGCTGAAGTGGGACATGTGATCACAGATTATGAAAATAGAGACAAAAAATGTGAAGAACTATTTCTTGGTGAAGTGGTGGGAGCTATAAGCTCGGAACCTTGGACTGCTGACATTAAATTGGACGAGAAACCAGTCATGTTCAAGACTGATACAGGAGCAGATCAGAAATTGATCCCTGCTGAGTGGTAAAAAACTAAACTAGAAAAATCGGACAAAGTGTTGTATGGACCCGGACAGAATCCCTTAGATGTAAAAGGGAAGTTCACAGCGATGCTTTCAGCAAGAGTTAAGGGGGAGGACGTAAGAACTAAATAGGAAGTATATGTTGTTGGTGGTCTACTTCAGGCCTTACTTGGACGACAGGTTGTCACTAGCCTGAGGTTGGTAACCAGAGTATCAGTGGACGCAGTAAATATGACCCCCATTCGCGCTTCATACCCGAAATTATTTACTGGTTTTGGGAAATTGGTTAGCAGCTACACTATAAACCTTAAAGAGGATACGAAACCGTTCCCACTAAATACACCACGAAGATTGCCAAATTTCCAATACCCCTTCTACCGAAATTTCGTGATGAGCTCAAACGTATGGAGCAGTTGGGCGTAATAGAGGCAATTAACGAGCCTACAGAGTGGTTGCGTAGCGTTGTCGTCGTTCCGAAACCAATGGAAAGGTCAGAATCTCTAAGTTAAATGAAAGTGTTCAACGAGAGAAACACCAACTTCCGTTAGTTGATACAACTTAGTTAGCCGGGGCCAAGATATTTAGCCAATCGGACACTAACCCACGGTTTTGGCTGATCGGTCTCCCAGAAGAGAGTGGTCATCTCACAATCTCCATAACGCCTTTCGGGAGGTAGTGTTTCAAACGTTTACCTTTCGGTATATCCTCGGTACCAGAGCATTTTCAGCGAAGAATGAGTCATATTCTAGAAGGTCTTCCAGGATTCGTGTGTCAAATCGAAGACATTCTGATATATGGAGCAGATCAGTCAGAGCATGATGACAGGCTACATGCAGTGCTAGACGGCTATGTGCTAGTGGTATTACACTGAACACGGCGAAATGTGAGGTCTCAAGGTCACATGTCAAGTTTGTAGGACATATCATTAGCGCGAACGGTGTACTTCCGGATCCCGAAAAGATTACTGCCATTACAGAAATGGAACCCCAAAATGACGTGAGTGGGGTATGCAGCTTTCTTGGTATGGTAAACCAGATGGGAAAGTTCGCTCCCAATCTGGCGGGAAAAAACCAAAGCTCTCAGAGATTTGTTGATTAAAGACAATCAGTGGTCATGGGGTATACCACAGGAACAGGCATTTCATGAACTGAAAGTAGAACAACTGAGTTGAAGCCCGACGTTAGCTCTGTATGACCCTCACAAAGACACTATCGTTGGCGCGGATGCGTCGTCAAATCATCGGGGCAATTATCATGCAAGTACAGGAAAACGGTCAACGACGTCCAGTCACGTACACGTCTTGTGCTATGACGCCAACAGAACAAAGGTACGCACAAATTGAGAAAAGGCTTTAGCCCTCGTGTGGGCATGTGAACGCTTTCCAGACTTCATCCTAGGTAAAAGAATCTACTGGGAGACCGATCACAAACCGTTGATTCCGTTGCTTAGCAACAAGTGCTCAATGAACTCCCTCCGCGTATCCAGAGATTCAGGATGCGGCTCATGCGTTTCGACTACACCATAATTGACATTCCAGGAAAGGAACTATATATACCAGACGCTCTATCCAGGGCGCCCTTAAGAAACACATAGATAACACCCTCGTTTGAAGAGGAGACTAATATTTACGTAAACAGCGTGATCGATGCTATTCCGGCAACAGATCTTCGTCTCGACGAAATCAGACGCGAGTCAAAAATGGATCCAAAAAGTCATGACAGACTTCTTAGGTGAATGGTCAATGGATAGGACCAGTGTACCGGAGTGTGTCAAGCCGAACTGAGCAGTACGTGGAGAGGTAACAAAGGCTTACTTCTGAAGAGTGAACGACTTGTGATACCCTCTAACACTAAGGTCAGACATCCTCGATAAAATCCATGAAGGTCATCTAGGAATAGTCAAGTGCAGAGAACGTGCAAATAAGACTGTGTGGTGGCCAAGGTTGAGCACGTAAGTAGAAGATCTCGTGCACAATTGCTATCGTTGTGTCAAAACAAGAAATACACAATGCGAACCGCTCATACCAACACCTGTACCATCACAAGTTGGCAAGTCATGGAAAGTGACTTATTTCATTATAAAGGTGGAAACTACCTGCTCGTGGTCGACTATTATTCGCGATTCGTTGCAATCTCCAAGTTGTTGACGGCAACATCAGACGACATAGTTTGTGTTCATTTTATATAATGGACCTCAGTATGCATCCGAGTCATTCAAACGCTTAACTAAAGAATATGAATTCAAACACCGGACTAGCAGCCCACGTTATCCGCAGAGTAACGGCGAAGCAGAGTGCGCGGTCCAAACTGTTTAACAGTTGTTGAAAAGGAACGAAGCACTTATGGCGTATCGAGCAACGCATTCCGCGAATCGGGCTCAGCCCACCAAAATTGTGTTTCGATCGCATGGAAGATCAAGACAACATTACCTATGAAGGAGGATTCACTGCAAAGTGGCCAGAGATGCCGCGAGTTCCCGAAAAAGAGTCGTTTGCAAAGAACAATATGGAGTAGAAATCATAATCGATTGTGCGATTGATGCCAAGCTTCAATATAAGTATTCTCTGAGAACATGCTCAAAGCGTTTCCGTGACCTACGTCAACAATAAGTTGTAAATGAAAATACGATTATCATTTAAATATTAAACTGCAACGTACGCTTTACTTAGACGTAAAAATGACAAAGACAATAAAACATCTATAGTTACCCAAAACATTAAATTTGTGATGACAAACATTTCGACACATGCTATCGCGATTGACTCTCCTACTCGGTATATAAGTTATTTAAATTATAAAAAAAATGTATAAAAAGTATTTCCGTTAATGTAACTGTGTGCTGGAGAAAAAAAATGTCTGAAAACTGTGATTTGACTAAAGGATTATTTGGACACAGAACTGTTAATAATATTATAAATTACAAACAAATAACTACACCGGCTACATCCTCAATGTCCACTTTCCTGTGCAACAGGACGAAAACGAATGAGGAAACTTCAAGCGTCAAAAATGACACCAGATATTTCAACTGCATTCCCTCATACTCTCAATATGCTGAGTCAATTTACAGTTGCACAGAGTGTACTTGCCGAATGGTTATGTATTTCAATACAAATCACATCAATAGTGAGATTGGTAGCAAGGTCGTATCATGTGTTAAGATTTATGATAACTCTAACAATAAGATAATTCTGACTCACTTTTATTTTATTAACCGAAGACAGAATATAAACAAAATATAGATTTGCATGGAGCCGTAGAAACAACTAATAATAATAATAAAAAAATTAAAAAATGAAGAAATAACAGAAATCGCAACTCTTGGTCAGTTTTTGCCCCGGAATCAATGTACATATTGTAATCTGAAAAGTGTCCAAGTTGTTTACAAAATTTGATAATCATCTTAATATTTGGTGCCTAAGTGGATAAATTTAGCTTAGTGTAAATGTAAACAGACGATTGCCGCTCTGAAATATATATATATATTCTTACCTATTATGTCGATTGGCTAAGCATGGCTAGCTACGAAGGTTTCGTATCGCAGTACAAAGACGTCATTCCTATACATGTACATAATTACATAATCAACAACAAAAACAGGTAAAATTCATAAAGGTAGCAGCATAGCTATGAGATCACATTTCGAAAAAAAAATACAACAACCAGACAAATAGATTTTAGTGCAAATAGTTAACAGGTTGATTCTATAAATAAGGTATTCTTGTATATCACGACGTTCTGTAAGACAGTAAACAGGAAATGGCCATATTGACAATCCATATCGTATGACAGTGAACGAAAAATAGTGTTTAAAACAGATACATGTATGTTGGATAAAGTACTTGTACCCATGTGTTCATAATTCCATTTTATACTCGACAGCTTTGGGCGTTGAAGATACACGTAGACTTGACTAAAACCGAGCGCCCGGTAAGAAATTTGGAACATGCTATCTTTGAAGAAAATGCAATGCAAGGCCAAAATGATTTAATATTTCAATAACATATTCAATCTCGTGAATCATTGATATGTGGTTGATAATATCCATGGAGGAGAAATTTCAAGTTTATTGAAGAAAGCTCGAAAAGTGATAATAAATTATGAATATTAGATACTTAAAATAAAAATACTAAATATAAGTACAAAGGTACCCATTCGTTTACTGAAAAATGTTTACAGGTTGGTGTTCCTCGGAAACTAATATCCGTTAACTTGTTCCGAAAAGATCCATCGCGAAATATTAGCCACATGAATTGTACAACTATACGTGAAGCTCCCAGAAATGTATGTAGTAAGTGTATCTATGTGCACATGAACAGGAATGTGGGGTATTGTTATACATTTATCTTCCTAAATAGTGATTACATGTCAGATTGGTAAACATTCTACGCTCTCATGAATTTCAATATATTTCTTTCCTGTAGCAGGAATATCTCATCTCCTATATTCTTATTGTCTATCTGGTAAATAACCGGACTTAGAAACTGAAAACAATATGTTGACATGAACTGAAATCTATTTTTAACTAGAAAATGACCATGACCCTTTGGGTAACATTGGATTATACAATACACGGGCGTATGTGTTTAAAATCCTGCTTGTCAGTTTAGCAAATCAAAAATTAACACTAAAAACGTTTGTATTCAGAGAAATTGGGAGGAAACAGAAGAAAAAAAACACTCACAAAAAAACAAAACAAAACGAAAATTCACAAACAAATGAAAATATCAAATAAGTCTACAAGAGACAATTTAAAGTATGTATGTAACTACCTTGTGAAGATTACCTGGATTTTCTTATCGATACAGATTTATTTACAGGACTCCGGTCAGTGAACCTGTTTACTACATTTGTATGTATTAATTACGCTATTCGGTATTTCAGTGTGTTTTCAGTTTGAAATATGACGTATGCACATTTAATTTAAAAAATAAAATAGTAGCATAAATACCCAGTCTTCTTGTCGGTATCGAAGTGCTGAAAAGGTAAGTCAACCTAAGTCACAATGTCACATATTGATAGGGTATATGAGAGATCAGTTTTCGACATCATAATTTTTTTTATATGTTTATGATGCAATGAAAAAAAAATCATTTGAATTTCTCCACCTGCTGCTTCAAAAGAAAAAAAAGGTTTTGTATTACAATTTAAAAATGTTTTTTGTTTCAAAGGACAAGTATTATTATGGTATATAGAAGATCACTTTTGTACAACATAATTATTTGTTTACGATGCCATGAAAAACATTTGAATTTCTTCCTCTGCTGCTTAAAAAGTTTTGTACGACAATATAAAAACAACTTTTGTTTCCAGGATATTATTACGATATATAGAAGGTCACAGGGTGATATATGTTTTTAATGATTGATGTAAAAAATATATATATATATATATTCTGATTTCTTTAGCTTTGTTGTCTTTGGAAGACAACAACGACATGGTATGTGTTAAGATAATGTAATGAAAGACTCACACACCTTTATATAGTAAAAGGTTCATTTACATTATAATTAAATGAAAAACACAAACATACAACTGTTTTGTCATCCTAGGACTTGTCAATGATTTTAGGGCTGAAAGTTTTGAAATTCATAAAGGAATCCAGGGAAACTAAAATCGATATGGTCAGGTGTCAAAGCTTCTTATAACTTTCGTGACAATATATTTATGACGTCAACAGTTTTACACCAACTTGTAAAAAGCGAAATATGACATGATAGCGAGTAGGTTGGCAGATGGGGTGGTTTTCAATATCATTATCATCCAATGATGTTATAGATACACAGGAATGTTCATTGGGGATACACAAAACAAGTTGAAAATAGAATGGTTCATGAACTTGACAGTATTAACGTGCACTCACATGGAAAACAGGCAGGATAGGTGGACGCCTTGCTCGAAATTAAATGTGTTCTTTCCAGAAATTCAAATTATTTCTGTAACTTAGAAAAAAGAAACTATGTAAATAAAACAATTTGTGAATTAGTAACAGATTCCGGTAATGTGCTTGAGGATATGGATGAAATTTTAAAGGAAGAAGCAAATTTTTTTAACAAATTGTATAAGTCTAGTGATAGGGAGCTGCAGGACACCGAGAGCTCAGAGTTTTTTTAATCATATGGTAAAGCTAAGTGCAGAACAAAAAGCGAGTTGTGAGGGTTTCTTGAAAGTAGGTGAACTATTCTTAGCTTTAAAAAATATGAAAAATGGGAAAAGTCCAGGGTCTGATGGTTTTGGGGCAGAATTCTATAAATTCTTTTGGAAAGATTTAGGAACTCTTCTTTGTAGATCAGTTAATTATGCATATGAATATGGTAAACTTTCAGATTTTCAATGTCAAGGTATTATTACATGTTTGCCAAAAGAGGGAAGGGATAGAAGATATATAAAAAATTGGAGACCAATATCCCTATTAAATGTAGATTACAAAATAGCAGCAGCAGCCATTGCTAATAGAATAAAGCCATTATTACCTCACATAATTAGTAATACACAAACAGGGTTTATCAAGGGTAGGTTTATAGGGGAAAACACACGACAACTTTATGATATTATGCAACTTTTAGAAGAACAAAAAATACCAGGATTATTATACATGATTGATTTTGAGAAAGCTTTTGACTCCATAGAGTGGGATTTCATAGATAAATCGTTGGAAAGTTTTAATTTTGGAGAATCAATAAGAAGATGGTTTCAAACTTTATATAAAAATTCAAAAAGTTGTATTATTAATAATGGACATATGTCAGATTTTTTCAGTCTTCACCGTGGTTGTCGTCAAGGCGACCCATTATCTCCCTACATTTTTATCATAGGTGTGGAAATTCTATCATTAGCTCTAAAAGCCAATCCAGATGTAAAACCACTTAAAATCTTAGGAAAAACCTTCCTTTTAGGTCAATATGCAGATGATGCCTATATGCTGTTAGATGGATCTAGTCAATCTTTATATGCCACAGTTGAAACATTAAAACTTTTCTCTACCACATCAGGTCTGAAAATAAATACTACGAAGTCTAATGTATACTGGCTAGGCAGCAAAAAGTTTTCAGGAGAAAGAATTTGTGAGGATTTAAACTTATCATGGTCTACACAGAACTTTAAATTACTAGGAATCATCTTCTATTTGAACTTGGAAGATATGGAAAGACTCAATTATAATAATAGATTAAAAGACACAGAACGAAAACTTAGATTTTGGGCTAAAAGAGATCTCTCATTAATTGGTAGAGTAACAGTGATTAAATCTATCATTATTCCTACATATATTCATTTATTCAGTTCTATTCCAAACCCTTCACCAAATATTATTAAAAAGCTCAACAGCATACTATATCAATTCATTTGGAATTACAAAGTTGAAAAAATTAAAAGAGACACATTGATTGGTCTTTTAGAGGATGGAGGGCTTAAAATGATTCATATAACTTCTTTTATCAAATATTTGAAATTAAAATGGTTGAAAAGACTACTTGACATTGGAGAGGCACCCTGGAAATCACTAGTATCTTACATTTTGCCTATAGATCCAAATATCACAGTTCAATTGAATTCAGATATACTAAAAAAAGTAGGAAAACAGATTAAAAATAAGTTTTGGAAAGATGTTATTTTTGCACTAGTAGATGTTCAAAATAAACCACAAACCTTAGAGGAATATCTAAATGAAGATTTGATCAACTTTCTTCCTTTCAATGAAATTAATCAAGGTATTAGATGGAAACAATTTGGGCTTAATAAAGTTATAGATCTTTTTCAAAATGGGAAAGTAAAAAAATGGCCAGAGGTACATCATATCCAGGGATTAGGATTTTTACAGTTTTATGCACTAGTTAATAAAATCAATGGAGAATGGAAAGCGGAATATAGAATAAGAATTGCACAGGGGGAAAATATAGAGGTTTGTGAAACTAATAGTATAATTCATCAAATAAAATTCACTGATAACTTGAAATTCCTATATGAAAAACTTGTGAAGTCAGTTTTTAAAAAACCTATTAAAAGTCAAGAAAAGTGGAAAATGAAATTAGATTTAAGGGATAATTTTGACTTTGACACATATTCATCTGTATTTAATTACACACGAGAAACTAAACTACAAGCTTTTCAATTTAAGATTCATCATAGAATATTAGCAACAAAATCCTTTCTTTTTAAAATCAACATTGAAAATGATAATTTGTGCTATTTTTGTAGTAGAGAAGAAGAATCACTGGAACACATCCTATATAGCTGTTACTTCTCAAATGAATTATTGCAAGAATTTATTGTATGGTATTGTGAGAATGATGATGTTGAAAATAACTTTACCTTAAGTATAACTGATGTTATATTTGGAAATATAAGATTTAAGCAAAGGTTGAATCACTTTTTGTTATTACTAAGATACCATATTTATGCAAGTAAGTGGAAAAACACCCATCCATCATTTCAGATATGCAAATTTTATTTTATTCAAGTCATCAAATTAGAGAAATATATTGCAGCAAAACAAAACAGAAATCAGGCATTTCAGGAAAAGTGGGGATCATTTGTTGAAATATTAAATAATTAAATTGTAAATCATGTAAGAGTACTCTCCCTTTACGATTTTAAACACTTTGTACCTGTTTATTCTCAGATAAAAAAACAAATCATATTTGCCATTAGTTTAGTGGCATTAATACTTCTGTGTGGGCATACTTTCAAGTAAATCATATTTTATACATATCCACTTAATGAATATACTAACAGGTTACAAAAGTGACTTTTAAGTTTTAGCCTCATACTCAAGCCACTGAGGGCCAATGCCAGGGGGGAACCAATCCGAACCAGTTGTACTTTGCCACAGATTTTCATTTATTTATATTATATTTTTAATATGAATTTTGTTTATGTAATAGATATAACTGAGTGGATAAATGAAGGAGGTATAGAATGAATGAGTGATGAATGCAGTATAGGATGAGTATGATATATATAATGAATGAATGACTGAATGAATTACGTGAATTACAGAATGAATAAATAATTTCAAAATAAATGAATGAATGGATGAAAAATGAATGGATGAATAATGAATGAATGGATGAATGAATGATTGGTACATTGTACTATATTGTATGTTGAATGAGAGCCCTCTTCCATGAGGACCTATTTGTTCGGACACTGATCCCAGGGTCCCAACCTTGGCAGTGGTCTTCATGCATAAATGTCCGGGAAATAAAAGTATTTTGTACCCTAAAAAAAAAAAAAAAAAAAATGTGTTCTTTCCGAAGGACTATAAAAAGTACAAACTTGAATATCACTATCAAATATAAATTTTGTACTAGATACAGGGTATTTCGAATCGTGAATATCAAACTTCAACATAATGCTGGTTCGTCCTTCTAGGGTGGGGCTACAATAGCTCAGTCGGTTTGATTTTTTGAGGAGCGTGTTCTACACTGCCTACCCATGGTTTATCGGGAAGTTGAGAAAAACAAACGGTCTGTACTGTCCTTGTTATGTCCTTGGACAAGGCATTTGTTTGTTTGTTTGTTTTTGTTTAACGTCCTACTAACTTACTATATCATGTAAACTTATATATTAAATCCTCAAAACGTTTTTCTGTGTATAAATAAGAAACTATATGTAATACTGTCTTTAGTAGTAATACAATTATATACATTTACTCAACTATTATAGCAAGTTTGTTATGTTAAATACTCATCCTTATAACATTCTAGTATGAAAGTATGAATGAATGTGTGTGAGTGAGTTATTGTTGTTTATTACATTACATATAACTTTTCATTTTAGGCTTGGTGGAAATATGTTGTGTCTTCACTTTATCAAATAATAGTTTTGTTTTCTTACTAAGTAATTTTGAATAGTAGTTATCTCTATAATTATAACACCTATTCTATTTAATTTCATGATGAACATATAATTCCTTACAGTAATCCCTTTTTGAATTAGATACTATACATGTAATGATATATAATTTCTGTAGAAATAATAAAGTGAAACATATCATCTTTCTACCAAGCCTAACCGGAAGTAATAGAAGAAGACTGATATAGGCATTGCGCCTGTTGTCTTATTCTTTTGACAATACTTTGTATTTATTTATATTTGTATTGTTAATAAAATATTTCTGAAAAAAAAAAAAAAAATGGATGAATGAATGATTGGTACATTGTACTATATTGTATGTTGAATGAGAGCCCTCTTCCATGAGGACCTATTTGTTCGGACACTGATCCCAGGGTCCCAACCTTGGCAGTGGTCTTCATGCATAAATGTCTGGGAAATAAAAGTATTTTGTACCCTAAAAAAAAAAAAAAAAAAAATGTGTTCTTTCCGAAGGACTATAAAAAGTACAAACTTGAATATCACTATCAAATATAAATTTTGTACTAGATACAGGGTATTTCGAATCGTGAATATCAAACTTCAACATAATGCTGGTTCGTCCTTCTAGGGTGGGGCTACAATAGCTCAGTCGGTTTGATTTTTTGAGGAGCGTGTTCTACACTGCCTACCCATGGTTTATCGGGAAGTTGAGAAAAACAAACGGTCTGTACTGTCCTTGTTATGTCCTTGGACAAGGCATTTGTTTGTTTGTTTGTTTTTGTTTAACGTCCTACTAACAGCCAGGGTCATTTAAGGACGTGCCAGGTTTGGAGGTGGAGGAAAGCCGGAGTACCCGGAGAAAAACCACCGACCTACGGTCAGTACCTGGCAACTGCCCCACGTAGGTTTCGAACTCGCAACCCAGAGGTGGAGGGCTAGTGTTAAAGTGTCGGGACACCATAACCACTCGGCCACCGCGGCCCCTGGACAAGGCACTTTACCCTTATTGATCTGGATGGTTCAATAGTAGTAATGAAGACTGCATATATTGATACGAAAGTAAAGTATTGGAAGTGAGGAACGGATTATTAAAACAAGTTTAAGAGGAAAAGTAACTCGTGAGGCACAATTTCAAATAAAAAAAGGTGCATTGCTTATTATTTGCACAGGGTGTTTTGTTTTCAAAATATGCTAAGAATGCATTTTCTTTATTCTATGCCCATTTATGTAAAAAAAATCCAACAAACAAAAATCCAAAACATCATTCTTACACTTTTACACGAGGTTGAATAAAAGTTATTTGCATTTATTCTGTGTTAAATATTAACAGTATTTGAGTCGTGTTGGATCAAATTAACCACTTCTGTATGGCTGTTGATGATTTTCTGGCCATTCTTTGTATTGTACCAAAATCAATATACATAACATGTATTGCAATCTGAAAAGTGTCAAGACACTCACCAAATTCGATATTTATACTGAATTCTGATATCGGGAATGTTCGATTAATGTAATTATCAAAACAGTCTAGCACCGCTCTGGAAAATGAACTTCGTTACCTATTTCATTGTTGGCTATGGACGACTAGCTATGAGGCATTTGTGCATGCGCATACGACAATTATAAACATGTTTACGAAATACAATATAGTAAAAGTTCATGAATAGTGGCGTAAAATTTGAGGTCACAGTAAGAAAAAAAAAATATATATAAGAAAACGAGAAATTCTATAGAACTTTTCTTAGACAATTAGGTTCATTCATCTTCCTTGTTATTATTTGCATACATAGTGACAAGTGACGGTTTATTATGAGCTCAGTCTTAGACAAATGCCTCTAACATTAAAATACAGTCTGTATCATAACATATACCCTATCATATATCACATGTCACCTCGAAGCAAGTATGAAATCAACGATTCGTACAATGAAACTCAACTCAACTTTACAATACTGGCGCACATTGTGTCATACTGTAAATGTATAGCTAAACGGCAATACGGATTGTTGTTCGAGAAGAAAGGTAAGGGAAATATCTATATTGGTTCATTCCCGATACATATCCTAAATGCAGTCATTCGTTTTTCGATACTGAGACATACATAAACTTACTTTTTTTATATATATTAAGTCACACATTGTGATCAAATGCCTATGCCTATGCAAATCACAGGCGCTTGCATAGAAAATGTTATTTTCGTTTTTTTTGACAGTGGTATGTGTAATCTGTTAAGCTTAACAGATTACACATACCACTGTCATATCAAAAAATAATTTAAGTCATATTTTCTATGCAAGCGCCTGTGATGCAAATGACTATTGAAAGTATGTACTTACAATAACATTATGTAGGTAGGTTGGTTAGTATATAGACAGGTTATTTGGCTGCACACCATCATAAAACCTGCTCTTGGAGCCATTTGGTCAGTGAGTCGGATTTGACTTTAAAAGTAATGCAGTAATTTTATGCAATATTGAAGCACTATATAGTTCCTTAATATAGATATTGGTCATATGATACTTTATCGAAGTAGCCTATAGATTGCAAGTAGGTTTATTTAAAAAAGAAGTGAATACGTTAGGCATATCCCATTCACCCTGCGATAGCGACAACAAAGCAAGGCAATTAACAGGAAGCTAGATAACATTCATTTAAAGGGGTGTTGTTGTTATATTTATGATGCTAAGTACAACATACCGGACAGTGTATTTACAATTGTCGTGATAAATTATGGGCACGGTGGACTAGGGGTAGGACTAAGGGCTTCGTGACCTAAGGATAACTAGTTAGGCATCCGCCAAGGGAATTGCGTTCCATCCTTGAACAAGATGTTTTAATCCGTTTTGTTCAAGTCGACTGTTAATGAGCACGTGGAAGGTCAGTGTAAGAAATGTTGTGTGCAAGCTGTTAGCGCCGAAATGGCAGCTCCGGCTGTATGCTCCCAAGGGTTTTGAGATAGACATTGGCTGGTAACTAAAGGCTCAATAACCTCGGATGGTAATTTGTGAACAGCTTTAAGGCGGCTATTTTACTGTTATATAGCGGTATACAAAACTCCAAAATTAGTGTTATTCAAATATTCGTCTTAGAGGTAGGACGTATGAAAGACCTAGCTATTGCTGTACCCGGTGACATATTGAAGATGTAAACTATCAGTCCCCTATCTTGATCAGTTCATTTTTGTTTAAGTTGGTGCAGTTAAAGAGATAAAAAGATATATAAAGAGATAAGAAGAGATATAAAGAGAAATTGTGCACAAGTTTGAAAATATCTTACTGTTTTCTACATTTTAAGACCTCATTTACTTTCTGTTAAATTTATTTTCATCATAAAAAAATTCTTTCCGGTGGTCAGTTTGGACAAGCGGAATTGATGGGGTTGTAAATTATGTTATAAATGGTCCTGAAACACAGTGAATGCATGAACGAACATGACATTCTATGTTCTTTAACTTTATTTTTTACATCATACAATGGTGAAACTGGAATTTATATTCACGTTCATATCGGTATCAACGAGAAATGAAAATTTTAAAATATTTCTTTAGTTTAGTTTATTCATTCATCTTAAGTGTTTTCCTTCTTTTCAGAGATGTGTTCCCTTAATATCGCCCTGATTGTCCTGTTGACGATTGTTGTACGCACTATTGGTTATGAGTGCGACAGATCCGCCACGGTATGCGAGACGACTCTCGTTATCACACACAGCCAGACGATGTTGCACGACACTGCGTCACAGGTTTACCCAGCCAATGGAAAGCTGTATAGGTATGACGATGTGAATCAAACCACCGCTATTCCTGCTGATGAAGTTATGACCGCTGATGGATGGGAAGACAATAGACTAGTTGTTGTTGCGAATGAAAGCCTTCCAGGCCCGCCGATTATAGTTTATGTGGGACAAAGGGTCAAAGTTCGTGTCATCAACATGCTACCATCAGATACTGTGACAATACACTGGCATGGTTTACCTTTGTATGGAAGGCCGTGGATGGATGGTACTCCTTTCTTGACTCAATGCCCGATTCTCCCTGGCCAGTCGTTTACTTACGACTTCTATGCAGAACCCAAAGGGACACATTGGTATCACTCGCACGCTGGAAATCAAAGAACGAAAGGTTTGAGCGGAGCTTTCATTATCAAAGAGCGGACGTCAACTGCCAGAGAGCATATCATGACGATACAAGATTGGAATCATAACTGGGACGGGGATATGGATTTGCAAAAGTTGATGAAAGCTCAAGCAAATCGTTGATCGTCAGCGCATACCTTTCAGATTTTCTCTAGATGGAGCAATGTTTCTTCCTTTCTATGTTTCTTCCGTCCTGATCAATGGCAGGGCGCGTTTCTACAACGAAACAGGACAGCATAACGGGGCACCTTTGTCCGATTTCCCCGTTGAAGCAGGAGTAACCTACAGGTTCAGAGTAATCCATGTTGGTGTTATGTATCCTATTAGAATCTCAATTGACCAACACATGCTCACTTTAGTTGCTTCAGACGGACACGACATCCAACCGGTAGTTGCAGAATCCTTTATCATTACCGCAGGCGAACGATACGACTTTGAAATAAGTACTGATCAACCTATAGGAAACTACTGGATACGAGCCGAAACCTTGGAAGAAATTATGCATAAATCTGAAGCTGTTCTCCGCTACAATGGCGCCGATGCATCTCAATACCCGTTAACTACTAGAAAGACATGCACTCCAAACGACAGATGTTTGGTTGTAAACTGTCCGTTTGCAACATATCCAGCAGACACGTACACAGACTGTGTACAATTTAATGAACTCAAATCAGCTGTAAACGACCCGGCACCAGAACCACCATCACCGGATACATTCAAAGAACATTTTACGAATTTCGGTATCGTTATTGGACGACCGTCAGTGAATGGTATTGTGTTCAAAATGCCTACAGTGCCAGCACTCACGCAACCTTTTGAAGTTGGTCCTACATGTGACAAAAATGACTGCGGTGAAGAGACGATATGTGCCTGCACTCATTCAATCAACACTAACCACAATGACGTTATACAACTAGTGATGACGAACATGGGAATCGGAGGATTGAATTCCCATCCAATTCATCTACACGGCTACTCATTCTACGTATTGAAAATGGGTTTTGCCACTTACAACATGACCACCGGAAAATATATTTCGCAAAATCCGGATATCGACTGTCGAGGAAATGGGGACCAGAGTTTCTGTAACCACGCTACATGGAGTAATTCTACCTGGCTTGGGAACAATGTTCCGGGGTTGAACTTGGTCAATCCCCCACGGAAGGATACATTGAACATACCTCATGGTTCATATGCTATTGTTAGGTTCAAGGCCAATAACCCAGGTGTATGGATGTTGCATTGCCACATACAGCTACACATGTCACTTGGAATGAGTATGATCATCAACAGCTCGTACGGTATGCATCCAGACCCGCCAAAAGCGTTCCCCGTCTGCCATAGCTTTCCCTCCACGTACCGCGAAGACCTTCTAGACCAACAGCCGCAAAGTACAACCACTGAGCCACGTCCAATCGCTTCATCTCCTGAAGTCAAAATTGTGACACAGATTGTCAAAGAAGGTAAGTTACTGGGAGTTTGTACCAAAGAGTCCATTTTATTCATTTCATCAAATATTTTGAAATATTAACATTCACCTTAGTTAATTGATTAATTTAGTTTTAATAGTCTCAATAAGAAATGAATATTTTACACATCGGCTTCAAAGGGTCATCAAGGCAAAACATAATTGAATTACGTGGTTTCTGCACTTCAATCCAACAGAGTACCCGTACTTTCTCGGATTGCCTTGACAGTTCTTTTCTTTTCTTTGGATCTCCTATCTACCGTACTCCTTCCTTACTCTAACTCTGGGGCTACCAGTGTTCAATTTAGCTTTTACCTTAACAGAGAAGACGCGTGTACATGCGTTTTCATAAATTACGACACACATTGATATGCCGAACTCATTGGTGAAGGAAAAGGATTGCGTTTTTAGAACTATCAATTAACATATCTAATTATATGTTTCATCGAAAACCGATCATCATATGCATTAGTTTCAATATGTCATGGTGGCTCCTTGAGATCTTAATACTGTGTGTTGTGATGCATATTTATTTTCAAGCCCAATTCAACAAAATATATCTAATTTTAGATGGTCAGTTGGAATATTCTGAATAAACATTTTATGAACGAGTCTGGACTTTGTATTTAGTATGTTTTGTATGGTTCGAATTTTCTTCAGAAATGTAGCTACGAATGAAAACATGGTCAAATAGATAAGATTTGTAATCATTGTATAAAACAGAGCATTAAGAATTAAAATAAAAATAATAATTTAACAAAATTTACACCAAGGGAAAGTCCACAGTAGGAAAGAGAATAATAATACATCAAGATAATGTATTACAATTTAAATTTTCAATTTACAGAAACTATTTACGTCTCAGGCGATAAAACTAGCATTTCTTATGTTTGTTAACGTGTCCCGACACTTTATCACTAGTCCTCCACCTCTGGGTTGCGTGTTCGAAACCTACGTGGAGCAGTTGCCAGGTACTGACCGTTGACCGGTGGTTTTTCTCCGGGTACTCCGGCTTTCCTCCACCTTCAAACCTGGCACGTCCTTAAATGACATTGGCTGTTAATAGGACGTTAAACAGAATAAACAAAAATAAATCAATCTTATGTTTATTTGTAGATGATGTTTATGGAACCTCATCTTTCTGGGCCATGTTTGGAGTACTTGTAGCGGTTATCCTCGTGCTGGGTATCTACATTGTGTGTTTACGGAGAAACGTGGAAATGTATAAGAAAACCTGTAAAGAATATACAGTAACTATGACAACGAAAAATGAAAACCTCTCAAAACTGTAGCTTTTAGGTCACACAAGGCAACGTCCCAATGGACTTAATGCGACTGTCTTTAGATTTATCCGTCGTCATGCTTCGGTAATCAACATGTGCTTTTCGAATTCTATCCAGTTAAAGGGGCATTCTTTTGTCTGAATAAAGTTTAGGTCGTCAAATTTAAACTTACTGGAAAATATGTGACATGTGATATATGGTGACACAGGTATATATGTATTCAGAAGTTGATGGATCAAAGAAAAGTATGATCGTAAATTGATATTAATTTCTGAAGGTATTTAATTTGGATTTGACAAAATATCAGGTTATAAATAGCTGTCAAGTTTTTTTAATTGATCATATGTCATACAATAGTATTATTGGTGAATCATTTACATTGATAAGTTTTTATCAATAAAGATTCACCAACTTGACAAATAATTCTAATCCTTTGAATGCCAAAATTGGGCAAAAATGTTAAGAGTAAAATTAAGTAGTAAAAGTTATAATCTTTACATCAATAAGGCAAGATAAAGTTCTTCGAGTATTAAGTCCTGAAAATTCTTAATTCGACCCGAAGTATCCCTAATTACCGCAAAGACATACAACGGTATCTGTATACGATATGCCTTTTCTTGTACATTTCGGCGTTAATTTCATTACATGTAAGCACAGACACTCATATAATCATCGTTCAGACATAGGTTTCATCAAAAGAAATGGTGCGTGTTTCTGATGTTCGAACGAAGGAATGACCCTTTAAGAATGGCATGGACCGTCCATTGTCGAATGTTGCTGGGATATGGTTCGTAATCAAATTCATGCATGGATGGGACTAAAGGTGCCATAATAATAATTGTGGGTTGCATTAGTCCTCAACACGCCCACTCCCATGCTGTACGGATTCAGAAGAACGTTAGGATGGTTTCATCCTGACCTACATGCACTCATATATTGAGGAATGGTACCAAGGAGGTCAACAAAGACAAAAAATCAACAATCTTTCTCTTGGAGCCCAGATTTCCTAGAATCAAATAATCTTCATCCTTTACCCGCTGTTTTGGATAGGAACCGTTATACGAGGGCTGATTGAGTAGTGAGTCTCATATTGAAGGATTTGAATTTTGTCGGACATATTGTATTATTTTTCAACAAAATCCCCTTCAATATTTATACACTTTTGCCAGCGGCCTTTAAGGGGCCCCAATGCCACTTTTAAAGAACTCCTTTTCGTGTCTGTTCAGAAAGTCGTTCACTGCATTTTAGGGTTAGGGTTAAGGTTAGGGTAAGGGTACCTGAAATAGCTGTTTTCAGTTTTGGAAATAGATGAAAGTCTGATGGAGCGAGATCAGGTGAATAACATCCTTGAATACCTTCTTCAGTACGAGGCTTATAACATGCCAATCAACTCTCGTATGTCTTCCAACGTCATTTTGTTGAAACATCTCAGTTGCTATAGATCATTTGATTTTAATGCACAAGATATTTTGCTATGTTTTTTTGATAATGTTCATGCCAGATCACGTCCACAAAAACAATTACGAAATGTTGTAGGGTTAGGTTAAATTCGGATGACCGTTAAGGAGATTACACATCATTTATTGAACAGTAGTATAATTATTTTATTTTAATCATATTCATCAAACAATGATATTATATACAAAATGTTATTTCAGATATCCTCGTAGTTACATGTATTTACTCATTTTCAATTCTACAAAGACTAACACAACTTTAGATATTAAATTTTATATTAACATGAGATGAAGTTTTGCTATGCTCTTGTATTTACATAACATAATTACATTGTTCTTTTAGAGATTTCAAGTTAACCTGAACTTAGGGCCTGAAACATAAGCTTCTGGCACAAATGGACAAATGTGTGTGAGAAATTTGTACCAAGTTCCTGTGATACATTAGCATAGCACTGGTCACGGATCTTGAGTTGATAATTTCCTTGTGGCCAATAACGTCTTTTCAACATTAATTTGTAATATTATTGATATTGATTTAGTTAACAAAACATGTTGTTAAAACTGACGTACAACTGACGTAGGAAGACATTTTCATAACGTTGTCTTCCTTCATCATTTGCGTTTTTATGTTCGATAATTAATAAGGCCATCCTTAAAAATATCTTGGTTTGCTGTAACCCGACCAGGGGGTCTTACTTATGGATAGGTAGGTAGGGCTGATTTTTTTTTCATTCAGTTCTGAAAACAGATTGTCAACCTTTAATACGAAAACAGACCAGAATATGGAAATCAGTACTTATTTTGTGTTCTTAAACAATAGAAACGCACACCAACCTTATTTGAGTTTGAGAGACGTAGTTTCAAACCTGCACAGCAAGTTCCGGACATAAATCCGGAACGCTCAAATCGTTAAAAAAAACATATTTTTTTTTATTTTTCACAATAAATTATTTGGAGTCGGCGCATTTTTTCTTGTTCGGGCGGGTTACGCCAAATCAACTGTATTTTATTTTGGACTTATTTGTACAATGTTATGTGTTGTTGATCCGAAGGTAAAGATTTGAATTTCCTGTCGTAGTTGTACTGCACTCTGTTGAATATTATATGTAATATCTGTACAGTTCGCATCCATATGAATGTATATGCATTGTGATCCAGAGATTCGTATAATCTGATAGACGATTTGTCACTATGATCATGTCAGGATATCGGACCGATCATCACTGAGCCATTGAAACGGTCTTTCAAGGACGTGGATGTGGCGTAGTGGTATAAGCTGCGGGCATTTCTGGCTAGGCGATAAGGTGCCGTAGATCGTGAGTTCGAGGTGCGGTCAGGGCACGAGTCATAAAGTTATTTTCCTTCGTCATTTGTGTTATTATATTATATATCATATCATTAGCACAATGTTTCATATATGCACTATGTGTTGTTGAGCCGAAAGAACAGGTTTGAACTTCCTGTCGTAGTTGTACTGAGATGGATATATTCATGTATATGTATATATAATTTCACGACTAATAAAGATTCAAGACTAAAATTTACTTCAGTTATTAATCGTTGTCACATACATAATACCCATGCCTTTATAAAAAAATATCGATGCCCATTCACATAGTAGATATATATATATATAGTTACTTACTACATATAAAGATATCTATGATTTTGTTCCGTTTAAATGTATATGCATCATTTGGTCATGGCCCCAGTTTCATCAACTTTCCTTAACTTACGGACATTCTTTCACTTAAAATTTTCCGTTGGAAAATTAATTAAGGACCTGTAATGCATTCCTTTGGATTAATTTACTTACGAGAAAAAGATTTTTCATATCGAACGCCTGACCTATACAGGCAAAATGTCTTCATGTCAATTTTTTTCAGGTCAAATTGACATGAAGACATTTTGCCTGACCTACGTTTAAGTACAGGTTGCGAAAATTTGGGCTGTGACACAAAATATATACTACACAAGGGAGATAACTTTCGTTTATGTGATAACAAGAAGAACCTTTATTCTCATCACTGCCAGTGAAGTTAGATGATTTTGTTCATACTAATTTATATACAGATATACATAATTATCTTACTTGTGTATGGTGACCCGTATGTGCCATTTCGTTATTTCGTTTTGTCGAATCGAAAAGACGATGATTAGCGGGGCGAAATAACGAAACATATATATCAGCCACCGTAGTTGTAGGTAAAGTTTTCTCAACTGCAACCACTAAACAGTTTTTAAGAAATTTGACATTTTCATATTTTTATCTAGAAATAATTGCTTTTTTTTCCTTTTTTTCTTTCTTTTTATTTCTTTTGAAAAATTACATTTTTTTTTAGTTTTTTTTCTCTTCACAATGCTGATAGATATGGAGAAAATCAGCAGGGGAAGGCAGAGTAAATTTTGCAAGAAAATGTAAATTATGGTGCAAAGATCACTCATATAAATTTTCATGTGAATCGGTCCATTATCACCTGACCGTGTCGTACCCCTTCAGGAATTGATGAAATGAACAGGAACAAATGCAAAACGAACATTTTTTTTCTCTAATTTCCTATTTCCAAAGTCCTGATGAAATATACATCCAAGTTAGTATCTTACCAAAACAATAATTTGAAATCGATTCTTCAATACACTCTGACAAAAACTAGAAGTAACCATCAAAAGAATACTGGAACGCTTTATATACAATGTATAGGTTTTATAGTTCTTTGGCACAATAATCGGACTTGTTTTACATTTCACAAGTTAAAATGTAACTGGATTCAAATATCAGCCTGAAACAAACGCAGTCGGGGTTCTAAGGTGACAAAGCGTTATTTCTAAATATTTTCTGGAACAAATAAAAAAAAATAATACAACAACTCAACAAGGCTCGAGATACTAGAACATGGTATGAAATGTAATGTAATTTTCAGAGATTCTTCAGTTATCAACCTAATAGAGAGTAAGAACAGAACATACCTGCCAAATATCTTGATTCTAGGACTTTGGGTTTTTGAGAAGAAGTTGTTAAAAGGAAAATGTTGATGCCGGATCGACGGCAGAGCAAAAAACAAAACAAAACAAAACAAAAAACCAACAAACAAAAAAACAAAAACGAGGGCGTCATTTTAACCAAGTTTTAATAATCTAACCCCCCAAAAGTTTGAAAATGTGCTATATACACTAGGAAAAGTCCAAATACATGTGGACAATGACAAATTCTTATGTCCCTTTGAGACATTTGGATTTTTTTTTTATATTTTGGAGTTTATGCAAATTATTCAGTAGAACTCAAAAATTGTAAAAAAATAAGTATCCAGGACTATTCAGTATTAGGCTGATAAATAACAAAACCGCTAATGTTTAAACCACTCTCCTCAAAAACAATGTCTCGTCGACTGTACAATTAAGTAACAGTACAGCATACGACCTACAGGCCTATTTCACAACTTCCCGAAATAAGTACGAGTAACCTCCCTTCTTTATGAGTGACGGGGCTAGGAAATAGTTCAGAACAAAAACTGATTTGTACATTAAATTGCAAATTACAAACTATATCATTCACATAACAGACAGAACAATATCTTATTATTCAATTACACATGATATAAGTAATAGAAGTCATTCCACAACATAACACTGTGTCCACGCGTAATAATTTATATATAGCACATGTCGATCTACTTTCTTCCTTTTCCATGTGGCCGCCATACTGGTAACACGTATTTTTATCTTCTCATTGAAAACGATCATTTCCCTTGGAATTCTAACTAAAAAATGAGTTCTTTTACGGTGTTGTTGTTCTAGAACATAATTTACAAATGAATGATTGTATGATATTTCCATAATTCATTCATAATACATATAGCGATGTAATGTCCTAGCGCCAAACTTCACAGTCTAAGCTTACGCCTATCATAATCATGCGGCACGAAACATGAACTGGATGTCAGTCATATTGTTATATTGTAACAATGCAATTCTGTTTTAAGATACAATCTGAAGTGGTAATCGTACGATCCTTCATGCAATCTCGTTTAGTTATAAAAGTATAACAATATGTGGCCGGACCTCCATCCCAACCCGCTACTCCAACAATGTTAGAGGTTTTACACGGCGAGATACTTTTGACTAGCGCCGTCGCAGTCGGCAAAATAATATCCGATAGAAAAAGAGCCGACCAGCGACCTCTTATGTTATAGGAGTACCCAACCCGCCTGCCTTGCCCTCCTGTCCCCACACTTGGACAAAAAATGACTAGAAATAAATATACCTATTATAGAAACTTTATGTATATCTGTACAAGTCAATGTGTTCTGACATGGAACTTATTGAGATGGGCCATTTGCCACTATTAAAGAAAATCAGTTGTTTCTGATGCAAGTCCCCGAGATTTTCAAATTTTTTATATATCTGGTCCATAGCTATAAAAAGGAAATGTAAAAATTTGAATGGGAGGAAAATGTTATGGTAGTAATATCCGAAAATCTGCAAAATGGGGATATATAAAGCCTGGCTGTCTTCGAACATATGGCGCTGTTTTAATTTGATAGTTACAATAAATAGCACAAGGATTTTCATTACCTTTAATGTCACAAATGTGTCAATAATATGTTTGTTTATTATAAGATTCTAAATAGATAATGTGTTCTTTGCAGATTAAGCAATCATGCCGCGAGTGCCACTAGTAGCTAGTAAGACCTACACAACTCCCAGACGTCCCTTTGAGAAGGAGCGTTTGGATCAGGAGTTGAAACTTATCGGAGAATATGGTCTAAGAAACAAGCGTGAAGTATGGCGTGTAAAGTACACCTTGACCAAAATCAGGAAAGCTGCTCGAGAGCTGCTCACCCTGGATGAGAAGGACACCAAGCGACTCTTTGAAGGTAATCATATTTAATAGCCTCCCATTCTCATATTGCTTTGACTTGCAGTCAATATAAAGTAAATTCTTAATTTTTCACTAAAAAAGATGTTATTAGGGAAAGGGTTGTCAAACTTTTTAAGTTACATTTAGCCTTTAAAACTGCTTTCTTAACACGATTCACAAAATATTGAAACCCTTATTTTATACCAGGTAATGCTCTGCTGAGAAGATTGGTACGTATTGGTGTGTTGGACGAAACCAAGATGAAGCTCGATTACGTGCTTGGTCTCCGTCTGGAAGATTTCTTGGAGCGTCGTCTGCAAACACAGGTGTTCAAGCTGGGATTGGCCAAGAGCATCCATCATGCCCGTGTGTTGATCAGGCAAAGACACATCAGGTAAAATAAACATCAGTTTAGTTCTATAATGTTGATAAAATAAACAGAACAGGTATTTGCTTTAGAATACAGCTTTTCTATTTACCGCATAATTACAAGACCTGATCATTTGGCAGTTTATATAAATTTTAAATATGCTTGGTTACAGGTTTGATATTCTTAATGGAAATGGCTTCACTTTGAGATTTGATTGTGAAATAATTTGAAAAGCAGTATTAAAGTTAACTTCAGTCTTCTATTCCAATGAAATATACAAGTTTCATTAACACTTCAGCTGTCACAAAAGTTGATTGAGGAAGCTCCCTTCTTCCACCCCGAAAGGCCACTGTTGCACATTATTGCTTCAAGTCTTTCGTGATCAGCTGGCAGTTTGAGAGCCTCTTGATTGACCTTGACGACGGAAGGCCACTGCTGCAATTGCAGCATGTCTTTTAGAGAGGTTGAATGCTAATATTCTGACGGACCAATGAGGTTGTTACCTTATGTCTGTTCTGGTACCCGATTTGACATGTAAATATGCAAAAAGGTATGCCTATTTCTATACTTAAAGTTAATTAGATACTTTGATCGAAACAATAATTGGCAATTGTTAACCAATACAAATATGCTGGAGACATAACTGACACTGATGTTGGTACTTCTGTTTTTGTAGAGTAAGGAAGCAGGTAGTGAACATCCCTTCCTACATGGTCCGATTGGACTCCCAGAAACACATTGACTTCTCCCTGAGGTCTCCATACGGTGGTGGACGTCCAGGTAGGTATCAGACCACCAGCATGGTCTTATTAGGTTTCCTACAATATATTTTAAAGTATCCAAATATTTGTATGCCAATGTTAACTCTATGAATTTTAATGTACAACTTATTGCATTCATTGTAACAAAAGTTGATCCAAATATTTGTATGTCCCCGCCCCCTCCCCCCCCCCCCCCCCCCCCCCCCCCCCCCCCCTATCAAAGTAAAATTAAAATATATTGAGAGATATTAATGTTGTGTCTAAAGGAATCTGTCAGCTGAAGTTATAATCTCATTTTGTATTTACTTCCAGGCCGTGTAAAGAGGAAGAACATGAAGAAGGGCAGTGGTGGAGGCGGAGATGAAGATGAGGATTAAACTATATGATCTCGGCCAATAAACCTGTGAATACAAATTTTGAAGTTTATTGTTTTTTTCTATTGCTTGAATGTGCCATGGTGTAGTGTCCGTCTGTTTAGCCAACCATCTGTCAGATGATCATGAGGACGCCACTTCTATATTTAGCCAACATTGCACAAAGTCGGAAAGTGCCTGTGAGGTTGTGCTATGGTGTACTGTAGGATTGGTCATCTGTTCATGTATAGGTTCTTAACTAACATTGAGAAAACCAAGCAATTGTGTGCTGATATTACCAATATGTAGGATTGAGCTCATTAAATATAGTTTCCTTGCAATTGTATATTCAATATTTATTCTTGAAGGCTTCAAAAATCTATTTATAGAATCCATGGAGGCCAGAATTCTGTTACCACACGAGTACCATGGATAGGTTTACTCTTTTTGGGGTGTGGCCCTTGAAATTGGGAAGTTTTGTGTAGTTTTAAGGGAAAATGCAAAATACTAATGTACAAGAAAAGATTTGAGTTTTATTGTACTTGGTAAAAGTGAATAGAATTATTTGGTCGATGCTTGTTGCATTACAATATAAAAACTTTTGATACATCTTGTCTCGCATTTTCCAACTGAAGAAGGATGTGGGGCTAGTTTTGCATTTGGAATTGGGAGGAAACAATCTGAAAAAAAAACTGCTGTAAAGTTGACATTAAAGACCTTAGAAACAGGACTATGAAGTTGCAATTTTGTATTTCGAATCACCTGTGTCTAGTTAGTACTAATGCAAATAAAACTTTGTATTGGCTACTTTAAGCATGCTTACCCAAAGGTCAAGAGAGCTTGTGCCATAATACTGACCGCAGGTTGTTGGGTTTTCTCTGGGTACACTGACTTTCCTCCACCTCAAAAACCTGGCATGTCCTTAAATGACCCTGGCTGTAATGGGATGTTTACCAAATAAACCAAACTAATACAGAACACCATTACATGGTACAGAATGAAAAGCTCTAGACGGAGGATTTCCTAAGATGGTAGTTGCCGTAGTGTAGACACAAGGGTTTAATTGTTCTATGTATGGTGGAATAACCGACTCATTCTAACTTGTTGTTCATTGTAAAATTTGGAAAGGTAAATATTGAACCCAAAATACAGTGGGCATGTACTTGGACATTTACCAAAGTACTATACTTTTTCAATACATATAAAAGGAAAGCTTAGGGACATTGCTAGACAAAATCGTAGGATGACGAAACGATGCCAAAAATGATTGGATTGAGAAATCCTTTGATAAATGACAGAAAACATTCTATTCTTTGGATTTTAATATTCAAATAAAACAAGCACATAAAACCTTGTTGATGTAGAAAAATGCTATTAAAATAAATCAAATTTAAATAAACTGCCAACAAAATGGATGAACAAATGTACTATTAAAAGTGATGTTTTTAGCCCAATGCTATTAAAAAAAATGCTATTAAAATAAATCAAATTTAAATAAACTGCCATCAAAATGGATGAACAAATGTACTATTAAAAGTGATGTTTTTAGCCCACCATCATCAGATGGTGGGCTATTCAAATCACCCTGCGTCCGTGGTCCGTCGTCCGTCCGTCCCTCCGTCCGTCCGTCCGTCCGTAAACAATTCTTGTTATCGCTATTTCTCAGAAAGTACAGAAGGGATCTTTCTCAAATTTCATGTGTAGGTTCCCCTTGGTGCCTAGTTATGCATATTGCGTTTTGAGACCAATCGGAAAACAACATGGCCGACAGGCAGCCATCTTGGATTTTGACAATTGAAGTTTGTTATCGCTATTTCTGAGAAAGTACTGAAGGGATCTTTCTGAAATTTCATATGAAGGTTCCCCTTGGTGCCTAGTTATGCATATTGCATTTTGGGACCAATCGGATAACAACATGGCCGACAGGTAGCCATCTTGGATTTTGACAATTGAAGTTTGTTATCGCTATTTCTGAGAAAGTACTTAAGGGATCTTTTTCAAATTTCATATGTAGGTTCCCCTTGGTGCCTAGTTATGCATATTGCAATTTGAGACCAATCGGAAAACAATATGGCCGACAGGCAGCCATCTTGGATTTTGACAATTGAAGATTGTTATCGCTGTTTCTCAGAAAGTACTGAAGGGATCTTTCTCAAATTTCATGTGTAGGTTCCCCTTGGTGCCTAGTTATGCATATTGCGTTTTGAGACCAATCTGAAAACAACATGGCCGACAGGCAGCCATCTTGGATTTTGACAATTGGAGTTTGTTATCGCTATTTCTGAGAATGTACTGAAGGAATCTTTCTCAAATTTCATATGTAGGTTCCCCTTGGTGCCTAGTTATGCATATTGCAATTTGAGACCAATCGGAAAACAACATGGCCGACAGGCAGCCATCTTGGATTTTGACAATTGAAGATTGTTATCGCTGTTTCTCAGAAAGTACTGAAGGGATCTTTCTCAAATTTCATGTGTAGGTTCCCCTTGGTGCCTAGTTATGCATATTGCGTTTTGAGACCAATCTGAAAACAACATGGCCGACAGGCAGCCATCTTGGATTTTGACAATTGGAGTTTGTTATCGCTATTTCTGAGAATGTACTGAAGGGATCTTTCTCAAATTTCATATGTAGGTTCCCCTTGGTGCCTAGTTATGCATATTGCAATTTGAGACCAATCGGAAAACAACATGGCCGACAGGCAGCCATCTTGGATTTTGACAATTGAAGTTTGTTATCGCTATTTCTGAGAATGTACTGAATGGATCTTTCTGAAATTTCATATGTAAGTTTCCCTTGGTGCGTAGTTATGCATATTGCATTTTGAGACCAATCTGAAAACAATATGGCCGACAGGCAGCCATCTTGGATTTTGACAATTGAAGTTTGTTATCGCTATTTCTGAGAAAGTACTGAAGGGATCTTTCTGAAATTTCATATGAAGGTTCCCCTTGGTGCCTAGTTATGCAAATTGCATTTTGGGACCAATCGGATAACAACATGGCCGACAGGTAGCCATCTTGGATTTTGACAATTGAAGTCTGTTATCGCTATTTCTGAGAAAGTACTTAAGGGATCTTTCTCAAATTTCATATGTAGGTTCCCCTTACTGCCTAGTTATGCATATTGCAATTTGAGACCAATCGGAAAACAATATGGCCGACAGGCAGCCATCTTGGATTTTGACAATTGAAGTTTGTTATCGCTATTTCTGAGAAAGTACTGAAGGGATCTTTCTGAAATTTCATATGAAGGTTCCCCTTGGTGCCTAGTTATGCATATTGCATTTTGGGACCAATCGGATAACAACATGGCCGACAGGTAGCCATCTTGGATTTTGACAATTGAAGTTTGTTATCGCTATTTCTGAGAAAGTACTTAAGGGATCTTTTTCAAATTTCATATGTAGGTTCCCCTTGGTGCCTAGTTATGCATATTGCAATTTGAGACCAATCGGAAAACAATATGGCCGACAGGCAGCCATCTTGGATTTTGACAATTGAAGATTGTTATCGCTGTTTCTCAGAAAGTACTGAAGGGATCTTTCTCAAATTTCATGTGTAGGTTCCCCTTGGTGCCTAGTTATGCATATTGCGTTTTGAGACCAATCTGAAAACAACATGGCCGACAGGCAGCCATCTTGGATTTTGACAATTGGAGTTTGTTATCGCTATTTCTGAGAATGTACTGAAGGAATCTTTCTCAAATTTCATATGTAGGTTCCCCTTGGTGCCTAGTTATGCATATTGCAATTTGAGACCAATCGGAAAACAACATGGCCGACAGGCAGCCATCTTGGATTTTGACAATTGAAGATTGTTATCGCTGTTTCTCAGAAAGTACTGAAGGGATCTTTCTCAAATTTCATGTGTAGGTTCCCCTTGGTGCCTAGTTATGCATATTGCGTTTTGAGACCAATCTGAAAACAACATGGCCGACAGGCAGCCATCTTGGATTTTGACAATTGGAGTTTGTTATCGCTATTTCTGAGAATGTACTGAAGGGATCTTTCTCAAATTTCATATGTAGGTTCCCCTTGGTGCCTAGTTATGCATATTGCAATTTGAGACCAATCGGAAAACAACATGGCCGACAGGCAGCCATCTTGGATTTTGACAATTGAAGTTTGTTATCGCTATTTCTGAGAATGTACTGAATGGATCTTTCTGAAATTTCATATGTAAGTTTCCCTTGGTGCGTAGTTATGCATATTGCATTTTGAGACCAATCTGAAAACAATATGGCCGACAGGCAGCCATCTTGGATTTTGACAATTGAAGTTTGTTATCGCTATTTCTGAGAAAGTACTGAAGGGATCTTTCTGAAATTTCATATGAAGGTTCCCCTTGGTGCCTAGTTATGCAAATTGCATTTTGGGACCAATCGGATAACAACATGGCCGACAGGTAGCCATCTTGGATTTTGACAATTGAAGTCTGTTATCGCTATTTCTGAGAAAGTACTTAAGGGATCTTTCTCAAATTTCATATGTAGGTTCCCCTTACTGCCTAGTTATGCATATTGCAATTTGAGACCAATCGGAAAACAATATGGCCGACAGGCAGCCATCTTGGATTTTGACAATTGAAGATTGTTATCGCTATTTCTCAGAAAGTACTGAAGGGATCTTTCTCGAATTTCGTGTGTAGGTTCCCCTTGGTGCCTAGTTATGCATATTGCGTTTTGAGACCAATCGAAAAACAACATGGCCAACAGGCAGCCATCTTGGATTTTGACAATTGGAGTTTGTTATCGCTATTTCTCAGAAAGTACTGAAGGGATCTTTCTGAAATTTCATATGTAAGTTTCCCTTGGTGCGTAGTTATGCATATTGCATTTTGAGACCAATCTGAAAACAATATGGCCGACAGGCAGCCATCTTGGATTTTGACAATTGAAGTTTGTTATCGCTATTTCTGAGAAAGTACTGAAGGGATCTTTCTCAAATTTCATATGAAGGTTCCCCTTGGTGCCTAGTTATGCAAATTGCATTTTGGGACCAATCGGATAACAACATGGCCGACAGGTAGCCATCTTGGATTTTGACAATTGAAGTTTGTTATCGCTATTTCTGAGAAAGTACTTAAGGGATCTTTCTCAAATTTCATATGTAGGTTCCCCTTGCTGCCTAGTTATGCATATTGCAATTTGAGACCAATCGGAAAACAATATGGCCGACAGGCAGCCATCTTGGATTTTGACAATTGAAGATTGTTATCGCTATTTCTCAGAAAGTACTGAAGGGATCTTTCTCAAATTTCATGTGTAGGTTCCCCTTGGTGCCTAGTTATGCATATTGCAGTTTTGAGACCAATCTGAAAACAACATGGCCGACAGGCAGCCATCTTGGATTTTGACAATTGGAGTTTGTTATCGCTATTTCTGAGAAAGTACTGAAGGGATCTTTCTCAAATTTCATATGTAGGTTCCCCTTGGTGCCTAGTTATGCATATTGCATTTTGAGATCAATTGGAAAACAACATGGCCGACAGGCAGCCATCTTGGATTTTGACAATTGAAGTTTGTTATCGCTATTTCTGAGAATGTACTGAATGGATCTTTCTGAAATTTCATATGTAGGTTCCCCTTGGTGCCTAGTTATGCATATTGCGTTTTGAGACTAATCAGATAACAACATGGCCGACAGGCAGCCATCTTGGATTTTGACAATTGAAGTTTGTTATTACTATTTCTGAGAAAGTACTGAATGGATCTTTCTGAAATTTCATATGTAAGTTTCCCCTTGGTGCCTAGTTATGCATATTGCGTTTTGAGACCAATCTGAAAACAACATGGCCGACAGGCAGCCATCTTGGATTTTGACAATTGGAGTTTGTTATCGCTATTTCTGAGAATGTACTGAAGGGAATCTTTCTCAAATTTCATATGTAGGTTCCCCTTGGTGCCTAGTTATGCATATTGCAATTTGAGACCAATCGGAAAACAACATGGCCGACAGGCAGCCATCTTGGATTTTGACAATTGAAGATTGTTATCGCTGTTTCTCAGAAAGTACTGAAGGGATCTTTCTCAAGTTTCATGTGTAGGTTCCCCTTGGTGCCTAGTTATGCATATTGCGTTTTGAGACCAATCTGAAAACAACATGGCCGACAGGCAGCCATCTTGGATTTTGACAATTGGAGTTTGTTATCGCTATTTCTGAGAATGTACTGAAGGGATCTTTCTCAAATTTCATATGTAGGTTCCCCTTGGTGCCTAGTTATGCATATTGCAATTTGAGACCAATCGGAAAACAACATGGCCGACAGGCAGCCATCTTGGATTTTGACAATTGAAGTTTGTTATCGCTATTTCTGAGAATGTACTGAATGGATCTTTCTGAAATTTCATATGTAAGTTTCCCTTGGTGCGTAGTTATGCATATTGCATTTTGAGACCAATCTGAAAACAATATGGCCGACAGGCAGCCATCTTGGATTTTGACAATTGAAGTTTGTTATCGCTATTTCTGAGAAAGTACTGAAGGGATCTTTCTGAAATTTCATATGAAGGTTCCCCTTGGTGCCTAGTTATGCAAATTGCATTTTGGGACCAATCGGATAACAACATGGCCGACAGGTAGCCATCTTGGATTTTGACAATTGAAGTCTGTTATCGCTATTTCTGAGAAAGTACTTAAGGGATCTTTCTCAAATTTCATATGTAGGTTCCCCTTGCTGCCTAGTTATGCATATTGCAATTTGAGACCAATCGGAAAACAATATGGCCGACAGGCAGCCATCTTGGATTTTGACAATTGAAGATTGTTATCGCTATTTCTCAGAAAGTACTGAAGGGATCTTTCTCGAATTTCGTGTGTAGGTTCCCCTTGGTGCCTAGTTATGCATATTGCGTTTTGAGACCAATCGAAAAACAACATGGCCAACAGGCAGCCATCTTGGATTTTGACAATTGGAGTTTGTTATCGCTATTTCTCAGAAAGTACTGAAGGGATCTTTCTGAAATTTCATATGTAAGTTTCCCTTGGTGCGTAGTTATGCATATTGCATTTTGAGACCAATCTGAAAACAATATGGCCGACAGGCAGCCATCTTGGATTTTGACAATTGAAGTTTGTTATCGCTATTTCTGAGAAAGTACTGAAGGGATCTTTCTGAAATTTCATATGAAGGTTCCCCTTGGTGCCTAGTTATGCAAATTGCATTTTGGGACCAATCGGATAACAACATGGCCGACAGGTAGCCATCTTGGATTTTGACAATTGAAGTTTGTTATCGCTATTTCTGAGAAAGTACTTAAGGGATCTTTCTCAAATTTCATATGTAGGTTCCCCTTGCTGCCTAGTTATGCATATTGCAATTTGAGACCAATCGGAAAACAATATGGCCGACAGGCAGCCATCTTGGATTTTGACAATTGAAGATTGTTATCGCTATTTCTCAGAAAGTACTGAAGGGATCTTTCTCAAATTTCATGTGTAGGTTCCCCTTGGTGCCTAGTTATGCATATTGCGTTTTGAGACCAATCTGAAAACAACATGGCTGACAGGCAGCCATCTTGGATTTTGACAATTGGAGTTTGTTATCGCTATTTCTGAGAAAGTACTGAAGGGATCTTTCTCAAATTTCATATGTAGGTTCCCCTTGGTGCCTAGTTATGCATATTGCATTTTGAGATCAATTGGAAAACAACATGGCCGACAGGCAGCCATCTTGGATTTTGACAATTGAAGTTTGTTATCGCTATTTCTGAGAATGTACTGAATGGATCTTTCTGAAATTTCATATGTAGGTTCCCCTTGGTGCCTAGTTATGCATATTGCGTTTTGAGACTAATCAGATAACAACATGGCCGACAGGCAGCCATCTTGGATTTTGACAATTGAAGTTTGTTATTACTATTTCTGAGAAAGTACTGAATGGATCTTTCTGAAATTTCATATGTAAGTTTCCCTTGGTGCCTAGTTATGCATATTGCGTTTTGAGACCAATCTGAAAACAATATGGCCGACAGGCAGCCATCTTGGATTTTGACAATCGAAGATTGTTATCGCTATTTCTGAGAAAGTACTGAATGGATCTTTCTCAAGTTTCATATGGAGGTTCCCCTTGGTGGCTCGTTATGCTTATTGCATTTTGAGATCAATTGGAAAACAATATGGCCGACAGACCGCCATCTTGGATTTTGACAATTGAAGTTTGTTATCGCTATTTCTGAGAAAGTACTGAATGGATCTTTCTCAAATTTCATATGTAGGTTCCCCTTGGTCCCTTGTATTGCATTTTTGGACCAGTCTGTCCTGAAAACAACCTGGCAAACAAACAGCCATTATCGTTAAATCTCAAATTTCTTATATAGCTAGGATTCCCTTGTTTGAAAAGTACTGGAGGGATGTCTCAATTTGCACAGATTAGTAAAATGAAGGGAAAAGTAGAGAAAAGATCAATCTGACATGGAACCTATGAAGATCATTCAATGGTGGGCGCCAAGATCCCTCTGGGATCTCTTGTTAATTAGAATATTGAAGACAATTCGCTCCATAGTGCATGAAAAATTGACCAAGTGCCACTTTCAAAAATAAGCTGCCTCTTGTTTTTCACTGGTAAGTTTACAGAACATCGTGGAAGATAGATTCAGCAAATATCAAACAATGATGATTTAGTAACAATGTAACTTTAACCTTCATACCAAACCGCAGGTACAATACAATGTAATGATTTTTAAGATAGGATTCTTTTTGCACACCCACTCAATATGTACAAAGTTGGGTTTCTGGTTACATGGTATACTCTATCATATATATATTGTCATTTTCACTCACCATTTTACAGTAAAATGAATAAATTCTTTTGTAATGTTAGTAATGATATATACCCCTTGGTACAAGTATATTTAGATGAGAGTGCAAAAGGAAGTCTATCCATGTTGTTAATGAATTTAATATTTGACAAACCAAATTTTAGATATACTGGGTTTAGCACATTGGCAGAACACAAAGTAATTAATGAACAAAAGAGTATTTTCGGTAAAATGTTATTTGTGATGCAAACAAGAAAAATCTGCACATAAGTTTTCCACACACAAGACATTCTATTAGCTGGTATTCGAGCTAACAATCTTAAATACTAGTTTACAATCAACAAGTAAATATAGGTACATCTTTAGACAACTCATAAAGTGTGTGAAATATATTCTCTATTCTATTAAAGCAATACTGAATTATGAATAAAAGTGTTGGCACAGAACCTATTGTTTTTCTTTACCAATATCGTCACAATTATTTCTAAAAATTGGTTTGCTGGGTTTAGTGTTTACTTAAATGTTGCATATACCTGGAAATCTGAGAAATTTAACACTTTGTGCTGTGGTGGTTGTGTCCATGGGCAAAAAACTTAACACCAATTGCTCGATGGCATATGTTATGTGAGGTATCCACCAACTACTACAAGGAAACCCTGCCTAAAAATGACCCTGGTTGTTCACAGGGCGGTAAAACCATCAAGCAAACATTCAATCTGGTATATATTTATTTAGCTGTCCTACCAATAGGAAAACAACTGTGACCAGTTTTTACTCCGATTGGATATACTTGAGTATAAAATCAAACATAAATATTAAAATAAATATCCATATGGCATCTCTGTAAAATCTTCGCGTTCAACTTTTGCAAAGTAAGCAAATATCATTGTAACAAACATTGTAGGCAATATATATTATATATATATCACAATACTTTAACATGAAATAGCTACTAGTCTTGTCAGCATGGCAACGGTCGTATATCTGGTGAAACAAATCTGAAATGGAACAAAATCATTATTAGATAAAAATGTATATCCACTTTGGTACAACTGAATTTGTAAAAAAAAGAAAAGAAAAGTAAGTTGTACACTAGAACTGAATTATTTCTTGAGAAAGGAACTACATATACTTGAGACAACTTGGATGGAGTATACAGTATCTGTACAATGGATAATGAAAATTAAACTTCAATTGTTGAGCACTTCAGGCTCCAGTTTCAATAACTTATGATTAGGTCAAATCCATCCTTTACAACTTTGTTTACCATTAGGTAATTTAGAAATATTATTTATGGAACAAAATTATTTCAATTTCTCCCAACCTTGTTGTAGACCAAAACAAAATCAAGGTCTAAGGGGAGATAATTTGATGACCTCTTTGCAGAAATGAGTTAAGGGCTACATCATACACCTTTTATGATGAAGTATGAAAGAAAATCCATACACTGTGTATGAAAATTAAACCGATACATAGCCTGGGTCTGATGGACACTTACTTTTTACGTGCTTCTGGACAAAACAGTCTGTCTTTTGAGTAGTATTGCGAGGGGAGGTTCCTGTCGAGGAGGTAGGTATGTGAGGAGATGAAGTTTTCAAATTGAAGGTCTTCATCACTCCTTAGAATGGCGTCTGTTACCACAGATATGTAAAACCTAGTGATGGTTTCATGGTAACCAAACTTCACCTGTAACACATTAGAAATTATGTTTATAATTATAATTCATTAAATAAACATGACACTGGTATATATGAACAGCACTTAATTATAGAGGCAAAAAAATGGAATTTAATTAATCCCAGGGCATTCATTCTTATTTATATTTACACCAGTATACTTTTATTTGAAATGAAACCAATGTTCAAAATCTTTTTCATATTAAAATATCTTAAGTTTAAAAAAACTGTTTATATATTTGTAATGCAATGAAGCATATAACTTTGTAAAAATTATGAGAAATTAAGAAAAGAAAATATGTGAAACTTACCTTATCTATGTTTTGTTCATTAAAATGCTTAATTCCTTCTCTGAAACAAAAGAATTAGTGTCTTTATTTCATGAAAAGTGCACAAAATATAAAATATACTGTACTGCTCTGTGGTCTAAGGGGAGATAATTTGGTGAGCCCTGTTGCAAAAATGTTTTAAGAGCTAGGTTATACACCTTGTAATGTAGTATAAAAGAAAACCCATACACTGTGTATGAAAATTAAACCGATACATAGCCTACATCATTTGAGTCTGAAGACCCCACATTCCCTCTTAAATAGAAGCAAAACCCATTCAAATTAATTCTGATTTGTAACAAAATAGTATAAAGTCTATCTGTCAAATAGAAAAAAATTGCAAGGTTAAATGTATGTAATATTTCATTTTTCATACTCATAGACTGAAATTTCAATTCCTTTCAATATAAACAAACTCCATTTACAATAGTCGTTTATCCCTGTACTAACATTATATGGGGTGTGGCTCCATCTTTGCCAAGCTCCATGATGTAATTCCAAGCCATTCTAAGATGTGCCTCATGAGTCCAGTCCTCAAAGGGCAATGTAGCATCCTCAAATGCCTTCAAAAATATCTCGTCTCCAACAGACCTAAATGACCTTTAAAAAACGATAAATAAAACTTCAAAATGCTACCGAGTATACATTTGTGATAAAATATGCACATATCAATCTTGTTCAACTCAACTCTACGGAAACACTAGATTTCAGGGAAAATTGTCCCTCAAAGCACGGACTTGGTAATAAATTTACATTGTTGTTTACCAGAATAAATTATTTATAAATTTACAGTGTTGTTTACCCGAGTTAAATATTCAAAAATTTACATTGTTGTTTACCGGTGTATAATATCTATAATTTACATTGTTTACCTGATTAACTTATTTATAATTTACATTGGTGTTTACCCAAGTAAAATACCTAGAATTTACATTGTTTACCCGAGTAAAATAGTTATCATTTATACTGTTGTTTACCTGAGTGAAATATTAAACAATTAACATTGTTGTTTACCTGTGTAAAATATTTATACTTTACATTGTTTACCCAAGTAAAATATTTAAAATTTACACTGCTGTAAAATTTTTAATGCTGTTTACCCAAATGAATTATTTTAAAATTTACACTGTTGCTTACCTGAGTAAAATATTGATAAATTTACACTGATGTTTACTCGAGTAAAATATTTATAAATTTTCATTGTTGTTTACCTGATAAAGTACAGCAGAGGATCAGGCGTGCTATGATTCAATACAGCATTACACACATCTCCGTACCATACATGATGGTCGCCGACGGTGTGGACAGACTTAGCTGTACATTCTAAAACCGCTGAACATCCAGATATTAGAGGCAGACCCTGTAACATGGTAAGCCATTTTATACCAAACAAAAGTAGAAAATTCTGTCATACCAGATTTCCGTCATCTGATAACAAATAAAAGATTAGATTATACTGGCTGTAAGCCCACTATCTTAAGCTCTATTAACTGTATTATGAATAGACAAGTTCTTTGTATTATATCAGGTATTAGCTAAGAAAATGGAAAGACGATAGATTTTCATCTTCTGGCATATCTAATTTCATTTTATCGCAATACATTTCTCTAAAATGATCATATAAAGTATATTTATAGAAATAGTGGATTTTATTTTCAATAACAATACAAATTTAACAGACTCTTACACACAATGTAAGTGTTTTGGGATATCAAACTATCATAATTTTATAAATCTAATTGATACAAGGCGTTGTACCTTGGCATTAAATATTTCATTCTGGGTCATAGGAACCTGTCAAGCCCCTGTGGTTTAAATGTGACCTACCTCTTCGCCTATCTGGTGAGGTACACTGGTGAACTGGCAAACATCCTCTTTGACTGGTTGAGAAAAATGTACACCATACTTTACCTAAACAGAAAAGTCATATTCAATTAAGTGGACATTCACGTGATTTTAGCATTCTTTAAATAGTTTTAAATGCATACAATAACTGCTGACTTTTGTACATTGAGTTTGAATTTTTTTTTTTCCAACAATGCTTAAGTGCATATCAAACTTTGACCCTAAGATCAAGATTTCTTGATAAAGAAAGGATTTTCCTATAATATGAAAATAACAGCATTAATGAAAAACAGCTACATAGCTGGACTTAAAAAATATAATCCCGATTTCCCAGGGCCCTGCTGGACCCAGAACTACTTCTGAAAGAAAAATACTGAAGATAACATTTGTCTCAAAAATAAGAAAGCCACCCTCCATTTACAGTATGTACATTACCTGATATAAAATGTTTTCAAATGTAAACAGGTAATTTTTTTTTTTTTTTTTTAAATTTAAATTTGAAAAAGAAAAGTATTGATATTACCTGGTCCCTGGCAAGAACATGGACAGCAAAATGTTGAGTCCTCAATAAAAGATCCTGCATTCGACTGAAATCGATAAAAATGACATATAGTGTAATGTCTTGTTTACAATCAAGACAACACAATGTTATAATTGTCAAATAATATCCAACCAGTAAATTTAGAGGGTTGATTGGACATTTCTTTATAGAATTACCTTTTAATCTATCTGCATCATATTCCAACAACTTTTCCGGTGGAGAAAATATCATTAGGTCTGCAGCTCTGCAGAAACACAGAAATGGCCCACACAGAGAGTAAAATGACTTGTGTGACTAAATTATGTTACTGTGAAATTACCTTGGATGTTTTAAACATATGGACACCACCGCTGGTTCAAAGGAAACACTGTTGAAGGAGGTACATGTTATTCCTCTCTTCAGCCATCTGTTGTTCAGGATATCATACTCGGATGTTGTTACAACCACCACTGGAGACAGAGATTTCTTGTTGTTATACACTGTATCTGGATCACTATACAAACCTCTGAGGATGTAATATATACTTGTGTGGACATCACAGACATTATGACTACACGTCCAACTTCCATTTCATGAATGTCCATCATAGGAGAACTTATTATTAGGTAACTTTTGAATTTAATATCAATTTGTTAACAAGCAATGACAGGATTGAAGTGTATAAATTTCTCAGGATAAAATCTCTAAAAAAAAAAAGAAAAAAAAAGAAAAAGAGAAAAGTTAGGTTTACTACCTCATAATTTCTTACTAAAAGTAAGATACATTTGCTCACCTGGTTGTGGCACCTTCCTCATAACACTCTTGTAAACATCTTGTGACTCTCCTGATGAGGACATAACCTCATTGACTTCTGAAGAAGTAGAGAAAAATTATCTGTAGATATCAATATCAATATATATGTACTCACTGATTTCACTTACTGAGTCCCAAAAGAAAAACACGTACATTTTTGCATGTTAATACAATATTTCTTTGCATTTAACTTAATATAATATTTTATGCATATATTCAAATGTGTTTACAAAATTGTAGAATACCCAGTAATGGGTATTCTACAATTTTGTAAACACATTTGAATACTAATTATTAGTATTAAACTGTGAGCTTTGTTTTTCTTCCTTCACATATTCCATAACAAAGATTTCCAATTATAGATTTAGAGTATTCTGATCTTGCATTTGTAATATTTTTGGCAATAGATTTTACACAGACAAAGAATATATTGCTGGTATACCTGATTACCTTACAAGTACCATCAGCATCTTGCAACATGCACAATTTTGAAGAAATCTTTTTGAACAAATTATATTTCACAGTACACCAAATGTATTCTGGAAAAAAAAATCGGTAAAAAAGGTACGAAAAAAATATTGTCTATAGGGATTTCAAGTATTCATAATTTTGAAAATTTCAAAGTCATTGTTGCAGTACTTGTATCTCTTACGTGTTGAGAATAATTTGCGAACACATTGTACCGTACGTATACAGTAGAAATGTGGCAATTTGCCTGGTATCCTAAGAATATGCCAGGAGTTCATCTTCTCAAGCAATCAGCACACATCTGAATACAAACAGTCTCTCTGAAAGGAAAGAAAAAACAAACTTATAGTAAAGACAATTTGAAATAGTTATGGGCCAGGTCATTAATTAGTAAATATACACATAATAAAATATCCCTATTGAAATAAATACAAGCATCACTTACCGTAATAAGTTTTTTTCTGTATGTTTGTTTGTTCAATATAGAAATTCAACTGCAGAGATTGTGATGGGCTTGTTTACCTGAGGCACAGGGGCATGTCTCGTGCTTTATTTTAAAAAGACAGTCAGAAATACCTATATATAGAGAGACTGTCATAACGTCCAGTGGTCTTTGCCCACAGGGGCATGTCTAGTCTTATATTTAAAAATAGTCAGAAATACCTATATATTAAGACCAGTAGATATTCCTTGCATTTTTTAAATATAAGACTAACGATAACCTCTAGCCCGATGGTGGCAGGGCCAGAGGAAACTCGGGCTAGGTGTAACCTCTATCCTGATCTTGACATGGTGCACAATCGAGGAATCCTCACACGAGTTGTAATATTCCTGATCTTATTTTAGAATCACAACTGTAAATATGAAAAAAAAGATCAAACTTACATTTCTATGTTTGGTGTTCCAAATGCGTGTAAATGACCTTAGTAGCTGCAGATAAACATACTGGTAAGTAGGTACTCATGCTAGGCTAATGCAATATATGTAGGGATTTCCTCATTAATAGAAGTGACATTAATTTGCAGCGTTTGTTTCGAATTCAGAACCTGTAGTTTCGGATTTTGAAATTTGACTATAATGTATCTGAACTACTGTCATACAAGTAAAACAAATACCATGAACAAATATTGAAACATTCATATAATATTCAAAATATTTATACCAATCATACTGAAAAATCTGCGATATAAGTAATGTCAGAAATTTGTTTCTTAAAATACAAACCGGAGAAATCCCTTTTAATGACGTCATGCATTAATTTCTTTTCGGGGAATACCCAAGATGACATTCACACTTGTGTATGGAATTAGATGCGGTTTTTGTAAACAAGTTAAGCATGTGTACAGATCTTTCACAACGTCACAGACAAACTACAAAGTGACAGTAAAAAAGCTGAAGGGCAAGAGCTCTGGATCACAAAAATGGCTGACACAACAACTCAACGATCCGTACGTGAAACGTGCTAAGTTGGAAAATTGGAGGTGTCGGAGTGCCTTTAAATTGCTGGAAATTGACGAAAAACATAAAATATTGAGACCTGGAAACGTTGTGATTGATTGTGGGGCTGCGCCTGGATCGTGGTGTCAAGTCGCCGCCAAGAAAGTGAATTCATCAAAAAGTGGTATGTATGGTAACACGTGTGTTTATGCGAGTTATCTCCCTTAGACACAAGATATGTACATGTACGTAATAACCTACTTGTAAGAGTACGTTTTTGAGAGGAAAAGCTCAAGGCAGCCAGCAATTTCAGTCTGCGTAACCAGGAATGATCCTAATCTAGAGCCCCCTTCTCCTTCTTGTTCAAGCAACAAGAATGTAGTCTGTCAAAATACAAGCTTCTATAGGCGTGTACATGTTAACTGGCATATATATATATTAAACATAAAATAAAGATTCTTGTATCTTGTTCACAAAAAAACCCTATTAATATTAACTGAGACATATATATATATACTGATATTAAAGGCACATAGTCCTCTTTAAAAATAATTAGAAATGTATCGTCCATGTTTTAATGCAGCATTGCAGAACAATGGTGATAACATATTGTTTCTGTAGTGTAGTGCACAATGTTGTTGATTTTTCTTCAGAGCCTAATCGACCTGTTGGAACAGTTATAGGAGTGGACCTTCTACACATTGAACCATTAGATGGAGTTACATTCTTTCCAAAGTCTGACTTCACAAATAAAGACGTCCAGAAATCCATACTTGAAAGTCTTGGCGGGAAAAAAGTGCACGTGGTTTTAAGTGACATGGCGCCAAAATCTTCCGACGCTAGACAATTAGATCACGAACTAAGCGTGGAGCTCTGTGCTTCCGTTCTGAGATTTTCTGTGGGAGTTCTCAGACATGGCGGTCATTTGTTATGCAAATTATGGATGGGGCCGGAACAGGACAAACTACAGCGGGCGCTTGACCGGATGTTTACGACTGTCAGAGTGGTCAAACCTCCAGCCAGTCGAACCAGCTCCTCCGAAATATATTACCTAGCTAAGGACTTTAGAGGCGTGCCTTCGGAGAAGTCGAAGACTTTCAGTAAAACCACACCGGAAGTGTGCAACGACAACGATTGAGGTCATGATTGATTTTTTATTTATTTAATGTTAATAAATTATTCAAATGTTCACAGAATGTTGAAGTTGCCTTTTAATTGTTATACAACAAATAAACTTTATAGTTTTGAAATGGGTTACACCACAGCGGCGCGACATACAGAATCCTAATCAAGCCATCAAACTTAGTATGGGTTTCCCCTGCCTTAAGACATGACGCCTGTCATACTGCGCAGGTATATCATTTGTGTAAGCAGTGCTTGTGGTACGCAAACTTTTGTTGAAATGAGATAGTTCGTGAATAATTCGGTTTGAATGAAACCATTCAAGTTCTTTTCAAAACACTGCCGTTTAAATATCCAAACTTTAAACATGTACATATATTATGCATTGCCTAAACTGCGATATCTCAAATCACAAACAAGCAAACACCAACATACTTACATATGACATAATCAATATCACAGAAAAAGCAAACACATTCAGATATCACAACACTGCAGTATGGTTAGCACGCTTTTCGGTCAGAAGCACCTAAAATCTTGAATGCCCTACCAGACCACAACAACTTAACTCACACAATTCAAATAACTGACAAACAGCTAATATGGGTCACAATGCAAATACAGCACATGCAGACAAAACATATTATAGATATACACACAACATTGTTTTAAGTTCCATTTTTTTTTCTAATAGTCTAAATAAACTTAATAATTACCAATATTGTAAAGTGCTACTGCTATATCTCAAGAGATAACTCCAAGAATATATTTCTTTTTAATGGGCTTGATTTAAATCCGAAGAATTTAAATACATAATATATACTCTAGCCCTTCCAAAGCCCGATCACAAAATGTGTAAACAAATAGACTATCACAAATCATCATGTCCCTGTGAATACAATATGTCCAGACATAGGTATTAGCCTCGTTTGTCAATAAACTCAATATAAATAGTTATATATTGAGGGTATTGACAGACGAGGCTAAGTACCTAATGTCCAAATATACCTTATTCTCAGGTCCCTGTGACACCGACGTGATCTGATCTCTATGCACAATTCCGCTCCTTATTCCATTACAAACTAATTCCAAGCTTAATGGGGCACTAGTTCGTTTGAATAATGTTAATTTAGGTCGTCAAAATTAAACTTACTGATTTTTTTCAAGTAGTAAATGTTATAATCTTTACATTAATACGACAGTTTGCTCTCAAGATAAAACAAAGTTCTTCGAGTATTAAGTCCTGAAAATGCTTAATTCGACCCGAAGTATCACTAATTACCTCAAAGACATGCAGCATTTGTCTACAACACGCCTTTTTCCTGTACATTTTGGCGTTAATTTCATTACTTGTAGGCACAAACACCCATATCATCATCGTTCGGACATAGATTTCATAGCATGTTATGTGGACTTCTAGAAGATACACAGATACAATTAAATCTTACTAGATCCAAAATGATAACAAATAGTTAAAATGATTTCATCAAAAATATATATTTATTAAGTATATAATCTGTTAACTGATATTGAACAAATTCGTCTATATAAAGAAAATACACAAATGAATTCACTATGACCTACGTATTTTAGATAATAATGTTTCCTAAGGGTTGCACTATATATATACCAAACTCTTTAGCATAGACCACAGGGACCAGGGAATGGGGTTACCAAAACGGCTGAAAAAGTGTGATATGCACACTAAGGTAGGTCCAAATACACCAAGACTGTAACGAATTCCCAGGTCCATGTGGCAGGAAAGGTTCAAATACACCTATACTAAGAAATTCTCAAGTCCCTGTACCTTGGATAGGTTTAAATATATGCACTTATAATGTAACGAATTCTCAGGTCCCTGTGACCAGGATTCGTTTAAATACACATAGACTGTCAGAAATTAGCATGTCCCTGTGGCTACGATTAGTCCAAATATCCTAGTCCGTAACAAATTTTCATGTCGCTGTGACTATGATTGTTCCAAATACACCTAGTCTGTAGCGAATTCTCAGGTCCCTGTGCCAAGGTTAGTTCTAAATACAGAATTCTCAGGTCCCTGTGCCAAGGTTAGTTACAAATATACCTGGTCTGTAACGAATGGTCAGGTCCCTGTGACCTCGATATGTACAAATACACCTAGTCTGTAACGAATTATCATGTCCCTGTGACCTTGACATGTACAAATACACCTAGTCTGTAACGAATTATCATGTCCCTGTGACCTTGATATGTACAAATACACCTAGTCTGTAACGAATTCTCAGGTCCCTGTGCCCAGGATAGGTCCAAATACACCTAGTCTGTAACAATTCTCAGGTCCCTGTGCCAAGGATAGGTCCAAATACACATAGTCTGTAACGAATTCATAGGCCCCTGTAGCATAGGCCTGTGTTGTTCATGCACCTACATAGGCGGATTGCACATAGGGATCGTATGTTAGGAGTATTTATGTTTTATTGTCAATATATAAATATGGTATTACAATACAAAAGAACATATTGATACAATATAGTTAATAGCATATACCAATCTAACATAGCTTTACAACCAGTCTAACATAGCTTTTCAAGAATGATATATAAAAAGATTTTTTGGGATGCAAGTTTGGAAGGGAAGTAACTCGAACCCGCCTACATGTATATATACTAATTTTATAAGTGATGTTCGGTGTTGTGATCCCGACACTCCTATGTTGAACATGACACGTTTTTTTAGCTGTACATCTATTATTTTCCCGCCAACAGAGACATATACACCTGATGGCGGCGCCATTTTGCAGACCGTAGTGAGATGGAATTTAATCCATTAGCTGTCTTTCCCGACCGTAGAAACATGTTAGAAAGCATATATTTTTCTTACTCGTTCACAATATACCTGAAGCATATTTAATTGTCTCCCAATAAATGCTTAATATCTGCCGAACCTCCTCTTCAGTCCGATTTTTTGGAGTTATTCAAACTGAAAAAATATTCTCTTTTTATGATTATTCACGTTTTCTTTAATTAATTATATGCAGTTATTGTTGTGCATAATCATTTAGAAGATGAGGAGGAGGAAAATCATATTGATGACAACTGAAAATAAGTCATAAATATAGCTTTGATGCAAAAGCAAAGGCGTCGGGTGGCGTAGTGGTTAGTGCAGTCGAATTTCATATAGACAGCCGGGGCTTGAATCCCCGGTCGAAGAAAAAATGTAATGCGGGTACTTAACCAAACACTTGAGTTTTCTCCAGGTACTCCGCCAGTTTCCTTTCAATGGCGATTCCTTGCGGGAAATGCAAGGATATAGTCCGCGCTAAACGAATACGCCGCTAAGGTCGATCAAGTTTGCTTGTTTATTAACAGGTAAAAGAATTCATGTTCAGTTTTTAAATAACGGATTATAGCTATGTGTATTGAACACAGTTATAAATGCTTCATAATTGTTGTAAAATAACTTTTACATGTTTGAAAATATTTTAAAGGTTTGCGTTATTTACACTTTTTTTTAAATAACGAAACCGGCGCAGTGTATATTTAGCCTCTATGTGTATACAAAACTGTACATACTCTCGATGGTATTGTTCGATCAAAACACACTTACTGATATTGTTTATCAATTATCTTTACCGGTACCATTCATGTATGTAAAGGTTTATGAACCCCTACACGTGTGCCATACACAGTTAATAACTCGATCGTAATTACCTCGACGAGACCTCGCTGAGTCTTGGAGACGAACAATATAGACTCGTCTGTATAAATAGAAACACGCCTAGCTGTACATATGTATACTCTAACTTCGCCGTAAGCACTGTTATTACTGGGGGTATATATCTGTGTGTATATACATACTGATTTACCTACAGACTCGGGAGGGACACCCACACCCACACATTCTCATACATATACACCGTGCTGTTGTTTACATGTACGTGTGTACATTTCCGGATGGTGAGAAATAGATTGCATTATTTTGATGTGATGCATACCATTAACGCTGGTACCTGGGAACACTCGGATTTATTCCAACAGTTGTGTTATGTTTGAAACGCTTTGGATTCTACGTCTTTTCAAGTAGTATTACACCACGTAGAGGGTGGTGATCGTCTGATGGTGGAGCTATAAGTGACTGGTATCGGGCAGGTCTCACGTGCGCACGCGGATCGAAGCCTTGTATCGATCTTTGGCCTCCCCTGTGTCACACTATACCCCGGCGCACGCTGTTGTCAGCACTCGACATCAATATTCATGAAAATCGCTTTTCAGTTACGGAAAAGGGTGATTGGAGAAGAACTGAACAATACGCGTGTAACCTCAGCCACTGAAGCCGTTTCAGAAGGTGTACAGTAATGATGTGTTCCGTTGTCAATGGATCGGTGTTGCTTGCCACGCCGGTGCTTGTTCAGGAAAGCTTGAAAACCAAGTAATATTACTATAACAAACCCTGTTCAACCAACCAAGGGCACATTCGCTATTTGCATGCAAATAGGCTTTCCATCAGATGACACAGGTATATATCGTGTATGTTGCTTTAAGCTATAGCAACGACATTCGGAACTCGGCGGTTCTATCGCCAAGATGCTTGTAAAATGTACATGAAGCGCCCATCGGCACCTCCAGATTAACCATGGTGACAGTCTTCTAAGCTACTTGGAGGAATTTATTTGTGTACTTTCTCGGAATATTGTGTTTGAGATATAAATATTTATTTTGTGTTCATTTATATATGATATTTCTGTATGTGTCGCAGTGTTATTTGGATTAAAACTTGACCACTACTATGTCGGGGAATAATACCACTTTGTCCATTGTCCAGTGCTCGGACGAAAGGCGCTGGTATACTTTCTTAGCATCCAGCCTCATCACTTTTGGATTTGGGTTATACATAATTCTCTGTTACAGAGTCTTATTAATCTTTTTCTGTCGAAGACGGAAAAATGGCGGTGTGGCCAAAGTTTCTCATCAAACTGGGCCCGTCCCCATCCCCGGGGGAAAAAACGTGCCGGGTTTTATGAAAACCCCAGACCCAGAAATTGGATGGATGACAGAAGCGAAAGATTGGGCAGGAGAGCTGATCTCAGGACAAACGACGACAGGCAGAATACTGGTAAGAGTATTTCTAACGAAAATATTGACATTTCTGATGACCCGACGGACACATATAATAGATCTAACGATTGGCCGAAGTATTTCTGTACCAGTTAGCAAATAATATCACTTCGTTACGACTTTACTTGGTATAAGACATGATCAGCTTGGCTTATACGAATGTAAAATTATGCACAAGTTTATTAAAAAAAAAATGAAAATAAAAACCAATTTATGGATATTTTTTAAAAGAAAAGAAAAAAAGAGAGAGATTCTTCTCAAACTTTGATTTAAGAAAATTCAGAGGGATCCCCGTAAGATGACAGAACTTGGAACATGCTTACCTGTATGTACACTACGGTTGCCATGATATGCGCTTTTAAGTGTTTTCTGTCATATTTTGTGGGCTCCACAATGCTATGCACAATACGTTAACACAAGGAAAACATTACAGGGGTCAGGCAGTGTAAGTTACATCTATGCATGTAGTCGTGTCACTGGAAATATGTACAGTTGTTCACGTTTGCTTTATAAAACACAAATAAACAAACAAGGATGTCTCTGTCACATTGTTTGTCTATTTACTTGCTGGGCTTATCGTCCCGTGAACAGCCAGTGTTATTTTGAGGCGGGTCTCATTGTAGTAGTTTGTGACTACCTCACTGAACAACATACGGGAAGCTCGTCGCCATGCCAAACAGAGCAATCAGGGTAACGTGTCTTGCCAAGCCACAATCACGACAGCGCAGACCGGCCTGTTGTTCAGCTTCCCGAGAGCATCGAACCACGATCCTCGGATCTTCACACGAGGTTACGTTGCCGGCGCACTTAGGACTGAGCTATCGCGGCCCCTTTGTCGTACCACAAGAAGAAGAATGTTGGTATATTTATAGTATAATCGTGTGTGATATATTGCCAATATTTGTATACATGCTTGACATTAAGGTGTTTAAAGCTCTTTCGTGATGAATCGAGAGAGGAATATAAAGTAATCGGGAATACGCATACGCTAAGCGAGGCTGAAACGATTCGAGGATTCAGTGAAGTGTTATATATACGAGGGAGGTTTTACTGTAGACATACGAGGGTCGTTATATGGAGGTTTTAATGAAGAGACAAACGATTGTCGTTATATCGAGGTTATCATGAAGAGAAATACGAGGGTCGATATATCCAGGTTTTAGTGTTGAATGACATATGATGGTCGTTATATCGAGGTTTTACTGTAGACACACGAGGGACGTTATATCGAGGTTTTACTGTAGACACACGAGGGACGTTATATCGAGGTTTTACTGTAGAGTGACACACGAGGGACGTTATATCGAGGTTTTACTGTAGAGACACATGATGGACGTTATATCGAGGTTTTACTGTAGACACATAGGGGGTCGTTATATCGAGGATTTACTGTTGAATGACGTAAGATGGTCGTTATATCGAGGTTTTACTGTAGACACACGAGGGACGTTATATCGAGGTTTTACTGTAGAGTGACACACGAGGGACGTTATATCGAGGTTTTACTGTAGAGACACACGAGGGGCATTATATCGAGGTTTTACTGTAGAGTGACACACGAAGGACGTTATATCGAGGTTTTACTGTTGAGTGACACACGGTGGACGTTATCTCGAGGTTTTACTGTAGTGACACACGGGGGTCGTTATATCGAGGTTTTGCAATAGACACACGAGGGACGTTATATCGAGGTTTTACCAAAGAGACATGCAAGAATTATATAGACTGACAAACGAAGGTTGTTATATCGAGGTTTCATTTTAGGATAGCATTAGAGGGGCACCATACAGGCGGTTTACTGTAGAATAACAGACGAGATTTACAGTTATAGTGACAAACGAGAGCGAGTATACCGTAAAGTGACAGACGAGTAGACATTGTATACGAGTTTTACAGTTTCTAAATAGTGCTCTTATATTGAACCCACACTAAAAATGTAAATCTGTTAAGAGATTTTAAATGGTTTGATTGCGTGACTCGATGCAGTGCGTATGCGGTTTCCATGGCATCCATTGTGTAATTGCGACTAATTATAAGTTAAGGACAAGTATGTGTCGCTTGATCAACTTGTTTACATGTAACGTTGCATGTACACGAGGATGACTGCTTGCGTAACTTTCGTTCAGATTTTTACTACTTCAAAGTTAGAGGTATACGGTATACACGGCTCATATCAAAAGGTTTTCTGAAAACTATCGAACGCACAGGAATGACTCTAGGATAGTATACTGTACAACGCCCGAGAGTGGCTCGAGTATACTGCACAACGCCCGAGAGTGGCTCGAGTATACTGCACAACGCCCGAGGGTGGCTCGAGTATACTGTCCAAAGCCCGAGGGTGACCCCGACTATACTGTACAAAGCCAGAGGGTGGCTCGAGTATACTGTACAAAGCCCGGGGGTGGCTCGAGTATACTGTCCAAAGCCCGAGGGTGACCCCGACTATACTGTCCAAAGCCCGAGGGTGACTCCGACTATACTGTACAAAACCCGAGGGTGGCTCGAGTATACCGTACAACGCCCGATGGTGGCTCTAGTATTTTGTACAATGCCCGAGGGTGGCTCGAGTATACTGTACAACGTCCGAGGGTGGCTCGAGTAAATTGTACAAAGCCCGAGGGTGGCTCGAGTATATTGTACAAAGTCCGAGGGTGGCTCGATTATACTGTGCAACGCCCGAGGGTGGCTCGAGTATACTGTACTGTACAAAGCCCGAGGGAGATCCCGACAATACTGTACAAAGCCCGAGGGTGACCCCGACTATACTGTACAAAGCCCGAGGGTGATCCCGGCTATACTGTACAAAGCCCAGGGGTGGCTCGAGTATACTGTACAAAGCCCGAGGGTGGCTCGAGTATACCGTACAACGCCCGAGGGTTGCTCGAGTATACTGTACAACGCCCGATGGTGGCTCGAGTATACTGTACAACGCCCGAGGGTGGCTCGAGTATACTGTACAACGCCCGAGGGTGGCTCGAGTATAATATACAAAGCCCGAGGGTGGCTCGAGTATATTGTACAAAGCCCGAGGGTGACTCGAGTATAGTGTACAACGCCCGAGGGTGGCTCGAGTATACTGTACAAAGCCCGAGGGTGACCCCGACTATACTATACATTGCCCGAGGGTGGCTCGAGTATACTGTACAACGCCCGAGGGTGGTGACGCCCTGGTATAGTCCAATATCTTGTAGTCCAGAAATAACTCCTTAATGTGGCCCTAATGTCATCTCTAAAGAGTAACCCCTAGTATACCCGGAATACCACCCGGTCCTAAACAATGCGCCCTAGTATAGCCCTGGTATCATCTGGCCTAGAGTTCAGGTCCTAAAATTACACCCTAGTATAGCCCTGGTATCATCTGGCCTAGAGTTCAGGTCCTAAAATTACACCCTAGTATAGCCCTGGTATCATCTGGCCTAAAGTTCAGGTCCTAAAATAACACCCTAGTATAGCCCTGGTATCATCTGGCCTAAAGTTCAGGTCCTAAAATTACACCCTGGTATAACCCTATATAACGTATTATCTGATCCTAAAATTTGTATAACCCTATATACATACATTTGTAACGTATTATCTGATCCTAAAATTAACACCCTGGTATAACCCTATATATATAACGTATTATCTTATCCTAAAATTAATACCCTGGTATAACCCTATATACAAAACGTATTATCTGATCCTAAAATTACACCCTGGTTTCATCTGGTCCTTAAATTATGACCTGTCTCAATATCATTCCGTTTCAAAATATCCCCATGTAGTCACTTATCTTCTGGTTGTGAATCTGTTACATGTACCCGGTGTAGCTCCGATAATATATACATGATTGTATAGATTTTATTCGCGTAATTAATTCAAAATAATCTTTAAATAGCTTTCTCTGTAGGTTAAATGGTTCCCCACTTACTATGATTACAATATTACGTCACACATGTACATACCACAGTTGTACATGTGTTCATCAAGGCGTTGTAGATGTGCATTTGTAAGACATGACACGGTCACAGGGACCTGAAAATTACTTACAGTCTACGTGTTTGTGTAATTGAGCCGTCCCTAACATCGGGGTATCATTTTCAATTTAACCTAATATCAATCTAGCCCCCCCCCCCCCCCCCCCCCCCCCCCCCCCCCAACCACCCCCCAACCACCCCACATCACCCCAGCCCCAAAAAAGGGCCAGAAAAAAAAATGTAATATTCACTAGGGGAGGTCCATCAATGACACATAAACTGATACAAATTATCAGGGCCCTGTGACGTTAAGTAAATATTTTTAATCTGTTATAAAGATATCAAATGTTCTCACGATAAAGCGGGTCTACGTAATATTTTAACGAATACTAGAAAATGAAAATACACTAAGTAAATATTTAAATATACTTGCTCTCAACACACTCTCTATTCAACGATTAAAAACGACCAAAAAGAAAGAACTGCCCGGGTTAAAAAAAGAATTCTAAAAGACAATTGTATGTCATGGAATAGGATACCACGACTTGATCGCGAACGTGTGTATATTGGAAATTACAGCCCTCATTTATTTACAGCTTCGTGTTTGAGATAGAATTATTTTTGTACAATACATACAATAGCGATACATTTTCTTTTTACAGAGCTTAAGACTCTCACACTATGACTTGGCACAAAGGCGTGTAAACTTGTTTATGTAGAGAACGCTATCGTCTTGTCATTACAAGTATATACCATGTTTATAAAGCAGGGGTAGCGGGTATTGTTACGTCCCCCATCGGTACGGAAATTAATTATGGACGTTTATTGAGGTGAATATGTGGTTTTATGAACCCAAAAAAGGACGGAGTCGAGGTTAATATCATTAGTAAGGTCCATGTACATATATAGCTCGAGTTTCCTCTGGTCCTAAAACCATGTCTGGTGTCCCTGGTGTCAGGGCCAGAAGAAACTCGGTCTAGAACAAATAACAACTATTCATCACTATATATAACATCTTAACATGCACAAAGACAGATTCATTAATAAATATCTAACGCTAAGAAGTTATTGTTTCATAAAGATTACTGTCGATTTGCAGTTTCTATAGATTTGTATTTCAGAATCTGTCTGTGTTAGTATTTTATGGGAAATGTTGAATGTCTGGTGTTAGTGGGAAATGTTGAATGTCTGGTGTTAGTGGGAAATGTTGAATGTCTGGTGTTAGGGCCAGAAGAAACTCGGTCTAGAACAAATTAAAATTAAATGAAACTCGGTCCAGAACAAATAACAATTAAATGATACTGTAATAACTGATGTCAAATCTCGGTGTTTCTACTATGAACATGAATATTCTTACATAAACCAAAATAGCATTTGACAGTAATGACATTGTCGGTGATTTACGTTGCAAAAGCCTGTGTCGCAATTCGTACATGGAGTAATTGTGTCATTTATATCAATGTATTATAGTGCATCACCATAACATATATATGGTTGAATCTACATCACTTATGTATGACCCAAAGAAATTTTTTTTTATCAATATTCCACATATATCTTATAATTATTTGCTTACTGGACACATATATATGTTTATATATATATATATATAGCAAGACGGATGATATGATCGATGGTTTCTTTTCTGGTAATGGTATAGTAATACTGCTGAATTCCGAATTCACTTGTATATCATCATAGGCCTGTAAATAGTACCGGTATAAAAATATACTTGTAACACCTGGTGTAGGTGGGAAATACTCGCCACCCTGTTAGGAATTTTTTATGATATATCCTACTAACCAATGCAACTGAACATACATGAATAGTATATTTAAATACATATAGCAAGACGGATAATATGATCCGCCACACCAGGTTTCTTTTCTGGTTATGTTATAGTAGTACTGCTGACTTCCGGTTTCACTTCTTGCTTTATTTATGCGGAGTGGAATATTGTGAAAGTATGCATGGATGAAAAGGAAACAAATGTGCAAGGTGTAAGAGTACAGGTAAAGCAAGTAGAATATGATTTAGGTATAGTCGATAGTGTGTCATTTCTTTCTCTTTTTCTCATTTTTTGTTTGATCTCATCTATGTTTTTCTGTGTTTTTTCCTTATGTCTATCACTGCTTCCTTTCCTTTTCTTCTTGAGTGTCAGATTTATTACTATTCTGCTGCTGGCAAGGGCTCCGCTAGAGCTCCTGCCCTCTCGCGTTGTCTTCGGCTGTGTCACATATATGGTCAATGATTCTAATAAGATAAACGGTTTAGATATGTAACTTGTTGAGTGTATAAAGATAATATCAGCAAACTGTCAAGGTCTAGGAGATAGACATAAAAGAAAAGATGTTTTTTCTTACTTGAAAAATAAGCATTATAATATTTTCTGTTTACAGGATACACATTTCACTCCTGAACTTGAAAATATAATTAGAGCAGAATGGGGTTATGACTGCTATTTTAATTCATTCAGATCAAATGCACGGGGGGTAGCAATTTTACTCAATAACAATTTTGAAGTAAAAGTATTGCAGGTAAAAAGGGAGTTGTCTGGTAATTTTTTGGCACTTGATATGAGGATAGAAGGTAGAAAAGTAACATTAATTACACTATATGGCCCTAATTCAGACAATCCAGAATTTTATGAAAACTTAACTGAAACTATTAATCTATTTGGCAATGATTCTTTTATAATATGTGGTGATTTTAACTTAGTTTTGAACCCTACAGTGGATTATGATAAAAGCTATAAAAATATAAATAACCCAAAAGCCAGGGATAAAATAATTGAACTTATAGAAGAATTGGGAATGGTAGATATATATAGAGAACAGCATCCAGAAAATAGAAGATACACCTGGAGGAGAAGTAATCCTGTTAAACAAGCTAGGCTAGATTTTTTTCTTATTTCGGACAATCTATTACCAAACATTCATTATTCAAATATTGAACCAGGCTATAGAACAGATCATTCACTTCCTGTAATTGCTTTAAAGTTTAACGAATTCAGAAAAGGAAAAGGATTATGGAAGTTTAACAATTCACTTTTACATGATTTAGATTACTTAGAACTTATAAATAAACTTATTTTAGACATTAAAAGACAATATGCTCTTCCAGTTTATCATTTAGAAAACATCAGCAATATACCTGATTCTGATATACAATTTATGATAAGCGATCAACTTTTTTTGGAAACACTTTTAATAGAAATTCGAGGCAAAACCATTTCCCACTCGTCATATAAAAAGAAGATACAGAATTTGAACGAAAGTAGACTTATAGAAACTATACATGAACTAGAAGATAGTAATGAGGTTGATATAGACAGGGTGAATGAAAAAAAACAAGAATTACAAAATATAAGATTGAATAAATTAAAAGGTAGCTTAATTCGATCTAGAGCTAAATGGGTAGAAGAGGGTGAAAAACCAACACATTATTTCTTAAATTTAGAAAACAGAAATTACACCTCAAAGTTAATACCAATGATAGAGAAAGAAAATGGTGATAAAATAACTAAACAAGCAGAAATTCTCGATGAGGTAAAACATTTTTACAAAAAATTGTATACAATTGATCATTATATAGAGGATATTCACCTAGGTGATTTTTTAAAAGATATTGATATTCCAAAATTAACAGAGGCACAATCTAACAAATTAGAAGGTATAATTACTCTTAATGAAGCATCAAATACTTTAAAAGCTATGAAAAATAATAAAAGCCCAGGCTCTGATGGGTTCACTGTGGAATTTTTTAAATGCTTCTGGAAACAGTTAGGTACTTTTATAGTCAGATCAATTAATTATGGGTTCAATCAGGGTCAATTATCAATTACACAAAGACAGGGCATAATAACATGTATACCTAAGGGAGATAAGCCTCGACAATATCTTAAAAACTGGAGACCAATTTCTTTACTCAATATTATTTATAAAATTGCATCAGGATCAATAGCTAACCGAATAAAAATAGTTTTGAACAAATTAATTCATACTGATCAAACGGGTTTCATCTCAGGACGTTATATTGGGGAAAACACTCGAATTGTTTATGATATTATGCAATATGCAGAAGATAAAAATATACCTGGAATGTTGTTGATTATTGATTTTGAAAAGGCTTTTGACTCTGTTTCTTGGAAGTTTATTGATAAAGTTCTTGATTTTTTTAAATTTGGGGAAGATATTAAGAAATGGGTGAAGGTTCTACAAAACAATTCAAGCTCAGCGATTAATCAAGGGGGAAATCTGTCTCCATTTTTTGAAATAGAGAGAGGCTGTAGGCAGGGGGACCCAATTGCACCATATATATTTATAATGTGTGCTGAAATCTTAGCTATTAGAATAAGGAACAATAATAATATAAAAGGTATTGATGTTGATAATATTCCTATTTTACTGTCTCAATATGCTGATGACACTTCACTGATCTTGGATGGAACAGAGGAATCCCTTAAAGAATCTATTGATGAATTAAAATCTTTTGCAAAAATATCAGGATTGAAAATAAATATATCTAAAACCCAGGCTATTTGGATTGGAAGCAAAAAATATAGTGATGAAGTTGTCTACCCTGAACTGAATCTACAGTGGGGAAATCAAACATTTACACTTTTAGGAATCGAATTTCATGTTGACCTTCATCGAATACCTAAACTAAATTATGATAAGAAATTAGTAAAGTTAAAGGCACTTATTAGAATTTGGGAACGACGAGTCTTAACTCCAATCGGTAGAATTCATATTATAAAGGCTTTATTAATTTCTCAGTTCAATCATCTCTTTATCTCTTTGCCAAATCCAGATGAGAATTTCTTGAAAAAATTAAATACAGAACTGTATTGTTTTCTTTGGAAAAGTAAAATAGATAAGGTGAAAAGAGATGTAACTATTAAAAAATACATTGATGGGGGGCTAAAAATGTTACATGTGAAGTCATTCATTGAATCTTTGAAGCTAACATGGTTAAGGAGACTTTTTACAAGTTCAAGTAAATGGCAGTTAATTCTTAGATCTTTTGTTGATGATCACCTTATGGCTAACTGTGGGATGGAATATATCTCAATATGTCACAATAAATGTAAAAATCTATTCTGGAAAGATGTCTTTAAAGCATGGATAAAACTATCTAATAAAAACTACTTATATAAATCCCCAGATATGTTGGCTAAAACACCAATTTGGTATAATAAATTAATTAAAGTAGATAATCAGAATATTTTTTATCAAGATTGGTACAATAAAGGAATTATTGTAATTAGTGACTTAATTAACAAAAACAATAATTCATTTTACTCCTTCGAAGAATTTCAACGGGTCTTTGATATTAATACAAACATCCTTAAATATCGAGGACTTATCTCAGCTATTAGAAAACATATTCAGAAACAGGAATTATCATCTCCTATCTACCCATTTATACCAATTGATATGGAAATTCTTTTTCGCAGTAAAAAGGGAACAAAAGACTTTTACTATTTACTCAGTAAAAATAACATAATATCCACTGGAAGAAAAAAATGGGATATCTTCAACTTTGATAATGAAACATGGAGGAAAATATACAAATTGCCTTTTTATATAACCAAAAATTCAAAACTACAGTGGCTACAATATAGAATTAATCAACACATCTTAACAACAAATTCATTTCTATTTAAGGCAGGAATAGCAGAAAATCCGTATTGCTACTGGTGCAAAACTGATATTGAAACAATAGAACATACACTTTGGGAATGTGATAAGGTGCAAGTTATGTTACAAAATTTTGAGTTTTTATTAGATTCTTTAATGATACCTTTCGCATATAATAAGGAAACTTTTATTTTTGGATTATATAATCAAGATGGAATAAGAACACCAATAGACAGTACAATCATTTTAATTATTAAACAGTATATTTATTCAACAAGGTGTCTACAAATTAATTTATCTTTGACTGGTCTCAAAAAAACTATTAAAGATCATTATGTTACACAAAAATATATTGCAATGGGTAAAGGGGACAAGTATAAGGAAAATTTTCAAAATGAATGGAAAAAATGGCAAAAATTACTTAATATCTCTTAGAACTTCAATTTGCTGATTATTGTACTTAGATTCTTGTTTACTGCTATACTTTGTAATGTTATATGTAACCAAAGTTAATACATATTATTGTTTCTATAAGATTTCAAAATAAAATTGTATTGCTATAATCATATGTGGTGACACTTGCTGACGACAATACATGTTTAAATCCTCTTGTCTTTCCCTTGCCAGTCTTCATTCATATACAGTAAGGCTGGTCTAATTATAAGTCAGACCTAAATTGTCTTACCAGCAATTCTGTTTATCCTGTGTACATCTGGGTTAGACTACAGACCATACTGTAAATATTTGATTTTCTGACACCTCTCTTTGTCTCTCTCTCCCTCTCTCTCTGTCTCTATGTCTGTCTTTGTTACTATATATATGTCTTTGTCCATGTTTCTTGTTTCGTCCCTATTGCTTTATTGCTATGATTTTTCTGTCTGCTCTACACCTTTTCTTCTGCTTTCTTCCTTTCTTTAAATACAGTGGGAAAGTAACATTTAGAAAATTCATCAAAAGTAAATGATTTTATGAATCTGGATTAAGATGTGTGTATTTGTGTTGGATCATCTACAGTTCTATGGTGCTGTAATAATGATTATTCTGAATACAATTGAATACTATGTACTTTACACTGTATGAAAATCTCTGAAAAAATAAAACAAATACAAAAAAAAAATTGTGTCATTCGCATCAATTAAGGCTAAATAGAAATAAAGACTAAGCAGGAAAGTATTGCCGACGCCAATCAAAGAGTATTATTCCAATGTCAAAATAAGGAGACAAAAGGATTCCTTCAAGGGGATATTATCGGAACCTCAAAGAAGTAGAATGAAGAGTGTGATTTTTCAATTTAAAACGAAATGTAGGAACCCCGATAAATTACCTTCTGTTTTCAGTATATTCAGAACCCGAATTGGTCTTCCAGGAGATAACAATAACACATTTATAGATTAGATTTGAAAGTGTGACGAATTTTATTATCATTACTTGACAGAAGAAATTGATAATTACGTTTAAATTATGCAAATATTTAATTATAGAAACTTGTATAGAGGAGATTCTGTAGCTCCTCTACTGCAAATTTTTTCCATGTGAATTTTCTCATGTCTAGAAATTATTCCATTAGTTGCTAGCGTGAGCGACGTTGTTCCATTCCATGCGAAGGTTCTTTGGGGGTGGGCTTTATTCTACTCTGATATTATAATTTAAGACCCAAGTTCTCGGGAAGCTGAGAAACGGGGCGGTCTGTACTGTCGTGGTTGTGGAATTGCTCTGAATAGCATGCGACCGGCCTCTTTTTTTGTTCTGTGAGGTAGCCACCAACTACTACAATGAGAACCCGCCTCAAAATGACCCTGGCCTTTATTCTACTCTGATATTATAATTAATCTTTTGTGTCCTTCGCTTAAATAAGACCAAGCTCGCGTTACGATGGTATTGATTATATTTTGTACTTAACGGGGAAAACGGTATCTCAGTTGGTTAGAGCGCCGGCCACGTAACCCTAAGGTGAAGTCCCGAGGTGCGTGGTTCGAAGCTCCCTACCCGTGTCGGTTTGTGATTCTCGGAAAGCTCAGAAACGGGCTGGTATGTGCTGTCATAGTTGTGGTTTGGGAAGATATTGTATACTTTACCCTAATTGCTCTGAATGGCATGCGACCGGCCTCCTCTTTTGTTGTTCTGTGAGGTAGTCACCAACTACTACAATGAGAACCCGCCTCAAAATGACCCTGGCTGTTCACGGTGCGATAAACCATACTTATATTGTACAAACAAACAAACAAACAAACAAACAAACAAACAAACAAACCTTCACTTTAAGGAGATATTAAAGAAACTGTAGGTTAACAAAGTACCGTCCTGCGCAATAGTAATCCATCTTTTACAAATGATTTCGTTTTGACAATCTCCCTTTAAGCATTATAAGCCCCATGCACGTTTTTAAGGTGAAAATCATACCAATTACAGCCCCTTGCTGCTTCATTAAATTTCTTCCATTAAGAATGATGGCACCTTTAAAGTGGACCTTCCAATGCTTTACTTTTGGCCTTAATTAACTACTACAGTGTGTACCGCCGGTGTGAGGATGGAAAACATACACAAACAATGCCATCGTCACGCGAACCATTTTATGTGTCAAGGAAAGCATAGCTCAAACAATCACTGATCTGTAATATAGATACGTATTATATAGGGAATATAATGTCATTCTCCGGCGGATATGATTTAATGATTTTTATTGATAATTAACAACTTGCACGTGTTGGACACCAAGGCGTCAATGACTAGATTAACCATTATTCTACATTCGTGCACATCGTAATAACATCATGAATTTGTACAGGACTTCAGTCATGTTGGATACGTAACTGCCGTAATTCATTGCTTGTTGTCACCGGAGAATTCCACGACATTGCTACTCCTAGATAGCTTCAAGCCCGGGAAACTTAACAACACTGCTATGTCCCTAGCACAATTTGACACGTGTTTATTTTCAAAAACTACACATCCTGAGGTGTTCAACATAATCCGATTAACTTCACTACAAGCTTCTGACGTTACTTTTGTCATAATTTAAGTTCTCCTCTCCTGATATTGGCAGTGATATGTTGCACGTATTTGGCAAATGTTTTTATGTGTTTTGGATCAGGAAACCGTCTTATATTACAACACACTTAAACGACACCTTATTCATATTTCTTTAAAAAATAGTTTTACGTTTGTCGTGAAACGCCTGTCGTAAGTTCATCTAAAGTCTCAATATTATGTAAATATGAATTATTTATATTACCGGTTTTATGTGTGTTAAACATTACTTAGACGTAGCCGTAGTATAATATTTATATGTAATCACGTGTCAACAGTATATATAGTATAAGCTTTCGAAGGTTTGTCAGTGTTTATTTTGTTTGAAACATGTTTTATGAAACAGAACAAGTGTCTTGTCCTTAAATTTCTTTTGTTTTACGTTTTAAACATCCTCGTAACAGCCAGGGTCCAATGAGAACGGGGTCTAGGCTTTAAGGATCGAATGATGGGTAAATGGGAGTGAGCGGGCTGCCATACTTTTGTTTTTGGTCAAATTGCGTATACAATTTGGTATTAGGAACCATACAATGTAAAACGGACTCCAAAATGTGTTAATTTAAACAACGATTAAAAATAACGACTTAGAAACAAAATCTTAGCTCAAGTTCAAAATCGATAAAATGAGGACAAAAATATTAACAAACATAATATTAACACTAGAACTATTGAATAAATATTACGACCAGGCATCACGGCAGGGTAAGCGTCTTCTGCTTCATCGTGATATGTCGATCCAAGAAATGTCAAGCTCTCAATATGAGAACTGAGATCGTGACAATACCACGAGGTATATTTATCAGACCTGCTACATAGGATTCTGTTTGTTAGATTTTTCGCCGCGTGAACATTCAGGGTAATTTTGAGGTGGGATCTCCTTGTAGTAGCTCACCGAACAACATACGGAGGGCCCGTCACATGCCGCCCTGAGCAATTAGGATAAAGTGTCTTGCCCTAAGACACACCTGCGGCAGCACAGACCGGCCCGTTTCTCAGCTTTCCGTGAAACACAAACCGACAAAATAGTCACAATGAGATGCCCATTTCAGTACCATGCATCTTCCTCATATAAGCCTTCATAACCTGCTTCTCTCAAATACTCTTTGTCATTGAGCATCAGAAATATCCTCCGTATGGTTTCAAACTGTGTTAGCCCTACTGAATCTCATGGGTGCTTACAGCTTTGAAAATCTCCATAATGTTGCTTTATTACTCTATACATTTAAAGTAGCTTTTCAACACGACACGGGTTATATATTCAACTAAGCCGAAATGGCGTTATAAAACAGACCACACATGGGTTATCAACACGAAAATAAATGATAATAATAAAAATGAAAAAAATGAAAGTTGTAAAATGTAAATTTAAAGCTTTTATATGAATATCAGTTAAGTTCTATTTGGTTTTAAAATGTGTGCTGTTTATGCTAATTAAAATAAAAATGAATTGCTATTTATAGGTATACATTTCATTACATTGTATATGCAAGAGGCGATTTAAAAAACAAACTATGACGTCATTTGAAAACAAAAAATGTCTCAGCACGTAATTTTGTACAATAAAGTCACACCGCATTTGATATGCAAACGCATGCATACTATGAAATATGTGCCTGCAAGGTGAAATTTAATGATATTTTTCTTTGCAAAATATTTTTTCGGTGACAAGATCTCCGTATACATTTTCAAACGAACAAACCCCAGTTATAGCCAAGCTATCCGTTTATGGAATCGCCTTCCTTGTCTACTTTTTTGTTTGTGTTATAGTAGATATAGCTGTCGTCTCAACATAAAAGACAGGTAGAAAGACAGGTAGAATGCATATCGTTTATCACATGTAGCTCACACTACGAATCCTGCCCAGCTTGTGACATTTAGACATCAGATGATTCATCATTATTAAAAAATCAACTAACAAACAACAACAACAAACACACCAGATTTACGACTTGAACTTCACTAAATTTAATGCCGTAAGCTTTTTTTTTCATTTTCATAATTTTTTTCTGAAAATTATATTAAACGCTAACTGCGTATAAGTGTTTTCTTTTATTTTCGTTGTCCTAAATGACCCCATCATTCTGTCGACAGGCTGAAATATAATACAAATATCAAAAATCAATTTTGTTTTTGCCATTTTGAAATATGAAAGGACATTTTCACATGCATTAATACCAGCGCGTGAGTCATTTGCCAAATGTTACCATAAGATATCTCGAACTTGAGCCAGTCTGATGTTTTTGCCATGCAAGACATCGACATCATATGACGATGGGTGACTGGGTCAGTCTGGGGTCATCTAATTAAAATGCCATAACCTGGTCACGGTAACACGACACCCCCACGTGTACAGTTCTACCCTATTCTGGCATCATCTGTTGAATTATGAGACTACCCATAGGATCATAATGTTATACAATACAAGTGTCACGTATATGTTAATTAATGGAATGGTAAGTGTAAGCTGAAAACAGGGGTATAATGGGAACGAACAATCGCAGATTAAAATGTTTGATATTTATATATATACATATTTCCTTGTTATCTTTATCTACTTTTTTGTTTTTATTTTTTTTCCAATGAACTATTTTTGAAGAAGGGTTACGATGCAAATTTTGTCCTTAAAAATTAAAAACTCCAAGCTGATGCCGATGGGATGTATAGCCAATGAAAAAAAACGTAATTAATGCTTTCGTGGCCAAGCATACATAATATAAAATAAACTCAACAAGAGAGAATTAAAATGAACAAATAATGATAATAAAACAGAAGACTAAAAAACAAAACAAAAATACGTTTAAAAATTAAAAGTCAAAGAGATACGTAACTAAATCCTAAATTAAAAAAAAAGAAAGAAAAAAAGATTTGTTTGCTGGAGTTATCGCCCCGTGAACAGCAAGGGTCATTTGTGGCGGGTTCTCCTTGTAGTAGCTGGTAATTACATATGTACCTCACTGTACACCATACGAGAGGCCCATCACATACCATCCACATCAATTAGGGTAAAGTGTCTTGCTCAAGGACACAACCATCACAACACAGACTGGTTTGTTTTTCGGCTTTCCGAGAAACACAAACCGACAAAGGCAGGGAGCGTTGAACCTCGCGACCAGGATCTTCACCCGAGGTTCCATATTATTCTTTTTATGATATCAAAATGCAATAATCATGTACGACCAAAAATAACTCAAAAACAAGAAATATCTTTAAAAAAAGATAAACGGCATAGTTTTAATGCTGGTGGTTATAATGTAAAACTACTGGTGAAATAAATTAACGAACTACGATGTAATTAATAAATGCGCAGTTTCAGCACGGATAACAAAATTATATCAGTTTGAATCATTTTGGTGATAATAAGACTGCAAATGTGTCATTTGAATAGATGCACTTGCATTCAATTTAAAAGGGGCATCACTGTAAAAACGTTGCAATTTTCACTGAAAGTACGCGTTTTGTTCCTTTCCAGTTATGTTTCTGTGCTGTTCCAATGTTCACAGTCAATTCCTATGTCCAGCTTGACCACTCGATTTAGTTGGGAATCCCCCTCTAAATTTAGCGCGGAAATTATTTTTAGATCATTACGTGACTGTTTTGAAATCGTGGCAACACAAAAAACACGATAGTTTACAAGGCGATATCTATATTCCATCTGGGTTAGTTGGATAACGATATTATACACAGTGGTTTAAATGTTAAATAACACGTTCTGTATATATTACGGCACACATATTTATGTGTAAATACCGAGTTTGTGTAAATATTACCGAGATTATCATGACCTACTATCAAACAATCAAGCAGATTAATACGAGCGGCGTCCGTATTACTGTTGTTTTCATGTTTGAACTGTTACAATCTATTGTACTGCTTCCCCAGTTTAATTCTAGGATTGTGTTTGACCCATTTTCCTATTATTCTCTTCATTGCGGAAGCTGTTATCGTTTTCAATCCCAGTCGATTTACATTGGAAGCCATTTTTGTTTCCATGTGTTTTAGTTTGTTGTGCGCATGCGTTTATCGTAATTGTCACAAAATTTGCATATTCAGAGTGATAACATTTTAATAATTGATAATGATGTTTTTATGTACATACATCATCAAATTCGAATGGTCATTGTTCAGAAGGTTATTTTTTTTAAAAGATATACCCAATAATATGATACAAAATACAAAATAAATATTGGTTTACCGTGAGATCCCTTTAACTTTGTTTCGTTTTTAACTGTATAGCTGCATTTTGCATTGACCGCTACATTGACCAATCACATACTTCATCTTGACCAGAACGCCACCTGTCGCGTCATATCCGGGGCCAAAAGAAAATTAGACGGCTATGCCGAATGACAAGGACACAATACCGCTTTCTTTTGTTGATATTTCGGGGCATTCTGAGAACACAACCAACTTACCCTGGCCGGGGGACCTGTTTCAGGGAAGGTAGTCTGGCTTGTAAGATCACCGAGACTTCTCCCTATGACGTGGATATTTTGGCTCGTCTTTTTAACATCAGACGATGCTATAAGAATTTTGGTGCCGGTTTGACTCCGATTTGACCTAGATTTGTATGGCGGCTGGTGTCAATGAAGCAGTATACGCTCACTCCCCAGAAACACCTGGTCCTATTCTCCTTGTACTTTTTCAAGGGTTTTCCATACAAATCTATATCAGGTTGACCTTTGACCTTCATTTTATCGATTTTTTAATTTGATTTACTGTCGATGTCATGTGTTTATTCTATATTGGTTCTCAACTCTCGCTCTGTGGCTTTTAGAGATTAAGATATTATAATTCACGGCATGACTAATTCAATGTTCAATGTCAAATACATGTCAACGGATGACATCATTATTCTATGATCGTCTTAATTTGCGGATATCTTCTATTCAAGTCACTGAAATTGGCAAAGAATTTTGATTTCACTACAATGCACATGCTTTAAATCAAATCCAGTGCATAATGTGCCTATGTAAAAGGAAATATATACAGCTCAGATGACTCACATCGCCTCAGAAATCGTACTCTCTTTTGAAGTTAAATTCCTGCACTTTTCAATTAATATTATGGGCTACTATGCTAATCACGTTGGAATATATTTTCCTTATAAGTGATAACACTGTTGAACCTCACTTTATAACACCCACCTATTTCTGTCCTTATGTATATTTGATATTCAATTTAAAATTATGAAAAACAAAAAAAGTATTTCAAAATCTCATTTATTATATTTTTATTAAAATTAGAATAGTATCTCATCAGTGATGTTAGGGACATCATACATCTGTTTCGTCCTTGTAAGACAGCAAAGATTTTAGGGACATCACACATATGTTTCGTCCTTCCATAACTCGTCAGTGATGCTAGGGAACCACACATGTTTCGTCCTTCCAAGACTCGTCACTGACGCTAGGGACATCCCATATCTGATTTGTCCTTCCATAACTCGTCAGTGATTGTATGGTCATCATACAGCTGTTTCGTACTTCTAAGACTCGTCGGTGATTCTAGGGACATCACACATTTGTTTCGTCATTCTAGGACAAACTAGAAGTGACGGAAGGAAAATAAAACTTGAGCTGAAAACATGTTAAAATACACCAATGAAGGTGCATTCACCCCTATAATTTAATCATTTTCCTATTTTTAGATATTGGATATTTTTTTTAAGAACTTCAAATAGAAACAAAAGCAATTTCAGTTAAGGCATATCATCAATTTAGCCTGCGGTCTTGGATCTAAGTGCTTCGCAGTATTGATTAAATATACTGATTCAGACAACACTCTGTTTCACTTAGACAGATTTTTTTCTCCACCAGATTCACAAGCTGCTGAAATAAACTCTCCTGGGAAAATACGTTTTTGTTAATCATTATTCAAGGTAAAATTACATCATCTGTTTTCTGGTAATAAATCTTTTTTGTTTTCTTTTGTAGGTTGGACTGGTGTTCATGCTAAGCATAGCATCCCTGATCATCTACTTCATCGATGCGTCCGAGTAAGTAAAATTGTCTTGTTAGCTGAAATGTTTCTCTCAGTATAATTTTTACTTTGAGAGGACCTGCATAGATAAAAAAAATATAGATGTTCAAAAGACCGCCAATAATTGGCAACCGTCTTTTTTCTCTTACGTGAATGTAATTTCTCTACCCTTCGAAATCAAAGGATTTCTCTCGATATCGTAAACAGTCAAACCTTGTTATCTCGAAGTCGGGCCATGAAAAATCTTCGAGATATCCCTAGTATTGGAGGTAACCATGTATATTTTGTACAAGTTATACTGACTGAGTGAAATTTTTACTTCCAGTTCATCCGGGTTTTCCAGTTATAATAGTTCGAGATAATGAAGCCTGACTATCAGGATTTTTCGAGTTACATAAATTCGAGATAACAACGTTCAACATACTATGCTCCTCTGTATGTCGAGAGCTTTACCTTTAGATTTTGAAGAAGGTCTATGAAGAGACCACACCATTTAGATACCACCTTTCACTTTCCGATAGGTGAAAGTCGTCTGCTAATTTGAATCTAGTCACTAGAAGTTCGGCTATAAAATCAAGCCTTAAAGATAGCTATTGGCGATATTTCTATCTAACATGATGTTAAGTGTGTAATTTATGAGAAATGTTGATCTGTTACTTTTAGATATGTACAGTTAAAGTGCAGTACTATTGTGAACTTCTTTATCTATGTGTATTCAATCTAATTAGTTATTTTGAGTAACTGTTATGGTGATTTTCATAAAAAAAACTAAAAAAAAAAAAACTGTTAAAGTTCAAATTTTATGACCCTGTACATCCTAAATGTAAAATTTATGTCGTTAATAATGATGGATGAAAACATTGAATGCCTTTGATAAACTTTCCCCTCTCCCTTCTTATGTTGTTCCGTTCATGTTTAAATTTGAGACAGATTGGCTCTAGATAAAATCTCGAGAGCGAGTGCTTGTTTTTGAAAATAATTCAAATTTCACTCAGTCTGCCATTGATTCAAGCTTATGACAATAAGACAGGAAGATATAAACTCAATGTACATTTATAATTTTGAACAGGGGAAAAGTAACACCATATCTACTTAAGCTTTCATCTAATTAGAATTTATTTAGAATAATGAATGTTTAATTATTTTAGTTAAAAAGCCCTTTTGTTTCTCTAATAGCATTTTATCATTTAGTGAAACAGTAATATAATTCGTCACTATGTGAAAAAAATTTTTTTTTTTTGACAAATTATAATTTGAAACTCTGAATAAGCATATTTTTTAAATCTTAGTTTTTGTTATTGCATAACACAGTTACGGCATTTACAATGCATATGTAATATACATGTATTATGTAATGAAAAATAAATGAAAACATGACTTTGTTTGGCACCAGGCTGATAAAACAGATCGCTATATTTGTAGCTGTTGCTGTAGACGTTGTTTAGGAGTTTTGTTTAGTAAACAAACAAGAAAGCAAGAAAAAGACCATATCAAAATATCATCACTATTGCATACCGCCTTCATTTCTAAAATGTGTAACAAGATAGTTTAAATATACAACGAAGCGTTTTCGTTTCGATTAATGTCTTTTATACTAAATTAATTCATTCATTCATGCAGTCGTTAAGATGAAGGTCTAGTTTGCACATGGTTTCTGATTTATTAGAATCAATTTACATGTAGTTGAATGTCGGGGTTATATGGGCTTACTCAGACTTGACGTATATACAATTATACTATCTGTTTTTTGTTCATTATAGTTTTGTCCCGGAATTTCTATTTTCCGGATTTGACGTCTTATCCTTGCCGTACTTTAGTTCGGCCGTCGACAGGATCACGTGACTTCTTTGTTTATGTTCACTGGCGGAGAAAATTTTTTTCAACAAGGAATTTATATTTTGATGGGACATATCTGAATTAAACCTGTTTCCTAGTAAACAGGCCCGGTTTATAAGAGTATGTTTACATGTGGACTGCAGTTTCACTATAGTCAAAGTAAGCCCTGTTCTGGGCCACACGTCTATGGACCGAAATGGGTACGAATTATCCTGTGGTACAGATGGCGTTCATATCTCTATGATACCAGAAACCCGAGACGGAATGCCGTATAATGCTTAAATAGAGTCTGCTGCTTATAAAAAATGTTAATACAACCAAAAAAATTACTGCTAGTGACATTTCGATAACAGTTCTGTTATTTTCCTCTAACTTAAGCTTTTAAAGAAAAGTAATTGGCGATAACTTTGTTGGTTGTGGTAGATAACCTTTTATGTATCTATCTTTTCTAACCTGAGGAATACGTTTCACAACACGGTCGGCTACTTATTTATTGATAAATATCTCGAGATTGTTTGACGATTGATACACATCCCTTGCTGATAACAATCCATCCTTTCTTAAACCACATTCCCCTTCACCTTCCATACCAATATGGTTAATTTAGGATAATTTCCATACATTTATTACATTGTATTTGGAAATATTTAAATAGTATATTTCTTGAGATATAATAGCCGACAGTATTTTCTGCTCTCTCACCTATGAACTGTAGACCCTTTGTTCAGTGGCTGTCCTAATATTACTATTAAAATCTAAGATACTATCTCTTTGAGAGATCTCTTTGATAAAAATATATCTGTCTACGTTTGCATTAACAAATACGATAACAATCTGGCAAAATCAGCATAATAGCTTCCGTCTGGTCTAACTTAATCGACCTGACCCGTGTTCAGTAAAACGTGAAATACTTTCTACTTTTTACTGTGTGTTAATATATAGCCCTTTTGTAACTAACCAACCTAGAAATTAGCTTCTGTATGTGTCGTGTTTGTTCCACTTTGGTCATTGGCAGGATCCTTGACAACAACAATTTAAGACTTTTATGTATTGTCAAGGTCAATAATCGATACATGTATGGTATATTTAAGAATAATCTTACCCTTCATTGACAACGTCATCAAGGATAATTGAACCTTTCATCCCTTGCTACGCTGTCTAATGGAGCCTTACAAGCCTTATCTATAGATAAATTGTCAATTGACAAATCACACCTTTCAGTCGTTGACGTTATTGTCAAATGCAATTCAATTGTTCTTCTCCTCAAGCGTACCTTGTCGGAAAACCATACCCTTTTCAAAACAAGTTTTCAATGGCAATTGTACTCTGCTATCTTTGTAAAAAGCATCCACCCCCAATTTGATGACGTTATATAATTTGGATTTAGCATAGGTTTACATGGTTGGCGTCGTCGATGAACTAGACGAACGCATGATCTAATTACTACTTGCAAAAAAAAAAAAAAAAAATCTTGACATTTTATGTCTAGTTATAATCATTCATGAGTAAACTAGAACTATAAGTTCATTTACATCTTCGGGTTTGAGTTACTCGCAGCGCCACGTTTCCCTGATAATTTGTCAGCAAACGTTATCAAGCGTTAAAGTGCATTTAGATTGTCAGTGGTAAACAATTACTTCAGCCACCTGACGCCCGACAGGCTAATCAGAACTTAATTAAATATGCAGCAATATGCATCGCCCTTGGCAAGGAGACGATTGAACATTCCGAGAGTAAGAGCTAGCGTGTTCAGACTAGGGTTGAACACGTAGGTTACATGCACCTCATAGGCCTGCCACCACAAAGATTTGTGATGAAAAGAAATACTTATGCAGTCTTCAAAGTATCTCATTACCAAGTCATGATGTTTCGAAAGAAAATGTATATTGTAATTACCGCTGATACTGACTTCTATAACATGGAGTTAAATATGGGGAAAATGAATAAACAACGTTATTGCTCTTTGAAAAGAATGACAGCTAAAATATGCATTTCGTGTAGTTATTTACAGATCATTTTAAGTACACTCCTAGCCGATCTTATAAACAGAAACCAAATCTAATGGACAGCATATGTAACCAATTGTCCATTCTGGTAAAGAGATGTAAATTAGGGATCATTGCTACTTTGAAAGGACTGAGTTTCTCTACAGGTAAAAACTAGTCCAAAGTACCACGTGACATCCGGGATGTCCTGGTGCACAAGCTTGTTTTGTTTAAATTGCACAAAATATAGTTAATAATTAATGACACATATCCACAACATCAGACTGACACGAATCGGGTAGGTATACATACATAAGTATATTTATATATATATATTTAAGCGCTCTTACGTTTTATATGACTGGCGAATAGAAGCACTGACACGTTCGGAAGAATCCGGTGATAAATTTCTGAACGACTCATCGATGACAAGTGACATAAATTTCTTATGTGACGTTGCTATGTTGTGCGTGATGTTAGTCATTTGGAACCTACTTGGATTTAGAACGCTTCAGAGAACAAAAGATATGTTGTTCTATTGTATTATTGAGGAATATATACACTGATCGATCATGTTTCCAAGGCATTTGATAATATGTTTATCCAAATTAAAAATCGCAATAACTTAAGCACTTGTTCAACATCTGTATCATTATACCTATGAACACTTCTCTTCCCAATGAAATATAATCGTAGAAGATGCAACGTTTCGGACAGATTTCATTATAAAAGAATATTTTTTTCACTTATATTTGTGATTAATGTAGTTAAAAATAAATCATACTTAACATTGTGTTGGACATTGGCTTACTTGGCTTTTTATACGGATCTAAATTGGTATTATAAACGAAACATGAGATGATAAAAACATTTTAACATATATATCGATATAGATGCAATAAATACAGAAAAATGCCCAAAAACCTTCACGATGCACCTAATTTGTTCTTCTAAGACTGATCAAAGACATTATTCGCCGGAATTATAAAAGGAATTTAGTATCTATTAATGTCCGTAATTCTTTTCTAAAGTCTATTTTCCGAAAAAGAATATATTGATACCTAGTACCAAATTTGATTAAAAGTCTAGGATGTTAAAAAGAAAAGAAGAACTTATCATGGATCGCCACGTTAGGCTAAAATGCTTTAGTGTTAAGTTTGTAGGCATTGTCGGTTCCATCACTCTATTTTTGTTTAACGTAATCAAAATCCACCAAGCAAAAAAATGATATCAGTTTTATATACATTAAAATGCATTGGAATGGCATAATTATAAATATTACTTGTCAAACACTGCTCTGTGAAAACATTATTTCACTTCACCCGTATGGAATTCTACAGTGACTATCAGTTGTCTGATCTGCTGTGTACGTCGACTAGACAAATGTTATTGCCCTAGCTAGGAATCAATTGTTTCACATGAGTGGCTTTGTGGACACAACAATGGCCCTAGTGATAAAGCATTCATTTTATAATGTTACCTTTTGTTATCAACACCGTGACGTTTTGTAGCGTTGGTACACTTTCTGCCAACTCCTATACATTACTGTTTTTACTTCTGTTGTTTACTCATGATCGCAGAGGACTGTTTCACAAAAGCATACTAGTGTTTCAGAATAGCTACTGAGTTACTGAAAATAAGAATATACTTTTGTCACCCCTCGGTTCTTTTTGATAAATAAAACATTGTTCCTTGTAATTAATTGATTGATAAACTAGGAGGAGTTACTAATTAGTCTTCATTTTGTCGTACAAGAATATATCAATTATCTGTGTGAAGGTCGCGTGTTATTTCACCGGCCATACATTCCCATTATGTCCATACTTTATGAATATTGTGACAGTACTGAAAGATGACATGAGGTACCATATCAAAGTATATAAGACTAACGACACATTTAAATAAGGAAGTTCGTATACAGTTGTATGTTTTATTCGCTATAGTCAAACCTGTCTTATGTGACTTTCCAAGGGAACCAGCCAAAACGGTCACGAAAGACAGGTGATCGCTTAACACAGGTTAATGATTTTGGTTTTAGTCTGATACAATTGTATGTTTTATTGCTACATAGTATGTAATACATTGTTCATTGCCATGGATGACACTCAGATTACGTAATTTTCATCAGTTTTATTTGAAAAATGCCATCGGAAATCTATTTCTCCACTTCATGAAATTTTTTGATAATTTCAATGATCAATCTTAAAATTATCAATGGCGGTCTTAAGTTTCCTTTTGCAAGAAATAAACCTACTTTATCATTCTTATTTAGTTTATATAGTATGTACTGTCAGTGAAATTTGTCTATAGCAGCCTTCCATTATTTAATTATCAAGAATAGGGTCACTATGCCTACGCTTTTACCTTTGACAGGAATTTTAAGCTTCATTATCAAGCGATGGGATATTTTACCAGATTCATTATTTACAATAAAATTTGTTGCTGAGATAATTTATAATTTCACCATTTCAGGAATTTTCTTTTCAATATTTACGAAAACGTTCCTACCGTATCAAAATTTTGAAAACAATAGTTTATAAACATGGCGGTTAAATCCGGATTTTTTCGTTCAGCACATTATAATGCACATCTCGTGACCTAACGCTATGAAGCTCGAGTCTGATTTGTAATACATTGTCAGTATTATTCATCCTGGTATGTAACCGTAGGGTAAAAACCGTAATGAAGGGCCAGTGTCACAGCTGGCCTGTAAATGTATATATAACGTTTCCAACGCAACACAGGCGTCCTTCATTCGCTCCTATTGACTGACAATTTAAACAGAGCACTAGCAATATTGATTAGAAAAAGTCGGGTCGATTTTAACAACATACATACATGTATGTAAGTGATATTGATCTACGGACAGTCACAGTAACATACACGTACTGTGATTGCATTATTATCCAGGGTACAGAGTGAATAAAGCTAATTTGGACCATTTTTATTTACCAGAAAGCTCACCACAGCTTGTCATCTGATTTATTGTCTTGTCTGGTCTCCATAAATCAAGATCTCTGTGAGGATGTATTTGAATAACCACAATTGATTTTAATCATAAAGTGCGTTGGAAAACAATATTTTTTATCGTTATAATGGTAGGATAACTCGATGGTTATTTCTGATATGCTACACTTGAATATGCATTGCCCATACCAGTACCATGTGTCCATGTGTCTCTGACAGGACTATTTATGTTTTGCTTGACACGAATACTAAAATGGAGTCCTTGTAAATTTATTCTTTGCACGGATGTATTTTTGATAGCCATGCTGCATAGGCACTGAATGTAAACTTTATTTATTTTACAACAATTGCGAAACAAGTTATGTTAACTTATATTAATCACGCTTGTTGGCCCGGATGGAAGCGCGCGAGGAGTACCCGGGGAAAACCCACGTGGTCGGGCAGGTAACCCCATACCTTTTCACGTCCGGTCAGGGAATCGAACCCCAGCCGCCTAGGTGAAAAGCAAGTGTGTTTCCACTGAGCAACCCGACCACCTGGACACTATCTGATATTTTACGTATTTGATGATTAAAATTTCTTTTAGGTGAACATACCATTGTGGATTAGTAATTCCTTAGTTTTCTTCTTCTGAATGTCTGCCCTGCAGTTAGGGCGTAAGAATGGTACCTGCTGCCCCCATTGCAAGATCGTAGGAGGCGGCTAAATTTGGGATCTTATCTGTTCTCTTCTTTCTGAGCAACTTTTTTCTTCCTAATGTCTCCTTTGACAATGCCTCACTTTTGGCCTTTAGTTGAGCTTTCGCCGCTGTGAGGAAGGCTTTGGGTTCTGTCTCCTAGCCGAGACATACGGCAGTCTTTAAAAATGGTAGTTGCTACCCCTGCTTAGCGCTCAGCATATTTGGAGTGGGACGACTGGTTCACCCGTTGTAAGTATAATGTAACCGGGTGCGGTGTCCTGCTTGGTGTCGTCGGCAGTATGCTTCAGTGAGGTAGCACTATAAATCGACAAAAGTTCCGGAATATCACAAGGAGACTTAACACGAACATACCGCAGCCTCCCAAGGCACACATACGCACTCCCCACACGCATGCATGTCGCACGCACGGAAGGACGTCCTTAAATGACCCTAGCTGTTAATAGGACGTTAAACAAAATAAACCAAACCAAACCAAACCTTCTGAATGTATAGACAGACTTTGAACATATCTAAAAACGAATAATTATCTAAATAACAATAATAACAAAAACCCCTTAAGATATAGAATTCATTTCAACTTATTGAATAAAGGGACTTTTCACCTTCTCAACCAGCGTTTTTTTCGGTCGCCTCGTTGATATCAACACTTAAGGCCATAAACATAATTCGTTCTACTGTATTTAACTTTAAGTTGTTTTCAATGGTACTAACTGCTTTTGTGTCTTTTGTAATTCCTGCCCATCAATAAATACACAAGATCAGCTTTCAATACAAGTGTCTGATATAAACATGTGTTTTATGATAAAGCAGCATAAATAAGTTTCTTTTAACATTTTTTATTTTTTTTTCCGTTATGAAATAATGTTCCATCCTTATCTTCAGCAAAACATGGCGACCACTGTTAAGTTCAAGAGCTTGTGTGTCTTTCCGTACACTACATTGATATCAAGAATGACGTGTCAAGCTCTCGTCCAAATAATACCGAAAGAAGTTGTGACACTTTCCAATTTTACATGTTCTTTGACGATTACGTTTTTGTGCATGGTGATAACACCAGCATGTAGATTAACATACAAACCTTGATAGTCTTATATCCCCTTGTGATGTAATACGTTACAGCTTAACACAGATAGGGTTGATACAAATGTAGTACACCGTGGTAACCGAGGGCTTGGCACGCGAAATGTTGATATCAATACTGTCAGATAGGTACATATTGGCTTTACATACATTACAAAAAAGACCGTCACACGTGTCGAGATCTACATGCCCCGATTGTTGTTGACAGGTGTTGGTAATTTGGTTGGGTCCCGACCCAGTACGGTATGTGTTAGGCGAGTACATTCTTTGTGATTTCGGACTCTTTTGGCGCTCTGGGTTCTCAGTACAAATGATGTGTGATGCTTTCACGTCTGTGTACTATCGGTAATGACTTATCATTTCCACATGTCATTTCGACATCAGTCTCTTACGAGTGAGGTGGGAAAATATCGGGAGGAATATAAAAACATCACCCTGATATTGCTGGGTGGTGAGCCCTGCTGATGGAACTAATATCCCCGAAATGTACCGTTACCCTGCATTTCATGTTTCTGATTTTAAGTATAGAGTAACTGGTAGATAATTTACACATAATTATTCAATTTTGAAGAGGAAAAAAGATAGGAAACCGATTAAAAGATTAGGATTAATATGCCTCCCCTTCTTTATTTGAAAACTTAAGCTCACACCCATTTTTTTTTTAATTCGACACACTCTCTTCAGGATTTCCACAGTCCTGACACCTAGCATGACTAACGAGTCCAAAAATGTCAAAGCAGGTGTGTGGTGCAGCATTTTACTGTAAACGTACACATTTTTGCGGTGACCTTATTTTAGCGTGTTTCGCGCTGGAACAATTCTGCTAGATTATGATTATGCTTATAATAATAACTCTTCATTGTTTTCTATGACCAATACAGTCAGTGCGCTAATTCACCGTGGCGCAAGTTTGTTTTAATTTTATTTTGCACTAAAATTTCAGCGCTCCAAAATCAATACATTTACGGTATACATCATATACTGTATCTGTAATTAAATAGATATCTGAAAATGGTATGCACTTTTTTTGTCCTCTGTACAATCCCATTAAACTATACTCGTAATGAACATACATAGCGATTTTCAAATAGTTCGGCACATTCCTGCACCAGCTGGTTTAGAGAATGCATTGTATTAAGGCAATATTGCATACCTATATAATGACAATAACGTCTGGTGTAGCCGTAATAAATGAAGATCATCAAATATATTTCATACTTTGTGTTGCTTGCAAGAGATCTAACTATTTTGTAATGGGTTTTTAATTGATCCTTGACACATTCATCAGAGTGACAGTCAGCTCGTTTAATGAGTTATGAATTATCGATAATGTCATTCTGTAACAATTGCTTAAATATGTAAATATATTTTATGATATGATGCTTGCAATATTGTGTATCATGCTGAATAAGCAGAAAATTTGATAACATTTGTGTACATTGGCTTAACTCTTTGATCTTCTTGTGTGAAATTAGATAGATGTTCCATGCACTGATGGATAGATTTTTAAGAGGATAATTTGCCTTTAAGCCACATACCTTTTATAAATGCCAATAACAGACTATTTTAGAGTCATTCCTTTGGTGTACTGTTGTCATGAAATCGATCTGAGCTCTCCTGGACCGAAAATCCTCGGATGTTACACGATAGCGTTTGCGAAAGTAAACTACCTTGATACCCTTGGTCGAGGTTACAGGGATCAAATTTGTAAAATTACTTAAACAATTAACAAGACGTACACAATTCGCGGTGTTGAAATGGAACATACACGTGTAGGTACCTTGGTTGATGCCAAAGTAGTTTGCTAATTGATCTTACCTAAACTTGCATTCAAGCACATGCTAACGAGTTTGGGTGTCAGATTCTTCGGATGAAGCCTTGCATCAAGTTTTTCGAGAGGAAATAGCTTTACCTATATTCACTGTCACAAAGGCCAACGTTATTGAATCATTCAGCCTACTTCTTCTGTTATCTTATGGCTGTTATGTTTCCTCATACTATTGGAGATGTAAACTTTGACCCGAACGGCAGCGCGCGAGGGGTCCTCCGGAGAAAATATTGGTCTTGGCAGGCGACCCCATACCTTTTCATTTCCGATCGGGGAATGGAACCCCAGCCGCTTAGGCGAGATGCAAGTGTGCTGCCACTGTGCCACCCTACCACCCTTTTAGATATCAGATATCTTGATTATCTTTCAAGGTCACAAGAATCATATTTCATGGTCACAAGACGCACTAACATTTCTCTTGACCTATTTTGTACAATGGCCACAGGTCACAAATGGAAAATGAGTTTGCGAATTGAATTAAATACCACCTGATGGCTGATAAACGTTGCTGCTGTAGGGTTTGAATCGGTAAAATCTCCCCACCCTTCCCTTCCAAATTTGGTAGCACTTTTATGATGTTCAGACGGAGTTGAATTAGGTAATGACGAATCCATATTAACTAAATACGACGAAAACATTTCTAATACAGAACATTGATCTTAGTGAAGTCAGCTGAAACTGACCTACTTCACGATATATAAATCACCGGTTTGTGTGTTAATATGCTATACTGGTCGTGTTCTAGGACAAATGTTTCCCAATCTGCCATCAGGTACTGTAGCAAAGAGTTGACTAGCAGGCAATCTATAGAACGGATTGGTGTATAATTGATGTTGGATAGGTGTTGAATATCATGATCAAATACAGTCTAGTCTAAAGAGGTCATTTGACCAGTCGGTATGAATTATGTAGCCTAGTTGCCTAGTAGGATTTCATTGATTTCAATTTCACCGAGAAACAAGATGAAGAAATCTATATTAAAACATGTACTTGTTATGTTACTGATATGTCGAAAATGAAATAATGTTTAATCTGAATTCGAAACCTTTCACTGCATCATAAATGTAATTCTAGAAGAAAGTCTTACATGTTTTGAAAAACCGAGTTTTTTGTTGTTGTTAAACTTAGTATATTCTGAACGCAGGCATAATTGCCTCTATGCTCAGATCGTTGTCCATATAATATTCAAGATATATTAGTGTTTATGTTGTAACGTTACTCCAAGATTTGTCCAGACGGTTATTGAAACGGATTAAATATGGGGCTTTAACTACAGTTTCTGGTAAAGGGTTCCAGCTGTTGTTTCTTTGTTCTTGTTTTCTTCTTTTTTTTCTTCTTTTTTTGCAAGTCTTGTATTATTTGGAAATGTCTTAAATCATGCGTTTCACCTTTGATGAGCGAACAGGTTTCGAGTGATATTTCATATCTCATTTTATTTTTCAGACAAGAAGTGGAAACATGCGAACCTTGGGCTAAAAGTCCTCGACAGCAAGTTGATCTCGCCTTCAACGTATTTTTCCTTATTTATTTCTTTATAAGGGTAGGTATTTAGTGTATATACAAATTATCATTGTTATCCTAATCTTAACATGTGTCTGTAATCAACATTTACCTTGCATGGTATCATTATTGTTATCAAAGCCAACAATTGGTATGATGGAATTAAAGATTTAATCATGCTTGGGGTCAATGATCAGGGTAATTTAACTGTATGTGAAACCTCAGTTGTTTACAAAAGCATTAAAGCTAAGAAGATTAATATTTGCAATACACTTATACGTATCAATTAGGATAATATATATAAACAAACCTATCCTTAAAACAGTGGTATGTGCATTATCGAATCAACATGATACTAGCATGTGAATATTGGTAAGTCTATGTTGAGGTCAAAGTCAGGGACTTTATCAATCTCACTGGTAAGGTCAGACCTTGATTATCAATAACGGACAATTCTCTTTCTATATAAACACTATAAAACGTATAGTGAACTTAATTGATTAATATATAGTATTAATTATGAATATTGACCTTTTCACCTTGGACTATCAAGATGAATAACATATTCCATATTCTTAATATGGAAGGATAAAGGTGTCGGTTGTCTGTGGTGCGCTCGTGTTGTGTGTTCTTCTTTCTTTTAGTAGAATCCATGCTTTATTGCTGATGGCTATACTTCATGTATCTATATATTTTGATTTATTATTTTCTTACAAATCAACAATGAGTTATTTTCTGAAATTTGTTCTCATAGTATACTTATATTACATTTACTGTCCATATAATACTTATATTACATTTACATGGGATACTAACATGTATATTGCTATGTCCATGGAATACTTATACATGTATGTCTATGTATGGGGGAACTATAAACGTACATACTTTACTTTATATCAGAATAAAACAGATTAGGGTCATGGCGCTACCATAATGCTTTTCACAGAAAACAAAATGCAATTGACACTCATAGTGTAAGCGGAAAGCTTAAAATTACTGATTTAAGATTACCGCTAAAATATGTACTTTAACAGTAGTCACATACACACAGAAGGTAGTATAACTTGAAATTACAAAAAAATCAATTGAAGATAAGTTTTAAGCAACAAGACCTGGTTACAACAAATTGCTTTTTTAATTAACATCAAGTGAAAGTTTAAACAAAGTGAAGTATTGTTAGGGAAACGTCAGGTTTGATGTTTGGTATTTAAGAGTTCACATATAAGATAAAGCAGTTAATTTGAATTTACATTATGTTGAAATACGTCATTCTTTATTTATTCTAGTTTGTGGCAGCCAATGACAAGCTATGGTTTTGGTTGGAGCTCTTCTCCTTTGTGGATTACTTCACTATCCCCCCATCCTTTGTTGCTATCTACCTGGACCGTAGCTGGCTCGGTAAGTCTACCTAACGCAGTTTTATAGGGCTGCTTATACTGGTCATAGATAAACTATTGTGTCAGAAACGCACGACTTTGTTATAATGATATCTTAATGTTATGACATAGTTTGTATTGAAGATGTATTGTGTACGTTTTCGATAGAAAAACATAGATAAGAATGTACTTAAAAAAAAAAATTAAAAAAAAAAAAAAAAAAATATCAGTGAACTGCCTATAGCCGTCCGTAGCTCATTTTCACTAACGTGAATTTTCAATTGTATTTGAACCGCAGATAATCCCAAAGGACAATAGGATTATCTCTAGGCAACAGTGATGTAGTCTTAATGCTTGATAATATTAGTGATAACGGTAAAAAAAAAACCGGCATTTTGGACTTATACTTCAATATACAATCGCCATGATGTAACCACAGCTAATCTAATTTATGAAATGCAAATGTGTCCTTCAACATTTCATCATACATTGATTACTGGATTGCAATCTAACATTGTAGTGTACGATGTTTAATATCAATGATGTACATCTCTCTTTGTGCTGAATTTAATTCATCTTTAATCTGACCAAGGAAGAAGCTCGTATTATCAAAAGAGGAAAATTACGTCAATAAGAACTGTTACGTGCATTCTGCAATTGTTATGCGTGTAATTCGATACAGCTGATTTTAAAGATATTGAATCAATTGTTATATTACCTGCAAGGTGTTCACCCACATCGTCTCGCCCACAAACGTTGCAAATCTGATAATTTATTTATTCAAATTTAACGCGAAGTCTAAAAAAGGAAGGTATATGTCAATATGATATGTCTATATATTGTTTTGTGGAGAGCGAGGGAGACAATCAGTGATTCAATGTAAAACGATACTGTTTTTATTTGAATACAATTACTGCACTTGGTGTGAGTATTTATGGAATACTAAACCAGGATGTTAATCAGCTGTTTCATCTATAAAGGTATACATGTATATGTATAAACAGTGTGTAACAGGTGTTTGTTGTCCTATATTTGCTGGTAGTGAACATGATGGTATTGGATGTAGAATTTTTGTAAGATGGCGAGCCTATTTTAACTCACTTTAAGTGAAAACCAAACCCGCACTTTCATTATCTCCTGCTGTCAACATTTTCCTAATACAAGTACATGATGGCGTTGGGTATAGAATTTATGTAAGACATCGAGGATATTTTAACTCACTTGAAGTGAAAACCAAACCCGCACTTCCATCATGTCCGTCTGTCAACATTTCCCTTCATAAAGAAACATGTAAGCTGTCTTCCCCTTAATTCTCAAGTTATTTATTACACCCACTCCTTCCAAATACATGTACCACCTTTATGTTTTTGTTCACTACCCTTTTATTTTCATCGCATCTGTACATTCACTCACTCTACCTTTCCTTCAAGATCATCGTGATGCTTCCTTTATTACGCTGATGATTGTATTCTTTGATACATTTTTCTTTATTTCTTCACTACACGTGTATGGCCGCCACCACAGTTTGTATTTTGACATGCCGCCTCCGAATTGTATCCCATGCTTACTCGCATCGTTCCATGACTCTGGTACCCTTGTTCGCTCTAAAACACTTTTCAGCATTTGACACTTTCCTTTGCTCCTTTTTGTTAAATCTAACGTATTCATTGTGATGGGTTTGGTATCTTTATGCTCCCTCAACTGAAAACTAAAAAATATATTTCCCTCCCATTTTCCTCACTTGGTAGTTCCTACCGTTTGGTTATAGTCCTGAACATTTACTAAAGCAAAGGAGCTTATATGCTTTCTATCCATTATCAAAGATTCTACCCTAAAATTGTGGGTTACTGTATAATTGTTAAATTTTGCGGTTGTTCCAGTTAGACCTAATTCACGGTTACTAGATTTCGCGCAACCACGCCTTGTAAACATCCTGCAGTAAAAAAATCGATACGTTTTGCATATATAAATATTCGTCGGGTATTCATTTTCGCGCTATATTCAATGGCCGCGAATATATATCTTCCGCGAATATTGCCAACTTAGCAGTATACCACGCATTTGGACAGTTAAGAGCTAGCTGCCATCCTTATTCGGATCTCCCTTAGTCAGGAAAGACACTTAACATTTTTTCATCTTTTTGAATTCTAAAGCTAGAAATGCATCATCGAACCAAAACTCAATTATGTTTGTCAATAGTGTCTGTGTTTTCAGTAAATAAGGACGTGGTGTTAGTATACGGAAACCATCGCGTAACAGTGTAAGTCTATAGTCATGCGTAATGTGATTGAAGAAAAATTGTTATACAGGCTAGACCTATCCCAACATACACCTATCTCACAGCTATAAAAACCACAGAATGCTTCTAGACACACATTTTGTAATTGGTATCTGCCTTGGCATATGTTGTCAATTACCTTTCACTGAGGATCAAATAGAAAAGCAAACAAAACCACCACCTTAATTTATATTCAACCCAACACATATACTTTTACAAGAAGTTTATATAATATGCATTACAACATACAATCGGTGTTCTGAACATCCATTCTGCCATTCCTCTTGAACAGACTTTGAAAATGGCTTGCCTAATCACAAGTAATGCTGAACATCTTTCACAATGCTGATAGTACAAGAAGAAGAAAAGATCTTTGCTTCCTGGTTCTATTACATCTACTTTTAGATTGTTATAGGTACAGATATAAACGAAATATGCTTAAAGAAGTTTAAGAAAAGTATTCTTTTAAATATTCTTTTAATTGCTCGTCTTTTGAAGTTATTATTAATGCAGAAAGTACCTCATATACATTACGAACATGCGATTTCTCATGTGATAGTCGTAAAAACACGTCACTGCGCTTCACTGGTAAACTTTAAATTGTAAGGCGAGCATTCTTCATAAATTGATCAGGGGTCTATATTCTGAAATATTCCTTATCTAAATCATCAACATGCCCCATGGTAGTACATAGATGTTGCGTTCTATGCCATGTAATACCTTTTCGTTACATTAAACGTGATGGATTTCATATTAATTTGATAAATATATTTTCATTAAAAACAACAGTAATGTCATAACTACGAGACCATAATTCCAACTCAAAATGGATTAATTGAGGGCAAACTTTAAACAAAAATATAGATTTGAAATGTGTTTTTGAAATTAGATATAATCAAAATCATTGTTACCATCCGAGAGTCAATTATGTAACCATGGATATGATCTGAGTAAAATAACAGTTTATGAAATTTTCAGATAGCGTTGGTCTAAAACGTCCACATGTTCGGCGTTTCCATAATAATGGGGTTAGTAAATTATGCTGCTATAGAAGCCGTACTGTATTATAATGTATATGAGGTAGGGGTGTTATGATTAAAGGTAAAACGTGAAAATAATCAAAATTATCCTTCAGCAAGAAAATAGGAAACCAATTATATCGTTCTGTTTTCCACAGCTGTTTGCAATGGCTTCATCAGAATGTGTAACTCATAATTCTGCTTTTTATGTAAGTAAATTTTATAATATTGTTTATTACATCATTACATAACCTGTCTATTCCGACGCTCTGTCAAACCAAAATTATCATCAAATAATTCGTCGGAATATTCGGTTGCTGATGAGAAGGAGTTCACTGTATCTCGCTTCTCTCGCAGAGGGTCATATTTATGCAAATCTGTAAATTGGATTCTCTGTCGAATCAGCGTTCGCTGCGTGGAATCTCTATTTTTTATTTTATGTATGACACTTTTGTTTAAACGAGCATGTCTTTTATTAGGTAATAAAATCGTAATAGCAGACGTGTGAATCGGTTTCTTGGCTACGAATAGTATCCCATTTTGTACACGACATATTTGAAATTAATGTTGTATGAGAGAGATGTCGATAGCATTTATGTGGAAGGAAAACGATACTGTGACTCGAATTTATACAAGACAGTTATGCCAAGTACAATTTGAAGTTTTTCTTCATTTGTCTGTTATCCAGTTAACTTCAATTGTCGGTTCTCCTCTTACCTCATTTGTCTGTTTTGCAATTAACTTCATTTTTCGGTCAATCAGTTAACCTTATTTGTCTGTTTTCCAGTTAACCTCAATTTTCGGTTAACCAGTTAACCTGATTTGTCTGTTCTCGAGTTAAGTTTAATTCTCTGTTCTCGAGTTAACCTCATTTGTCTATTATCCAGTTAAACCTATTTGCCTATTCTGCACTTGGCCTTATTTGTCTGTTTTCCAGTTACGCTTATTTGTTAGCTCTCCAGGAATCCGTACTTCCTTTTCAAACAATCTTATTTGTGTTCCAGGTTACATTATTTTACTGTTCTCGAATTACCCTCATATGTCTTGACTCCAGACAACCTCATTTGTCTTGGCTCCATGCAGCCTTCTTAGCTTGTTCTCCAACAAACTCACTTGTCCGTTGTCGAGTTCCCGCATCTGTCTTTTCCCCAGTCAATCCCGTTTGTTTTGGCTTCAGTAAACGAAATTGTTCGGTGCTGACATTGACTTCACCTTTGCAACAACATTTGCAAAATAAGCCTTATTTATCCGAACCCAGGTAAACCTTATTAGACTTGGATATTATATTTCCCTTGTACTCCTGTAAAAACAACCTCTGCTTGACGCTAATATAGTCTATTTCCAGTTATCCTCATGTAGTGTGTAGCTGGTTTGTTACTGTATTGTAGGCACCAGTGAACCTTATTTGACCTAAATGTAATCATGAAAAAAGAATAAAGAAATCCTCCTTTGTCTGTGGTAATATAAATAGTAAAAACTGTTAATATGCTTAAGCTGATGACATACTATGTATTTTGTATCTAGAGAAGCACAACAACACGAAAGCTTCAGTCATTTGAACCTTTCAGAACAACTAAATTTTTCAGTAGGTCGACGCTGGCCAATATATAAGCAACGCCTGATACAATGTAACAATATATCGTTGAATTAGGTCAAGTGATGAATAATTAAGAGTGAAAATGAGCTCTCCCGATGGGTTCAGCTACTAACGTCTGGAAAAACGAAAGAAGACTGGAACAATAGTGTTTTTCCCCCTAATTAAGTAAGATTCTTTTTCCGACCACGAGATGAGGATTCGCACCAATTAAGGGTGTTTTAGAGTTTTCTATGCGAAATATGCAATTATTGCAAAAAACGAACATTTCAGAATGGGGATTGGTATCGCTGCAATGTTTGGTTTTAATTATCTTTACTGGAATAGGATGACGTGCCCAGTAAGGACGAGTTAATTATCAACCATACTGTTTTTTGATTTGATTTTTGTTTTTGTATTGTTGTTTTTTTTGTGTTGTTGTTGTTGTTGTTGTTTTTGTGTTTTACATTCTTGTGACACACTGTAGTCTGGTATTCTTGGATAACCTAATACTCTAATACTAATCTACGATTCTTCACTCGAGGGTCAGTTTGTCTGACCAATTTGGATTTTTTAATGACCCCTGGATAGGAAATCACTGTTCCATTAAGAGGGGCTGTAATATTCTGATTTTTGGTTTGTCAGATAGGCTTCTCTCGTTATGGTAATTACAATGTCTTCAAGGAGTTTTAAATTGTCTGCACCTTATGTTAGATATGAGTTGGATAACAACTACTGCTGAAACACTTTAGAATCGTGGACTTCTCTTTTAAGATATATATTAAATGCATTTCAGGTATATTCCACCTGAATATTTTCGTTTGTTTTGTTACACCTCCCCCTTGAGATTGAAGAGATTACGCTCTGAAAAGAGGAATGTTATCATAGGGTGGAATAGTTACCTTTTTTGTTGATATGTAAATCCTTTGTTTAACATTAAACGTCCAGTATAATCCACATCAAGCTACCATACCAAGAGTTGATGGCCTTTAAAAGTGTCTATAAACGGGGAGTGGATTTAAACCGTCATTTATAATAAATGATGAAAACAATAATACTGGTCTTTCAAGAGAAAATATTTCTGAACTGGAACCGTCTTTCTAGCATTTTCGATCATCACGCAAAATTGCATGCAAATATTGGAAGTGTATGTACTGGACTAATCAAAGAGGAACACAAGCACGTCTTTGAATGATATTCCCAGCAACATTTTCTGTTATTATTCTGTCGTATAGGAGTAACACAAGATCAAAGGATCACCAACAGAAATGTGATTACGTAATGTAGAATGTACTGACCATAGTCATCATGTTTATGGGTTTAGTTTCGGAAACAGATCCATAATGAGCGCTACCCTTCTAACATAAAGTCCGCTAAATCTTGGTCATCTGGGAATGGCAGATTCACCTGATTCTATAGACACTACTAAAAGAAAGTCAATTCAATATGGCCCTTTTAGACGAAGCAGATGGGTCTAATTGTATAGACACTTAGAAACAGAAAGTTAAGTCCAACGCGTTTTGTACACAGTCTTGCTCTTTTGGGGATTGCTGATTTGCCGGATTTGACAGATATTCTAGTCGGCATTCAGATTCTGTGGCTCATGCTACATCCTTAATCGATTAACAAGAAGTAATTGTATGGATCGATAAACTGGCTGTGGTTATATGTATATATCTAAAGTTCCCTGCATTGTCAGTGTTACAGAGTGTTTGTTTGTACTTAAATGCCATCGGCAGTAGACTTTAAGAGAAATGTGGATTAAGGGGTATATATTTCTCTACTTTTGACACTTTAATCTCCTTTCTATAAGATTTCACACCATTACATTCATAAAAAATAATACAATGTAGCACAATAAAGGGATTGCAATTTGAAAACTTCACACTTTCGGCCCCTACAAGGACGAATAAGCTTCTGGTCCAATACTATTTATTACTAAAATATTTTATCTAAAATGAGTAGTGAGATTGCACAGCCATTTATGACGGTGATATTGTGAACTTACCCTATATAAACATTGTTTAATGACATGCACTAAATAGTTCATATTAGGTAAGCTTTATTTAACGTCGATTATTACAAAAAAACTTGAAAACATTAGCACTGTTTATAATATGTAGGCATTTAGAAGAACTTTAGATATTTTCACTTGACGTGATGGCCTGTAAGTATTTTGATCGACCCTAAAGATTCCCACCCAACGTTAAGACATTGGTCATTTTACTTAACTTTTCGTTTTATCCTCATTCATCTTGTTCAAGGAAACGGTAATGGATTGAAACAGTTCAACATATCTTCGTATTGTGCAAAAAGCGTTTACTGGTATCATGGAAATTTACGTGAGGGGAATCTATGTCACTTACGCGAAGATCATCCGGCCGCAAAAAATCCCCCACAATTTATGATACGGAAATTACCTATTGAAATCGCGAAATTTAAACCCCGGTAAGATAGCCACTTTTACAGTAAGGAGCTCATACAGCATCTTAAAAAATGATGAAATGCTACTTTACGTTTGGTTAAAATGTTATGCAGTAGGAGACGCCAGTGCGAGACGGTTGCTTAGATACACAGATGCATTAAGTATGAATACTGTTCGTACCAGTTGTTTTTTCACAGCTTATTTGTGGATATGAAATCAATACATCAATTCAATACATCAATACATCAATTCAGCTCAACAATTCAAAACGTTATACTCATGTAATATTCCGTTATGTTTGTTACTGGTAGGTAGTTGTCCTTGTTTTGTTTTTACAGTTTCAGTCGCGTATATTGTTAACCTGTTGTTATTTATAATGCCATATATAGTCTTGGTTGGTTTACTTGGATACCAGGACGACACTAATTGTTTATTTATGAGGTAATTATGATTTTTTTTAATTTCAAGAATGTTGTGTATCAGAAAATGAATGCATACATTTGATATAGCTGTTTGATGTTCTAATAGTGATTATTTCAGATGTTTATGTGTTTGTACTTAGTGAACAATAATTTCAATGTTAATGAATTGACTACTTGCTGTGGGAACCGTGGCCCGAGTTGCTGAAATAAACGGGTAGTTTGACGAGTCATTCATGCTTTATTTTGAGTTATTGTTTTCGATTTTGCAGAATAAATGAAAATGAAACAATATTCAGCTCACTTCGTCAAACGGCAAATAGGGGCTTGAATTGTGAACACAGCATCTGTATTCACATATGGTTTGGTTGGATGTTTAGGACTGAAATTACTTTAAAGCAACAGTTATGTTGTTATAGGGTGTAAATGTTATATATGGTTGCGTAGATGGTATGCTTTTCCTGCTTTTTTTCAAGACTGATTTCAAGACTAATAAGTGAATCAAAAGTTGTTTTTTTGTGTAAGGTTGCCATGTTGTTAAGAAACAGAATGGCTGTGTATTTAAAATAAAATCACTGTTCTCTTTCCTGTCTGTTAGAACTTGAAGGCTTCTGAGTAATAAGATATCTCTTATACGCCAATGTAGGATCGACTTGGTTTCACGTCCCTTGTCATTAACCATTATATGATTGTGTTTTGAAGTTGCTATTTAACTTTCATTCTGCTGATTGTGTTTTGTAGTTGCTATTTAACTTCCATTTTGTTGTCAGTGCACCAACATGAAAAGTCCATAGCATTTGTGTACGGACACTAAAACGATGATTACCCTAAATAATGTCTGTTGCCAAAGAGCTATTGTTTTTGCTGGTCAAATTCAAATCAGCTTTGTTATAGGATAAAAGAGGACAGGAAGTCAATATATTTCATGATCTATGTTCTAAAGAATTTTTCAAGTACAAAATAAATAGGAACAAAGTTGATAATCTCAGAGATGAATTCTAAAATCTATATTGTATCAAAGCCTTAACACAATGATTTTAAGTAGTATCATTTTGTTTGAAGCTCTTTGAACACATGTCAATATGTAAGTACTCGAAAGAGCAGTATTTATTGTAGATGTTCAAGTGATTGCTTTTATTGTCGTTCGAATGTAATAGTGACATACCGGCTATGACAGTTTCGTTGACAGGAACAAATTTTGGAATGGTTGATGTATTGATTTTATTCATAAACCAATGTATAGATACACTCGTGTATATTGTATCAAGGGTTTTTGTATAATGGCTTTACAGATCAACAGAAACATAATACGTCACATATTGTATTTATCCTCAGTTCAGCAAATTTTTACCTACATTATTTATGTCAATATTATTCGACAACTCCAATCGCTTTCATCATTCAATTTCGCTTTACGTTTTGGCGATTATGATACAATAGTTTCCTGTTATGTTTCCATGGCGACTAATAACCGGGTCAGTTTCAATCAATGTCATAGCAAGATCCATATACATGGATATTGAATACAAACGCATATGGAAACAAAAATGTATCAGATTCACTCCCGGATGGTTTCAAAAAAGGTCTGGGCCATCTCTGGCATTATGATATAAAGGTAGTTAAATATGGTCGATATATAGACGAAGCGATGATAACAATGGACAGTCATTGTTTTCCTTGACGCATAGCGATGGATTCTTTATTTTGTATATATCTGTCAGTATGTCTTTGATAAGGATTTGATTAATATTGTGTCCCTATACAAATGGGGAAAACTCATGCATGACAACAAAACACACAAGTAGATGTATGACAACGTGCTCTCGGCATCCCAGAGGACTTGCGCTATTGTATGATTGCATGATGAACATGATTTACTGTTGACTGATATTGGTTTACCGTACATTTTTGATAAATGAATCGTGTTAATTTGGTTGCCCTAATAACGAAAACGTACAATTGCTGAAAACTAAAACAATAAGAAATAAAAAAAAAATATAACACAGTTGGAAATAAAAGGTTTGCTGTTCACCAGAATCATAATATTTGTATGTTTTAATACGGTTTATGTATTTGTAAGAACACTAAAGAAATTGAGAGCTAAGAAAATAATGCTGGAATGATAATCTGAAAACATAAAAGGAATCAATTGAATGCTGTAATTTTTCTACAATATTACACAAAAATATTTTATACACACTGTACAATAAGTATTGCGATACGTTTTAATAATGCAAAGGTAATTCGAGAGTATTAATAGAATTGCATTTCGAAAACGCCATTATATACTGGGAATGTATAAACTGTAAAATAAAAATAACAACGCTTTGACTTATATCTGAAACCGAAGACAAATTCATACAAAACATATAAATAGTTGATGATTGATGACGGGAACCTATCCAGTTATTAGTCTGTATATAATCGGTTGTAATATAATAATACATTTATATTATTAGAAATTAGATTGAAAATAGCTTATTATTGATTATAGGGTGGATATTGATTGATAAGTCAGTTATTATCATGTGAGCCAAAGAGATATTAGAAAATTATTATTCTATTGTTTCTTTTACGAAAGTCAATATTGAGAATCATCTTTGCTATTTTCTACAAATTAGAGATATTAAGAAGTTATCAATATAATGTCTTTTTTTATTTGATTAGTATAAAGTTGCTAGGAGGATTAAAATTTCTGTATTGAACTGATGGGATATATATATAACCTTATATATTTTGTTATACATTCCATATTTTTTATGTTATGGCTGGACATTTTTAAGATGAGCTATACTTTGAAGATAGAGTTTGGAATTTATTTTGTCATCAAGAATATGAAATATGTGTTAGAATATCTTTCTGTGGCATGCAATACTCTTACAGACATGGTATGAAGTCCTTTGACATATACCTTAACACTGAGACCAATAATGGACCAAATCGCTGGGGGGAGAGGCAAGTTTCACTCGCCTTGGATTTATGCATCAATTTCTTCGATTTTTAGAACATTTCTGCTATTTTGAATAAGATACTTCCTCACATCTTGTGAATATTCAAACATAGCTGGATGCAGCAGAGAACAGCTGAAAAAAAAAAAAAAAAAAAACAGAAATAAAGAATGTTGACATGAAAATAAAACCGTAATTTAACCTGAATATCGAGAACAATATATGAAGAAGAAGAAAATCTTCACAGAGTAAAAACATTTATTGACTGAAACGGTAAACATTTCGATGGATGCATGTATACAAAGATGAATACCTTTCTTTAGGAATAAAAGTAATACTAATTATTTGCTTAACACAGCATATCAAAAAATATGTATCTCATTTCCCTCCGGAGACATGTTCGGACATAGAATTTCCCTTTCCTTTAAATGCAAAACGTAAAAAGACTGATGAACTTGCGTCTCTTTAAAAAAATATATGTGTGGACGCCTCTATTAAAGATTGTTGAAAACCAATACCAGGTCGATTGGTCAGTTCCTATTTCAGAAACGAACGACTCTAGACTCTAATCCATCTCTTCAAACTGGTAGGAAATACAAATCGAAAGCGGTATTTAAGGGGTTTTAGCAGACTTCGTTCGAGTTACAAATTTTTATCTTAATAATTGTTTTGGTATTTCATGATGCGAGTATTTGGTTGATATAACATACTCATTTGAAGTAATTTAAAGTGGTACAGCCATTATCGCATTTAGTTAATATAACATTAGTGTTTGAAGGTATGAAAGTGGTACAGCCATTATCACATTTTGGTAAATATAACACTGTCATTTGAAGCAATTGACAGTGATGTAGCCATTATCATAGTTTGGTTGATATAACACTGTTACTTTAAGTGACTGAAATTGATACAGCTATTATCACAGCACTGCCTAACGATACCATTATTATCGAAGAAACAACTAAAACTATATATTGATGTAAGTAAATATAGCTTATCTATTTGGAGACCACTCATAACCTAGATTTTTTTATTGTAGAAGCACTGTACCGTAATGTTGTCGTAATGTTAACTTAATTATCGAGTAGAACTTAATCATTTGAAAAATGATATGAATCATATGAATCATATGAATTGCGTTATGACTATATAGAGTTATAACATGCTGAAAACCAAATAACGTCACAACTTGCTCAGCGAAATTGAAATTATGAAGATGAAGTCGCTATATCGAAAGAAATGTATAGTATTTACTATAAAATGATAGTCGCGAAGCATCGAGGTAGGGCGTTATATCGGGGAATTACGGTATGAAATTCCATGAGAGTACAAATGTATACGATTGGAATTCTGACTGCCCATTGTTAATCACATTCCGGAGACACCAGCATGTGTTGGTGGTGTGAACCATTTGACAGGTATGAGTGTTTAGAGCGGTCTGCCTGCTGAGTAGCAATACAGATCATACTAACCGTAGCTACAGACGCTGTTAGGACTGATCTCATGATTAATCAATTACTCGTGTTACTACGTATAACATTCTCTGTCAGAACTGTGAGTTAAGTAATCACAGAATACGCGATTCGGCCTTGAGTTCTCTCTTATCTCGCGCCTTTATATTTTTCCATTTGTCTTTCCGCAATTTACCTTCAGCTTCTTTGTCTGTAAACGTTTTTACTTTGTTCTGTCATTTCCCTTTCGTTCCGTTCTTATCTCTCCGGTTTTAATTTGTTTCTTTCTCTTTTCGTATTTCCTTCATTTAGTTATCATATAGCTTCTCTATCTGCAAATAATGGTCATTTTCGTACTGGTAACTCTAATGCACATGTGATAAAAAGAATAATGTTATTCCATATACACTATCACGTAACTGTGCACTGGCAGTTCAGTGTGTTTGCACTTGAATATCTCATATTACCTTGATTAGCAGGGCATATCATAGCTCAGGAACAATAACTCTAGAACCCTTTGCGACATTATCCATCCTTTTTTTATTCATATCATTTTGTTATTTTCCTCTTGTTTTCCTTTTGTCATTGTTTCGATAACCCATCCTGTGTATGTGGTGCTCCTAGTGAAGATTTAGTGCATTTTTTCTTTCAATGTCCCATGTATTCCAATTCTAGGCACCATATTCTATCCATCTACAACTTGTTAGGTTATATAAATCTTCAATGCCTAGTGTGTGGCATCATTAATGCTCCTGATCATTTAAATATCTCTATTCTATATCATGTAAACTTATATATTAAATCCTCAAAACGTTTTTCTGTGTATAAATAAGAAACTATATGTAATACTGTCTTTAGTAGTAATACAATTATATACATTTACTCAACTATTATAGCAAGTTTGTTATGTTAAATACTCATCCTTATAACATTCTAGTATGAAAGTATGAATGAATGTGTGTGAGTGAGTTATTGTTGTTTATTACATTACATATAACTTTTCATTTTAGGCTTGGTGGAAATATGTTGTGTCTTCACTTTATCAAATAATAGTTTTGTTTTCTTACTAAGTAATTTTGAATAGTAGTTATCCCAACCTCTTCCCTTATTTAGTTTAGTCTTCCCATTCAATTCACTTTAAATGCCAATTTTTTAATCTTTCCCGATCATATTTTCCATCTTTTGCTCCTTCCATTCCATCTTCTACCCCAATCCAACCCCAATATGTATCCACTTCTGAACCAATCGTCAGGTGTATATCGTTCGCTATATTTTCGTGTTAACAATTGGCAATGTTTGTTTAGATAGTTAACCCATCTTGGAAATCGAAGGTAGCTCTGACGTCACTGCAATAATATAATCAGTACGCTCATAAATACCTTATACTCTGAAGTCTCAACGAGTCTCAACTTACTACCTCCTTCAAGATGTTGACATCGGAAAGAGCTAGAAATTTGATCATTGTTTTACAATAGACGAACCTTATTAGTGAGACAAACATAAAAGTCATCATTGAAATAAAGTGGATATACCTTTGCTGAATGAAATGAAATGAACATTTTTGAACGGTACAGAATCGGGGTAAGAATCATCCCTGGCATATATTGACCGAGTTAGTTTATTCTACTTAGGGACATAAATCTTTGATGATAATCGACGCCGGTTAGCTAAAATTGACTGCTCAGTATCTGTTGTTAGAATAACAATTGTTGCTCAAAGAAATTAATGGATTTTCGCATTTGTAATGGTACGAAGTGTCAAATTGATTACTGTGTTGACACAGGAATTAATACAAAGAGAATTTGCGGTTTGGCTGTAGTTGAAGTAATATGGATTACCTCTGTCAATAGGTAGCTATGATGGTGATATGGCAATTGTAATGGTGAAAGTGTTTGATGAAAGAAAGAGGGCATTTTGTACTTATGCAATAAAAAAATTAGTTGTACATATTTGTATTTTTAACATAGCTGTGATGTCATCCATTGTTGTGCGTGTCCGAAATACAGTATACATTTTAGGCGTCACCTGTAATCGTCCAATAAATTACCTGTAGCTTCACGCCTCAAACTGTCCATTGTCATTGGCTTATATTTGTTAATTAACTGAAGACAAAAAAGAATTTCGATATAATTATGAAACCATAATTCAACCTCAAAATCGATTAAACGAGGGACAAATCTAAAAATAGATTTGTATTGGGGCCCCTAAAAACGTACCAGGAGAATAAAAGTAAGCGTCTTTCGCTTCATAGACCACACCCGCCATATAAATCTAGGTCATATCTGGTTTTAGTACAAAATACGTCATTTTGATAAGTTCGAGATTACGTCATTTTGGACCTTTTGTAGGTTGAGCACTGACTTACCTGCCATGCTAGATCTTGAAAGGGCTGCTGTCTGTCTTTACAGTATACTAGGGACGATGTCTTGGATCATCGTAATTTCCTATCATATATGAATCTGCTGTCCCAACCCTGGTTCTTAATTTGAGAACATGACATTACCTGAATTTGACCTAGATGTACATGACGTTGACGAAGCAGAAGGCGTTATCCCTATCGGAACATCGGAGCTTGTTTTCAGAGGTCTTTTTAAAACTACATTGGGCTCATATTTGCTCTGTTTTTATCAATGTATGTATCTTAAAAACAATTTGTTAGGGCAATGTTGAACTCTAGGTGAACTTCAATCAACTGTCGGGATGTATATTTCATGTGAACTAACGTGCTAAGGGATGGCCTGTAGATATTGAACACCAATGGCGAACATGAAACTGGATTTCATATTCATTTCATAATTGATACCCTGATAATTACGCAAATATATATTACATTGATATATCATTGGGTTATATAACGTATATTGAAAACAAAACAACATGATTGCGACGGGTAAACAAAATATCCATTCCTCTTAACTACGAAATTATGTCACCATAATTTTGAACAAAGCAAAGTGTTATGTGAAGGTCATTAATAGATAAACCCGTGACATAATTTCGGGAATGGTGAGCGTCTTTCAAAAATCTTTAAACAATTTAAAAAAATCTAGGTAAAATCAAGAAAGCGTAGCCCTGGCTATGGTAATGAAAGTAGGCCAACGTTAATTGGCAAATGGAAATTATCGATATTCAAATTATTCCTATTAGGTCTCCTAATGTATCTCAGCTTGATTGCAGAGTGCTTTTTAAAATTTGCAATACCTGTCCGGTGTGTATAGTTCAGTCGATGAAATGTCGATGAAACAGTTTTGGTTGAGTTGTTAGTGGCGCCAAGGACAGCTCCTAGAAAGTTGGCTCTGCCATTTGAATAGATGTTTAATGCAAGTCTATCGATCGTCTACCACTTTAAGGCAGGAAGTGTTTAGATTCTAGAGTGTAACATTAGCTTCTCTCGCCCCACAGCGGGTTTTGTCTTTCTTTTCCCTCGCGTTGGTATTGTTTTGGGGTATAATGAATATTGAGTAAAATACTGTTACTCGTAGCCTAGTAACGTCAGTTTTACAAGTGTATATAATTCAAAAGATTGTATCAACTTGATGCACAAGCTCAATGTTTTAGAATATTCCTTCGTTTCTTTTACCGTCAAAAATATCACATTCCAGCCATTCAAATCTTCTAGTTCTAACCCTTATGAGCACAGCATCCACTGCGTTCTAGATACACAAAAAGGTGTGTGGAGAAGCTTTATAATTATCATATTTTTTCGATGAGTATTTATATAAGTATGCTTATCGAAATTCACTGTTACTTCATTCATATTGGTGTTTTCATTTGTACGTACGGCCCTTTTACTCAGTCTATCATTCCCAGATGCCGATTTCTGCATTTCATTAAGCCTTTATGTCTTCCTTTGCCGTTTAAAAGTATACTGTGACTAGGTCGGGTGAACTTTTGGGTGTTTTCGTCAGTATATAATTCAGTGAGGTAACACTGAAAAGTTAATTCCGCGCTAACACAAACAGGAGACAATTACGAAAAACCCGGTGCTTCCCAAAACACACACTAATCAAAAGCATGCATATTGCACACACTGGAGGCCATGGCCAGGGCTATTGATAGGACGTTAAACAATGCTTAACCAAACCAAACAATTCTGTCTGAAATTGGATTGGCTGGTCACCATTGTAACGGCTGCAGATCTCATTATGAGAAAATGAAAAAAGCTCTTTTTCGACGGTACTCATCGTTTGAGATATAATCAAACAGATCCGTAACATGATAAGTCTGATAAACACATTCGTTGTTTTTATTACTTTTCATTGTTCATTTCCATTTGCTAGTTCACAGGAAATGTTGCGTTTGAAAACCCTATCCTATCTTAAAATATTTACACATTCGTTTTTTTATTACTTTTCATTGTTCATTTCCATTTGCTTGTTCACAGGAAATGTTGCTTTTGAAAACCCTGTCCTATCTTAAAATAATCAAACAACGAACACTGTTCTAGATCTTAAAATAATCAAACAACGAACACTGTTCTAGAAAAGATTCAAGATAAAAAGTTCTTTTTGTCACACAATTAGAGCTGTTTCATTTCATTTTTGCCTCACATATATCATTATACAGTTCTTTTTACCGCACATAAATGGCTTCATCATGTCAAAAGCGATGGCTATAAATTGATATTTAAGCGAAATGGCGACCATATCATCCGAAAACAGAGGTAATTAAGTTGAAAGAGTAGTAGTTTATATTGATGGTATGTAGAAAAACAGCGGAATGGAAATGGTGTGATGAATAAAACATGTTTTTCTTTAAATCGTAGTTCAAGAAACCCAACGGCAGAAGTACGCTGACATTGTTGACTGTGTGTCAACAATGTCAGCGTATTTCTGTCGCTGGGTTTCTAAAAAAAATCGTCAGCCGATGGTGCCAGTCATTCTTTGACGCTAGCAATATGAAATACGCAGCTATTTATATAAAGATCTAATAGAATATCACAGCAAGTGATGCTTAACTCTTTTTATTGCACTTTGTGTTTGAAAACCTTATAATTAATTGAAATGTTATACATTTTATAACTTGTGTAGCGCCAATGTACATGTACCAGTAGTGTTTATACCATGTTTTCCTATTCTCCATGGATGCAAACAGACGATGATAATAGTTTGGAATTAGATGTTCGACATGGCACTCAAAGATCAATTCCTCTCCCAGGGGATTATATGATAAAGCATAGCTAACAAAGGTGAAACATGCCAGTATTGACTTACGTTAATGTACAATGCTACCGAGAACAGAATCATGCAAATTAAACTACTTGAAGTCTACTACAATGAAGCTGTTGTATTTGTAGAAATTGTATGCAGAATTGGAATTTGCATAATAATATTTTATTGTTCCAAGCAGTTTATAAACTGTTCAAGTCAGAGGCAGTTCAACAATTCATTGGTTTGTTTACAATTATTATTTATTTTCTTTTTTTATTTATTTTTGTTACAATTATGGAATTTCATTCAATTTGGTATCATGCAAATGCAACTAGGCGACAATTCCTTCGAAATAAATTAATTATATAAAGTCAATCATCGTAAGAGACTTTGTTTTATAATGAAATTTAATGGCTGCCATCCACGTTCAAATATGAAAACAGTGAGGGGAAAGCCATAAGTTTTGGGACAACAGGATTTATTTGCGTTATAGACACATGCAAAACTGACTTGCTTTAACAATTTGATCATTTTAGCTTTCACAAATATCAACTTGAAACAAACTGTACCAAACTGGTGTCCTCCTTAACCGTTAGCAGATCTCATCATAATGTATTTCCGGTTAAAAGCGCCCTTTTATTGAGATGGCCATTGTTTTACTCACTGTATGCACCTCGATGCACGCTTTGGTCCACATGTTTAAAACATGACGCTTTTTTTTCATTTTGTGAAAGATGACATGCTGATTTTGAATATTGCTGGTGAATATGTATAGTGTTTTGTAAAAAAAAAATACAACAAAAAACTTAAGTAGGCTATTTGCTAAGCCATTATCCAATCACTGTATCAAATAAACTTTTGAAACAAATTGTTCTGAATCATATTTAATAATACTCTTTATGCCATACCAACTTCAAGTAATTTGGTAATGGCTTCAAACTTTGACCAAATGCATCAATTTAAAGTATGTGTCATCCATGCCATGAAAGAATCTCGCGATGTGTTTTTATATACATTAAATGAAGTACTATTATCAATGATAACATCAAAACTTTAAAATCATCACGCCTCTCCTCTGAAAATGAAAGCCACGACTGAGATATAAAATGTAAAACACTCTTCGTCCTCCATCAAGTTTTCTTCATTACTTTTTGTATGCTATGGACCAGGACTATTGCCTGAAGTTCCCAATGACTGGATGCTCTCTTTGGCAACGATAACTTTGCGATAAAAAGAGAAAAGAAATGCTGGAGCATCTCTAAACTTTATGGTTGGTGATTTTTAAATGGTTTCATTACCAATTTGTTAGTTTGGGAATTGTTCAACTGTCACCTTGTATGTTATAAAAAATCCTCTGGTAAAATGTTTTTCCAACACGTAAATGAGCTTTGAAGACATATAGGCACCTCTCGATGTTACGGAATCGTAATTGGTCAATAAAAGAGGCTTTGTACTGGCATTTCAAGAATACCACGTTTTGATAAAGAATACCGACATAATAACGAAACCTTCTTTCCAACTCAAAATCGATAAAACGAATGCAAAGTATGAACAAAAATAAAGATTGGCATGGAGACCCATAGGACAGTACTAGGAAAAGAAAACCAGCGTCTTCTTTTCATCGACAACATCCCGCCATACAAATCTAGGTCAAATCCGGGTTAAGGCACAAGAAAATATGGTGAAGAACTGTGCAGTTTTTAGAGGAAGAAAAAAATATCATCTTAATCCAACCTTTGTTTTGGGAGGTTATGGAATTACGGACAAAGAAAATTTCGTTTGATTTGTATTTCGATTAGGATCAAGGTTTAAGTACGTGATATGATTTCTTTCAGGGGATCTCAAAATCCGTCAAAAATATCTTAGCTTTGGTTTGTTACCCTCATATATTTGTCAGACTGACCATTTTTCTACTCTATAATTATCTCGATATCTTTAAATATAGCTCTGGGAGCGTATTAGTCTACATTGCATATGAGAATATCTGACCGTCCATATACTAACATCACTGACAAAGGTTACTTATTGTCCATGGATTATCGACCCCAATAGAAACAATCTTGCTGATGATATTAGATAACAAATTGGCAGCTATGTACAACGTCGGAGGGAAACACTTCACTAGTACGACAACGGCTTACGTAATCTGAACTAAGTAAACAGTGTTGAAATCCTGCCCTATTAACTTGAAGCGCTTCCCCTTATGTAAATATCAGTACAATCAATTCACTTCTTTCTTCGAATCAGATTTAAACAATTGTTACAGCAGGTTTTCAAGAACCATAAAATAAACAAATCTTCACTGTGATTGCTTTGCCTGCGGGTCAACTAATGAGTAGCTATTGTCTCGTTCAGAGATGATTTGAAGGAGACTAAATGGTTATTGAGTATTCCGCTTGCCCTAGACTTTCCCTGGAGATTTTTAGTTTGTTGTTTGCAGTATCTAATGACCTACTGGCTGACCTCCGATGGCAAATAAGTAAGCTACCTGCCTGAGTGTGCAAATGGCCAATATTAGTGTGTTGGTCGCAGGGGACAGCTCTATTGATTTCCTTGTCCCTGGTAGACGCGGTGTTCTTTTGGTATACAAGGTTACAATTACCATCAGCATTGTCAGCTTAAAACCTCTTAGTTTTGTGAGGAAGACCCTCTCCTATACGATTGTTAGAGTAGAATCTTTGTTGATCGACTTTTCTATTGAGAGACTTAACCCCTCTAGGTAGATCAGACAGGTCGTGTTTCAATCCCTGATGACACCTGTATTGTATGACTTACTAAGTCAAACCTTTCTACAGAGACCGCTGCTAATACGACTGCCTGTCTTATATGACCATATCAAAGGTACCTTTTTATAGAGACCCCTTTAGATGTGACTGTTATTTTTGTAAGACAAGCTAAGTCAAATCTGACTACTTGGCCTATAAGACCACTACAATGTTACCTTTCTTCAGAGACCACTTCTAATGGGATACAGTTCCTGTTAGAAGGCATTAGTAGAGATAACTTTTTGATCAACCAAATTTATTCCTCGTGCAAGACTATATCAAAAATGTATCTATAGCGACAATGCTGTAACCAAACCCATGCTTCTGTTCAATATATGGCGTTATGGACATGTCGTTTCAATGCGACTGATAGCAGAGTTAATTTTGATATATATGAATTCATCTGCTTCAATTTCAATTTCAACAAATTTTATTGACATGGATGGAAAGTCATAAGGATTAGACATCAGGCATACATGTAGCCTATCTTAGTAATTCATCTGTTTCTGATGTTAATTACTGTCATGTCTGGTTATGACAAGAAGAAAAGCACGCGGATGTATTCTGTTACTGATGGATTGTGTCATGTACTGCTATCACTAAGGTCAATACATGGCTATCAAGGAGAAATTGTGGTTGAATAAAACGTTTTATCAAATGAAGCTAGACCGTACCATATATTTTGTTTGTTTTTGTTTTTGTTTCTGTAATCCATTCTTCATTCGTTTGCTATAATAAACCAATCAACAATATAAATACAACGACAACATTTCACTGCCAAAATTTCCACAGCATGATGACGAAAAGACAACACATGAAGAGTTCTACGGCAAGAATAAGGACGAAGTTGATATTTGATATAAATTAAACCTTGTATAATCGACTCTGTCTAAGACTCCAGTGGGAATACATAATTTGGCCGGTTTGGAGAGAGCTCCAGATTCTAGAGAGTCTGATTTCGTATCATCACATGTAAAATTGTTGTTCTGTATGTAATAATAAAAACACATATATCTTGAAACCGAATTTTATTTTGTTTATATATAAACTCTCCAAAATGCAAAATATATAAACATAAGATTTGTAAAATGTTGAATTCAATACAGTTATGAAATGTCTTCGTTATCACATTGTTATATTGTCGACAACATATTTAATTAGCGATATTTGTTTGAAAACGTATCGAACTATTTCAGTAAAACGAAGCCGAAGCCGGTTAACACAGGCGCTATCTTATAATGTAGACAAGGAACGTGATCTTGAAATAAGAGCGAATTACATAGTAGACAGTATCCTGATTAGACAGAGTTGAACTATTTGGCAGAGTCCGGATTAGACAGACTCCACTGTATAATCTTTCAACACTGGTTAACAGTACCTGTTTCCAGTACATTGGAATAGTTCCAGTTTCCTGATAAGGGTAGGACTCTACCATAACAAATCAATAGATGACCAAGGTATTTGTGGTAATAGAAACGTTTCCATTGATTAGATCCGGATATCGTTAAGGAAGAAACTATACAACGTTCCTTGTTGATAACATACAGTAGAACAAAAACAATTATGAGGTGAAAGTGATTGTCTGTCAGACAGGTTAATTGGTTAGAGACGGGGGTTAATATTTCACGTTTTATTGTAGAATTGTGTACCTGATGTCATGTTCACATCCAATCGGAGTGATATATGTATGTACTATACACAGTTATGACTCTGGCATGATTCAGTAATTATACCAGTTATTCTATATCCCCGTAGTGATGATGGTCAGCATTAAGTGGACCCCTGTGTATTAGTCTGTTGATCTGTATCCCATTTACTCTAATCCCTAACACCGCCATTGATACCATCAACCTACCAACTTCAACCTAATCCCTTCCAACACTGTTTAATCCCTTACATTCCTGAAAACGTTATTCCCTCACATCCCCATCTTTCTTATTCATATTCCCATCAGCTTTCCCTCTTCAACATTGTCCTACCTATGTTCCTCTCATTCACAACTACCATGTCCTCATATTCAATCGTACTCTCCCTCTCCAACTTAGTCCTACTCTCTTCCCTCCTAGTCACTCCTATCCTTTCCTTCCTCCCACCTCCCACCTCCTCCCTCTAACTCCCACCAACTCTCATTCATCTAACCCATAATGCTCCTGTCTCATTCAAACCTACTTTTCCCTTTCCTGATCTTAACGTATCTCCTCTTCGAACACCCACCTTCTCTTTACACTTCATTTCCCGTCTAGTTTCTTCCTCTTACCTCTCACTTACCCTGCTCCCTAGCTCTCACACATGTTTCCTCCTCAACTCCCATCTATTCACTTATTTTACATTCTGGCTTACTCTTCCGAAACACCTGGTCTTATTATCCTTGTACTTTTTCAAAAGTGTTCAAGCATATCCATATTTTTGTTTTTTACTTGTCCCCGTTTCATGGATTTCTGATTAGAATTACGGTTTCCTTTTAACATTTAATAATGATATGTTGCTTCTGAATACGGCGTGCGTGCAATCCAACAAAAGAGAGGTGATGAAGAGGGGGTTTGTTATTATAAATACGGTATATCTACTGGTAATAGACGAAAATTGACTTTGTGTCAGTGTGTTGGTTCTCCATCGGTATCCAGTAACACGTTTAACATTGTCTGACCTTGTCTGGCTTCAATAGAAAACTATTAGATCCATATAGCTCTTTCACCATTTGTAATTGATCACTGTGTCCAGATATCCAATACCCAATATGAGGACAATGTGGGGGAATGGTACATGTGTATTGATTCATCGATGCTTGATGCTTGCATATGATATCAGAAGATATTGTCAACTAGGCATATCCTAAACTCTTCTACACAAAACTAGAGGTATATCAGTGCATATCGTCTAAAAGACATTCATATAATGTATTAATCAAATTGGCTGTACCAGGAGCTACTAGTCAATCGGTTTTCACAATACTAAGAGCCAGAAAGGAGTCAAATATTAACAATAAATCGATTTGAAGATCTAAATACCGCAGCAAGACAGCCTCAAACAGTTCAAAAAGTATTATTCCCGGTTATTTGGCGTTTAGCAACCAGCCAATGGCTTTCTTAACTCAGTGGTGAGCAGCACAGCTAGCCGGAGCTGCCATTTCGGCACTAACAGCTTGCACACGACATACACGTGTCGCTCACTGCCCTATCACGTACGTAGTTACATCTGAGTCGACTTGAACTCAACGAAGTTCAAAGATACAATTTTGTTCCCGCGCCGGGACTTGAACTAGCGAACCTTCTATAGCATAGCCCATCGTTCTACCGCTAGACCACCGTGTCTCTAAATGTATGCAAGGGAAAAACTGCTAAATGGACGTATACACAAATTAAAATTAAGTAGGGGAGATGTTGTACCTCTTTTTGAATATGAAATGAAATATCAGACGATATTAGATATGAACCGATTTTTCTTTTTGGCTAAAACATGGTCACTTTTAGGTCAATAGTTTGAGATATGGTACATGACTTTTTCATATTAGTCAATATTGCGTTTACGACATAATAATCATTGTTACGTCACACTGTCCAAATGTAACTTTCCTGTTATCAAGCTGAACATAATGTTATTCCTTCCTTTTGCAAACAACTTTCATATTGAACATAAACATTAGCCCGGTTAATATTTGTTTCTACCAGGTTGATATAACTCCATATTGACCTCACCAATAGTCTATAATTGGTGCATATGTGTCTCTACTAAACATATTGTTTAGTTGTTAATACTTGTATTCACGGGGGGATTTAATTTTGCTATATTTGCGGTCATTAAAACATAGCATGTGAAAATAAACACCAGTGAATACGTATATGTCTTTAACTGTTTACTGCATCATGTTTATAAGGCGGTGTTGCGCGAAATCTAATACTCGGAAAAATAGTTCCGAATGGGACATCGGCGAAACATCAGCTTCACTATGTTAAACAAATATACAGTATCGCATTCCAACGACATAACTGGCCATTTTAAATATCACTCTAGACCTTTGATCTAAAGGTAAACATTATTATTGACCTTTAGCCTAAATAAACATCATTATTGATCTTCGGTATACGCTGCTTACCGAAACAGTTCCTGGCGTGTTTATGTGAACTCGTGTGTCACTGTTAAGTAATAATTGGTTCTGTAAGTCATTTTATACATGAATCAGCAAGCACAGTTTCGTGTATATTATGTATAATATATTTAGATAACTCATAGATTAGTAATTATGCTAATGATATATATATTCTACTCTCGTTAGCGTCGAACCATATATTTGGATTTTGCCGATATTGAGACAAATCCACGGATTGAAGGGAGCCGGACAATAAACTTGCCTATATAATTCGCCCAACATGAAAAGTGTCCGAGAATGTGTCATCACGTGTTCAATTTTTATTTAAAAAAAAAAAAATTGTACATTTTCTGAAATCCTGTGTCGGCCACTTCTATTGTTCATTAAGCTACGGTTCTACCGCCTTGTAACTGGTTTATAAACCGTCAGTGTATGTAAAGAGTGACAAATAATCTTTTTTTATTCTTACAATTATAAAAAAAAAAAAGCAAAACGTTATTGACAAAATTTCTGTTGTTTCTATGCCTGTCAGAAATATTAATTGATATTTATCTATAACCATTACTAACAAATACTGTGACAGAGTAGCACGTATCTTGTCCATGTTTTTTTGTTTTATTTTATTTGTACCATTAATGAAAGCGAGCAGGTATTCCTTAACATAGCTATAAAACACTGTCACAGTTTTAGTATAGAATCCTGCTTCAACTGCCGTAAACAGTCCATTTTCTACCTGACATTTAATAATAAATGTGCATACCCAACTTATTATCTTCACGGACCACTGACGATTTCATTCCGTATTAATGCTCCCTCGGGATGGAGATCAACAAATTTATTCTTTTTATCCTCTGTATTTTACATGTGTTTTATTTTGATGGAAGCAAACTGATCATGCATTTTTGCATAGGTTGGCATCTGACAGGAATACATTATGAGACAAGCATTCTATAGTCATGTCGTCTGCCATAAAACCACCATTAAGCTACATTCCTAGTAACATTGTAGCCGTGTGGACCTGATTCAGGTACTACAACCGTTACTGTTGGAATGCCAAGCGCCATATTTTTTTAATCGCTTTACGTGCGAGTTCTGTCTGCTGGATGTTATGATAGGGTTAAAGAAATATGGATGGAGGAAAAGTGAATGGATGAGATCATATGGGAGATGTTATATTTTTAAGATATATGTTAGAAAAAGAACTATGATATCATAAAGATACAACACATACGATAATAGTTAGAATATACAAGAAAATAAATGAGAAGTAGAAAAGGTTTAAAACAGGAGATTTACAGTGTACGTCAAAAGGGAAAAAAAATCCATAGACCTAGAATGGAGCCAAGAGAAGTGGAGAAAAGGAAGAAACGGACACATATTTTCAGAGAAGGGAGGGAAATGAAAGAGAAAAGTTAGTTTAGTGCATAACAAGAAATATCTTTAAAAAAGATAAACGGCATAGTTTTAATGCTGGTGGTTATAATGTAAAACTGCTGTTGAAATAATGCGTTTCAGTACGGACAACACAATTATATCAGTTTGAATCATTTTTGGTGGTGATAAGACTGCATTTGGATCAGGAATATAATTTCATCAATGTGTCATTTGAAAAGATACATCCACTTATTCAGCTTGCATTCACTCTTAACATTGTTTCGCTTTTAACTGCATTGACCAATCACAAACTTCATCTTGACCTGTAACGCCACCTGTCGCGTCATATCCGGGACCAAAAGAATATTATACGGCTATGCCGAAAAAATCAGATGAAGTGTAGTACATATGTAGGTAGGGAATGCAGAGAATGAATGTGGCTTAATGAAAGCGATTTTGAAGGAGAGGGTCGCTGCCGGAGATGAGTAATTGTCGAAATAGCACTGATTGTTAAGACAGCCTTGGCTGATATCGGAGTGAGTCTAACATAAGACTCGCACAGGACATTCATCGTAACATTTCCTAGTATATGGAATAGAATTGTAAGTGATACGGCGACCTTGTACAGGGATAAGGAGATCCGGAGAGGGGAGTTCACACTGATGAAAGAGAGATTCCAATTCCGAAATTAATGATTAGTTAATTAATTAAGTGATGGGAAAGAAGACGGGAGATGCAGAGCATAATTATGGGATGTGTTGTACAAGGGGAAAGGGGATCCGATTGGAACTGCGATCCTAAAGAAATAGAGAATGTAACTGAAAAAAATGCGTTCGTGGAAACTGAAATAATTGAAAATAGAAAACATATAACGGACATCATTTTTGATGGAAACTTAGAATATTACGCTAAACACCTCGGCGTTGTTTTGTAAAGGAGTAATTTGATATCACAAAGACTAATTTATCACGCCGTATAAAAGATATTTACATAATTGTTGACATATACAATCATAAATGATAAATAACAATAATTGTAAATGTATATAATTATGTCGTTTTAATGTCAGATGTATATGAACCAAACAAAGGACATTGTGTAATTATAGCCCTGATGATCTTTTATTATACGATATACATATATATGTTCACTGCATGCCATAACCTGTATTCTCTACTATAAAACCTGATATGGGATTCCCCTCCCTTGTTTTTGTTTATTGAAATTCCTTTTTAATTTATAATTTGCTAGGTCAGTTTATTTCATTCCTTTCTTTTCCATTAAATTTCCTTACGTTTCAATCAAGCAGCTATCCTACTGGCGTATTGCCCCTCCCCCTCGCCATATTCCTCCACAATTATATTTCCATCTATACGTTATTTCCCTTTATTCTTGCTTTCCCTCATAACTCCATTAAACGACTTAACGCAGACCAGGCTTGAACATGATGTATCTTTTTTTTCATTTTTATTGACTTATGGCTCCTTATAAATATCTTTCATGTGTTAATGAAACATTCCTTTTTTTAGCAAAGCTAACCCCAACTTTTTGTTTTTCTTATCTTTATTTCATTACATCTCCACTCGAACAAGGGGCACACCAATTATTTGTTGTGTCTCTCTGTCCACCCTTCCGTCTCCCTGTCATACCGTCGTATCACCTACAATACTTGCTACTGGAACATCCCTTATGGTGTGGGTTGACATAGGTGAAACGGTCTGTCACATACCAAAAGTAGGTTACTCTGACCTACAATTTGACATGACCTTTGATCTACATCACAGAAAAAATATAATAATTATATATAATTGGGGACTATACCTCACTGAATATTGTCTTGTTTTATTTTTAACAGGTTTAAGATTTCTGAGAGCATTACGACTGATGTCCATACCTGATATCCTTACCTACCTAAATATCTTGACCACTAGTACCAGGATACGTTTGTCACAACTTGTTGCCTTCTTCATCAGCGTTTGGCTGGCATCCGCTGGATTTCTACATCTGGTAGGTACAATTTTGGTTTATTTGATTTATTTTGTTTAACGTCCTATAAACAGCCAGGGGCATTTAAGGACTAGCCTGGTTTTGTAGGTGGAGGAAATCAGGAGTACCCCGAGAAAAACCACTGGCCTACGGTCAGTACCAGGCAACTGCCCCACGTTGGTTTCGAACTCGCAACCCAGAGGTGGAGGGCTAGTGATACAACACGCGCTGTGTATGGGGATCAATTGCCTTATGAAGGGAATTAACACAATGTCCCCAAATGTAGATCAGATCATTCTTACTCTTAAAATAAGATGATTTGCTATTTTTATTTTTTCATCATCAATTTATTCATTTCATTTAATGAAATAAATATTTCTAAACAAGTTGAATATTTGCATTACGGATGTCGTCGATGCAAAAGACGCTCACCATCCCGAAACACATGTTCCTAATTTCATTGTACTTGTACAAGGGTCACAACACGTCCTTTTTTCATTTTGCCCTCATTAAATGCAATCATTTTGATTGGATTACGGTCATATTAAAATGTCGGGTTTCTCTATTTTTTTTAACCTAATCAATTTCAGATTGAGAATTCCGGTGATCCTCCAGATTTTTCCAACCCACAAAAGCTGACCTATTGGGAATGTCTGTACTTTCTACTTGTCACGATGTCCACCGTGGGATATGGAGATATCTACGCTACAACAACACTTGGCAGGATCTTCATTGTCCTGTATATCATGATAAGTATTGTAAGTGGTCAGCTTCCGGACAAAATAGTTTTCATTATATAATCTGCACCTTTCTATCGCATGATTATTTCAACAACCCTTTTAACTGCATGTAATTCGACATTAATGTTTTAAAACTAGATAAGAATTAATCTCACAATTGTCTTGGTCATTTTCTATATCTGATTACATTTTGGGCGTCATCAGTTAAAATTAATGGTCTAAGGTTGCGCTTGACCAGTTTCAAAATAAAAAAACAGATGTACAAGCTGCATTTGTAGCTTATTAACCCTGCACATATATGTTATTGATAAGCGATGGTAAACTATATATATACACCCATGCTTTATTTCTTAAAGTGTAGAGTATACATGTACATGTTTATAAGGCAAAGATGAGGGAAGGACACATTTTAAAGAAATAATTTCTCTCAACCAAATTTGATATCGCTTGAGAAGTTACATTTACCGCTTTGAATAAAGAGAATTTGTCAGAAAAGATTACAAATCAATTTATTATCAAAATTAAAAAAAGAGCCAAGCAGTACATTGTTTTAGCGTGAAGGAATGGTAATTTACAAAATATCTACAAGCTCATGAAGGTGTTTACCTATGACATAACAATGGCATTAATCATTTTCATCGAAGTTTTGTCCTCTTAACAGATCTTAACTACTGAGTTTGTATAGAGCAAGCATTAGGTAGAAATATCCATTACCCATCGGTACATTTTACTTGGGAACTGGTAATTTCCTGACTTCTGTTCATGATTGGTTTACCTTCATTGTAGGGTATGTTTGCCAGCTTCATTCCGGAAATTGCCGAAATCATCAGTCAGCAACAGAAGTATGGTGGAGCATACAAAAAGGAACGAGGCAAAAAGTGAGTGGTGAAGTGTGTTTGTGTATCAAATTAACCAAGCATGTGATTGGACTGGTGCCTATATCGCATACGAGCTGCCACTCAATACATCTTGATATGAAATATGGATATAGGAAAGTTTATTTTTAGATGTTAGAAAAAAATCCAAAAAGCAATAACTAATATATACGTTGTAGCCTTGAGTCTATTATTGTATCCCTGGCTTCAATAACACGCAGTTTGCATTATTTTCACATATAGGAATTGTTGTCTGTTTTGTAATTAGAAAAAAATATATTCTGTTGCATATGCATTGTAGTAACTTTATGTAAAAGATTCTCCTCTAAAAACAAAAACAAAAACAAGAAAGAAAAAAAAATTATAGGGAATTATTTTTTTCTGAAAGTCTATAAACCCTGCTTGATATCTTTAAAACAAAGACCCATACAATTTTGGAGTCAGCTAACTTGATCTTTTAACAGACAAAATATATTACAAGAAGTTGTTTTGATTTCCTTTTTTATTTCAGACATATTGTAGTTTGTGGTCATATCACATTTGACTCCGTGTCAAATTTTCTCAAAGATTTCTTGCACAAAGATAGGGAGGATGTCGACGTGGAGATAGTGTTTATCCACAAGTAAGTTCATATATCTGTATTATATATCAATTCATTGATCACTATGTAATATATGAAAGATATATAGAGAATGTATGGTCAGTATCTTAAAATATAAGCTGTATATTGGCGAGGGTTAAAAATGACTTTTTTTTTTCTGTCCAGAGCAAAATAGCATGCAATAGTCATCAAAATTAAGCATTTTTAAATGAAACGGTTTCAACAATGTTCTGATTATCTTCGCCTTTTCAACGTCTTTTACTTGGGAGTAGGTCAGTCGAATTGACGCACGTGCTAAGATTATATAATACAGCTGTTTTCCGCTTCTGTCGAATGCAGCAAAAATATATATAGTGGGCATATTCCGACAATGCGGATGCCAGTTGCAAGATAAATGGTCATATGCGGACAGTGACAGTTAAACCTCTCAAGGGTAATTATGTAATGCCGATGCACTGAAAATATATATCAACACCAGAACAAGATACCAGACCCATGTGAATTGCACTGAAAACGACTTAACCAGACCGCATATCGAAATGCAATTTTGCGCTTTGGTACACAACAAGACAGCAACCGTCCAGTTGTACAGTATTGCAATGGGTGTAGCATGTCACATACGTAAATGCCGAGCGAATCATTACGGGATTACGGAATTGAATGTTATACCATCAGTATATTACATAATGGGATATTCCCAGCTGTGCAATGATCGAAAAATGAACCGGTTAAAAAAAGTCGAAACGAATCAAATTTCATAATGATTGGACGCTAAAAATGTCATCCAGACAAAGTGATATCAATCAATCTATAGTTTGTGAACACTAATTTATGATGCTCGCCCTTGCCCAGACACATCTATTAGACTAACACAGTGAGTGGGTCGGATACGGGTAACTCCAGCTTGCGCATGGACATTTAAGGAAAACCCTCTGACGGAAGTAAAACTGATGCATTTACTCTTTGTTGGTTTAGAAGATATTAAATTTCGTGTATTTCTTCTTCTTATTAAAATTGTATTGCATTTCCATTTCGTCAAATTTACATATATTTTATATCTCCATATTACATATATTTTATATTTCCAACGGAAACATTACCATACAGAATCCACTAAATTTAACTATTCTACTTTCAAAAATCGCGATAGCGTGATATGTTTGAAAAACAAATTGAGCACGTGAGATATGTTTGCCTATTCTTGTACCCTTGGTCTACACTGTTGAAATATTAAGTTTAGAACCGCTCTCGATACATATATATAATTAAAGAGGTCTTATCATACTACCTCGGGGATACCACCTTGAGAGATATTGTGATAGTATACAACGAAGAGAGAGACCCTCTTGCCTAAATCGCACTAAATCTATTTCTAACCAGTCTGTCATCAGCATACATTATGTAATTATCACCCAAGAATATCTACAACCCATACCAATCATATCGCTAATAACAAATTATCTAAATCGACAGACTGACAATACCAAGTGGTATTTCAGTTAGTCTGGTAGATGCTAATGTTTATAATATTAAAAACGTTTTTTATTATAGGGGACCTGCCAGACCTGGAGTTGGAGGGATTATTCAAACGCCACTTCACGCAGGTCGAGTTTTTCCAAGGCTCTGTGATGGACGCTAATGACCTAGATCGAGTTAAGGTAAGTGGCAGTAAGGATCATTCCGATCCGCCTGTATAAGGTCTATTAAAAGTTAAAAAGGGGTTGACCCTATAGCAGGCCAGGAAATGAACCTAGGGTCTGCAATGCCATTTTTGAACAATGTTTTGACTTCGTGTGGACCGACAAAACTTGTGTCAAGGTTATTGATGCTATATATAGAAATGTTGTTTCTGAGAATCAATCAACTCCAAGTTGACTGAACTCCTACTACTTCAAACACCACTTTCCTATTTGTAGATTTCTTTTCCAGTTGAATGGTCAAGCATAAAGGTTACTGTTACTACTAAATATGTTTCCGCACATTCATTTGTATTATTTTGGACATATCCCTTTAATCGTATCTCCATTTCCTCACAAGAAGGTAAATTCAAGTGGACTTCGCATACTGCTATCCCATCGAAATTGTTTTCCTCATATCTGTTTTTCAAGTCAAAAGGTCAAAGTTCAGATTTCAATATCACTGTTAATAGATATTGCAAAGCAGTCTGTGAATATATCAAGGACGATTAATATCTTTCAGCAATACATTGTTGAATTCGAACTACAATTTGTACTTTCTGTATAATAATTTTGAATTATTAATGATGCAGACAAATATAGCATCTACTAGAAAACGGTTGCACAACTTTTGGCATGATGTGATGTCTAAAATAGATATGGGACTGCCTTAGTCTAGACAGATGGAGCGCAAGATAAGAAACTTGGGTTGTATGGAGTTAAATATAAATAGATAGTGTTTTGTCGATATTGCTATGCACTTCAACAATGCACGATGCTTTGATCACATGGACTAGTTGATCAAAGTTTTATTTGGTATAACACTTTGAAATTTCTTTTCTGGATTTTTTAAAGAAGGAAATCATTAGTATTCAGTGCAACACTTCAGCTTTTGTGTATATATATTGACGACATCAAATTATTTTTATCAATTGTTTACCTTATAAAGATACGATTCATACCTTATAAACTATATACCTATTGTTATAAATATCATTTTGTGTTTATCTACTTAGTTTAGGGAATTCCGCAGTAACGTAAATTGTTTTAATTATATCTGGGTTGTTAATGTTGTTGTAGGTTGTATCAGCCGACGCCTGTCTTGTGCTCGCCAATAAGTACTGCCAGGACCCAGACCAGGAAGACGCAGCCAACATTATGCGTGTCATCTCTATCAAAAATTTTCACGCAGAAATTAAAGTCATTGTACAGCTCATGCAATACCACAACAAAGTAAATACATCAAAGCTAACGTTTTTCCTAAATTGTGTTAACTTTCCGATACAGCAGATTACTGTCTGTGTATTCATGTAAACCGTTATGTTTTTTGCTTCTTTTCCATACAGCAAATTACTGTCTGTGTATCCATGTAAACCGTTATGTTTTTTGCTTCTTTTCCATACAGCAAATAACTGTCTGTGTATCCATGTAAACCGTGATGTTTTTTGCTTGCTAATATGTTCTCCATTTATTGCAGTTACTTTCCAAAGTTAATACATTAAACAACAATCTCAAAAAATGTCTGATGCTAAACGTGACTTTTTGCAAGTCAATAAAATATGTATGTCTTTCAACTTCATCTCAAGTTTAGTTTAAGACGCCATTTCTCACCCCATTAGAGAAGACATCACAGTTTGGCCCCACTCCATTTTATTCTTTCAAAGCTTTTCATTTACAATTCATAATCTTAAGCCAATGTCTAATTTCTAAACTTTAAATCATTGCAACATATATGAAGGTCTGATGTGAGCATTAAGTGTGTCTTGCCTTCAATTCCAGTATCTAACTTTTTCAACTAATTAAAATTTGAATTTGAATTAGAATTTGATTCTTAACTAGGGTCTATGCCCCTAATGTGTCAAGCGAAATTGGTAACCTTTACTTTATTCCCATAATTCACGGAAGGTATAGTGTTTACTATAATTAAGTGTTTCATTCTGCTTTTATAACAATGGTAAACTGTTTGTTTATGTCAGGCGTACCTTTTGAACATCCCGAGCTGGGACTGGAAACGAGGGGACGACGCTGTCTGTATAGCAGAGCTAAAACTTGGATTTATTGCTCAAAGCTGTCTGGCTCCGGGTTTCTCCACCTTGATGGCTAACCTTTTTACTATGAGATCCTACAAAACAGTGAGTAAGATACAATGATTAAACAGCTGAGAATGTGGCGGAAGTAATGAGATGTAGAGAGTAGACGTTTGCTTTGTTTACTTTGTGTGTGTGTGATTGCCAACTTCTTATTCTGCAATGAGACAAAGTGTTAAGCTGTATGGAATGGGTTCATAGTGTTACAGAAAAAAAAAACTCTCAGAGATAAGACAAGATATATTTTTGACATTGATGGCCACAGTTGTCTGTATCGATTTTTTTTATCATTATATTGTCTTTTTTTCACATGAGGAAGTACAGACAAAGAGATACATTTGTAAGAAGACGAATTAATGATACAAATTAACTAAAATTAATTTTGAAAGACGAATTTTCAGATTCTGAATATAATCTTTATATAAATCGTTGGTCACATTGTGGATTCATTTGAGAAAACACTAAAACGTTGGTTATTGTTCATGTGTATTGACATTGAGACAATCCGGCCCCAGTGAATTGTAATTCATATAATGTATATCAACTTAAACGGTGTACTTTAGAAGTCGCAACTGTTTAAAAATATAAATATAGATCTGCTACCGTTTGATAAGAACTCAAATTGAGATGATAACAATTCCGACACGGAACAGATCATGAAAGTCAACTTATACCGAACAACTGTTTAAATATAATTTTGTACCTGACGAATGACTTCTTTTTCAGGCTGTACCTTAACAAATGCAATTTATCAAAGGGCTACTCGTAAATTACCTACGTTTAACTATTTTGTATCAACAGTCACCTGACATGGCTAAATGGCAAAACGACTACATGCGTGGCACCGCTATGGAGATGTATACGGAGTACCTATCCGGTTCCTTCAATGGAATGACGTTTCCTGAGGCAGCACAGTAAGTTATTTTTTGAAATTGTGAAGTTATTATTACATACATATTTCCCCAACTATTCGAATAAATAGCAAGTCTATATCGAGTAGACTTTCTTACACACATGTTATCATTAATGTTTTGTCTTAAAACGGAGTTTGCACCTATTCCATGCTGTTTGCCGCTTGGGTTCCTTTCATTATTTTATTACATAATATTTTGGAACTTTTCTGCATTTCACAGGCTGTGTTTCTCCAAACTTAAGTTACTCCTACTCGCTATCGAGGTTCGACAGGAAGATGGAAGGGAGAGTACTCTAGCCATAAATCCTGGTCAGAAAATAAAAATTGAAAATGCAACCCAAGGCTTTTTCATCGCAGAGTCGGCGGAGGAAGTGAAGAGGTATAGTAAAACAAAACCATAGTACTTATAATAATACATGAATGTTAATACAAATATCAAAACCAATCCCAATTTTAACACATAATTAAAATATATAGATAACAAGATTCCTTAAACTGTACGCTATGTATTTCATTGTTGACAAAATTGAATGCATCATGATAATTTACATTGCACAATATTTGCCTTATTCGGAGATGGTACTCCCTATACATGCCGTTGAAGTAGATGAGAGCTAAGGAAATGCGCTCTTAAAGGCCATATCTACATAATGTGGTCAATCTCGTTGTGTAGATGATTTTTGATAAGTTGCTGAAGATACTGATTCATCAAAATGTTTGACATGTCCATATTATTATTTGGAAGGCCAGAATGTATGTGTCTTCTTTCAGCAGCCGGGAATGTGCCATATCGATTGTGGTCGATGCCATGCTAACGAAACCATATTCATGGATTTGTGTTTGTCTTGTTTTGTAGGGCATTTTACTACTGTAAAACGTGTCACATTACAACAACAGATGTAAGGGCAATCAAAAAGTGTCGCTGCAAACCATGTAAGTTGACTGTTATGTTTACTTGTTATTAATCATCATATATAATATTATCTAATTAACAATTCATGATAAACAAAAAATAAAAATGATATCACTATTACATTCGTTAAATTATAAAATTTGCTATCGATACGTATTATTATCAAATATTCTTGAATTAAATGATTTTCTGGAGAAGATGTTTTTATTTTTCAACTGGTCGCTAACAATATCGTAATATATCCGATGTTGTCATGTACAGCCAGGCTTTAATCTTTGCCAGTAAAACTCTTAACACTACCTGGTTTTGCCATACCCTATTATTGACCTTTGACCCCCCAGTTATCTAACATCTAGTTCTGAAGTCGTTGGTGACTATTAATAATGCATGGACATCACTAACTCCAAATCGTTAACAATGGATAATCAGTAAGAAATGCATTTTGATTATTGAAATAATGACAGTATAGTTTTCTTGCCTTGAAACGACAAAATTGTCCCTTACATTAGGCTTAATAGATATTTTTGTAAATTAATAGCAACCTAACAGATGCATTCATGAAGTTATTGAATGGATTTTTTTCTTCGTTGATTAAAGCAAATCTTTTCAAATCACGGTCGATATCACCAGGATTGCAATTTTGGTTGCTACTGGGTTAATTTTCTTTCCTTTTTTTTCTTGAACAGAAATAAAAATATAAATACATATTCATCAAATAACAAAAAGCTTTTCTAAGTTTTTGGTGTATGAAAATGTTATTTAATGAAGTGCTCATACAGATACATTTGTACACTTCTTGCGAAAGATTGTAAGACCACAGACGTAGGTTTAGATTCATCAGTAGTTTAAAACTTCAGTTTTCATAACAAAATCTGAATAATCCAGGTAATATAACTAATGTAGAAGTGGAAATGTTTGCGGCGTGGAAATTTAATGAGTTGATTAGTTATTAACGTCATATTCATTAATTGTTTCTTATACAGAAGGTTATTGTACTATAAAAACCTGTTTCCCTGTATCACTCAGATAAAAATAAAGACACACAGTGTAATAATTTGTCGTGTAATGCGATCATAAGTAGTAATTTAGCGACCATAGCCAAACGGATAGCTTAAATTGTTGGAATGTTTTGTTATTTTAGTATGTCCGATCGAAATAATGAATAATCAAATCGATAAATGCATGCTGAATTTGCTTTTTCGTAAAAAGGTGTTTGTAAAAATGTGTTTGAAGCTACTGGATATATGTGAATTTAAAATGAAGGTTTAAAGAAATAAATTCAGACAAAAACACCTTAGTTTAATGTTATTTCTGGAAATAATAAATAATAATGTCATGTTTACTAAGTCCCTCGTAGACTATATAAAATAAAACAGATAGAAACTTGAAGCGGAATGTAATTGTTGTATGAAGGTTAGCATGTGATCAAATTAAATATGGGAAACGTGATTGTATTTCAGCAGGTAGCAATTGAATAACAAGATTTGTTTTGTATGATATGAATTACAGTTTGAAGACTCTTGTACTAAGTTTACCTAGTGGCTGTTTAATGTATGCTAAACTATGACTTAGATAAGAAATTGGATAATTCTATCATAAAAAGCATAACAAACATTTTTTTAAATAATAATATCTATCTGAACAGTCACTATTACTTAAACGTAGTACAGGAATTTTGAACCCTTGCATATTTCAAACGTTGAAATTTCTTATGTATTTTTTTTATCAGTGGCAATGTTTAAAAAGGGAGCTACGGCTGTAATAGGTACATTTATTGTTCTACCTGTTTATGTATAACCCTGTAGAGAACAGTCTTGCTAAATGTCACCTGCACCTTAATAACCTTCTAAAGTCACATTTAGTCATTTCTGTGTAAATCACTGTATGTTTAACATATAACGTTATGAATTTTCAACGAAACACTTGAATCTTTTAACATATCGACCGATATTGGGTTGACTTTAAAATCAGTAAAATAGTATTGCTGTAATAACATCTTACGAAAAATGCATTTATTTTTTTTAAATATCTAATTGTGGCAATATACGTCGACATATAGTTTATTTTGGAAATAACGTGAAATTTATCTTTAATATTTTAATGAAGAAAAAATTTAATGTGCAATTTTCGGACAAGTAATTTCTTTCTTACTTGTTAATGGCGAAATGTGACTCTTTATATTACTCAGAATTTTGTCATTGCTACGTATCATCCGTATATATATGTATATTTGACCAAATTATGTATTGCCCTGGATGTTATTATATATATATATATATATAATTATTGTATGTTTTGTCTCATTGTTGTTACTGTATTGATGTTAGATCTTTATTGTTCTATATTGTCTTATTTAAAACGAAAAATAATCTCAACACCAATTAGAAATCAGATTTGATCATAAAAATGAGGCTACTTATGAATTACGCAATTTGTAATCTAACATTTTCCTTTTTTTCTTCTGAAAGAATCAATCTGATTCATTAATATAAAGAATACTAACCAGAAAATCTTCGGGTTTTTGCCCTTGTTTTTCACAGAAAACTAATATTACTTGAGTTAACAATACTTTTTCATTAACTTTTTTTTTGACGTACACAGTCATTCCATTTTTTGCTCTATGTAAATATATTATCATTCACATGTTACATGTCATATTTGCGTGCCAGGTATATGTATAATGTCATAGGTCTAGGCATGGATGACAGCAAACGTTTATCGGCAGAATAGTTCAAAAGGATCACGCTGTAATGATTGAGTTGTCTTAGATTACATAGATGTAGGACAGCAAAGAAAGACGAAGGAAAATGATCTAAATAGCGTACAATACCCTGTCATTTATAACGACTGTAAGTGCCATGGCAAGGCCGATCTCAATGCTAAATTATTTTTTTTATTAAAGAAAAAGCAGTAATTTAGATGCTTGTGCATGTGAAAGGTTTGTCAGTTAATGGCACGTGCTGCACACAAATACCTAAGATTTAAATTACCTTTACATTCATATATACGTTCAAATCACTTCAACGCATGATGATAAACATATTTAACATACCTTAATTACATGGCATATATTATATTGTTTGAGCGAAAATAGACATCTTAAATTACAAGTAAATGATTGTATAAAAGACACGTAATATGTCAGTACCCTTCAATACAAATTAAGAGAAAGATTAGGCAGAGCCAAAACATAATTTAAGTGCAACATACTGTTGTTTTGCCCGTCTAGTTCTCTTCAGTGCTAAGCCTTACATTTTAGTAATTATATAAGAACATTTAGGTAGAAGCGTTTAATTGATTTTCATTTATATATTGTATGCATCACAACGCGTACTAAAACGATCTGTTGGGCTGTTTTTTTCTCTATATTTTAAAATAATTACTTTGAACAACGCTATAACATTATCATGAGGCCATAGTTCATTGGTACGTGCCCTGGAATAAAATGAAACAGAATTCATTTAGGAAATGCAAACAACCATTTAAATACATGTAATCATTGATTGTTTTAAAGAAAATAATGAGTAACAAAAAACAAATCAATACCCGCGTCGGTTGCAAAAAAGGCTGATTTGAGTTTGAAATAAAGAGATAAAAATGGGTCAGGCCAAACAAAACCGCCATATCCTAAAAACTTATTTTAGGTTAAAGTAGTTTAGCTTTTCAATTAATATCGAAACAATGAATAATACAATGTACGTGTATAATTAAATAAGTCCAAGGTTCGTTTGTGGGAGTTTGGGAAAGAAGAAACTCAAATGAGACGTTCAAAACAAAACTTCTATAGTTTAGAAAACCTATAGGTTCTAGCAGGTTATTTAAACAAAATCAATACAACTGCCAATATGTTATCATAGATTGAATGCCTACTCAGAATTGTTTCTTATAGCATAACGAACTGGAAAATCCAAAGGACGGATACTATCTCGATCTGACAACACCTGGACATTATCGTATTTAGTAAAGGTTTCATTTCTTTAAAAATCATCATGTTACTAAGTTATAAGTTCTCACACTTAAAATAAAAACCAGATCACTATAGGAAGTGGTTTATTCATCATGCATAACCGTAAATAACTACATAAGGAAAGAGAGAGGATGGTGTCAAAGATAGGCATAGGATTAAAAGATAAAATCTTTAATAATTTTCCAACATATAAGTTGGAATGTGTTTGTCAGAAATGGCAAAATGTAGACGTTGGTATTGTGAAAGAATGTTTGAAAATGCAATACTTTGAATTTTTGCTGATAACATGGAAACATGGAATTTAATCATTTTTTCTGTTTTTTTCTCACTTTTGTCATTAATATAAATTACTTTATTCCTGTATAATATATATCTACTGTTGTACTGGTACAAAACAATGGCAACTTCATTATTAATATCAAGCATTGCTTCTTACAACTTCCGTTATGTTATCATAATTAATGAATTTACAATATCAAATCTCAGTCGTAATTTATACGGCAATGTTCAGTTTAAAAAAATATCATTAAACACAAACTCATGCATGTTGCATCATGTTTGTAAATGTTTAATTGTTTAACAAATGTTGCAAGTTTTCTCTTTTATATTTTTATATTTTATATTTTCCGAACGAGAATGAAAATTGTGGAACAATGCTTCTATGCTTATTGGATCAAACTTTTGACAATTCCAGAGAATTTAGATAGAATAATTATCCCCTACGCTTTCTAACGTCTCCTTTTAGACATTTAATGTTTTGTGACGTAATAAGCTAATTAGGCAAATACATCATCTATTGATTTGGGTTAAATGTATACGAAGGGAACCATATTTGATGGCACAAAGCAATGTATCGGTGAGTGTTATTTAAGTGTAAACAAATCTTAAGGCCGACCGCAATGGGAAATTATCATTGCTGGAAACATCTCCTTTCATTGGTTTTCCAGTATTTTAATATTGGTCATGAATTTCAAGAATTCTGAAGTTAATATTATGAAATTTATAAAATGTATGTATGTCTCATATGTAGAAAAAAATGTTCAATATATCTGTGTAATAAAATCAATGGATGATTTATCAATAAGCTTTTTTGGAGATTAAATCATCTTAGATTGATCAAATTGTTAGTTTATATTTGTAAATATATGCATGGATGTTGTTACTCTATGTAACAATGTTGTTTAGTTTGTGCTTGTGTCACGTGATATGTAATTATATATTTTTTGTCCTATTTTAGTGTTATACCATTTTAATATTTATGTATTACCCTGTTTACATATTAACACAGTCTTTTACCTAAGGTAAGGTCTGGCGGCTACACAACAGCTCGTCACTGCAGAACTTAGAAATATTTTTGTTTGTATTTTAATATTGATGTATGATTACCTGTGTTGACGTAATAATTCAATAACTGATCAACTGTGTAATATGGAAAACATAATATAATTAATAGAAACATTTATAACTGAAACAACAAAACATTCCCTATTCCATAGGTTATAGCATCACCAAGTTAATTGGTAAGAATTATTTGACCAGAGAGTGTCATGGTTACTGCATGTAATTGGTTATGAAATTTGCGTGCGTTTGTCTTGGAAAGCACGACACAGTCAGAATACTTTTTTCTTGCAAAAACAAGTCTTTTAAAGCCATGCATAACTTTACTATGGGGAATTTTTAGCACAATTACTGATTGGCAAAATATTTTCTTCTAATTCAAATCACCATAGTAAAGGATTTCAATTAGAATTGTTTGCACTGGGCAGTTATTTTCAATTCAAAAATGTTACTGACCAGTTAATACTAATTCAAAATAAGTAAGAAAAAACATCTCCTTGACATTGCAAAACAAAAATACAAAAACAAAAATACAAAGACAAAAACAAAACAAAAATTCTAAAATTCTCACATGACTGTGTCTATTGCTTAATAGTAATGATTTGAAGTACTAAAATCTTTCCTCAATACATTTGATCTTAAAGGTTTTATTTTTCTACAGTAAAGCGATTGCTAAAGAAGGAGACTGGAGGTACTAACAATAAACGCTGCCACGCAGCATAATGACAGCACGTTATCAGTATATAAACCTGCTTATGATAAACAGCAGCAATGCTGATAATGTGCTGCCTAATACAAAAACAGTATATATGCTTGGTTACATGACTATGGTTACCATTTACTGAACACAGAATCGTGTTTATTCAAAACATTTCCTTTTTATACCCATTTCAGCAATTAGTATGAAATTATCAGAATTGAAATGGCTGATGAATTGTAGCAAGATTCTGTGGTTCAGCATATCACATTTCACGTTAGATTTGTTTTGCAGAGATATACTACTTGTTTTGTTTCCAGTGTGTTACAACACATTTACGTCACTTCGGGTTAGCGAAACTGATGACGTCACAATAAAAGTGAGGATGGATATGTAGTGATGATATTGATTTATGTATTTGAAAGTGCATGCAATATCACACTATCACAATATCACAACTTAAGATAGCGTTTTTAATAGTTAATAACACCAAAACACTGAATTGTTCACATTTTAAATGTCTAATATATCACATTCACGGAAATTGAATTAAAAAAACAAGTTACATATACACATTATGTTTTTAACGTTATAGATGAATAAACTGATCTTAAATTTTACATTTTAAGTATAACCGGATAGTAACATCTATTACATGATGCGTTTGTGAATTGTAGTTATATCATTCATATATATATATATATTTATATTTATAAATGAACACAGACTGTGTTCATTTTACGTTGGTATGGTACACACTGCATATGGCAATAGTGTACGTTAGCAATCTTAATATCACGATGTTATTATGCGATGGTTTTGATGTTTTAGCTTAAATGTTAAAGAAATTATTCTGTATGGCATAAGAGAGTTTAGATATTCGATTCTGAATGACAAAAAAAATACATGCAAATATTCTGCTGAAAGGATGTTCAATAATGTATTATACTGAATTTGAATAATTGCCTTCATGTCGAGACATATCGGATATAAAAACATGTACATCTCTGTGTTCTTCATTTCAAATAAATTGAGGATGACGTCATGATGCCATGGGATAGATTAGAATCAGAATGATGCAAGATATACTTATCTTTCCAAGTACAAATGTTTGACATTGAGGATGAAGCATGTTAAATTTAATTGATGTAGATAAATCTCAGTCAGAATCATTTTACATATATCTGCTGTGGTCTAGCATTTTTTATTGTGATATTTCCAGCGAGTGCAGTGATAGAAAATACAGGGGCGCTGGAAGGTATATTAGCTAAATACTGCTCAAGATTGCTCTAGCTGGCCGCTCTATTATACTGAATGCTATGTATAGAATTATTTAGTTTAATTATGTTCACGTGCTTGACACACTTTAATATTTAAGAACAAATGCAAACCACAGGAAAAAAATCAAAAATGTTCTGAAATTTTCCACTTTTAGGATTAGATTTAAGTAGTAAATGAGTCTAAGTGGCAATGATTTGGTGATAAATAATTGTATTTATATTTAATGCATGTCTTCAGTTTTGTTTCATTTAATTAGTTAAATGTTTTATGATATAAAAAAAACTTCATTTTCTGAATGCTGAATAGTATGTAGATCGCAACGTACAAGAAGTCACCTTTCAAAATAATATTTTAAAAATATTTTTCTCAGCTGAGACCAACTTCATTAATGAAGACCAATGGATGGGTGGGGGTTGATGTTTATGAGGAAATCTCCGTTTTCACTCAATTTCACGACGGTGTGTCTACACCGCGTCATCAAACATTAGTTACAGAGGTTACAGAGATTTAACACTGTGGTAGGCCAATTTATTTCTGACGAGTATCTGTTATACAAATAAAAGGCGAATATTTCACTATGATTGTACTTGCTGAGAACAGGCGGTTGGTTTTACATTTACATGAACCATACACGGAGTCAGATCTTCTTTGATAATGACAGCTATATGTTAAAGATCGTGACAATCTGCGATATTTTTATTAATATTTAAATACAAGGACTCTCATGTAATGTGTTCCAAATTGAAAACAGAAATACATCATCAGTTATAAGGACTCCAGTGATTTAACCTGAAAACTTTATCTGATTTTTAGACATTCGTTTCAACATGTATCTATACATGTATCTTTACTTGATTTGATATTAGTGCTTCAAACTGTAGAAATTGAGAAAAAATAATAAGTTCTATACTTATCATCGTGATACACATTTATATTTTCTGCAGTATTCTTTTTTTGGTAATTTTCTTGATAACGATGACTTTTTTGTAACTTCATATTATAACAAGGGGAAATTCAGAATGTGTCTAAGCATGGTATAAGTTGAACGAGAATTTTGTCTTATTGCTCAAAAGGTACTTGTATAACGTCACTAAAATGCATGGAATGCTTTGTTGAAACAGATATCTGTATTACGTATACATATATATGTATTAATGTATTCTTAGCAGAACTATATATATCTTTAGTATACTCAATATGACATGTGTAAGCTGCATACAGTGCAACAAATCTATAATTGTATAACTACTGTACTATCAATTCTAATATGTGGTGTTTTCCTACAGAACTGATTAATAAGAAGAAACTTACAAAGCTCAATATAAGTTTCTAAGTGAACATTCTTATGATAACACAGTTATAAATGTATTACCTAACCTAGTAAGATATTATACCTATATAACCGGATATCTGCCTTTAATAGTATTTACAATATTCTGTTGTTTCCTACCCTAGTAAGATATTATGTCTATATAATCGGATATCTGCCTTTAAAAGTATTTACATTAATCTTGTTTCCTAACCTGATAAGATATCATAAATATAACCAGATATCTTCTAACAGGTACGCCTAAATTCGAACGTAAGTATTAAGATATGCCAGTATAGTGGATTTTGCATTTAGAAAAATAATAGCCCGCTATATAACGGAGCTGCATTTTCTTTCGTAGATTGGAATAAATTTATTATTAACATTAATTTAATGTATTTAATTTTTGGTTTTACATCTTGAAAATAATTAAGAAGGTGAATCCATATATGCCATAACCTCATATTATATATAAATATACATGTAGATTTCTTTGTCGTTAGTTTGAAATTTGCTTAAGTTTCATTATTTGCTTTTCTCGAAAACATGCAATTGTACAAGAGAATGGCTCTGATTGCTATTGTGATATAAATATCTGTATACAAAACATACACATATTATTTGGTAGTCATTTGACAGTCACAATTACGATTAATTCATTCTTACCCTTGTAATATTTGAATTTCTTTCGAATCTCCTAAAAAAGAAGTATTTTAACTCGGCAGAAAATCGTTATATAATGATTTAATTGCATGGCTGAACTGTTTTCCAAAACGACGTTATAAATAGAAAGCTTATATCGCGAAATTAAGCAATAGAGCATTTTCATAGTGAAAGCGTTACAAATATATTTGCATTGATTGTTGATTGCTGATGGCAGTATATAAATGCAATAATTGACCTGCAAAGTCATTTTTCGTCAAAACTGCTTGTTTGGTCCCAAAGGTAGATTATGCATACGAAGCTGAATCATTTATCAAAATCATGGAGCATGGTTCATGCGGCAATAAATCTAGCATTGATTTTGGCATGTCTTATTTAATCAATCGGCGAATACGAGACGCTTTTTTGTTTACATAATGAAAAACGTGTTACTTCATCTGCTGAAGCACTTAGTCATGATCAATTTAAACATTTAACATCATACTGCGGCAAAGGAATAATCTACTGAGTTTTTGAATTGCTTGTAAGCTTATTTGAGACTAATTGTCAAATTAAGATTTTTTTGTTTTATTTTATTTTTTTTTAGATATTTACAGAACATACATTTATAGATAATCTAAATGTTGAATAATAGTCATTTCACAATATCGTTGATGTTCTTGTGTGCGCGCATTTTATATTGATAAACGTTATCAGCATATACTGGCATATTCTTAAATACTTTGTTTTAATTACTGATTTGAAATGTACATTTTTATTGTGATTAAGTTGTCAATGGCGCTATAGATAAATATTAGTCCTTTAATTGAATGGATATGTTATTTCTTGAGATTTGTTTGGTTCAAAACTGTATCTGTTCTTTGAAATTTTTGTAAAATTTCCATATTATTTTTATTTCAGTTGGACGTTCAAATCTGTAATCATTTTCTAGAATTTGAAAGGAATGAAGATTAAAAAAAAGCTAGATTATTTAAATATTTCATGCCATTATATTTCGATTAGATAAAATTAAATGAATACACAAAATGAAACGATATTGATTTTGACATTTCTTGTAAACAGCCGCTAACCCAATGCTTACACAGAAGGAACGTAAAATGTCGGGAAGTGCGTTGAAGAACAAACTAGGTGAAGGAGGGGGTTCGGCTGCAGGAGGAGGAGGAGGAGGAGTTGGCGGAGGCGCAGGGGGAGGTGGAGATAAAGGCGGCGGAGGTGTTGCTTCAGTTGCTGCTGGGTAAGTTTATGCCAATCACAGTTTGCCCCGCCCCTTCCCAATCTCATTCCCGTGAACTACTCAACGCCCTCTGTGAGTGATGTGACCTTCAGGACTTCCAATCGGTTAAAGTCTTACTTTTGTTTTGTTTCTGGTTAATCTCAGCTCTTCTGACGACCTTATCACACCTTCATCCTGTCCAAAGTATCTCCCCTTGTGTACAGTTTTAATATCACAAGAAATAAATGGACTTTATTAAACTGATATCACCTTTAAAAGTTCAAACTGTACTGTCCACACATAGTGATCTTTTTTGTTTAGATGTCCCCTGCTTTTTTCCCAAATGAATGTAATTATCGGAATGATATGATAATAATGTGATAATTGTTTTCTTCCATTTAGATGTATGTGAATCAATTAATAAGGACATGACTTCCAATTATTAGGACAAAGATATTTTGTAGTTCATTTCTTCATTATCGTTAATTTCCTAAACAAAGTAATTGTTTTAATTTCCTAAACAAAGTAATTGTTTTAATTTCCTAAACAAAGTAATTGTTTTTATCGTCTAGCAGACTACGCAACCAACATTGATGAGGTCGCATATATATAAAAATATGATTTAATAGATAGTTTTCCATATGAGTGGAATAGTAATGAACAGATGATGATGTGTATGGCATCAATGCAATGCTATCACGTAATGTCAATGAAAACATTTATGGGATGTTTACTCACAAATCACTTGGATAGCGATCCTTTGGTTTTGTGAAGAAAAAAGAAAAATTGTGGACATAAATCTAACGATTTTTTTGTGAACACATTACACGTTTGTAGACACTGTTTTGGGATTTTCCCCCCAAATACATTGATTTAACTTCGCATGATTTACAACGCATGGTTTGAATGCATTTAATCAATGTTATACAAAGAGTGTCTACTTTGTTGTGTTTCAAACAAAGGTTAACTCATAGAATTGTTCGATTTCGACATTGTTCTCAAACATACTTCAAACTATATACAAAAATGTTTTTATCAAGCTATTGAATGTGTTATGATGGGGATATTGGTGCACTCATAATGATTTTAACCGCACGATGTCGATGAAATAATAAATTAGTTATTTTAGAATACTTTCGTATTGTCCTTGAATTTTGATACATGTCTCCTCTGCATTTGATTCGCAAAAAAACAATGGAGTTATTTTGAAATTCCTCATGAGAATAATTTCCAACCCAAATGTTTAATTTGCATACCGTTTAATCGGTTTTATTTTAATGTAAGTGAGATATCAGAATTCAAGGACATTTGCATAATTCTAGTGTTTAGAATATTTGTTTAACAAAGTGAGATGATTTTATTCAATGGATGAACTAAAGTTTGAAAAAAATAGTACCGATATTTTCATCTGTATCGCTTTCTATGGTACAAGAGGAAACATCCAACGCTAGATATGCCAGAAGTACTATTTTCAACCATTGTTTGGAAATCTTTTCAGTGATGATGAAGGGAAGGAAGAGAAAGTTATGAATTTATTTTCATTCTCCCTTTCTAGAGGAGAGAAGCTATCTACAAAAAGCGCCTCCATAAAAGGGCCAAGACTTGCTATGTAAAATGTCTTCCATTCTCTGCATGTCAGTCAGTTATAGTTTTTGATTTCAAGTTGAAAATGAAAAAAAGAAATGTATAGGATTTACCGCTCATTTTTTTCCGTAATTCAGCAGAAATATTTTGAATATTTAATAATTAGTCTTATTTTCTCAAAGAATAAAACAATTAGCATCCCTTTCACTTTAAAAGTTTCTATTGCAAAATGTGGTTATAGTTCGATATACTTTGAATCATCAAACCTGAAGTATACTTGAAACAACATTGCTATCAGCTAAAACGTTATATAAACGAACGTGTAGCCTGTAAGTTATTTTGTCAGAGTGTAAGTCCTATACGACATGTTCAAGTTAGAATGATTTTTCAGAGAGTGCAAACCCTGAAAGCATTTTTTCAATGTTCATATTTGGGTACATTAATCTGCATTGCCTATGAGCATTTTGTTACTAAACCAATTAGTCAAATTAATTTCCCACAAAAAGAGTAAATACTGATTCAGATAAGTAGAAACCATTCTTAATCATTAATTGCTACGTCTGGAAAAGTGAAATTGTTTCTGTTTAAGATGGATGATGATTACGTTGTATGTGGAATCCTTAAGCTTCATTTCGATATAGCAGATATCTATAATTCCATCTTTAGACCCGGACTGCACGCGCATCTGAAGGAACTCGGAATCTTAATTTAATTATGTTGGTACTAATGGCATGCTACCCAACAGAAACTATATATACACTGTATGTGTGTGGTTTGGACGTATACGTTATTTTGTATACTTTAATTTGCATTGACAAACATTAAGTCTTGGATCCAGATAGGATTTCTTAGAAATCTTGATGTGCAATTCAGCATTTGGACGATCGCTCATATTTTCGTCAGTAGAAGTTAGATTTATATCCAGTTAAAATTTCAATACTAACTATTTAAAGATAAGTAACTACAAGAAAAATATGCAAACAAAAAACAAAAAACACATAATGCACGTTTTTTGTATCTGAATCCAAGAACTATCTATTAATTGTCATTAAATTTATCATTACGTAATTATCGGCTGACATTGGCGCTAAACGCTAGTATTTGGCAAACTGAAATGTGTTGTGGTGTTGTTTTAGGGTAGTATATGTGATTGATAGCATCTTAGAAGGGCAACGCAGAAATTGGCTGTTGGAAATCTAATCTTCTAAGCAATGTGTTCATTAGTTTTGATTTATATTAAGAATTATTTTATTTACCTGATTTCTATTATATAAATAGTTTTGTTTCAATATTGCAGAACTGGAAAGTATCGTCCAGTGTAACTGGAAATGAGTGTTATCAGAGTTTTAAGAACAGAAAAATAAATATGTTATACAGCTGCTTCCATAGATATGTTGTAAGCTTGTGACTATGTTGGATATTTGAAAGCTGATCTTTTATGTTTGCAAATATATAACGTATATACTAGTCGGTACGGACGGATATGTTACATATGTATGTAAATCTGCTATCCTTCATGGCAACACTTGTCAACAAATATATACCGTTATATATGTAAGTTAAAACGGGGCATGGGACTAGGAACATCCCAATACTTCATTTACAGGAATTTTCACTTTGAAATTGGAAAACTTTAAAACTATAAGATTTCGATGTTGTTGTTTTAGAAAAGAAAAAGGAAAAAAGAAACGGAAAAAGAGTGACCTAAATGGGTATTCAGAGATGTATTTTTAAATCTGTCTTCCCCTAACAGATATCACTCCCTCATGAACTCACTACCTACCACAAATGCTACGACTCTTATCAGATAACAACAATGTCTCCTTCACGTGTGCAACAGATAACTCAAAACGAAATAATTTTGTCAACTGTTGGACAAGTATATTAATGTTGATTGCAAAAAAAACATTAGTAGTTATTTGGCATAAAATGTGAAACTGTCATGTAAACGACTTCTTATAGAAAAACAAATTCTTCATTACTCGGCATTTTTGTGGGTAGGTATTGTGAAATTAGATTTTACTGTTAGATCGTGAATATATTCATTTAGCTAGTAACCTCTGGTGTTGGAAAACCTTAATACTACTGACAATGAGGTGGGGCGGGGGCAAGGTAGATGGATTTTGATAAATATATATCACAATTATGCAAATAAGTAGACGAAGTCGTTAAGAATTTTGACATATTATGAACTTATGAGGATTATGTGAGATAGGTTTGACAGTTGCCGACATGATTCAGTACTTACTACTGAACATTAGATAGGTAGGCGAGCCGTTTCGACAAAGTGATTAACAGTCGTTTAAGTACTTTCAGTAATTTGATTTATCGTTTTGGCTGAGTGTGAGGATATGATCGTTTTGTTTAGATAGATGATGCTGATGATAGCCTAGACAATAATTAGTGCATTCGACGGATGCTGTAAACTAAATGTGATTAGATGAAATTTATGTTACCACGTTGGTGTTAATTATTATTACTTCAACCATGGATAATGAATTTTAAATCACTTTGAAACGGCTATGTTGTTATAGTAGTGTAGACAACTTATTAACTTAACAAAGCATGATATTAGCATGGTTTATAAATATATCACATGTTGTATATAGAATAATTCTATAGTGTTCATAGTATATACTGATACATACTAGATGATATACTTCAGGATACCTTAAAGAAAATAAAGATTTTTTTTCCCATTTTGATGACGTATATCAATGAATATAAGCCAATCAATTTTGGAATTATTTGACATGCTGCAGAGTTATGATGCATGTAGGGGGAAGGGATTATTTTATGCTATAGATTTAAGGAAAATGACAAACTATTGACAACATCCGAGTGTCCGTCTGTCAACATAATCATGTTCTAAATTTACTTATGTTTATGTAAGTACTTGAGTTTTAAAGGCAACGTCAAAAATTATTATTCAATATTGAGAGATTGAATGTTTTAATGAGAAGAGCACGGGGAATTTGATCAAAATGTTGAAAGCAGTCAACTGTTTACTGCCAGGTTTATTTGTTTACTGGGATTTGTAACTATTTCAAAAATGTTTGTTTTGGATATTCGTGAATGAACTGAAATTAAATATGTATTTTGCCAATAAAAGTGCGTTATGGAAATAGTTTCTAATCATATCATGATGCAAATCAAGCTGTCAATTTATATAATTTTATTTATTAATCATACTCCATTTTTGTTTTGTTTTAGTGTTTCCTCATTTTATACATATCATTGATGTATTGTGAATAAGCTACGTTTTATGAGATTGATTGCATACTGTAAAGTCGGTAATATTTTTGGAGATTTTATTTTGCTATATTCCCGATAATTTTAGTATAGCGCGAAAATCTATACCCACCAAATATATTATATTTATATAATATTTGCTGCATACGTTTACAAGGTGGTGTTGAATGAAATTTAAACCGGTGAACTAGCTCCAACTTGGACTACCGCGAAGTATTAGCACCGTGAAAATTAACAACTATATAGTACATAAAAATGTTCAATCACAAAATTATTCCAAGACAAACATTGATTTCGTGCCTGCAGCATTCTGCTAAAACGGCACGATCGTTATTTTTTTTTCCATTCAATATTCATGTGTATTTCATTTACAGTGTGTAGATTGTGTTAATAATTAATATCATATACTTCTAGTTGACTAATAATAACAATTCTATTGTACATTGGACCGACAGGGCTTTAGCGACACTCTGGTCAAAGACAAAAGAGTAAGATATCGACGGCCGTTGTCCAGTTTTGCTGGATGATTGACATGTCCAGTTTTTGTCACATGCACAATACAATAATACCGTTCTTCTAATTCTTTCTCGTCTGCTCAAAACCAGACAGCAAATTGTTTTACTGTATCAGATTCAAATTGTCAACACCAGTATGATTTTCATACTTTGAAAGGATCATATTTTTGAATATTTTTTTCATGACATTTTCAAGATAATAAAAAGAAATCCCATTAATTAATTGTTCGTGACGAGCTTGGTACATTCGTATTTACTGTTACTGTAAGCGAATTCAAGTTTTCTGTGGCAGAATGTTGTGTTTGGTGTTAAATATTGAATCTGAAACAGAAAACTGTTTTTTTTCTTCTTTTGTACCCAATTATTTTTTTCTTCTATCCATAACGGGGTCAGCATTGTGAATTTTTTTTTAAATTTTGATTTGCTTGTCATTTTCTTGAAATTTATTGAGAAATCCGAAATAATGAGTTCATGAATATAAAACCTTTAACCCTGGTATAGGTATCAGAAAAAAATCATATACTATTTGTGATATGTTGCGTAATCACATTCATCAATAATTTAGATTATTAATTGATTGTAAAAACTCGTCATATCACAACAATGGGTACAATACTCTATTATGTCTGTCTTCTTTGTGAACACAAACTATAGGTATCTATGCATGCAGTTTATTTCCTTAATATCTGATGCTAGAATTTTATATCTTCACAATACATCATCAAATTAATGATAAAGGAATGACCATTTCAATTTTACTCATACACTGGAACAGTTTCATATATATCCAATGTATTGTTGTAAAAGTTATATGAAACATATGGATGCATTCTGTAGAGATAGTGCCAACTACAAAACGTACTCAAAATAAAATAACAAAGAGAAATAGGACATTCTCTGAATGTATAATCTTTATTGAAAATAGAAATAACAGTAAAATTTATTGTGATCCAGAAGTTTCAAAAATATTGAAATTCGTAATTTCTTTATCAAACAAACGCGTTAATAGGATGAATTTATATTTATACATGCATGCTATTATTTTTTCTAAAAAGTGTTTATATTATCTTTTTTTTTTTTTGACATGTGAGAGCCCGATTATCCTTAAGCGATTAACTGTGATTAATTGAATGTACTATTTCATATTAAAAATGGGTTACTATCGAATATATCCAGTGTATATTAGTTAAAACCCCAATTACAACTTATTCTACATTCAATTATATGTGTTCGCTATGCAACGTCCAAATAGATGTCTGCTACACTGATTGCTAAAAAAAGCTTAGTTTTTATCCAAAGATGCTGCAAGTATACATTTTCATACATAATAACTATCAAAATTTGTTAGAGTGATTGTCAATTTATCAATATACTAGAATATCCAGGATAACCCTTGAAATATCAGGATATGTTTTTAAAACTATTACACAATAATACACAATCTCAATTATCAACAGATAAAAATACCATCTAGGAAAAAAAGGTGGCGACCAAAAAGGACACAAAAATCCACTTATGTATTATTTCGAGAAAATAAGAATCAGTTACCATCCAAAATCAATTCATGGTTGGTAGTATACAGTATATGCCTGTGTTAAATGAACAAATTGTATAGTCTTTAACAGTTTTTCGGGCTAGAAATGGTCGCTTGAAGGGAGATAATTCTTATGGCATTGTGATTTTAGCTAAATTAGTGGATCATACGCTGTGACTTTTGCAGGGCATGAAGAATGTATGATATATATAAGTATATATATATATATTTATGATTTTTATTATTTATTTTAATTGACTATTTTTCCATTATTGAATGCAAATATCTACCAAACATTTCGAGAATTTTTGTGAATAGACTTTGGTATATCACAACCAGTGTAGGATTTAACCGTGACGTTTCGGTGACTACATTCTAGATCTGTCGCCATCAGCAGACACATGCCCAGTGCAGCGTACAATATACAATGTGTCAAAGTCTATTCATATTTATACTTACCTGCCTGAATAATTTGATTGATAGTTTAAGGAATGTCATTTTCAAGGTTTGGTTGATTTTTTTTAGTTTTTTTTATACAGTACGTAGTTCTTTTTTCCTCTTATTTTTCACCGAGTTTGAATAATACCTGCAGACCTTTTGCATCAATGAGTCCTTATTGCACAGTCAGAGCATACCTAATGTCACATACGTAGATGCATGAATGAAACTTTTACAATTTTATGCATTAGAGAAGAATGTATCTTTTCTTGCATGACTTTTCAATATTTCATTGTGTTCTTTTGTTCTTTATGCGTTAAAGTTTAAGAAATTAATATAAGTAAACTCTTTGCAATCGCGTGTAGCATTTGTTTCTCTTCCATTAATTATATGATAAAAGGAAAGTAATTTGACAAAAGCAATTATCAAAGTCTGAAATTACATTTTAAAGGTTTTGAATGTTCATTTCATTGGTTCTTTTGTCTATGATTTGAACACTACTGTAGAAAGCTAATTGAAGCACTTAAGTTTTTAAACTATTAATTTTCTGATTTTGTACAGTTCCTTTATGGTTAGTAAAACCTGTTATAAAAGTTTGTCTTACGATCCCTACCTTTATCAGTACATGTAGAAAGCACAACCACAAATATTTTTTAAATATCACTTTCCCTGTATGTGATTATGGTAAATGTCCTCAAACTCGGTCACTTATATGTCACCATTTATTCAATTCAATGCAATATTAACACTAATGTAATCAGTTTTAGACCTGACCAGTTCTTAACTTCATAAAATAATCAAATAAATTGAATTAATCTTATGATGTCATTCTACTAAATCCATTATTTTTAATCTGATTTAATACTTTTGCAATATTTCTGAATTTAAGGACATTAACCATATGTAAAACCATATTTGAGATATAGTAACAAATCAATTCTCGCTGTATCACTGGTTATTGTGTTTGCGTCATCAGGCCTCAAAGCCCAAGTAAAGCTACGCTCCCACCACTTGAAAACAGCAGCGGTAAAGATTCTATTTGGCCGAAGGATGCTGGTCCAAGCGAGGAACCGCGCAAGTTTGACTCTACAGGAATGTTTCACTGGTGCCAAGCGCGACCCTTGGAAGATGCCCTGATGGTATATACGACTACTTTTGACTTTTGAGTATAAGTCGTAAAAACTTTTTGTTTTGCTATTGCTTATCAATGTCTGTCTTCTGGAGTCATTCCAGTGTTTCCTTATTCATATTTCAGAAAGGTAATGGAAACGTTGAGCGTTGAACTAAATCATTCTTTATAGTAAGTTTACAAAGATAATATGGTAGATCCGCCCTGGTCTGACCTAGAATTACAATATCTCTGGAAACTTGTTAGTTGTACATTATTTTGTCCTTCTTGATCTTAATAAAGAATCTTATTCCCTCAGAAATGGTGGTAATATTTTTTTGTTTTTGTTTATGTTCTGTAGGACCGAGACAAGGCCTCTGTGACAGTATTGTGTAATCACGTGGTAGTTTGCCTGTTCGCGGACGCCAATTCCCCACTTATTGGAATGAGGAACCTGGTGATGCCACTTCGGGCCAGTAACTTTCATTATGCAGAGCTCAAACATGTTGTGATAGTAGGCAATCTAGACTACCTTAGGAGGGAGTGGAAAACTCTACAGAATTTCCCAAAGCTGACCGTTCTACCTGTAAGTATCTGGATTTCGAGTTATTAACATTGGAATATCCAATGAAGTTTATTTTAGAAACATAGTTTATTTCAGAAAAATGGAAAATAATGTTACCTCGAATATTCGGAATATCTTGAATGTTTAGGTCGCATAGGTCGCATTGACTTCGAGATAAGGAGGCTCAATTATATATTATTAATGCCTTTGTTTGTATTTGTGTTTGGTAGGGGTCTCCTTTGAACTGTTTGTATTTGTGTTTGGTAGGGGTCTCCTTTGAACTGTTTGTATTTGTGTTTGGTAGGGGTCTCCTTTGAACCGTGCAAATCTACGGGCTGTGAACGTGAACCTCTGTGATATGTGTGTGATTGTCTCCGCCAAGGATAAGAACCTTGACGACCCTCACCTTGTTGACAAAGAGTCCATTTTATGTTCACTTAACATCAAAGCCATGACATTTGACGATAGCATAGGACTATTGCAGGCCTCCGCTCAGCCAGGTGCAGGTAAGTCTATTTGTAGTGGTCGCGTATTAAATTCACAATTTTTGAATTTTAATAACGAAAGCTCGCACTATTATACAACATGTATATGTGAAATAATTTTGACGACCACCAAATTTTAGCAAGTTCTTTGACTATGTTCTGTTGACAACGTTGATCTTATGGGGATTGGTCTATTTAACCATTTTAATAAACTAACACTTAAGTTTAAGAATTTCAGTAAGGTGTGCAAATTGGCTAATCGTCCATTGCCATGGATTACTACTCAGAACCATTTCATAATGAAAGCCTGTTTTGATATATACAATACATATTACAGTTACAAGGATGTATTTCATCATTCTAGTCTTCGATGTATATCTGATCTGAAAGTAATTTAAAGTGTAAGTGAATATCACTGAAGAGTCCTAGAAGGACGACCCAGCTGTATGTTGTACCTCTGCATTACTGAAAGCTATTAAGCTGACTTCTCGAAATGTTAAAGGGTGAGTTCCATTCAATACTTCAAAAAAGTTGCCTTTGTGCTATGTTACCAGGCTTCCTTCCTCCTGGCTTCTCGCCAATGGGTAGTCCGGCTAAGATGGCTCGACGAGGATCCGTATGTGGTTCCAACGTACCGCTTATCACTGAACTAGGTCAGTATTATTTGCTATACAAAAGGTGGTAAAACTAGGTCAACCGATCTCAGAATTAGATACGGGACAAAATTCTTATGTGCGGATGATACTAGTTTTAGAAGAGAGCTTATACTGTTCATACGTTTGTTCGTGATCAAATTTAGAATAAATATTTCCTTTGTTTATTTATTTGTTTTTTCTTTGGACCTGTGTTATCACAGGTAAAAGCATTTAAGGAGTAAAAAATTGATTCTTTAACATTTTTCATAATATGCTTCAACGATTTTTGTTACATTGTTGTGGTATATTGTATCTGTGAGACCTTGTCTTACTTCTGTATCGACTATTATTTTTATTTCCTTCAGAAATGAAATATTTGTTTGTATGCCTACCTGCTTAGCATGAAACCAATATTTCTGAATAAATGTGATTCAATAATCAATATGTAATCAGTATTAATGTTTTAAAATTTTGCCTTTATAGCGAACGACTCCAATGTGCAGTTCCTCGACCAGGACGACGAAGACGACCCGGATACCGAGTTGTACATGACACAGCCATTCGCCTGTGGCACGGCATTTGCAGTCAGTGTACTCGATTCTCTAATGAGTACGGTAAGATCAGAAATGTCTAGTCGAATAATATTCTATCTTCTTTTGCATTATTTTCTTTAATTGAATTTCAAGTGCTTAAATATGATATTCTGGTCTAATAAATGCCTAGTTGCACTGAATTTAATAGGTTGTTGGTATTTTTTTGTTGTTGTTATTTTTGAGAGTTTAATATGTAAGTAAATATTGTTGAAGTTAATAAATAAAGCGTTAATCACTAAGTTCTCTTAAAAGTCTTATATAAACTAGCATCCATGCTGAAAAAAATGTGAAATGGTTGTTTCTTTCTAGGCTGAGGCAATCTCGGGAAATTATTTTTGAAATCATTTGTTCGATGTATTTCATATTTACTGAGACACCAAACATCCAAACCATGACGTTGTTTGATCTTTTAAAGTAATGTTTCTTGTTATTTCATTACAGAGTTACTTCAATGACAATGCCTTGACGCTGATCCGGACGCTTATCACAGGTGGCGCCACGCCCGAGCTGGAACAGATCCTTGCGGAAGGAGCAGGAATGAGGGGAGGCTACTGTACTCCAAATGTTCTGTCTAATCGCGATCGATGCCGGGTCGCCCAGGTTTCCCTGTTCGATGGACCCCTAGCTGCATATGGAGTGAGTATTATCCACACTTAAAATTGAAACTGTACTAGATTTTGGTATACATGTATAATCAAGATTTGTTGGAAGATTTCGATTGAAGAACTCGTGATTAATCTTCCCGAAAATGCTTCCAGAAATCGTCCAAATAAGACAAATCGTATACCAATGTATTTATATCGGACAATGTTGAGACTGTTGCAGAAATTGTTTCTTAATTAAAGGGAGAAAACTGTTATTTCTAGATATTCCGGTACACTTTACCATTTGACGATCTAGTCTGTGATATATGCTGGGAATGTCAAGGCTTAAAATGATTGCTGTCGTTTGATGATTTTTTGAAAAAAATGTTTCCAGTGCCATTGAAAAAGTCAAGTCATGTTTAAATATGCTATTCTGCATGTATATTCATATTGACAAGTAACATTTAACCAAACAATGGACTCTAGTCCACAGTAAATCTACACCCTTATCAAATGCAAGTTAGAAAACAATTATTTATAATTTAGAACTGAAAACACTTGTTTGCTATAATTGTTCTTTAATTCGGTTCATTAATGATCTTATGTTTAATTTTGTTATGTTATGTTTTCTTTCTTTCTCAGGATGAAGGTCACTATGGCGACCTGTTCGTGAATGCGTTACGTAATCATGGAATATTATGTATAGGTCTGTATCGCTTTCGTGATACCAGTGATAGTCAATCTAGCCCTTCATCAAAGCGCTACGTGATCACCAACCCTGCGGAAGACTTCGCCCTTCTCCCAACAGATCAGGTAAGGACGGACAAGGCCAATGAAAAAGAATCTGGTATATTTATCTTTAGCATTATCAAAAATAATTTTCATAACATTTTTATTAACTGTCACTTTTTTCTTCTTCATACATCGTCGTATTTGTCATCGTGTGTTTTTTCTAAACATTTCATCTTTTGCACATATTGGAGCTCATGCAGATCTTTCCATATATAACTGTATTTTTCTTAGTGGCATTTTCTCAACAAACAAAAAAAGATAAAGAAAAAAAACCAGTATTGGTATTCTTTCTCCATGACCTCATCCAATTTTCTTTGTTAACCTGTGTATATGAAATTATATACGTTTTTGTTTTCGGTTTTTATTGTTTAATTATTATTGTTCAATGGAAAACAAATTATCATTAAATCTTGTCAAAAAGAAAACCAATGTTTATACGAAAAACGAATAAAAAAGTATGTTTTAAAATGTAACTGTCTGTAAAAATAGCTATATTAGTAAAACCTGCCGTCGTTGTTAATATATTCATGTGATTACAGGTCTTTGTATATATCAAGGTGTTTTTCGAAAACCACGCCCAAATTCATATTTTTATACACTTATATTTGTTATAATATTTTATATATAGGTTATGATGAATGAATACCCTTTTTATTTATGCTTAGCAGTTTATATCGTATGTTATCTATACACATCACTTATATTGATTCCATCCACGATGATTCACGATGAGGCTAAAAATTTTATGTTTTGGAGCTTCTAAAAACATTTTTCGCGCCAAAATATCAAAGATATGAGTATATATGATTATACAATTTGCCAGTTGTTATTTAAAAGTTATATAATTATTTGATTGTACAACAAAATTTGCTTAAGAGCTTAAATAAGTTATACAATGTTTACAATGTACATGATCACTGTAAGCATTTTTATCAGGGAGTTATGATATTCGCTAACGTTATTGAAACGCCAAATAGGACAACATTGATAGATGATTTATATCTTTTTATTTGTAAATCTGGATTGTTTAATGTAGTTTGTTGACTTTTTGTTCATAAAGGGCAACAACTCTGTCAATCGCTTTGCTTTTATGAAATGTTTTAGCAATAGTATCCACCCTATACTCTTCACTTTCTCCCATCCTTGTACATCCCAAATATATGACTACTTTATCTGACTTAAAAAAAATCTACAAACATTTCCGGTCAAAAAATGCAGTTCAATATCAAACCACGGCGTAGAAATACATCTTTTTAACATAAACAAAGAAGAACATCGATAACAGTGTCCTGATAATGATCTTCGGGTGCAATAGATTATTTGCCCACTTTGAATATAGAATCCTAAACTCTTGTCTGGTGGCAAAAGCGTAAGGTATAAGTTGGTATAACTTGTGTCTGATTCTTTGTCCTAAGTTTGACAATAAATATGTCAAATCAAAAGTTTTGGTATTGAATAAAAATAAACAATAGACTAGTCTTCTTTTCAATTGACCATAATAACACTTTGTTCTTTAAAAAATGGAATAATGTGCGAGATAATGAAATTGTGATATAATCCTCAAAATTTGTTCCTTTATATAGTGTCCATTTTCAAATTAAATGATTTTATTGGTGGTTTCATTTAATAAATCAGCTGTATATTCACTGAATGCCTGACTCTTATTTTCGAGTATGTGAATTTAACATATGTATCAAATGAGAAATATTCTACCTAAAATAACTGTAAACTTAAAGTAGCTCTTTGTGGTAACGAAGAGAAATGTCTTAATTTTTTTTTTAGTTTTAAACAAAAAGATTTCATGTTTAAATGTTAGTGTAACAAACAAATATTAAATATATATGTCAATAACCAAACATATTAACCTAAGATATGATGATTATTCAATTGATATAATCAGAGTTACAAATGTCTGTCAACAAATACACATCATTTCATGGCGTGTTCAAAGAAATTCTTCGAAAAGCGAATAATCGGAGACAAATTTAACGCATGAACAAAGATAGCGTGAAGTAGTGCATGCATTTCGAAGCCATAGTGCATGGGTTTACCCGTTTCGATTTGGCAAACTAAACTTTCGGCCTGCAATAAACAAAAAACTAAACTAAAAATGCGACTACTTCGAGAAATGCTGATTTTTAACACATTATGTTTCATAAATAACATACCAACTTATCATTAGGTGTTATAATTTGTTTTAGTGTCATGGATGGATATTTACAATGTTTAATTAATTTGATTTGTTTACACATATAATCACATTTAACAAGGACAAACATCGACTTTTTAACTCTTAAATGTGCATGCATTGTTAAATAGATGATTGATTGTAAATTTTATGTTCATACTGTCTTATTTTGCCTCATTTCTCAAGAAAGTATGTTTTTATAACTAAATTTCTAGAGTTTACGATCATTTCTAAGCAAAGGCATGCTACCAAAAACGCAGAGCAATTAACTCTGCACACGAATAGGAAGGGCGCCTGTTGATATATATACGATGTCGATTTTGACAAACCAATGCGTACAATTAAATAAAATACTGAATTTGTTTTTAAATGTTGATAAAAATGAAGAGATCGTAAGTTTTTAAGAAATTGTCTCTTTTCTATTTTTCTATTTCGACAAAGAAAAGACAAGTTTAAATCAAGAAAAAATTACTTTAATACGTACATTGTATATCCATCTGATGTTGTCACTTTTCCACCCCTAGTTGACCCCTAAATTAGACTATAAAAGATATGTACATTGACAGATATCAAATTCTCTTAACATCTTAATTATGCCTGAAAATCTCGAACCAATCTTATTAGGTACATTCACTATGCATATATATCTTCTTCTTAAATGTTTATTTACATATATTTATAAATATGTTGTGTCACCTTCATGTCAGAGAGGCTATTTGGTGTTTGCATTGGTGTAGGACGTGACCTTTGACCTATGTTGACATGCATATATCTATATATTAAGCTTTAGGAAAGGAGCAGAGTTAAGATTATTGAGACTTCTTTAAGAACATTTTTTATGGGGTGGGGGGGGGGGGGGGGGGGGGGGATAAGAATAATAAGAATTTTTTGAAAACAACTTATGATTAAAGAAAGATTTTTTGCCCTAATTCCATTAATAATTCGTAAAGATGGAAGCTTTAAAAGGTTAGCATCTGTCACACTAGTTCAACTGGTCACTCTTCCATGAATGTATTACCCAATGTCTTGTCTATCTAACTTTACGATTTGTTATATTTTTCATTCTACTGTTTAGGTTTTTTGTCTTGTGCCATGCACTCTCTCACAAAGTTCCAATTCCTCATCAACTCGGAATGAGAAAAGTAAGCCGATATGTATAAATACGTATTATATAGAGTATACATTGCTTTGGCTGTTGTCCTTGCTTTTATCATTGTCGTATTATCATTAATTGGCTTTCTAGCATGTGATGGGCATGACGATATCTGCATGTACAAGAAAAACTAACAGTATTAAACATTACAGAAATGCAGATCATCATTATCTACTAACAATTCAATAACAGAAAATATTCATATTATAGATTACCCAGAAGCTGCTGATTGGACGCAGCTTTCTGAAGATTCTTATTTTTTTCATTGATTGATTTATTTTATTTATATATCTATCTTTTGAATAGCTAACATTTTAGCTAAGTATTTTTTACAGAAAATGAAAAATGTTTGTGATACGATTTAAAATCTAATTGTAGAAATAAAATTGATACATCTTATACTGTAAAAATATGCTTTGAATTGCTGATAATGTCTTTATATGTGTCGTTGGTCGTGAAACCTGTTTGTGAATTTTCGTGTATCCGTTCCTTCAGTGTGAATGATCAATATTACAAGATTGTCGACTACCATGCATAGAATAGCAAACACATACAAGTGATAGAATCGCTTTACTGTAGAATTTCGTTATACTGCCAGCAGTATTGAAATACAAGCATCATTTGTCCAGTAGAATATCGTGATACTGCCTCCATTTGTCCAATATAACACATTGATACAGCCATCATTTATGCAGTACTAAATTAATCATACTGCCAATTTTTTCTCAGTAAAACCCAGATACACAGCCATCACTTTCCAATAGAACACAATATGATTGCCACCTTTAGTTTAGTGAAACATAATAGTTAAGCATCCACTAGCTTTTCAGTAAAGCATTACAACATTTTAAAGTACAGTGTAAATGATCATATAAGCATATACTTGGCGACACATTGAAGGCAATATATAAGGCACTTGTTAAAGAGGCTTGCCCGCAGAGAGATCAGAAAAATTGGCTAATAGAAAAAGATTTTTTACACATGAGAGATTGTTGGAATTGTTGAGTTTTTCATTTTATTTTCCTTATAAAACGCTGAAAAGTGATATTAAAACCTCATTTTTAAATATCATTTATTTAATCGCAACCCGCAATAAGTCCCCGCTATAAAGTGGAGTCTAATTTGATTGACACATCAAAGAAACAAGCACGTGCACAGTGCCGCACAGTGATAACTTCAAAGGCAGCGGCGATTTACAAAGAAGATTTGCCGTTATATTCCATACATTTCCCTCTCAGGTTGAGTTTTAAAACGTCTTTTCAATACATATTCTGTAATTGTTTTCAAGAAATAAAGTCGGAAAGCCTCTAATTTTGTCACATAGAAACATGTACTGAAGTTTATTTAGTGATCGGAGATGTGCCGTTTACCGGTCCGTCTGCGGGTAAGCCTCTTTAAGAATGATCTAGTAATTGAATGATAGGCAGTGTTTCGAAGATTAACACTGTAATTAGCTAGTTTAGTTTTAGCGATTAATTGTATGCAAATAAGGTGTATATGTAAAAATAGAAAATGACAGCTTTTACTGACATTTCTGTTGCACGGTAAGTACAGTATCTCATTAAGTAAGTCCATCTCGTCTAATGAGAATATTTCTCATCGAAAATGCTGACAACTTGTGACTATTAGACACCCAGCAAAGTCTTTGATTGTGAATTTAATCAAGGTCCGATACGTTGTGGACTTTGACCGACAGTTTAATTACAAAATGTGGCTATGTTGTTGAAATGTCTCATGTCAAGTGCTCGCTATTGGTATTAGTTGATCTACGAGTTGATTTAACTGCAGGAAATACAGTGAGATTTTGTATTTAGAAAAAAAAGTGGCAATAAGTAAGATAAGTAAGATGTTTTTGAACCATCCATTGTTCATAGTGCCTAATAAATTACAATTGTTTTGTCTTAATATACAGGAACTGCAGGTTCTTATTTGTGTAGGTTGGTGAAATAGTTCGACTAGTTATATTCAGTAATGGTCACATCAAGGTCTCTGAATTCTTTTTGTTGTTGGTGTACCCTATTGAATGATTCCTGAACTGTTGGAGACGTTGACTGCCCTTTAACTGACCCATTATTGCTTCTTTTCGAAATAAGTCATGTTGCTTCTGAACAAATTGTTATCTGTTGTGCCAGCGTTGATTACCTGATGTAAGCTTCAAATGCTTCCAATGAAAGTGTCTTTCAAACTGAAATGGACTGTTTTTAAGCATAATGTAAATATTGTTGACTGTGATGGCTTACCTACATTGTATAAACTGTTTACTTTCCCAGGGTCATGCAACTGGTATCCAATTGTGTTGCTAAAAAGGCAATAAATATGTTAAAATCAAATCTCTGTTCATAACATGTATGCTAGTACACAAACATTGTTTTCTCTCTATTTCATTTTTCAAAGTCTGTTAAAATAGAAGCAGCTTAGATGGTATGCGATCATGGAAGGCTTATATATCTCTCTTAGCTTTGAATTATCGAGGAATGTCTATAGCTGTTCAGTGTTTTCGTTTCTTCATCCTGACCTTGTGGAATTTCACGTGAGCTATCCTGTCAATGCATGCTGTTGCCATAGTAACCATTGTGAGCAACACGTGTCCATGGCTGGTGTGATCTGTTGCATGCTGGGTAGTTGTGGTAGTAGTCACTGTAGGGATTACTATTAGCCCGCACGGGTCACATATATAGTCATTGAATATCGTTATGTAATATTGACGAATATATTAAGTGAACAAGTGAACGTAATCAAGCTCATATCATAACACTTACTGACAGCGCCTTTCCATTGTCTATTGTTGAGAAATTGTTTATATTGTTTTAAAAACAATTTGATCACTTTTTTTTCAAATTTTGGTTTCCAAGATTGTCATGAAATATAACTGTATGTAAAATTATTTGAGAGGAAAAACAGGAATGAATTTTACAGTATGTGAAATAAGATTTTTACTGATGCATTGGTCTGTATCTTATATTTCAGGCATTCTGCCTAATGCCTTTCAATCAATCAGTTCCCGGAAAAATACCAAGACCGACATCAAACAAGAACCGTGTACATAACACAGAAGTGGAACAGATTCAATAATCCACTCGCATCATTCGGAACTGCTTGGGAGTCGTAAAGTGCCGAGTATTTCATATGAACAGCGATCAAAAGGAACGTTTGCTTCTCATCCTCAGTTTTATTGAAGCCGGAAGATAAATCTGAAAGGCGATCGTGATATATACATTCATGAAAAAAGACGGAAGTATCTTTGCGCATGCGTCCATAATGAATAAAGGTTGAAGAGAAATGTTTATGTAGAGTAAACGCAAATCTTGGGTCAGTACAAGAAAATAAAGGTGTAATGTTGACTGTTTGAGTGTACCAAAGAGAAGATTATTCAACCCATCGAATTGTTCAATTTATTGTAATACTCAGTCGCAATGCTTCAGTTTCAAGCGTTTTGGTGATAATGATTAATTTACGCTTAAAAATTCTTTATCATGACGTGCAATAAGTAATCATTCGTTCTTAGAAGTGGAACCATGCTTTCAAGAATTTTTGCATTTTGTCGTTTTGTTAAAGTTGTGTGTATAAAATGTGTTGTTAGAAAAGTGTTTGTCTCGGAGAAAAATTCCTCGCACGTCTCACCGAATCTGATTTTTACTTTCCGAAGCACACAACATATATATTTCATATTTTCTTAAATATAAAACAATAGTGTCAAATAGGCGGAATGGTGATACTAATTTTTAGTATGATAAACATATGATAATATTTTACTAGCATTGCTTTACTTTAGATGTACTCTTTTATATATGAATAAAAAATGAATCAGTTTTAGGCAGTATTTCTATTGATGTAATACATGTATACTTAAAAATGACATTTTGCAACAAAGTTTCAAAATATTTGATAATTTGTAAACTGATAAACAATGACATTGTATACCAGTCCAATACCTTATGACCACCCTACAATGATATTTTAAATTAAAACGGATCAGAGAGTGAAATATATGTATATATATATCGCACTTGTTATGCGGGTATTTTGAATTTTTCTTTTGCTCGAATAAAAAAAGTATTGAAATTGACGTTAAATATCTCTGTGATACCAATTAGTGCTAGACATACTAACTTATATTTTAGATGAAGTTTATTTTCTCTGTAAAAAAACTTGATAAATAGTAAGTGTTGTTTTTGGTAATTCTGAATTCATCATATACATGCTCATGTATACGATAAATTGTTTCTGCAGATTCAATTTTTGCGACTTCTTTACATTTTTTTTTTTTTTTTTGTAACATCGAGAAAGAAAACCGCACATATGATTGACTTGAATTGCAGTTAAAATATCGTTTCTTTTTATAATGTTTTCTGCTCATTAGTTCGCTTGTTTTTGAAAAACAAATTTCCTGCTTCTTCATAATGTATTTGTTATTATTTACGGAACACTTGACAACATAAGTAATAGTAATAAAGGCACCATTTATATATTGTGTAGATTTTGATCATTTACCCTGTGAAGAGAAATGAAAGATATGTTTGATGACGTAAAACCATTGATGGCGGCAGTATTAATATGACGATGTTCTTTATAACGTTATTTCTAGGTTTAACTATTATGCACACACAACACACAGTACGTGCTATGTCTGAATGTATCGCTCTTCATTATGTCAAAGTTGTGATCGCCATTTTTTTTTTCTCCAAATTATTCATTTCATGGTTGTTTGGTCATGTGTTCATACCATCCAATGGGAACTCAGAGGATGAATTCTGATTGTGGATTTGCTTTCCACAAAAAGGTCAGAGGTCATATGCAAATGTATTATCGTGTATTTAATGGCGCAGTCGTATGTCTTGTATAATAAAACGTAAATTGTTTCTGAGATATTATTATAGGAATATATTCATATTGAATAATATTTCTGTTTCAAAATGGCAATACACAAATTATGTATTTTACTGAATGTTCGTTTGTTGTAAGAAGCTTTGGCATAAAACCAATTTAGAAACATTTTTCAGAATAAAATATGTTCATTTCTTTTAGATTTTCGATGAAAGATTGTATTGATAGGGTCTGTAATTTTTTTTGGAGAATTAATCCTGTAAAGTACCATACATATAATTATTTTGGGGAAGTTATTCTGCAATGTTCTATACGTGTTACAATTATTTTTCATACGAGTTTGGTGATTAATGAATTATGTATATTGTACCAATATTACTGACATATGTGTTGTTGGTATTGTAAATATCCTCGACTCTGTTGTGCAAAACTCCGCTGGCTATTTGGTCTCAAGACTATCATGTCATTCCTGAAATGTTGATAAACTTGTTTCTACATTTTCATTGAGAATTTGGTGTATTGTTCCATTACCTAAGGAACTATCCCATGGACAGAGTCGTAATTTAATCTAGTATCAACAAATCTTTAGCATTATTCTTTTTTATACAGCGAACAAAATATTAATCTTCATTGATTTATCAAACCTGTGACGGGTTTTAATAAAATTTTGCTTTTACTTATCTGTATTAAATATGTGTAATCCTTTTATCCTTATATAAATTTAATTAATTTTTCGCATGCCTAGCTGTACCAATGGGTACCATCCGGCAAGGACGTAATTCTGTGAGAGACCGGCGTCTCTCGCGTAGGAGACAGTACTGTACCTAAGCAGTTGAAGTTCTGTACAACACGGATCGTAACCTTGAATAATTGTACTGTGATCATATCTGTGATATTTTTGCCCCATGGTTTACATTTATTTTTCTAAACTAAAATGTTTTATTATGATATATCTAAGGTCATGATATATAAATATTGTACAAAGTTGTTGACGTTCTGTTTTTTAAAATGATAAGTATTTATAAATCAATCTAAATATTTCCCCGTTTATCACAAATGAGCATGTCACTGACGAATCAATGATCAGGCGCTCGGTCTGTTCTTTTATTCTGTATATTACATGTATATGCTGAAACTAATATTGTCTTCGTGTAATTATTGACATTCCCATCCTAAGTAGAGAGCTAGGACTATGTCTGAAAATCTGTAATTACCCCTAATCAATTTCTTTTTTTTTTCTTTCTTTTTAAAAAAAATGTATTATGACGTCACCAAACGTCAGCAACTATTTATGTATATGACAGATATAAATTATAGAGGTATTAGTGTTTTGGACACAAAATCCGTAATGTTTTGATTTCATTAAATGTTACAATACCTATTTCTGGGAATACTCGGAAAGCGAGGCTATTTGTGCTCTTGCCTATATAGCAAAAGCCAAGCTTCAGTTTGAACATTTCCTTGTGCTATTTTTCAAAGTATATCATTTTATTCTTTAACATTACCTGTTGAATTACAAACATACTAGCTTCATTTCTTATTTTTCTGTGCATTTTTTTTTATTTCATAAATGCAGCCTAAATGATAAAAAATAGTGTTTTGTAATATGTTTGATATTAACAAAAGAGCTTATAGAAGAAAATTATTTGCAAATACTCAAATTTTGTCTTATAAATATCATTTGCAAACGTTTGACATAAAATACTGGTGTTCATGAGTGAAAATTTTATCGATTCATCTAGTCAATTCCATGTATAACAAAATACATATGTAATTATAAATCACAGTAAGCAGAAACTCAAATTTGACATTGAGCGTCTCATATTCTTATAAAGGGAGATAACTCTGTCATTTTGAGCACATTTTTTCTGGTAGATAATCGATTTGATTCTTATTTTCCATTTTTCTTTGTGATTGTCGTTAATATATTATTTCTACGTCTATTTCATGGGTAATGTTGCAAGCTGAACTTGATACTTACACCATAGTGTCTAGACGTTGCCGCTCATTCGATGGATTTTTTTTTCTCAATGGGGATAGAAGTTATATAAACACCTACATGTACTAATGTATTTTTAATATTTGCAATTCACGAGCTATGTGTAACCGTTCGTATTTCTAAAATAAAATGATACTTTTATACTTACGTATGTGTCTGTGTTTGATCTATCAATCGTTGGTCCGAAATTAAATTAAACTTTGAAGGAGCGGACATTGTATACAACCTACTGCTGTGGACTTTAGTCCCCAATGTTTTAAAAATAACGAAAAGCTTTTAATTAGTGGCTACCAAACCCCCCTCCCTCATGCAATGTATTCTGATATTTCGGAGTTACTAGTCTGTTTAGCGATGACTTGACAGCCGGTGGGGGCCGATAATAAGAAGGACAGGATGCAGGTTAATTTAATCTTTGGCTGTACGATATATAACTCTCCATTCGCATTGAATGGTAATACATGTGATATGCTGTAGGTCTATTTTGTACAATTCTTATATTACATGCAAGTATACACATACGAGGGCTGATTGATAAGTTGTGAGCCTAATATTGAGAAGGATTTGAGTTTTGCCTGACATATTATTTTTCAACATGATCCCCTTAAGTATCTATACGCTTTTTGCCAGCGGTGTTTAAGGGCCACAATGGCACTTTCATAGAACTCCTTTTCTTGGCTGGTCAGAAAGTTATCCACTGCATGTTAGGGTTAGGGTGCCTGAAATAGCTGTCTGATGGAGCGAGATCAGGTGAATAAGGTGGATGCTCAATCAATTTAAAGCCACAATCGTGAATGGCAGCCATGGCAATGGCAGACTTTTTCACCCTAACCCTAACCGATTTTGTCCAGTTTGCAAAAGCCGGTTGTTTTGTTTACTTGAGAGGCTCACAACTTATCAATCAGCCCTCGTATATCCACATTGCTTACGTCCAATATATGTATGTTTTTACATGTATCACGATATATTGATATACATGTTTATTAACCTCAAAATATTGATATCTATGGTGTAAATATACGTACCTAAATTGTACACAAATCGTCATCGTCATATCTAACTACAAAATGGAATTTATTTTTGCAGACCGCGAAAGGTTAATTTTTAGCAATATACTTTACATAAGACATTACTAGAAAGGGAAATCTTTCAATACATATTGAGAGTAATATGTAACTAATAAACCAAACAGCACCTGTCACTTTCTGTCAGTATTCATGGATGAAGCTACATTTCAGACTTTGAAAATAAACATTTCAACTAATGTTATTATTAACTTGTAAAGTTAGACAAAAATGATATGACCGTCACACAATTTAAATGATATAAAATATCTTACCCAATAACAAACATGTATCCTTATCCGGGAGGGGCCGCGATGGCCGAACGGTAAAGGTGTCCTGACATTTTATCACTGGGCTGCGAGTTCGAAACACACATGGGACAGTTGCCTGGTACTGACCGTAGGCCGGTGGTTTTTCTCTGGGTACTCCGGCTTTCCTCCTCCTCCAAAACCTGGTACGTCCTGAAATGACACTGGCTGTTGATAGGACGTTAAACAAAATAACCCAAATAAACCAAATGTTCTCGGTAGGGGTCGAAGAATAAACCTGTTATCTTCCCCTGAGGTTACATTTGACCGATGCCCATCCGAATTCAGTCTCGACCTGTCCGCTTTGACTATTACAATATTTTATTAACCAAAACTGGAAAATAGCATTTGGCAGAAGTTTCTACAACGTATGAAGTCATCTCCCTACAAAAATAATTCAACAATAGATGATATTATATATATATATGTAGTTACAGTTCATATTAGTACATGTATGATTAAGTTTGCATTGTTTTTTTGGAAAAAAATTTCATACCTCTATGAAAAAAAATCCGAAAATGGCGCGAAAAATGTTACGTCACAATACAGCCATTGGCGTTGCGTATTGATTTGTGAAAAATAATCCCTTTTAATATCAGTTAATTATTCGTAAAACATGTTTGTTTTATATTTAATTAATTTCCAAAATTAGTTATATGCATTGATGTCAATTATTTTTAAGTTTAATAGGGTTATGAAAAAAAAATGGTTGCAAACTTTTGTAAGAATCCCTACGCTGATTTTTTCATACCCCAATAAACTATTTAAAAAGATGACATAAATGCTTAAATGTAGCGATTCTTACAGATACATAGACAACAGAAATATTTTAAAGTCAAGTTCATATCGAACATGTTGAAATCTTCTTCTGGATCTAATAAAAGTTTGCGGTTGTTTGAATACATCAGAATTTGTATCCAAAACTATATTTTTATTTAAAAACTATAATATTCTTGACGTCATAAGCACACTAAAAAAATGATAATGGAAGTTTCGCGTGAAACTTTGGACTTCATTGTGACAAAATCAATCGTTTTAGAAATATCGAGCGTTTTTAGCAAATGATACCTACAAAATGTTGTTTTCTCACAACACGTGCAGATTTCGCGCGCGCTGGTAAGTCAAATGTCAAATGTATTTTCTCGATATTCATTATTTGAACATTTTCTTTTCTTTCAAATAATTTTGTTCGTAGATTATAAAAACAAAATCAAGACGTCTTACAAGAGTTATTTCCCTTTAAACACGATATCGGTCTCCTAGTCGGAAAGAACTCGGGCTTTTTCTGATCGAACGTTATTGACAATATCGAATGGTTCCGTTGTGCATTCAGGCAGTCGAACTTGATGGTATTTACTGGTACGTATCTTTTAATTTTAAAAGAATGCAACCGAAAATTTGATAAATGTAGAACCTTATAACAACTGGCATTCAATGTCACCTGTATAACTAGACCCTACATATGAATCTACTTGTGGTACATATTACATCACAAATTTCATGGTCAGAACTCAAACAACATGGTCAAACGACATATTAAATGCTCAAACAACACATTATATGTTCAAACGGCACATTAAATGCTCACACAACAAATTACATGGTCGAACAACACATTACACGGCAACACAACACGTTATATTGTAACCGGGTGTACTTAGTATACAATGTCACAAGCGCGCGGAATCTGCACGTGTTGTGAGAAAATTGTATAAACGCGGGAGAGCACGTGTGGTAGTCTCGACACCTGTCACATTCCCTCCATACCTGTCACTTCGCACCTGACCGACACGCGGTGTCAATCGTACTAATCCTGTGGTTCACTGGTAAGTATTCGTAGTAATTAATTGATCTGTGATATTTTCTATACTTCTAAGTTTTCAGGTTTCTATTTCTACATATATCATCGTCCGAAAGACCCACTGGCTACAATATGCTCACTAAATATATTATATATGTTCATACAGCAAATTTTATACTTATACAACATATAACATGGTAGCAAGACACATCATGTAGTCACACAACACATTACATGGTCAACTGACACAATGCATAGTCACACAACACATCACATAGTCACACAACACATCACATAGTCACACAACACATCACATAGTCACACAACATATTACATAGTCACACGACACATTACATAGTCACAAAACACATTTCATAGTCACACAACACATTACATAGTCATACAACACATTGCATGGTCACACAACACATACTATAGTCACACAACACATTACATAGTCACACAACATATATCATAGTCACACGACACATTACCTAGTCACACAACGCATAATATAGTCACACATCACATTATATAGTCACACAACACATTACATAGTCACACAACACATAATATAGTCACACAGCACATAACATAGTCACGCATCACATTACATAGTCACACAACATATTACATAGTCACACATCACATAATATAGTCACACAACACATAATATAGTCACACAACGCATCACATAGTCACACAACATATTACATAGTCACACGACACATTACATAGTCACACAACACATTACATTGTTACACAACACATTACATAGTCACACAACATATTAAATAGTCACACAACATATAACAAAGTCATACAACTCATTACATAGTCACACAACACATACATATCTCACACATAACGTCCACAATACATACGTAAAACACATAACTCACAAAGCTATACATAGTCATACAACACTAACATAGCACACAACTTCCTCAACTCTATTCTTCCACAACATAATAGTCAACCACATTACAGCACACAACACATAACTAGTCACCAATACTTTATAGTCACACAGCACATACATAGTAAACAATTACAGTCCCGACACATAACAAGTACCATACTTTATGTCACACACATTACTTTCACAGACACTTTCATATTCCCAAACTTACTGTCCACACCATTAATAGTACACACTGTTAGTCACAGCCATACTGTCACAACAATCATATCCACACCAAACTAGTCAACGACACATTACATAACACCCCGACATATAAGTCCACGCAATCATATCCACAAACTTCATAGTCCACACCACACAAATCACAGAACACTTGCAAGTCAACAACATATATACCAGAACATATATGTCCACACAACACATTACATAGTCACACAACACATAACATAGTCACACAACACATAACATAGTCACACAACACATTACATAGTCACACAACACATTACATAGTCACACATCATATTACATAGTCACACGAAACATTACATAGTTATACAACATATTACATAGACACACAACACATAACATAGTCACACAACACATAACATAGTCACACAACACATAACATAGTCACACAGCGGATTACATAGTCACACGACACATAACATACAAAATGTAGTCACACAACATATTACATAGTCACACAACACATAAAATGGTCACACGACACATCTCATTTTCACATCACACATTACATAGTCACACAACATATATCATAGTCACACGACACATTACCTAGTCACACGACACATTACATAGTCACACAACACATTACATTGTCACACAACACATTACATAGTCACACAACATATTAAATAGTCACACAACATATAACAAAGTCATACAACTCATTACATAGTCACACAACACATTACATAGCCACACAACATATTAAATAGTCACACAACACATAACAAAGTCATACAACACATTACATAGTCACACAACACATAACATAGTCACACAACATATTAAATAGTCACACAACACATTACATGGTCACACAACACATTACATAGTCAAACAACATATTACATAGTCACACAACACATTACATAGTCACACAATACATTACATAGTAACATACCACATTATATAGTCACACGACACACTATATAGTCACACAGCACATAACATAGTCACATGACACATTACATAGTCACACAACACATTACATAATCACACGACACATTATGTAGTCACACGACACATTACATAGTCACACAACACATTACATAGTCACACGAAACATTACATAGTCATACAACACATTTCATAGTCATACAACACATTTCATAGTCATATAACACATTACATAGTCATACAACACATAACATAGTCACACAATACATTACAGTCACAACACATAACATAGTCACAAAGCATATTACATAGTCATACAACACATAACATAGTCACACAATACATTCCAGTCACACATCATATTACATAGTCACACGAAACATTACATAGTCATACAACACATTACATAGTCACACAACACATAACATAGTCACACAATACATTATATAGTCACACAGCACATTACATAGTCACATGACACATTACATAGTCACACGACACATAACATAGTCACACAATACATTATATAGTCACACAGCACATTACATATTCACATGACACATTACATATTCACACAACACATTACATAGTCACACGACACATTACATAGTCACACGACACATTATATAGTCACACAGCACATTACATAGTCACATGACACATTACATAGTCACACAACACATAACATAGTCACACGACACATTACATAATCACACGACACATTATATAGTCACACAGCACATTACATAGTCACACGAAACATTACATAGTCACACAACACATCACAAAGTCACAGAACACATTGCATAGTCACACAACATATTACATAGTCACACGAAACATAATATAGTCACACAACATATTACATAGTCACACGAAACATTACATAGTTATACAACATATTACATAGTCACACAACACATAACATAGTCACACAACACATAACATAGTCACACAACACATAACATAGTCACACAACACATAACATAGTCACACAGCGGATTACATAGTCACACGACACATAACATACAAAATGTAGTCACACAACATATTACATAGTCACACAACACATAAAATGGTCACACGACACATCTCATTTTCACATCACACATTACATAGTCACACAACATATATCATAGTCACACGACACATTACCTAGTCACACGACACATTACATAGTCACACAACACATTACATTGTCACACAACACATTACATAGTCACACAACATATTAAATAGTCACACAACATATAACAAAGTCATACAACTCATTACATAGTCACACAACACATTACATAGCCACACAACATATTAAATAGTCACACAACACATAACAAAGTCATACAACACATTACATAGTCACACAACACATAACATAGTCACACAACATATTAAATAGTCACACAACACATTACATGGTCACACAACACATTACATAGTCAAACAACATATTACATAGTCACACAACACATTACATAGTCACACAATACATTACATAGTAACATACCACATTATATAGTCACACGACACATTATATAGTCACACAGCACATTACATAGTCACATGACACATTACATAGTCACACAACACATTACATAATCACACGACACATTATGTAGTCACACGACACATTACATAGTCACACAACACATTACATAGTCACACGAAACATTACATAGTCATACAACACATTTCATAGTCATACAACACATTTCATAGTCATATAACACATTACATAGTCATACAACACATAACATAGTCACACAATACATTACAGTCACAACACATAACATAGTCACAAAGCATATTACATAGTCACACAACACATTACATAGTCATACAACACATAACATAGTCACACAATACATTCCAGTCACACATCATATTACATAGTCACACGAAACATTACATAGTCATACAACACATTACATAGTCACACAACACATAACATAGTCACACGACACATTACATAGTCACACGACACATTATATAGTCACACAGCACATTACATAGTCACATGACACATTACATAGTCACACAACACATAACATAGTCACACGACACATTACATAATCACACGACACATTATATAGTCACACAGCACATTACATAGTCACACGAAACATTACATAGTCACACAACACATCACATAGTCACAGAACACATTGCATAGTCACACAACATATTACATAGTCACACGAAACATAACATAGTCACACAACACATTACATAGTCACACGAAACATGACATAGTCATACAACACATTTCATAGTCATATAACACATTACATAGTCATACAACACATAACATAGTCACACAATACATTACAGTCACAACACATAACATAGTCACACAACACATTACATCGTCACACAACACATTACATAGTAACATACCACATTATATAGTCACACAACACATTACACAGTCACACAACACATTTTATAGTCACACAATCCATTACATAGTCACAAAACACATAACATAGTCACACAACACATTACATAGTCACACAGCAGATTACATAGTGCCACAACACATTACATAGTTACATAGCGGATTACATAGTCACACGACACATAACATAGTCACACAACATATTACATAGTCACACAACATATTACATAGTCACACAACACATAGAATGGTCACACGACACATCTAATTTTCACATCACACATTACATAGTCACACAACATATATCATAGTAACACGACACATTACCTATTCACACGACACATTACATAGTCACACAACACATTAAATTGTCACACAACACATTACATAGTCACACAACATATTAAATAGTCACACAACATATAACAAAGTCATACAACTCATTACATAGTCACACAACACATTACATAGCCACACAACATATTAAATAGTCACACAACACATTACATAGTCACACAACACATTACATAGTCACACAACACATTACATAGTCACACAACATATTAAATAGTCACGCAACACATTACATGGTCACACAACACATTACATAGTCAAACAACATATTACATAGTCACACAACACATTACATAGTCACACGACACAATATAAAGTCACACAGCACATTACATAATCACACGACACATTATATAGTCACACGACACATTACATAGTCACACAACACATTACATAGTCACACGAAACATTACATAGTCATACAACACATTTCATAGTCATATAACACATTACATAGTCATACAACACATAACATAGTCACACAATACATTACAGTCACAACACATAACATAGTCACACAACACATTACATAGTCACACAACACATAACATAGTCACACAATACATTCCAGTCACACATCATATTACATAGTCACACGAAACATTACATAGTCATACAACACATTACATAGTCACACAGCACATTACATAGTCACATGACACATTACATAGTCACACAACACATTACATAGTCACACGACACATTACATAATCACACGACACATTATATAGTCACACAGCACATAACATAGTCACACAACACATTACATAGTCACACAACACATTACATAGTCACACAACATATTACATAGTCACATAACACATAACATAATCACACAACACATTACATAGTCACACAACACATTACATGGTCACACAACACATTAAATAGTCACACTACATATTACATAGTCACAACACATTACATGGTCACACAACACATAACATAGTCAACAACACATTAAATAGTCACACAACACATTACATAGTCATACAACACATTACATAGTCACACAACACATTACATAGTCACACAACACATTACAAGGTCACACAATACATAGTCACACAACACATTACATAGTCACACAACATATTACATAGTCACACGACACATTACATAGTCACACAACACATTACATAGTCACAGGACACATTACATAATCACACGACCCCATTATATGCCCACAAGCACATAACATATTTCACAAAAAACACATTACAGGTCACACAACACATTACATAGTCACACAACATATTACATAGTCACACAGCACATTACATAGTCACACAACACATTACATAGTCATACAACACATTACATAGTCACACAACACATTATATAGTCACACAGCATATTACATAGTCACACAACACATTACATGGTCACACAACACATTACATAGTCACACAACACATTACATAGTCACACAACACATATTACATAGTCACACGACACATTATATAGTCACACAGCACATGACATAATCACACGACACATTATATAGTCACACAGCTAATTACATAGTCACACAACACATAACATAGTCACACAATACATTACATAGTCACACTACACATTACAAGATCACACAACACATTACATAGTCACACGAAACTTTACATAGTCACACAGCACATCACATAGTCACACAACACATTGCATAGTCACACAACATATGACATAGTCACACGAAACATAACATAGTCACACAACACATTACATAGTCACACGAAACATTACATAGTCATACAACACATTCCATAGTCATATAACACATTACATAGTCATACAACACATAACATAGTCACACAATACATTCCAGTCACACATCATATTACATAGTCACACGAAACATTACATAGTTATACAACATATTACATAGTCACACAACACATAACATAGTCACACAGCACATTACATAGTCACATGACACATTACATAGTCACACAACACATTACATAGTCACACGACACATTATATAGTCACACGACACATTATATAGTCACACAGCACATTACATAGTCACACAACACATTACATAGTCACACGACACATTACATAATCACACGACACATTATATAGTCACACAGCACATGACATAATCACACGACACATTATATAGTCACACAGCACATTACATAATCACACGACACATTATATAGTCACACAGCACATTACATAGTCATATAACACATCACATAGTCATACAACACATAACATAGTCACACAATACATTCCAGTCACACATCATATTACATAGTCACACGAAACATTACATAGTCATACAACATATTACATAGTCACACGACACATTATATAGTCACACAGCACATTACATAGTCACATGACACATTACATAGTCACAAAACACATTACATGGTCACACGACACATTACATAATCACACGACACATTATATAGTCACACAGCACATTATATAGTCACACAGCACATTACATAATCACACGACACATTATATAGTCACACAGCACATTACATAATCACACGACACATTATATAGTCACACGACACATTACATAATCACATGACACATTACATAGTCACACGACACATTACATAGTCACACGACACATGACATAATCACACGACACATTATATAGTCACACAGCACATGACATAATCACACGACACATTATATAGTCACACAGCACATTACATAATCACACGACACATTATATAGTCACACGACACATTACATAGTCACACAACACATTACATAGTCACATGACACATTACATTGTCATACAACACATTACATAGTCACACGACATATTACATAATCATACAACACATTACATAGTCACATAACAGATAATGTCACCATTTTCCTTTTAAATTGTTGATGATCTTCATTTTTGTATTTTGTCGTCTTCAGAACAACAATAATAAAAGTATATCAACTTCGTTGTGTAAACAGACATTTACATTGAGCTTAAGTTCTTTAACCCGGAAGAGAATTCACTAATAATATTGCCAATTCGCTGGATATTCGCCGTTTAGCGTTATTTCGACATTGTAATATGTATTTTTTCCAAAAAAAATAACAAACTTTTATTTGCGTCCCTTAAGTGGTAATTTTAGATTCAAACATAATAATAATAATTTTGATCAAAATATATATCAAAATACAAAAGAAAATTATACTCTTATCTGTATAATAGGCCGTATTTAATGTTCTTGCACTACCGTGTTTGTCCATTTTACAATGATGGGATGCTATCTAGATGACAGATTTATATGGCCGAAAGAGTTATTTGATGAAAAAAACAGGTAACCATTGCTTCAGGTATGGAATGATACATGTATCTTGGCTTTTATTGTTATTTTATAGCAATTTAAATACTGATATTTCCATGTCTGCGTCAAGTTGACACGTAAATAAGTGCAGCGACCCCACAGAATGTATTTTACTTCCTCTTTTTCTATAGCCATATTACACCCCAAAACTATTACGCGAAACGGAGAAGAATTAGTCCGTTAGTTCGGTTCTTTATGGATGTATATTCACATCACATAGTTCTTTCTGACATTTCAATCATATTACTACGCAGAATGGAAAACTGATCCATTAAATGCGTTCTTTTCCTAAGATTAGTCACGATCAGTACTGCAACGCGAAATCGAGAAATAGTCCATAGGATGCGTCCGTTCTTTAGGCAAATCACGACCCAACTTACTACTCAGAATTATGAAATAGTCCATTGGTTTTGTCCTTTGTTTGGGCACATCTCAACCAAAACTACTACGCAGGAAGGCAAAATGGCCAAATGAACAAGTTCTCTTCACAGCCATATAAGAAATTTAGCCTGTTGTATCACAATATTTCCAGTAGCAACAGTTATATTAAGGACAAACATGATGAATTTCTGACTTAGGTGAGAACAGTTATAGAAAAAAGAGGCCTGAAGTACCCCTTTGACTTCCGGTGACGAGAGTTATGGAAAGAACATACCTCAAGTATCCCCTGACTTCCGGTGACAAGTTATAGAAATAACAGAACTAATGTATCCCCTGACTTTCGTTGACATTAAAAATAAAAAGGACTGACCCAATGTACCACCTGACTTCCGGTGACAAGTTTTAGGAAAACATACTTCATGTATCCTCTTACTTCCAGTGACAATAGTTATAAAAACAAACCTCATGTTATCTCTGACTTCCGGTGACAGCAGTTATAAAAAGAACAGACCCAACGTATCACCTGACTTCCGGTGAGAAGTTATAGAAAAAACAGTACTCATGTATCCTCTGACTTCCGGTGACAATAGGTATATAAAAAGAAAATTCCTAATAAATCCCCTGACTTCCGGTGACAAATTATAGAAGGAACATACCTCGTATATCATCTGACTTCCGGTGACAATAGTTAAAGAAAGAACATACCGGAGGTGGCATTAGTTATAGAAAGAACATACCTCATATATCATCTGACTTCCGGTGACAATAGTTATAGAAAGAACATACCTCATATATCATCTGACTTCGGTGATAAAAGTTATTGAAAGAACATACCTCATATATCATCTGACTTCCGGTGATAATAGTTATTGAAAGAACATACCTCATACATCATCTGACTTCCGGTGACAATAGTTAAAGAAAGAATATACCTCATATATCAGCTGACTTCCGGTGACAATAGTTATAGAAAGAACATACCTCAAATATCATCTGACTTCCGGTGGCAGTAGTTAGAAAGAACATAACTCATGTATCAACTGACTTCCGGAGACAATAGATATAGAAAGAACATATACCATCTGACTTCCGGTGACAATAGTTATAGAAAGAACATACCTCATATATCATCTGACTTCCGATGACAATATTTATAGAAAGAACATACCTCGTAAATCATCTGACTTCCGGTGATAATAGTTATAGAAAGAACATACTTCATATATCATCTCACTTCCGGTGACAATATTTATTAAAAGAACATGCGTCATATATCATATTACTTCCGGTGATAATAGTTATAGAAAGAACATACTTCATATATCATCTCACTTCCGGTGACAATATTTATTAAAAGAACATGCGTCATATATCATATTACTTCCGGTGACAATAATTATAGAAAAAACATACCTCAAGTATCCCCTGACTCCTGTTTACAATTTATATGGGGGGGAAGAGAACTCATGTATTCTCTTACTTCCGGTGACAACAATTATAGAAGTAACAAGCCCCATGTATCACCAGACTTCTGGTGAAAAGTTCTAGATATGATAACTACCTTTTAAAAAAAATATGACAAATTTAAAAAAAAAGATAAAGTTAGTCTCATAAGTAAATGGTTTCTTGATCCTGTAAAAATGGAATAGATATACGCCTTGTTCTGAAAGAAATCAAACCCCAAAGCAAGGGGGGGGGGGGGGGGGGGGGTTGGTTAAGGTAAGTTTAATTTTTCCTATTTCATCATGATTGTCACACTAAAATAGCTCAAGTATCAATTCAGCGTTGAGTCAAACACTGTTCACTTAATCCCTAAAACTATTTTTGGATGACATAGTAGATTACAGAAGAGGTCATATCAGATGTTAATAAAAAGATAATTGTCAGCAAATTTAGACAGCGTGCCTGTGGGGACGAGTACAACTCTGTGACCTTTAACGCAGATTTCTTCGATCGGCAATTGTTACTAATTCCGTAACGCATTTCTCTTTATTATTCTAAATAAAGATACGATTAACACAATCGAGGTAAATCTAATACATATAAATGTCAAATACGTACATCCTAATACCTCTGAATTATCATTAACTCTTATTGTAGTTCCGTATCTCTGCTACCCGCGTCCTTGTCGTGGGGGCGTGGAGTTCGAAACGCCGTGTGGCCCGAGGGAAGCACTCATTACCCCCCTGTACTACATTGACATCTGACGATACCGTAAGTACCTGATGGATGATAAAATCTGTAATAAATACGGGTAATGTGACAATTCTGCTATAGTGTCGTATCAAGGACAAATTAAATATAGATTTGATACTGTCAGCTGTTTCCTTTTTTGGAAATATTTTACAGTATTTGTCAGTTCACAATGGCAGTCTTGTTCAAAATATGAAAATAAAAACGAGCATGATGTTTTATTTATTATTATGATGCAGCATAAAAGAAATCCACATTAAAGGTATTTTTTCCATCAAACAACTATAACATAAGATATATCTTTTTAAGATTTTTTTTAAGTCAATTATTGCATGTACAACATATCTCCGGAGTTTAGATTGACCGTATTTGGAATTTGTATACTAAATTTCTGCTTCACGATACTTTAATTATCATTATTCCGTCAACTCAAGACTTTAATCCGGATATAATTCAGATAAGATTTTGCTTGTTCTGGGTACGTGGCACGCTTTAACCATCTTCAAAATCCAAGGAATGAAAAGAACCCTTGGATTTGTGAGGTGTGTTTTACTTTCTGTCCAAATTCCTCTATTTGTTTGACCAATCAATAAATAGCATAAGGATCAATTACCTAGTTGCTTGTCAGCAGATGCGGCTACAGAATCACGTGACCAAAGACGAGATCAGAAATTGGTCATCCGATTGGTGAACCTTTCCTCTAATGATCCAGGTACAGGTAAGAATAGAATCTACCCTATACTCTGTTGAACGATTAAATTTATTAAATTAAATGTTTCAATGGAAGATATACTTATTACCTACGATAAAATTCCATGGCATTTGAAATGTTAATTTCTGTCTATCATTTAGCACCTTTTGCACTTGGAAACAACACCCTTGCTGACAGAAATGTGCTATTTCAGCTTTAAACTTTCGTAACCTATGAAAGTCGCGCCCTGTGCCGGAGTTAGCCGAGATATTACGATTACTCCCGAATGCGGTCAGCTGAAACCGTCATCAGGGCTAGAAACGGATTACAAGCAGCAACCAGACAATGGCTTTTCGCGGATGACGAGGTCCTGTTCAACAAAATTCATGAAAGCATACTTGCTGGTTGTTAAATACGAACTAGCTGTAGGTACATGTAGTTTATTAAATTCCTCCGTACGCATCAATAAACTTATAGATTATCCGAATTCTAAGAAATACATGGCTTCCCGATTATGTTTTAAGAAAGCGGATTCTTCAGTTTCTGAGTAAATAATTAAAGAGACCCAATCATGTGTTCTTCGTGGATAAGCGTGATAACACTATCCTTCGATATCTTTTCACGTGCCAATATTCCAAAGTATCCGTTTGGTGTATATTGACACTAATGAAAATATCAATAATCTTTTGTACCAGATAAGATGGCGATCATGTAAACTTCTGACCTGCGATCAGAAAGGCCGATAACTCTTCCGTAATTACTTTGTGTAGTTCAGTATGTTATCAACTAATCTATAGCAATAGGCTAGAACTCATATCGTCAACCTCCCACGACTTTTTTTTTTATCCTTGTGAAATTGATTTTGGTGTCATTGACAATTTACTTTTAATCTTGGCTGTCTCAAAAACAAATTATAGCCGATGAATAGCCGATTAGGCATGTTGTTTTCTCAAATATATTATCATTTGTTTAACGAGCTCGAGTCTAAGTGACGTTATACTTCGATTACCTGATTTCTGAAACCACAACTTCGGCGCCCAGGATTTGATATTTTTAGTTAAACCTGCTGTCGAGACTAAATCTGAAACAGTGTGTACGATTGTTTTTAATAACATCCATTTCCCCGGCACCATCTTTATAACAACGATCGAAACGAAATGACGCTTTTTAAATACAACAACAACAACAAAAAAACAATTAAATTAAATGATTACATATGTAAATGTCTTTCAATACCAAAATAAACATTCTTGAGGGGAAAAAATGATTGAATTATTGTAATGACAGCTAAAAGCGTACAGATAAAAAAAAATGAGGTCAAGAACAAGAGCAATTACTCTAAGCTAAATCGATGATGCTTTTTTTAGTTACAAAATACAGATTTAAACAATTTCTTTGCCCGTTGAAAAATAAAGAAACAAAAAGAGAATATAAATGAATTAAGGTAATGACAGCTATACGCTAGCAGATAAAAATATTGATGTTTAAAACAATGACAAAATCAATGGAGCTTTTATTAACCGAATGTAGAGCTAAACTTTTTCATTTTTTAAACTATTTTTAAATACAAAAAAAAATGAGGAAAAAATATGTATGGATTAAGTTAATGAGAGCTACACTCTAAAAGATAAAAATATTGACGTAAACCCAAGGGCAATTACTCTTGCTAAATCGATGTGTTTACTCGTATTTTAGCTATATCAGATAGATTGATATCTATGTAATAGACCTAACTGATGACGAATCAAAATGGCTCTACCGCTAGTTCGGCAATTTGCATTAACGGTAAAACAAAAATCACTAATCTTCCTCGAATTATGGCCGCAGGTGACAGGCTGCCATTTTCACGATAACGGATTTTTAGAATGATAGGTATATTTGTCCCCGATGGACCTTTGTGTTTCTAGACAGATATCAGTCGAAACCGAGGCTAGTTACCGTGGTCGCTTGTGCTTCGCTGATGCCAAAGATGCTTTGTATTGATAATCATCGTTGAATGTCAAAAACACCGCTGCGACCATTCATGTTCATGAAGTTTTCTTGCTAGATATACTCCAAACTAAATAGGCTTTTGTGGTTGTTTTCAATGGACATCAGTGGTATATCATGATAAGGACTAAGGGTTGTCAATTTCATTTCAAATATATGAGACTGAAGTGGGGGCGGAGATCCGGGATCCGAGATCCGAGATCCGAAAACCCCGGACTCATATTGGTATCGCCTTGATGGCACTGGGATTTATGTATAGTGGCAGGGCCAATTAGATAAGCACGGCAATTACATGTTTAATGGGGAAAAACACAATGTGTTGTACGTAGAAATTGGTTAAAGGATCAGCGGTCATCTTTAATGTTCAAAATGCCGATAGATAAAAAGGGGATTTGTTATCTCTTTAAATATCACCAGATCAAAATGCTGCTGCTGCTGCTGAATAATCATATTTTATCTTGTTATCTTTTTTTTATTGCAAAAAAATATGATGATAAAGCTTAAACAGTTTCAAGATGAAGAGTTCAAAAATGAAACCAAAGAAATGTGGGCAAAATGACGATGGTAAAAAAAAATAACCATTATAAGTCTTTCAAGCATCGCCGAATTAAGAATGTGTCTGGCTTAATTTGAACAAAAATCCTTTACATGCATATCAACAATTACTCTACAAAAATAGCATAGTATGAAATATCCATCATCAATCATATTTCTTATCGACGAGAAGTTTGAAATCAGGTCATTGATAGCTGACACGCTTACAGAAACGTGTAATATAAGTTCATTAGAGTCTGTTACGGAACAGTCTTACACTTCTCAAATTAAATCGCGTGTATGATGTCATAATTTAGATGTGTCACTAGGGATTCGTTTTGTTGGCACGTGGACAACAAAACCAACAAAACCTGGTGTCCAACCAACTAAAATCTGACCGTTTTCTGATATTTCACGAAGCCTATTGACATTTTGAACATGTAGTTCATGGCACGAGGAAAAATATCTGCGCGAACACGGCAAAATGGTTAGTAATACCACAATAAGTTCCGGCAGGTAGGTCTTTAGAATTGCACTTGCTGACTGATATCCACATTGTATGATTGTTCGGGCGACTAATTTTCTGAAATACTTTGTCTTTTCTTTCTAAAATACCAAAGTAATTAAAACGGAACCTTGTGCTCCCGCCGGGTATGTTTCAATGTGCGTCCTTTCAATGAAAAGAGTCCTTTCTGTACTGAGTAAAGAACACCATTCCGGGACCGCTCTACTTGACCGGAAGACAAATCATGTAAATCTGCCGATGGCATGGCATTTCATTGAGATGACACTATAAAGTAGTACTTAGATTGTCTCCAATAAAGTATATATAGGCACTGCACGATTATAAGACGCTTAGAAATACTCACCAACGAAACTTAACCAACCAAAGCCACATGTTGTCTTAAACGCGGTGGTTAGCCATGATTGTTAGAAAGGTATATTGACAGACGACTCTGCTAGACACACTTAACGATGTATGGGAAGGCTATATTGGATGTATGGGAAGGCTATATTGGTGTATGGGAAGGCTATATTGGGTGTACGGGAAGGCTATATTGGGTGTACGGGAAGGCTATATTTGTGTATGGGAAGGCTATATTGGGTGTACGGGAACGCTATATTGGGTGTATGGGAAGGCTATATGGGGTGTATGGGAAGGCTATATTGGGTGTATGGGAAGGCTATATTTGTGTATGAGAAGGCTATATTGGATGTACGGGAAGGCTATATTGGATGTATGGGAAGGCTATATTGGGTGTATGGGAAGGCTATATTGGGTGTATGGGAAGGCTATATTTGTGTGTATGGGAAGGCTATATTGGGTGTATGGGAAGGCTATATTGGGTGTACAGGAAGGCTATATTGGGTGTACGGGAAGGCTATATTGGGTGTACGGGAAGGCTATATTGGGTGTATGGGAAGGCTATATTGGGTGTATGGGAAGGCTATATTGGGTGTACGGGAAGGCTATATTGGATGTATGGGAAGGCTATATTTGTGTATGGGAAGGCTATATGGGGTGTACGGGAAGGCTATATTTGGTGTATGGGAAGGCTATATGGGGTGTACGGGAAGGCTATATTGGGTGTATGGGAAGGCTATATTGGGTGTATGGGAAGGCTATATTGGGTGTAAGGGAAGGCTATATTGGGTGTATGGGAAGGCTATATTGGGTGTATGGGAAGGCTATATTGAGTGTATGGGAAGGCTATATTGGGTGGACGGGAAGGCTATATTGAGTGTATGGGAAGGCTAAATTGGGTGTACGGGAAGGCTATATTGGGTGTACGGGAAGGCTATATTGGGTGTACGGGAAGGCTATATTGGGGGTATGGGAAGGCTATATTGGGTGTATTGGAAGGCTATATTGGGTGTACGGGAAGGCTATATGGGGTGTATGGGAAGGCTATATTGGGTGTATGGGAAGGCTATATTGGGTGTATGGGAAGGCTATATTGGGTGTATGGGAAGGCAGTGGCGTAGGAAGCGGGGGGGCAGGGGGGGCAATTGCCCCCCCCATTTTTTTCAGTGGGGGGGCAAACATATCTTTTTGCCCCCCCACTTTTTGACATCCAAAATCTAAAAAAGGGGAAAAATCACGAATTTATATATTCATTTCGATAAATATCTGTATATTTTCGAACCGATAATGTTTTCTTGAAGGCAACGATAAAAACTGTATCTTGTACATCCGGAACATTCCGACCTTTATACTAGTATATCAATCCTCAGACCTGTGTGTCGGTCGTCTGCAATAGCCTGGTAAGTCAATATTTATATCTTAATACGAAATTTTGCTTAACTTCATCACATAGATTCAATAAGTTGATGGTAATTTGTGAAGTTAATTGAGTTCATAATGAGAACAAGACAGAAACACAACATGAATAAAAATGCGCGGTTTTAACGTGAATAGAGTGATACTAATTACCGACAGGTACGAGGAAATACAAAAAAAAATTCGGCTCGCGCCTACGGCGCTCGCTTTATCACTCAATTACTGCACCCTCCTTTCGATTGCTGATCCACAGGGGGGCTTCGCCACCCTGGGACCCGCTGGGCGGCCCCCAGACCTGTCGCAAAAAGGGGGAAAAAATCGGCTCGCGCCTACGGCGCTCACATGATCACTTAATTACTGGACCCCCCTTTCGAAAACTCCTGGATCCGCGCCTGATCCCGAATTATTGGATATGTGCTATATTCATTTTCCGCGGAGGGCTTAGACCCCCTTGAACCCCCTATCAGGGCGCTGCCCTGGACCCGCTAGGCGGCCCCTCAGACCCGTCGTAAAAAAAAAAAAAAAAAAGCAAAAAAAATCGGCTCGCGCCTACGGCGCTCGCATTATTAATAAATTACTGGACCACCCGCCCTTTCGAAAATCCTGGCCGGGCCTGGTGATTCATGATTTGCGTAAATAACTTATTTTGTACTACATAAATTATCAAAATTATCATGGGATGTTGAAATGATAATTATTGCCTAATTTTGCGGAAATGGCATACGATTTGTATAGTACGTAAAATTTAAGGTTAAAAAAATTTTGCCCCCCCCACTTTTTGACGACTTCCTACGCCACTGGAAGGCTATATTGGGTGTATGGGAAGGCTATATTGGGGGTATGGGAAGGCTATATTGGGGGTATGGGAAGGCTATATTGGGTGTATGGGAACGCTATATTGGGTGTATGGGAACGCTATATTGGGTGTATGGGAAGGCTATATTGAGTGTATGGGAAGGCTATATTGGGTGTATGGGAAGGCTATATTGAGTGTACGGGAAGGCTATATGGAGTGTACGGAAAGGTAATATTGGGTGTACGGGAAGGCTATATTGGGTGTATGGGAAGGCTATATTGGGTGTATGGGAAGGCTATATTGGGTTTATGGGAAGGCTATATTGGGTGTACGGGAAGGCTATATTGGGTGTATGGGAAGGCTATATTGGGTGTACGGGAAGGCTATATTGGGTGTACGGGAAGGCTATATTGGGTGTATGGGAAGGCTATATTGGGTGTACGGGAAGGCTATATTGGGTGGACGGGAAGGCTATATTTGTGTATGGGAAGGCTATATTGGGTGTATGGGAAGGCTATTGGGTGTATGGGAAGGCTATATTGGGTGTATGGGAAGGCTATATTGGGTGTATGGGAAGGCTATATTGAGTGTATGGGAACGCTATATTGGGTGTATGGGAAGGCTATATTGGGTGTATGGGAAGGCTATATTGGGGGTATGGGAAGGCTATATTGGGTGTATGGGAAGGCTATATTGGGTGTATGGGAAGGCTATATTGGGTGTATGGGAAGGCTATATTGGGTGTATGGGAAGGCTATATGGGGTGTATGGGAAGGCTATATTGGGTGTATGGGAAGGCTATATTGGGTGTACGGGAAGGCTATATTGGGGGTATGGGAAGGCTATATGGGGTGTATGGGAAGGCTATATTGGGTGTATGGGAACGCTATATTGGGTGTATGGGAAGGCTATATTGGGTGTATGGGAAGGCTATATTGGGTGTATGGGAAGGCTATATTGGGTGTATGGGAAGGCTATATTGGGTGTATGGGAAGGCTATATGGGGTGTATGGGAAGGCTATATGGGGTGTACGGGAAGGCTCTATGGGGTGTATGGGAAGGCTATATGGGATAATTATGGAAGGGTCCTACATTGGGTATGAAGGGCTCTAATGGGTGTATTGGAAGGCTCTATGGAATACGTATGGAAGGGTTTCTATTAGGTATCAAGGGTTCTATTGGGTGTATGGGAAGGCGCTATGGAAAGTATGGAAGGGTCCTATCGGATGTACGGGAAGGCTCTATGGGATAATTATGGAAGGGTCCTACATTGGGTATGAAGGGACTCTATTTGGTGTATGGGAAGGCTCTATGGGATTAGTATGGAAGGGTTCTACATTGGGTATCAAGGGTTCTATTTGGTGTATGGGAAGGCTCTATGGAAAGCATGGAAGGGTCCCTACATTAACTATATGGGAAGGCGCTATGGAAAGTATGGAAGGGCCCTATTGGCATATGTGAGAGCGTTAGGATATCCCATATTGCCCTCCCATATACCCGATCTAAGACACTTCCATACATCCTAAAAAATAACGCTATTTTCTTCTTCTTCTTTTTGTATGAAACTTTAGTTACACGTAGCTTTAGATATTGAGTGATGGCGTTGATTCAAAATTGTCCATAATGGATATGTTTTTCAAAAGACTTTTTTTAAATGTATTTTATTGACGGAGACTAGAATGAAAGCAGACAAACATTTGTATCTCGTTTTCCATGCCAAAGATACATTGACTATCATAAAACAGAGAAGAGACAAATTCAACAGCATCCCCAACGGAGCCGAAATGGAAGAGTATATTTGGGGAAACCTATAATTGGTTGACTAATGGCATACTGTCCATTTCATTTCTGAAAGAGAACATTACATTTGTGTATCTGACAGCGTCGTTAGGCATTAGATAGGTTTGTCCACTCGGTATACGAAAGTTTCTATGTACTCTTACATTCAGACCGTCTTTATAATGACCGGAGGGAAATATTTCTTCCTTCAAAACTGACCACTTGATCCCAATGCTACATACTGACATTACAGGACTGTCACCCGGTCGCAATCCCTTCTATGGTATGGGGCGAGGACATTGATTCAGCTGTAGTTTGAGATACAATATGCTATGTGTTCATATGATTAATTCAAATGAAGCAGTTAATTTTGGAAAAGAAGGTGCGGATGTGTGATGAAATTTTTATTGTTTATTTTCAGAAATTATCCTTTTGTATGTTGTTAAGTTATCAAAAATAATGTAAATTATCAGAAAAGAAAGCAATGGAATGATATGAACTCAAATTCACTATAAAGACCTATAAGCTCCCCGAAACAAGGTCTGACACTGAGGGAAAAGTGGAGCTTTTGCTACATTTGCTCACCTTCACTCTGACCTTTGATGTGATATTTCAGTGTGCTAACACTTTAAAGTGTTAGGTTTCACTCGAACTAGAACTCTAAAATGTGTGGTGTTCAATACTGTACTTACAATGTACAAATGTTGTAAGGAATGATTATGTAGGGGTTAGTGACGGCAGATTATAAAGTACCTCTTCATATGGACCACCTGTCTAGTTGTATCGCCATTGTGTAATTATCATTTGATCTATAAATGCAATGGCCTTAAGACTTGTTTCTTTTCTCTATTGGTAGGTCGGTATAGAGAGGAATGATTTGCATTGGTGCATCACAAAGCCGCTCACTGCCGCCAGGATGCATCTGAAGTAATTGTCAATGAAAGTTAAAAATGATTCCCTATTTAATGTAATAGAGGATGATGAATGTTGAAAAGGGCAGTTTATGTCGACAAAATAACAATAAAAAATAAATTAATAATGGAAGCAATATTGAAGTGATATGATATACTTTAAAACGTAATTGTTTTGAGGAAATAAACATTTTAAGAAATAATTATATTTTAGACATGATACATCTTTTGTGATGGGTGGAATATCGAATTTTCTTTGGTTTTATGATATGTTGATGTAATGTCTAGTGCTTTCAATACCGCTGACATCAAGAACCGACAGATCAGATTTTCTGGAAGCTGCTTTATGAAAATGCCACACGTCATGTGTTTGTAATTTATCGATATTGTTGTTAAGATAAAAGATGAAAACAGTTCATTAACAAATACAGCCTACTCGATTGATATTTTTTGAATTTCAAGTGTAAAATTGCGATCACGCAATGTGGGAAGGGCGGGATATCATTAAACGTTGTTGAACTCTGACATTAGTTTCTAAACCAAAACATTTGTCTTGGCCTTAAGTGAAAAGTATAAATGTCATTTGTCTTAACCGTAAGTGAAAAGTGTAAATGTAATTTATCTTGACCTAAAGTCTAAAGGCAAAGTGTACAAGGTAAATGTCATTTGTCTTGGCCCAAAATGTTGCGTGTAAATGTCACTTGTCTTGACCTTAAGTGTAAAGTGCTCATGTTATTTCTCTTGGCCCAAAGTGTAACGTATAAATGTTATGTCTTGGCCAAAAGTGAAGTGTAAATGTCATTTGTTTTGGCCCAAAGTGTAAAGTGAAAAATTAATTTGTCTTGGCCCAAAATAAAAAGTGTAAATGCAATTTTTCTTTGCCTGAATTGTGAAGTGTAATTGCTATGTCTATTGGCCTAAAGCTTATGTGTAAAGATGAAATTTCAAAACAGCACGAACTTTAATCCTAATATAGATGAAAGAAAAAGAAAACTTGAACGCTTATAGTCTTCTTATTACATCAAATTTATAACTGCCTTTGCTCCCATATTTCAAAGCTCTTCGTGAACTATAAACATCCCGTGTTCTGTATATTCTATAACGTTATGTGTGGTTGTAAGATGATACTGTACATATGATGATACTGAAGAATTACTCCTTATATCACGATATCGCTGTTAATTTGACTTCTTTCTTGAACTTCATTAATGTACATATCATTGGTGCCAAACAACCATCACTACTCACGGCAAAAGGTGACGATCGTGTTGATCAATTAGCACGTGCATGTCGATTTCAGGAAACAACAAAAAATAAAGAGCATGTCAAAACGCTTAAAAGCTTACAGGTGACGGCGTCACGTGGGATGTGAAGCTATGCCATTTCCTGCGTGTTTCTATATTTAGCGTAAAATTACTTAATGATAATAAATAGATAAAAATAATTCTTTCAAATTAAAAATGAAGCTCGAGACTTGAAAGGTAATTCTGTAAGTAGAAAATATCACCTCGCGTTGGGTTATATTTTCGTGGTGGTATGTACATTTGTGATTTAAACATATTTTATTGCCTTTAAATAATTGGATCGGGCACAAGTTTTTCAACTTATACAAAGCCCTTTCCTTACAATAAAACTATATATTTACAAAATTCAAGATGGCTTATTTACAATACTAAAATACATTATCTCACACTATCATACAGTCACACGTGGAGAAACATCATGAGAGAGAGAGGGGGAGAGAGGGAGAGGGAGAGAGAGGAAGAGAGAGAGAGGGGGAGGGGAGAAGGGGCGCATCTTATTCATTATTCAATATTATATACATATATAATGTGAGTAATCCTTTCCGACACCGACGGCAAAAGTTAATTCTAACACTATTCAATGCTCACAACTTTTACTAATGTACATGTACATTGTATGTTCGTATTTGTTTGGTAATGGCACTAAAACAAGTCTCATTTAGATGTACCCTATAAGAACCAGGCCTTGACTTCTTGGTGTTTACGTGCAACAAGTTTAAAATGTTCCCATAACAAAGATCCTTTGATTACCATTTCATTATTATAGATCTGGTCGCATCGAACGCGCCTCCAGTGAACCGCTATGCAATTAATACCGAATCCAACCAAGTTATATTTCATACGTCACAATATTGGCCATCGAATGCGCCGAGTTTTGTATTGTACATGTAGTAATCTGTATTTACAACGAAAATTCTTCGTCAAGCCCACGCAAAGCCATTTCAGATTCTCACAAGCAGAGCGTACCCCGGTATAACAGTTCAATCCCTCTGACGTACATCTCGCACCCTACCCATTACATTCCTTAGAAAACCCGTGAAATAATCTAATTAATACAGTAGAAATTGACAGTAAGAATTTTGTCTGTGTAATGTTCAACGCAAAAAAAAAAAAAAAAAATAGGGACTGACGTTGACACGGACTGTTGAAGGAGGATTTTTCTAACCATTCCAGAGCGTACTTCTAGAAAACAACGATCTAGCCGTGTTTGATACAATGAGAATCGCTGAAAGCTAAAAATTTGACATTCTGATTAGCAATATCTGTAAAGGAGAGAATTCATAACACACGTTTGGTGTAGCCAGTGGAGCGAACTTGTTTTGCATGATATTAATTTGGTTTGTTTGTTTTTGTTTAACGTCCTATTAACAGCCAGGGTCATTTAAGGACGTGCCAGGTTTTGGAGGTGGAGGAAAGCCGGAGTACCCGGAGAAAAACCACCGGCCTACGGCCAGTACCTGGCAACTGCCCCACGTAGGTTTCGAACTCGCAACCCAGTGGTGGAGGGCTAGTGTTAAAGTGTCGGTACACCTTTACCACTCGGCCACCGCGGCCCCTGCATGATATTAAATCTAAATTAATTGTAGAGATTAAATTTAATCAGAAGAGAATACATTACCAACGTTTTCACGATTTTAAGAGATAATTACTACAGTAACCGATGTGGCATTTAAAAGATATACAATAATGTATCTGATGTTTTACGGAGGTACATAAGTACTATACAGATTCTAATTCGTTCCTACTTTAAAGTACAGATTGTACGTATCTGATATCAATTTAAGATCTTAATTCAATAACTCTTTGTTAACTGTGGCAAGTAAAGATATTTAGGTTGGAAATTATTCCTTAAACATACTTTCTTTTTAAGATATTGTACTATGTATTCAGCTTATGTAATTCATTTATCAGTATAGAAAACCCTTGAATAAACAAAGGGAAACACCAAAAGTTCAGAAATCAGAAGATACAATAACAATGGATGAGATTAATAAAGAAATTCAAATCAAATGTAAGTCTAAAAAGGAGGCTACAATACTCTCAAAAGACTAAGTATTTGCTATAAAATATTGATAAGTAATTATTTTTTTTAATATTCACTGTGGTTGGGGCATACTGGAATATCATGCGTATTCAGCAGAAATCAGTACAATGATATGTAGGAACATTGCCACAAATGAAGCGTATTTTAAAATCATATTAATGATTAACGTCACAGGAAATGAGATATATCTATATAATAAACAATCGTCTTTATCTGGTCATAAGATTCATAAACTCGTGGCACAGATTGTATACAAACAACGTATGTGTTTATGAGAATAAAACTGTTTTGTGTTGTCCATTTTACACAGGAAGACGCTTGAGTGCATCCGTTTTGAAAACAACAATGTTGGTACATTTGACAGCTCACAACAGTATATTCATTGAAACACGTTATCTGTTGGCTTTAAAGAGTAGGTCCATTCAGCAATATGTGTGATACAAGCAACGAGGAAGAGAAAAACGTGTATAGATTACTTCCTCTGAAGCCCAAATGACCTTGACTCACATGATACATTCGGAATATCCCCTGTGAATTTCTTTTATAAATAAGAGAGTCGCACAAGGAGTTCCGAATTGATTATGATGTCGGGATGTATTGCGAAATTTACACTAATGTATGGTGTCGTTTCTACATGTAGCTCAAATTCATAAATATCAAAGTCAATTACTCTTAGAAAGTGTTAACTGGCCTTGACAACTTGTACACATTCCAAAAGGTTAGACATTGGTGTATGAGAAAGTTTATAACCACCGAAAGTTCTCGTAGTTTGTGTATGTTGAAACGGTTTATCTGAATGAATGTTTCTTTGTTGCATCATCTTTCTCTCTAGGATGACCGAAATTTACATTGGACATTTCGTAAACATCTGTATCAGCATTAAATTAAACATTCCATTGTAAATACGAATATTTCTCCGACAGCGACTTCCAAAATAATGTGTTGACGTTTGCCATGAGTCATACCTACTGTTAATGTGTAATTAAGCATTGTTAAATGACATGTACATTGTTATAATTGTTGAAAACAAATGATTAAGCAATATGAAATCTACATCATTCGAAAGGCATGTAGTTTAAAGGTTAATTGATAATGCTATTTTGGAAAGTCTTGCTTAAAAGTAAATGGGATATAACAGCGCTGTAGAAATTTCTAACAAAAAAAAATAGACCATTGTTAAGTGAAATGTCTCCTTGTGTTTTAATGTGCAGTCTGAGTAATGAATGGTACGCCTGAGTATAGCTGGGAGCGTTGTTTGTTTCCAATTAATACACACATTCGAAAAATCGGCATCATTACCAAAGGATTTAGATCAAAATGGGCGGAACCCTCTCTTGTCGACCTTGACCTTTTCAAAGTGAAAGAAATACTACGGTTAAATGGCAGTTGTTGCGAAATCGGACACGTTTTATGTCAAATTCCACGTGCTCTCGTGACCTTGCTGTCAATGTCAAATTCCAAAATTCCAAGTCAGCTAAATGTTGATGACTAGAGACAATCTGTATACAAACCTGGGATATACGTGGATTCAGGTCGCACGTTTTCGCCTGGCGCGTGTTTGTTCACAGAAATATACATAACGTACTGTATAACAGCGACATTGCATTGACCTCTTCCTTCCTTCCTTCCTTCCTTCCTTCCTTCCTTCCTTCCTTCCTTCCTTCCTTCCTTCCTTCCTTCCTTCAGCTGTTAATAGGACGTTAAACAAAATAAACCAAACCAAACCTTCCTTCCTTCCTCAAATATACCTTCGTAAAATCAGAGAAAATGAAAGTATTTTAATCCTTTGCTTTCCTCAGGATTAATGTCGTCATCCCATAAGTTGTTTTTTCCAGTTTTGCCGTGTCTTTGGTCCCCGTTTTGCCGTGTCTTTGGTCCCCGTTTTGCCGTGTCTTTGGTCCCCGTTTTGCCGTGTCTTTGGTCCCCGTTTTGCTGTGTCTTTGGTCCCCGTTTTGCTGTGTCTTTGGTCCCCGTTTTACCGTGTCTTTGGTCCCCGTTTTGCTGCGCTTTGGTCCCCGTTATGCTGTGTCTTTGGTCTCCGTTTTGCCGTGTCTTTGGTTCCCGTTTTGCCGTGTCTTTGGTCCCCGTTTTGCTGTGTCTTTGGTCCCCGTTTTACCGTGTCTTTGATCCCCGTTTTGCTGCGCTTTGGTCCCCGTTATGCCGTGTCTTTGGTCCCCGTTTTGCCGTGTCTTTGGTCCCCGTTTTGCCGTGTCTTCGGCCCCGTTTTGCCGTGTCTTTGGCCCCCATTTTGCCGTGTCTCCGGCCCACATTTTACCGTGTCTCAGGCCCCCGTTTAGTCGTGTCTTTGGCCCCCGTTTTGTTGTGCCTTCGGCCCCCGTTTTGTCGTGTCTTCGGTCCCCCGTTTTGCCGTGTCTTCGACCCCCGTTTTGCCGTGTCTTTGGTCCCCGTTTTGCCGTGTCGTCGACCCCCGTTTTGCCGTGTCTTTGGTCCCCGTTTTGCCGTGTCTTCGACCCCCGTTTTGCCGTGTCTTTGGTCCCCGTTTTGCCCTGTCTTTGGTCCCCCGTTTTGCCGTGTCTTCGGCCCCCATTTTTCCGTAACTTCGCTTCCTGTTTCTTGTCTGTATATGTCGATATTGAGGTATTGTTGATTCCTGATTGGCCAAATATTGATGCAATAAAGTAAACAAACAAACAAATATCTTATTTACTCTTGTTGTAACAAAACAAAACACAAAACAAAACACAAAAACAACACAAAAAACAACACAAAAAACCAATTCATTTGAATTGTCGAAAGTGTTACTCCTACAGTCCTGACTTGATATTTTGTTATGAAGTCGAAATGTTGCAACACTGTTACACTTAATATAACTTCTAATTATCATTAATTCATTGTACTTTCGATAAAAGCTACAGTCCATATTAATTATCCCATCCAGCCCAGCAATATCCACAGATGACTTGGTATGTGCTCTGTTCCTCCTATTATCGTAAAAGAATCATCAATTTTATAGGATGTTTATGATTTTTACTTTATTGAACATCTAAATCCCATTTCATCTCCAGTTTTTATAAATCCTTTGAGAATAAACATGATGCGCTGCACAGGAAAAAGGTTTTCGATTAGAAACAAAATGACAGTTTCTGGCCACATCGATTGTCCCGACGGATACTAATAAAGCAACCTTGCCTATTTGTTTGTGTGTCGTATACGTCATAACGTAAACATAAAGTGTGTACGGTATCGGTTTACATGATATAACCGCCTAATTCATTCCTGTAAAACCATCGCCTTGCTTTCCTGTATTGCACATACGGGAATTCGTATGAAGTGAACCACAATACAAACTTTGAGTAATTAATCCTGTCTTCAGGACAAATAACAATGCTCCGTAGGGATAGAAACAATGGATAGTGATATCACTTGGGAAACGCCCACATCAAAATCACTTTTATTACCAAAGAGAGTAAGAGCCGTAATTGGCCCCAGTGGTGTGTAAGCAGTTTATGTCAATAAAGGCCGATCTCTGACAGTTTTATTGGTTATTTTTGGCGAGTTTGATTCAATTTTTTGTCCTTTAGACTTTTGATTGTCAATATCGTTTATCTTCACAGTTTCTTTTTTTTTTCCTACGGATTTCTTGGCTCACAGAACATGTTGGTTGATGGTAAATATAGGATAGACATGCTTCAAAGCAAGGGCGTGACATTAGAGTAGTAATTGGTAGCTGTGCAGTACGGAAAGGTGTCTAGAAGACTGAATCGAGTAACCGAAATAATTTGAATGAAATGAAAAGAGTTTAAAACATATGTAGCGTAATGTTAAATTACATTTAATATTTTAAGGGTGGTATATATGATACTTATTTTTTCGCACATTCCGAAGAATTCAAGGTTCAGAGGTTACGATGACAGATATTTCAACCAATAAGAGTAGGATTAAGATGAAAATAAAAAGTTGGTCTTTTATAGTTTGACGAGGCCTTTACTATTATAGCCTAAAAATACAGTTTTTTTGGCGCAGTATCTCAATCTTGGAGAAGGAAAATTTCTATTTAGTTCATATATTTATTGCACTGTAAAAAATAAATAGATAAAAATTCAAAAAAGGTAGATACAATGTATTTGGTTTTATAAACCTAGTGACATTCCCTTTGTTCTCATTTGAAAGTCACGTGTCTTATATGATCCAATCAGATAAGAGGATTATGCGGCCATATAAAGAGGACGCTGAATCACAAGACTGACCAACTGCTGTTATACAGAGGGTCAGTCTGATCTCAAAACAGCTTGGCTGATCATTGAAACAATTCATATATACTTAATATAACATCGCTGACCATTGAAACAATTCATATATACTTAATATAATATCACTGACCATTGAAATAATTCATCTATACATCTTAATAACATCGCTGACCATTGAAACAATTCATTTAAACTTCTTGAAAAACATTCTGTATTTTGTCTCCTTTTAAATTGAACATGGTTTTAATTCAACACGAATATGTCTATATATACCATTTGACCATTATGCTACGAAATAATTCAATTTGATACAAATGTGCAATACGTCCTTGGTAACCAAGACTAAATGTACTTATCGACACAAACCAAGGTTAAAAACTAAGCCACGAACATACATATGCTGACGGTTCAGGTAGAATTTGATATCCTTATTTAAGTATATGTCCTGCATACTTAATTAAGACATTGTCGTAAGGATTTGTAATGTATGTCCCCGATGAAGTAATTTAATCTACTTAACTAAACGATAGACACCGAGCCTCGTTTTAAATACCATCACGATATACGTGTACTCTGTGGACATGTAGGGTTTGGGTTTTTGCTGTTTAAGTCATCGTTTTGGAGGTGGAGGAAAGCCGGAGTAACCAGAGAAAAACCACCGGCCTACGGTCAGTACCTAGGCAACTGACCCACGTGGGTTTCGAACTCGCGGCCTAGAAGTGGAGGGCTAGTGGTAAAGTGTCGGTACACCTTAACCACTCGGCCACCGCGGCCCCTAGGACATTTAGGGACAAACCCCTGGTTTATAACAGTAAATCACCTTATACTGCCACAATTTCCTCCCAAATACCATTGTCTTATGAAGAATATTGGCGATAAATTGAGGAATATATACAAAATGTCGTTATGGAAAGGGAGTATAAAAAGTGTTGCGATAATAAAGAAGCATGCTTTTAACTCGAAGATTTGAATTCTTAAGAATATTGGAATTGAACATAAACTTCCTGTACAATAATGTACTTAAAGCTGTATGTTTCTTTCGACTGCCAGAGAAAGGGGCTTAGGTTTGGTTTGGTTTGGTTTGGTTTACTTTGTTTAACGTCCTATTAACAGCTAAGGTCATTTAAGGACGACCTCCCGTGCGTGCGACATGCATGCGTGTGGTGAGTGCGCATGTGTGTTTTGGGAGTCTGCAGTATGTTCGTGTTAAGGCTCCTTGTGATAGGCCGGAACTTTTGCCGATTTATAGTGCTACCTCACTGAAGCATACTGCCTTTGACGAGTACAATATAATTATGATTATTTTGCTGAGCATTGTTTTGGACTCTATGTTCCTGCAATTTTTTTATCCCCACGATAGAATCTTGCCCATTCTAGTCACAAATATTGAGGGCTGCAGTTAAGATGTCAAGCATTATTTTGATTGTGCCATTTGCTTCATCACCAAAGGAAAACATTAATATTGGCTTCTGAACGAAAGGATCTGCCAATGTACAGAGACATTATATTACACCTTCCATCTCCGTCTCAGAGGATCGTACTACCGACACAAGGTATCACCCGTTAATACAAAGTGTGAGTTACATGTATATTAAAGAAAATAAAAAATAAACAGTCTGCATCATACATGTTTACTAAATTGGAAATAAAAACGAGAGTCTATCTTATAAAACATATCGGCATCAAATTGACTTTCCCTTGTCAGAAATAACGTTAGTGTTTACTGCTCAAAATATTTCAAACTTTCGATATTGCAATAAAATAGAACAATTATTCATTTTGCTGTTAGGAATTCGGAAACAAATTTCAAAATGTGTTAATTCAAACAAGCGAATTATCTGCCAATAATCATGCCACATGCATATGTGTACTATATAAAAAAAAACGTTAAATACATTTTTGAAGGTACATGTATATTGTTTTTCAAAATACTGTACATGAAATGTCCAGTCATTTTAAATAAGTGTTATATAAGCGGTTCTTGTGGCTTATAAGGACCTCTGGGTTGCGAGTTCGAAACCTACGTGGGGCATGCGCAGTTGTCAGGTACTGACCGTAGGCCGGTAGTTTTTCTCCGGGTACTCCGGCTTTCCTCCACCTCCAAAACCTGGCACGTCATTTAATTACCCTGGCTGTTAATAGGACGTTAAACAAAAATAAACCAAAAGCTTATAAGGAACTACGAATATAAGCAAAACGATTTTAGTTCAAATATTGGTCAACTTTCTGGTCATTCTTAGTTAATAAAAAACTCAATAGTTTGAAACCAAAACAGAAAGTATACAGTACTTTTTATTATACATTATATGGCTGTGAGTTAAACAATGAAAATGTCAAAAGATGCATGAAATTTTGTTGTCACTAACACCGCGAAATAAAGAACGCACGAAAATGTCGTGTTCTACAGAATGTAATTGTGATGTAAAACATTCCGAAATCTGCAAGGCGTCTACATGGAAATCAAAAATCCACTTATACAGATATTGCCGTGTTAATTAATTACGGACGATATTCAGTAAAAATTGTTTCTTGAATTATTGATGACTGTTGGGATATCGATATGGATGAGGACTGGGGAAGGGAGTAAGGCTTTGTTACAATATTCTGGGCATCAAAACTGACAACTGATGTGGAGTTGACAGAATATATCAATATTTGTAATTAATTAAGGCCTGTCTACCTAAGATGCGATCTCACATGTGCATTAGGTATAGGAAATGATCCTGTAGGTGGTATATATAATTAGATTTATGTGGGTGATACATCGTATATAAACTGTATTCTGCTAAATAAAAACCGTATTAAGTCTATTTGTGATTTTGATATTTCCGTTTCTAAATTCAGTTTGATTTTGATTTTTACATTTCTGAATAAAAGTGTATCAAATAATTAAATTTATTTTAATATGTTTATTTGTTGTTCTAAAGAATGTCATTTAACAGTGCAATTTTGAAATTTAAATATTTCTTGTTAGTTTTTATTGAATAAAGCTATCATTATTAAGTTAACCATACTTTAAACGTGAAGTACTATACTCTTTATCGTAAACATCGGTTAAGCCCTTTGGAAGTTAGGTTAAATACAATACCGTGTAATTACAGTGAAGAAATATCACAGATGTTGACATGTCTATCTCAGATATCCATTATGTCAGCTGTTTGCGTAACGTCACCCCATAATCCACTGCTGTCGTCGTTCCTTGTTATTTCCAAACATCTGAAAAAAGAGGACAGCATTTTTATCTGAAACGTGGAATTCGAAATCAGAAAACCACAGAACAATCCCTTACGGAAGTATATTTGCTGCCATAGATAAAGTTTAGCATTAGCTATTTAGATTAAACAATTATGTTTTTCTTTCTCGAAATTCTAGACCAGTATATCTACACGTGTATAATAATTAAATTTTGATATTGAGACCCTATATAGAATTTATACGGTTGAGGTCAAGGAACCTTGAGGGCTACCTTGTATAACGATGAGCTATTGGATATTGTGCCTTTTAAGGGTAATTGTAGCTAAGGATTGTTGTGGCGCTCTGTAATTAAAATACAAGGGCCGTTTTGATGTTTTACGCCGCAACAATTTGCGGTTACTCGGTACACAAAGAGTTTCGCTACAGTTGTGATCTGGCATGCTTACTGTTTAATTTAGCTTAATAAGCGTAATGCATTTTTATTTTATTGGAAACAACTACAAATATCTGACATTTTCTCTCATCATTGTCTGTGAAAAATAAAATGTTCCCACCTTTGAAAGTCGTACCCAGAATAACCACAATCCGAACCTGTTGTTGTAGACAATGTTGTGGCCACATGATAACTTATCGATAGTTGATTTTAGAAAAATAAGGAGAATATTAAAAAAAAACATATATTCAATATTCAATCGCAACAACCAGAATGATAAAGAGAGTGTAGGAGGGTTGTGTAAATCGACTGTCATGTGGGAGGAGGATAGAACGAATATTCATACCCTGCCTACACTGCTCTCCGGCATGGTATGAAGTCCCTCCCATTGCCGATAGTGTAGCAAGCCCCGATGTGATTCACATCGGGCAGTATTAGCGGTGGTAAAAATTTTCTCGGATAAAAAAACACATATAAATTGATGATTCTGGTATCTATTATTAATATTCAAGCCACAAACCTGCACATTACGTCAATTGTTTGACAATAAATAGTAAAATCCAAAACGAGCAAGACACACAGAGATATCAGTTCAAACATACCGCCATCTTTGATACAAGTGTAAAGGTCAATTTCCTTATAAGGAAATCAAAATAAATTGATGCTAATGAGGTTTCCCGCGAGATTTCAACAGAAAAACAGATTCGGAGTAATATGTCTCGGTAAGGAAGGTCAATTCATTCTGAAATTATTTAATTACGCAAAGTAAGATTCGCTTTCTTCACAAGAGTTACAAAAGAGTGGTTAAATATCTCTGATTATGTATTTATTTATCGTAGTAGCTTCATCCATATATGGATCACGGGTTCCATATTTCGGTTAGAATCCTCGCGAGAGTTCTTCGAGAAGTATCATGGCGGATCACGGAGACAACTCCGAGCAGTATGATATCAGAATATGCGAATTAAAGATTTCTAGATTAGACGGTAGGCTAATACATTGCAAAATTGAATTAGAAATGTTTAATTATACGAACTATTACTCCAAAGTTAAACGATATCCGCTATTTGTAGCATTTTCGAGGTTCACTGTTTTGCTACATTACGAGCAATGGGAGGGAATCGTAGCTCTGACGACGACCATCTGTCAAAAATTATCCGTCCGTCGTCCAGAGCTACGTTATCGCAGCTAGGAGGAGGAAAGAGTAAATCACATACTTGTCTGGAAAGGATTCTTGGGGAACTTCTTAAACCATGATCAATGTTGTCCGCATTCATTGCCAAATTGATTGATAATCTTGTTTTTACTTGTCAACTTAAGGTCGGTTTTCGTATTGTTGTGGTGAAGGTGTGACATAGCTGTGTCTTGTTCAAAACATTATTTACCTCGAATGAGAAATGACCCCTATCATAGCTTCCATGTCAGTATCAATGCAGTGGCATGTCAATATCATACATATTCATATGTCAGTTGTTCCATGTCAGCAGGATTCAATATAATATTGATATCAGGTTGTACAGAATTGTTTTCCATGGCTTCTATTGTACTTTGAGTACCCAATCGGACGACGGCTTTCATTGAAGTGTTTGTACCGGATTTTAAGAGGGTTTTGTTTGGAAACGTATCATTATAGCTGTAATTGTACACAACCCTCAGACAATATTTGATAGTTAATGTTTTTCATTCATATAAACGATCCTCTACATACGTATAATACAGCACGTGCTTATTGGAAAAGTCCAGATATGTATGTTTATAGATTTTTATTTTCTAGACAATTTCTCATTTAGATGAGGCATGAAAGGGTATTTGTGAATGGGACGGAATAAGGCTGTTACGCGAGTATCCGCTTCATCGTATGAAGTTGAGGACAACTGCACTAAGCAACTGTTACGTCATTTCAGGACTCTTCAATGATTCCAAGGTCAAACTGATTTGGAACCTATATCATAAGGAACACTTCAATTTGCATGAATGTAAAAGATATAGAAATACAGATGTACTACAAACACTAAAAAGTAATTACATTGCTTGTTAATTAAGATATTAGATAGAAAAATAATTCACGAGAATATAAAATAAGACTATCTAACAGTTCATGCACGGGCTCAAGTGTCGGATAAATTCATTATTTCAAAGAGTCTCCATGCAAATCTTGATTTATTTGTTTGTATTTTGCCCTAGTTTGGTCAACTTTAATTAGAATTACGATTTCCGTTTAATGTGGGTATTCTCTGTTGATTGTAAACTGCAGGATGAATAATGAAATGAAGCTTTTTTATACGGACATGCAAGAGACAACTCTGTACACTGCAACGGGACCATTCTTGAACGATATTCAACTGAAATAGCACTTATACCTTAAACATGTAGCTTTGTCTCACGGGATTTTTTTTTTTTTTTTTTTTTTTTACCTTTCCCTCAAACTAATGAATGACTCATGATAAAACTTATGTATGAGTATATAAATTATAAGCATTCCGGTATTTGATAAAATATACTTAATGACCTCAATCCGGATCGTGTAGGTTTGTCAATCAGATCTAATACCCAGAAAAAAGCAATGTATTGGTCTGAATCACCAACTGGTCAAATATTAAAGTACTTTTTGCATTTTAAATGATATATATTCTCTGATATGACACAATATTGTTCAAATATTTGTTTTGTGGTGTACCGACATATTCCAGAGCGAGTCTGTGTATCTGATTATATTTAGTTCCATGTAGTAATTGGAATGCTTCCCATTAAGAGAAATAAACTCATTATATAACTTTTAGAAATAAATAAAATATATACTTTGCTTATATATACCGCTGTAAATATAAACATATAAAAGAGTATCTAGAATAATTAGAAAGAAAAAACTTTCATAACAAACCTACTTTATTTTGATATGTGCGGTTATTGAAATGTCCAGTAAAACGGGTACATTCATCAGAATCATTCCAAGTGAGACATTTTTCAACGACCTTTCGGGGTCACGCTTTTGGCAATGACCTTTCGGGGTCACGCTTTTGTCAATGACCTTTCGGGATCACGCTTTTGTCATTGGCCTTTCGGGGTCACGCTTTTGTCAATGACCTTTCGGGGTCACGCTTTTGTCAATGACCTTTTGAGGTCACGCTTTTGTCAACGACATTTCGGGGTCACGCTTTTGTCAATGACCTTTCGGGATCACGCTTTGACAATGACCTTTCTTGGTCACGCTTTTGTCAATGACCTCTCGGGGTCACGATTTTGGCAATGACCTTTCGGGGTCACGCTTTTGTCAATGACCTTTCGGGGTCACGCTTTTGTCATTGACCTTTCGGGGTCACGCTTTTGTCAATGATCTTTCGGGGTCACGCTTTGACAATGCCCTTTCTGGGTCACGCTTTTGTCAATACACGGGATCACGCTATTGTTAATGACGTGTTGGAGATATCGTGATTTAAAAAACCCACAGACGTGGTCAAATATAACGCTACGACTACAATAGAAGGAACATGTATGTTGAATCGAAGTCATTACATCGACAGATTTTTTATATTTACGCTGTGCACACTTCATCGTAATGACCCTTTCAAGAGCTATTCCGCGTGTTTAAATTTCGGATTTCGTGTTTACCGAGGAAAAAACATCAACGAAAGCTGCGTTGGGGGTTCTGTAAAAATACAGCAATCATAAACTCCAATTAAGTAACACTTATAAATGTATTAGGCCTATGACGCTAAATTCGCCTTGATATGTTTATCGACAATCTTGATAACGAATTATGCGACGAATAAAAATGAATTACACATGCTATTTCTCGATTGTATTACCTCGCCTATTTTATTAGGAAATTCTTCGAAAATTAAGGCTTAAGAGCTGATGATGGTTTAGCAGTAATATTTCATGACACATGTCAGGTTTAATTGCCATGATAAAATTCCTTCCTATACGGAATGTTGATAATGTCGAGATAAATGCAAACAAAGTCGTGCAAAATTGTCTTCCTGGATTCTTCGGTTTATTCTGATGGATTAAAATCGGAGCTAATGCTGCTGTTTGGCACATTTTATATCGAATTGTAAAATCTACATTTTAAGCGTTACACTCTAGAACAAATTGATATGTATTTTCGCGATTTAATGCAAATTGTCTCACACAAAATCACAGAAAGTTGGTACCACCATCATGTTAGCGTTTTAAAGACGTAGAATCTATAGAAGTCTCTGGAAGTTTATGAATAAGCCAAACTGAAAAAAAAATGAAATCTATCAATTATCATTCCTTCTATTGATCGTTCTTTATTAATCGCTTTTGTAGTGTGTTTAATGGGCATCCACGAAAATATGTTCCTCGAGACTGCTTAAATGACTTGAAACCACGAAGAAAAAGTACCCACGGAAATTAAATGTTATGAAGTATGGGGTATCTCGGCTTAAGCCATCAACATGAATCACCATGGCCTGATGGAAATGACCGCAGCCGTCGATTAGCAATTAAACCCAAAGAAGCAAGCAAACAAATCTTGGATAACGAGAAAATATTTATGTCGCAAACTGAAGGTAATTTACAGTAATATTCACTCATTAGTTATGAATCAGCTTTTTATATTTCGTCAATATTACCTCATAAAAACAAGCAATCATACATGGAATGTAAATGGCTAAAAGTCATTTAATATAATAAGGATTGTGTTGAATAATTGTGTTAAGAAATGTGTTTTAAATAAGTAATTCGACGGTACACATAGTCAAGAAGAAAATTGAATAATTCTTTTATGTGTATTACGTCAGAAATACCTGTGAATGACGTAGACATGACGTCGTTTCAATCCAGCCTGGAATTTAAATGGAAGACGTTAATTTGTTTATCTGATTTGTGGTTATGCTTTCTCGGATAACGACATTTTAATCGTTCATGTTTACGAAATGTATTTACCAGTCTTTCGTTTTTCAATTCTCACCACCGTGGAATGTTCGTTACGTTAACGGCTACACATCAGATATTTTCATTAAAAGAACTTCTGTTCTAATGCACTTAAATGTTTGCAGAAAATGTCCGTCATCATCCGAAAGAAAAAAAAATAGCACTCTCTTTTCATTTAAGTGTGTATGTTTATAAAATTAAGAATTTATGTTTTAATACAATGCCAATTAACATAACAGTTTAATGACTTCGTTGTTTCTTTATCCCGAGATTAAATAATTCAGTTGTTAAAGGTATGTTCTCCTTTTAATGCCTCTACGCTTTGCACATGTCAGAGAGGTATGCTTATGCTAAGAGAGCTATTTAATATTTTGGATAGTCTATGAATGTACAATTGTAATATTTTAAATATCTGTGTATGTGATATTTTTAATAGTCTGTATATGTAGTATTTTTAATAGTCTATGTATGTAATATTTTTTTTAATATGTATGTGATATTTCAACCGAGTGGTTTTGGTAACGACGTAATGTCACACACATACCCTGTACGTTTGGTAGATAAACTTCGGAGGACGCTGGCTCACCCGGAACACATCGTCTTTTATTCACCTTGTACTTTGCCAATGGTCTTCACGCAAATCTATGTTTTTTTTCAGAGTTTGCACTGGTTTTGTCGATTTTGTATTAGCATTACGGTTCCGTTATTATACGTATGTCGGTATTTTCCGTTACTTTTGAATATGTTTACATTTTATCTCGAATATTCTATTTTTTATTGTTTTGTTTTTCTCATATACATAGAGAATACATGGCCAGTGTCTTAAAATATAAGCTGTATTTTGGCGAGGTTGAAGAAAGAAGCTTTTGTCTTTCTGTCCCGAGCCAAAATACAGCTTATATTTTAAGACACTGACCATGTATTCTATTTACTATGCAAGAGTCGTCAAAAATAAGCATTTTTAAGTGAAAAAGTATCATTAATGCCCCAAATATGTTCGCCTTTTAAATGTTGTTTCACTTGGAAGTGGGTCAGGCGAATGAACGTACGTGCTAAGATTCTAAAATACAGCTGTTTTCCGCCACTGCCGTATACAGCAAAATATAGATATATTGTGGGTGTATTCCAACAATGAAGTGCCAGTTGCAGGATAAAATGTATAATCAAACTTCGTTTTTGATATTTCGAAGACCCTGTTTAACTCGAAGTAAAACGTCAGTTCCGTCATTAAAATTCTATATACTATTCTCTGTTACCTCGAATACTGGGGATATATCTCGAGCTTTTTTCATTGCCCAGCTGATTTCGAGATAATGAGGTTAAACTCTATATGAAATATATATAAACGGCAATTTATCAAATGATGAGAAGAAAATGATAAAAGTATAATCACGTTTGTAATGAACTCGAAATCCCCGTTGATTTCGAGCTAACGAGGTTCAACTCTATATAAAAACGGTAAAGGATGAGAAGAAAAGAAGAAAAATATAATCTAGTTCCTAATGAACATTTGATGAACAGGTCCTTCGTCTTTGAGTTTATCATTTTCTAAATATAAGTTAATAAAACCAATCAAAAATATTATGTGAGGTACATATACATGTATGCACGCGGGTTATAATCTGCACGTGCTACATGACCGTTTATTATAAATATTGAGATTTTCATGCGAATGACGTTATATAAACTAAACTTGGGATTTAAAGGACGGTGAATGTCGTCCACTGCGTCCAAATTAACGTCATAATTGAAACCTAAAAGAGGACAATGGTTCATCGTCAAAAGGACTTGTTTCATCTGAAAGACCATGCTGTCGGTCGAGGATAAAGTATCTTTGTTTAAATCTAATTAAAATCTATATAAGAAAGTCCAAAATCCAGATATGTAAATATAAACACTGAACTGCTATGCTCTTTATCGTTTTTATGAATGCCAGCGCATGCATAAAGGTTATAGCTACCACAGACAGGTATTTTATTGTCTAAATCATGAATACATATATATATATTTACCATTGTATGGCACTGCCACTATATAACTCTACCAATTCAGTTGCGAGTTCACCAGCTTATGAACTGCCAACTGAAATTTGAATTTGAAAATTTCAACAACAAAAATCGCGCGACAAATAAAAAATCGCAGATGGTAAATATAAGCATTGAACGGCTTTCAGTTGGCATTCATAGTCAATATCAATGCCAACTGAAAGCCGTTCAATGCTTAAATATACATTGTATATAGTATGATATTTGCAAAAGAAATGCGAAAGACACAATGATCGTATATATTGTGCTTTGTTCTGTAAAAAATAAATTAAGAAAATAATATGTTCATTTTTTATTGTCCTTCATCGGCCTAAAATCGGCCCACTGGCACTCAACGTAGTACTATAATCGGCCCAAAATCGGCCCCGTGGCACATAACTCGTTAAGGTTTTAGGCAGGATAATTGTTTACTTTAGACACCAAACTCTAACCACCTGCCTGACCGTGACAATAAAAACGTAATGCAAGTTTTTGCATTGGTGTCATTGATCATATCATAGTGTAGATGGTTCTGAATCAGACACAGGAAACCGAACAAGTGTTCACAATTATCAACACTCCCCGAATCACATTACTATACAGCTTCATTTTTACTTGAATCTGAAGTCATCTCAAATGACCTTTGATCTTTAGAGTTGTGTATCAGCTTCGTACATCATTTTGCTGACAGTGACTGCCAAACTGCTTTTGCTCTAGCCTGGATTTACGGGAGAAAATATTGACATAAGCTTTGACCTTTAAACTTGTATGAACGTCTTAATGGTATATTCGCTTTGTCGCACACAATGTAAGGCGAACCGTGTAGCATTTAATGACTATGATTATGACGTAGGCTGACACATTTGTGACGTCACTATTCTGCTCCAGAGGTCACAAGTCATTACTTACCGTAGCGAAGGGGTGTATCATTGCACCAGTATATCACAGCGGTGTCGTTAAAGAGACTGTGATGATAGGTAGTCAACGTGTAAATGGGTGGAGCCCGTATTCCAACCACTTGACAAAAAGGCCGATGGTGTCGTAAATCTTTAAACCACACACATCGCCTGTAGCAATAACTCTACTTTAGGTATTTTTTTAACTTACATTTTGTTTCATTCAATCAAATTCAGATTTGAAATTAATAAAGTATTTTAACGTCATAAAAATAATTGATATTCTATTAGCGTTTCGCTTTAATGCAAGATACAGGACACGTCAATGCAATTTCAAACATATTTTCAAGGAACATGGACTCATGCGAGCTATCATTACGACCGTTTTAACATGCACACGTACCCTTGTTAATTTTAAGAAAGCTTCGGCTAAAACATAAATAACTTATTTCTATTAACGGAAATCATTTAACTGTATAGTGTATCTGTTTTCTGCTTGACCCCGACAGTTTTTATAAGCAAGGGGACAACGCTCAAGAGGCGATCACATAGGGGGCGCCCTATCCTACGATCATCCACAGGAGACCGTTTGCATACACGTGCACTAAACATGGTATATCTAACTCATTCAAATCATTGTTTTAAGTCAAACTTTGATATACATTACTACGTAGGTTTGTTTGTTTGTTTGTTTTTGTTTAACGTCCTATTAACAGCCAGGGTAATTTAAGGATGTGCCATGTTTTGGAGGTGAAGGAGTACCCGGAGAAAAACCGCCGACCTGCGGTCAGTACCAGGCAACTGATCCACGTAAATTTTTTTTTTATTGTAGGTTTTGAACTCGCAACCCAGAGGTGGAGAACTAGTGATAAAATGTCGGGACACCTTAACCACTCGGCCACCGCAGCCCCTACTACATGTACATAGGCTTAGAATTAAGATCATCATTGATTTTATCAAGTCGATAAATTAGACACAAAAGTGTGGATTCGAATTCTGGACACTGTCCTGTTCTCTTTTTTTTCAAAAAACAGCTTTGACTTGATTAGTTAAGGATACTTCAATGACCTTTGGAATTTGAAAGGTCAAAACTTTATAGAAGTGCACTTAACCTTTAAAAGGCTTCCCGAATGAAAATCCTTCACCGATGGCGTTCTGTAAAATAGAATAGTAAAGTTGATGCGGCTTCCGTTTCTTTTTCTTTTTTTCTTTTCCTGACACCAGGGGAAACGTGACGAAAGTGTGTTCCATTGAAATAGCCATGACCTCATAAAATTGCATGGTCAGGTATTTTTGTCCAAAAATAACAACCAATATGTACGAGATCAAAAATGAAACAAATAAAAGTATCTAGTTTAAAGTCACTGACCTCGTGGAGATATGCGTTCCTTCTTTATCTGTTCTCTAGTATATCGGGTTAAGACCGTACGTGTGAAAAAGAGAAAGTTGAGACATGAAAAAAACGTCCTATATACTGACCTTGGACTAGAGCTGGACCAAGTTCATGGCCAGTCACTATCACCGCTGTTGTGTATCAATTCAACATGTAAAAACAGTGTTCTGACCTTAGATCTGCCAAGCAGCGCTCACGTAATACATGCTTTTCTTTTCAAGATCGAAGGCTGCCTATACACAGACGGTAGTTAGTGGGTTGTATGTAAGCTTGCGAAGAATATAAACTGGCCTTTGTTGTGCCATTGCTATAAATTATTTTAAAGACGATCATGTATTGGCTTCTGAAGATTTACGTCGTATTTGTATTAGATGTCCTGTCAATGAACTAATTTTTGCGTACTCTAATTTTAGCACAAATCTGAATTTAATCAGATTTGCGATGTGTTATATTGGCGGACTTATCATAATCGTCATGAGAAGCAAATGTAAATAAAACAACTTCAACTAACGAATTATAATTTAACGGAATGCTTAAAACGCAAAACGCGCTAAAATCAGATTACCGCTAAAATATGTACATTTACAGTAATGTAAGCATTAATCTGATGGACCTGTTGCACTACTCCTGATTTTCGTTTATCATTTCACAAAGGTTTTATTGAATAAACAAATTCAGTGAGAATTTTATAAGCCCTTCCCTTCTCCCTTCCGTATCTATAATAGAAACTGAATGGTATATCTTATTAGACTATAAACCAAGTCCAAAACACTTTGCTTCAAAATCCGGTAATTTGCTTGGCAATTATAGAAAAACGGATGTTTATCGGAAGTGAATTAGTTAAAACAACAGACAAATACACTGAAAGGGGGTTCCTCGGTACAGTACTACATGCAACATCCTTCAACTCAAGGCCGGCCGATGGAATTCGCTGACACAATGGTGCTGACACACTCCTGATGGTTATGGAGTGTAGCTAAGGGAGCGTTATCTTTGTGTCTAGTGGTTCCATTGTCAACACTACAGATCTCATTTTTAGGAGGTTGCTAAGCCTGAATTTTTCCCAGATCTTTGTTGAATTGAAAGTTCCATGTGTCGTCGATGAAGACGCTTCCTCCTCCGGGATGCATAGCCTCATTATTAATCTTAAAGTTCATTGTTTGCCTTCATTTTGTCGGTTGTTGTGATTGTCTTTCCATAGCGACGTTCTTCCTTTGTTGTGATTTTTTTTCGTTAATGTGATTTATAAAATATTTATTCATGCTTGGTGTTTTCACAAATGGACAGATAAGTTTTTTCAGGAAAACAGATTGTCTAGTGTGCACTGCCAAACTTATTTCTTTCATATATTCCTTTCCTTTTTGTGAGATGGGCACGTGTTAATTTTGCTTAGTAGTGGACGCTATGGTGTCACTGCCACTACTAACATTTTGAAGAGATGACATTACCGAGAATTCTCGAAATTGGACATGGCTAGTGTCGCCGAGGAGACAAAATACGCTACTTACCAAAAACAAGTGTTTTCATCACTCTGCATCTTTAATGTTTATCGTCCAATCATATTGTCTTGTGATTACACGTGATCACTGAACCATTAAGGGCGCTTCAATCCGGACCAACAATTGTAATTAATATAAGTTGATATGACTTGTTTCGCAATTGTTGTGATTTTAATTAAGGGTGATTCAGTAGGGGGTCTTGCCCGAACACCAACTCTGGTTAGGTGGGGTGTTTACATAGGGGTTAAGGTGTGTTGATAGGGAGTTATAGCCTGTTAGTCAAAATGTATATATGAAGCATATGAATAATGTTAAATAAAAGTACTTACCAAAAGATGAAATTAATATAACAAAGGGTGGAGTTTATTTGGAAAAGAGTAATAAGGGGAGAAAAAGAAAAGAAAAAAAGAAAAACAAAAGAGAAAAGAAAAAAAAGCAATCGCCCTGCTGGTCCACACAAGTGGAAATACAGTCAAACATTGTAGTTTGATAAAACCAGATTTTTTATGTCGAACGGTCCTTCTTGTTTCGTTTTCAGGGAAAGACAAACACCACACCAAGTTACGATAAAAATTGTAATTCTAATGACAATTACACGTAGAAAGTTATATTTGTAATGCATACACTTTAGACGCAATAATCATTATACTGGTATCCATCGCTCGTCCTCCCCATAAACAGTGTATACAAAGTCTATGTTTTTGTGTGATTACCCTTATATAGTTATTTGAGGTTTTGTTTTTTACAAATTGTCATACTTGTGAAATATATCTGATCATTCAAAAGGAATTATATAAGTGTATCACCTTTTTGTACTAAAATATAACTGGGTTTTGTTTACACAAACACTTCAGATCATCGTATTCAGGTATTTGCCGCCAAAGTGCAGAACGTGAAATCTCAACACGCGCGAAGGCTCGTGAAAAAATCACGTATCTTTAAAGTGTCAGGCACCGTAATGTTGTCACCTGTTTTTCTTGCTTTATATATTTTATAGATAACGCGCACGTGCAAAAGAAAATCGTAGAAGCGCGTTATGCATGGAATTAACGGGGAAATTATCTTGATTGACCCAGAGGGCCGATTCTTTGCCATAGACAACTGCTTCTGTGCTTATATACAAGTTTCAAAACGGAACCGCATCACGTGAGGTTATATTTTTAGATTTCGATGTAAAATTATCATGATTACATAAGAAATCTGCCAACTATTTTCATATCAACGCCGATCTTATTCATTAGATATATAATGTTTGTTTATCGTGTAATTGTAAATATTTAGAAAACTTGAATTCTTGCCATCCCCGGCAATATGCATAATGTACTATTACATAAAGTAGTTACTTACACAGAATGTTTATTTATTTATTTATTTATCAGTCATCAGCTGGAAAACAAAATGGCCGACAGGTAGCCATCTTGAATTTTGCCGCTGAAGTTTGTTATTATGATTTCTTGAGATGTGCTGGAAGGATATTGCGACACTTGATATGCAGGTTCCCCTTGGTCTGCCGTTCTGTCGATTTAACTTTGTGTCTGATAGAGAAAGCAAAATAAATGGCCGATAGGCCAGCCATCTTGGATTTGCCAGTTGAAGTTTGTTATCACTCTTTCTTGAGAAGTACTGGCGGATATTTCTTATTCTTGGATGTAGGTTCCCCTTGATCCCTAGTTATGCCTGCGCAATTTAAGACACACAAAAAAGCATAATGACATCTTCTGGAATGATATTTCTCACACATAAGTTCTGTTTCATCCCTTAAGTTGCGTGGGTAATTTTGAATATTAAAAAATTGCGGATAGGAAGCAATCTAGGATATCAAAGATGAAGTTTGTTAAAACTGTTTCTCATAAGTTACTTGAATGATCTGTCTCAGAATTCTGATGAAGGTCCCCCAATAAACAAAATTGATTAAGAGGAGAACAAACGCGAGAAAAGATCAGTCTTACATACATGTATATCCATCGATCGTTGGCACCAAAATCCCTCTTGGATCTCTTATTTAGTAATTTGTTTATTTATTTATATCATGGCTTGATATTATGAGATATTTCTTGTAGAGCAACACAAAACATCATGTCACTGACATAAAGAGAAATGCTCTAAGCCCTAATCTTTAAGCATATAAACCAAGGAGTCATCTGTTCCCACAAACGTGTCCAGCTACATATACATGTACATGTACATATAAAGCGGTGTTAAAAAGAAATAGTTTTCACATTAGTCGCCTCATTACCGCGACCACATTAGTCGCCTCATATGACTCGTTATACCATATATGCTGTGTTGTATATGTAACATTACCAACATTTAATGATCGAAATCAGAAACTGCTAATAGTTTAATACTAAAAGTACATCTTTAAAATTCATGCATGAAAACACATCCGTCATTTGTAAATAGACCAAAATTCTTCTCCCCATGCGTAATATGAATAAAAAGGCAATTACTTTATTTTTCTGTTATCAATCAGAATCGGAATGTTTTCCTCCCTAAAGTTCCTGTTTGAGGTCGTTTAATTGAAATTGTCACGCGATTAACAGATGTATGCAGTGAAAGGGTAAAAAATACTACAGACACTGTTATGCGGAAAAGAAATCGTTTGTCCTTCGTTTAAAAAGTAGGTCTGTGGGACAGTTTCCGGGTTCACTTTTAATATAACAATGAGTATCTATCGCTCTGAAACGTATATTTGAAAGAAATATTATCTAACCGGTAAATAAACAGTCTTTTCTTTATTTTTCTTTTAAATCCGGCAACTGCGAAATCTGAGACGAATCGTCTCATCTACACGAATCAGCTGTGTAGATCATATGCTTATGATCGGGTAGAGTTACAAATGGCTATAGCACACGCGAGCATTGCGGAACATGTGGAGTCGTAACAGGGCTGGTATCGCTTCCAGTTGGTACCCTGTGCTCCTAGTTTTCCGGAGAACCCCCCACAACGTAGTTACACCCAAAACCTGACCTTGTGAATCTGGTGCGGTCCGTAACTTTGCGGTTTCCGATGTATTACCTAAGTGCAAGCTCGTGCCAGGCAAGGTAGATAGTTTGTGGTTTTCTATTTCTGAACTTATCGGTACATATGTATGACATAAAAAGATATATATATATATGTACTTTACAACTCTATAGTACTATAGCATAGAAGTATCATTAAAATTGCTATCTGATTGTAGCTACATTTTTGTACCTACGGCGAATTATTTTGTCTAAAGTCGGCCTATTATGTTATATCTATCATTTTTTTTAATCAGCACTCATAACTTGTTAAAGGTTTTCTCTCGACCAAAACCGAAATAAAACACAATAACACACGACTTGATGACAGGTACACAAAATTGATGACACATTTAAAGTTATACACGAATTGATGTTACATGTACGAGAATTTGTGCATTGAAAAATCCAGATATTTAAAAAAAAATTACAGGAGACTTTAGAAGATTCACGACAGTCAAGTCAGTCTATCGATACATTTTTAGCACGGCCTTACAAAAGTGCGCATCTTTCCAATATTCCGTATCAATACTAGCCCGAGTTTCCTCTGGCCCTGGCACCAGACATGGTAACAAATGACACCAGATATGGTGTCAGGACCAGAGGAAACTCGGGCTACATCAATACTTGTGTACCTCCGTTGTATGTCCTCAAATGTGTTGTTCTTTTTTAGATCACAGCATCAGTTGGCGGGCTGTTAAATTCAGCCTTCGTCCGCGCGGTCCGTCGGTCCAGACGTACATATACATCTACATGTATATACAGTGTACATGCACTTCGTACGTCCGTCGTCAATCCATAAACATCTCTTGCTACCGCTTTTTCCCAGAAAGAACTTAATGAATCTAAGTTGGCATATTCCATATGTAGGTTCCCCAAGGCCCCTTTGAAACTGGTTGAATTTTGACAGTTGGAATATCTTGTTCAAATGAGTCATCAGTTTATGCGTGCCGTCAATAATCTTTCAACTATATGTTATAATTTTTAGACGCTTTTAAGATATGTTCCTAAGGAAATCTTTAGATATGTCATCAATAGTCTTTTCCAAAATTATTTTTGTTTTTATTTTTCAAAAAACAAACAAACTAACAAACAAACAAACAAAACAGAAACAAAACCAAAAACAAATCCAACAAAACATTAAAAACAAAATCAGAATACAATCTATAAATTAGTATTTTGGCATAGATTTCACTGTGTGGAACTTTCCTGCTTGGAAATTCCTGTCACACTTTAAACATACATGGTATACCCTTAAGGATCGGCACACACAAACTGACATTTTACCAATGATTAATCTCTTACTTTCAATATTCATTATACGTCCAGTTAACCTTAAAGAAAAATGGCCATGGTTAATGTCAAATGAGCTCCGAGAATATTTATGCGATGCTTGTTTTTGAAGCCCAAACGATTGCTTCTGTTACTGAAATAGATAGGATTATATGTAAATATGATTGATGCATCATTCACTGAAATGACGTGAAGCTAGACGATCAGAAACCGGCATTTCTCGGTAGTTGACTTGACAACCATGGCGAGGATTCAATAGTTTTTTGACATATTGGGGAAAAGCTAATCCACTAACGAGACGAAACGGAATTGCGTTATAAAGGTCAAACGGTCAAGGTCAAGGGCATGTTCAATTTTATGATCAATATCAAAAACATTCCATGATGTCATGAAAGTCGTCATACAAAATAGCAAGAGTGTTTCAGGAAGCAACCAACCAATTGAAAAAATAGACTTTTGAAACATCTCCTGTGTATAGAAAGTTGAGCCAGGGATAAAATGTCTGGCGGCCACTGATTGGCCAGTATATTATGAAGTTCAAAAATAGACATGTAGCCTGATAGATAACTATCCATAGCGAATGTTGATATAAATTTCGTAAGTCCGATTGATTTTTTTTTCTCAAAAGTTCAGGTCATGATAATTAATAGGTACACAGTTAAGAGTTTTGAGAATTTTTGCTGTGAAATTAGCCCATTTTCAAAATGGCTACCCTGGTTAAAGTTTGAGCTGAAGAACCCAACTTTTTTTTTGATTAAGTGTTATATTAACTTTTGTTATAAACCATAATGACCATATCGAATTAAGAATTTTAATGATATACCCCAAAACGTTAATACTGAAGGCTATGGAAAAAACAATTGGTTGGTTGGTCCCTGTTTCAGATTCAGACAGGTTTTGATAAGTACTGCGATAGTAAATTATATAATAAACCTTTCTAATTTGTTTAGGTAGACTTTGTATTGTCTTCGTGGGAGTTTTAATCACACGAAATCATGTCGTGGATTATAAATATATTCACAAACCACATTTCCAATTAATTCATACTTACAGCAGGAACTTCACCTTGCGGATGTGTATATTGTTAAATGGGGTTGTGATTCGGTTTCTGTTTACGTTACATCCATTTGTCCTTCCTCTCCTATTTGTCAATAAAGATAAAAACCACAACGGTTCCCCGGCATGTTTAAATCAAATTCAATCATATAAAACTATTTTGATAATGTTGAACGCAAAATTTAGTTGTAAGTTAAATTGAACGTCAAAATTACACATTTGCTTGTCATACCCCGTTCCTCTCAGCATAGAGAACCGTCATAGTTCAGTCTATACTCACACTGATCCTTGCCGTTACATTACGTACCTGAGGTTTCCTACCAGCGAGTCATTAATTTACTCTAAGAAATTATCCAAATAGCTTAATTTCTAACAATAGGATTTCACTGTATACTCTGTACACGTCATCTGAAACGTTAGTAGGGAAGGACTAAGTGGTCCGAACCGGTGCTATAAAAGATAGCGTATTGTTGGGGTTTTTTGTTGTTTTTTTCGTCTATGTATACTTATCAGAGCATACAAAAGGAAACTGGATTCTTTAGAGGTCACATTATTCGCCTCATCAGTACCGTCATGCAGTAGTTAAGAATCTGACGCGTTACAACATCACCTATGCCACACGTGGAAAGGTCTCCGGGGGATCCATCATGCTTCTCGTCTTAGTTTTACATGTAGATATTTCCTCGGTTCTGGTTAAATTCATTACGTCAGAACAGATCCAGAGGTTTGGTATGAACATTTGGGTACCGTTAAAAGATCTACGCCGAACTTACTATGGTTTGAAACGTTTCAGCGTACTTTTGAAAAAAAATGAAGACTTGTTTTAAAAATTCTATCCTCCAGATGCCCAGTTATGGTTTAAACAATGATCCGACAGGTTGATGTACTGTAGAGGTACTTCAATAGTAGGCTGTGCTTGTGCCAGCTTGTGTTATTTCTCATAACGTAGTTCGTTGTGTACATTTGTACTGTAAGGGTACACTGACACGGATGGCTTTAGGAAACTATTACAGACATATGGCATTAAGATATGGACCACTTATTTAATTATTTATGATAGAGAAACCTTGTATTAACACATCATAGACTATAAACTGTATTAACACTTCATAGAAGTCATATTCATCGAAATACCACAAAGAAAAATCTCAACGATATTCAATCTGAGATATATATAAATCGGTAATATGCAATTATATATAAAAACCAATTTAATAAAGTATATATATTTCCGTTCTGACGTTTTGTTATGCCGGAGATTCGGTAATCCGGATATCCATGATATTCGATAATCCGGATATTCAGTAATACGAAATATTTCAGTATATCAATGTTCATGGAAACAGGACAGCAGTTATCATCAGTCAATGAACTCGATAGAAGAAATGGTGATTTACTTGCCGTCACGTGCAACATTGTACATTTTGTATATAACACACGAGTCCCTTGTCTACAATTTCCGGGAGATATCTCAAAATGTCTTCAAACATGAAATCCCTTAGTCAGCTATTTACGTGCCCTTCCCTGCAACTACGGACGTGATAATCAATATATACTGTCTATATTGTAAGTGCATGCCTGGCCCATGACGTCAATAAGACAGTCTTGCTTTCCCGTTACCGAAACTCCATCACATAATAGCCATTATGATATATAGAAGTCACTGTAACAAATATAAATATGGATGAATTGCACTCGATTTCATTCTCTCATGAAGGGAACGTAGCCAAAACGATAAGTGTTGGTAATTCTGAACCTTCTCTTCAAAATTTTCCGATACAATTATTCTTTATTTAAATAAGAAACACGAAACTCGTCATTGCGGTTCAAAAACCTATTACCCTAATCTTCACATGAAAGGGGCAGGATAGTTCCATGCAACAATGTTTGGACAGTGACGAAATGATCGTTCTAGTCTACCTTGATGTATAAATGTGTACCAGCATGTAGGGACGTAATCATGCGAACGACCGAGGACCTTTTATTGAAATAACATAGTTCTTGTAAAAAAAAAAAAAAAAAGCTACAGACCGGTCTAGAGTTAGACACTTAGATTTAGGAAGACATTAATATCACAAATTGTTCATATAATGATCGAGAAAATATCATGTGACACAGTTTCATTTCGAATCACAATTTTATCTTTATTTTAAATATGGCGCATGCACATCATCGGATGCCAGCTGTGCAAATGCTCTCGTTTGAGCGGTTATTTATCGTCAAATTAGAACATGCACAGATAAAATCTTAATTAACGTAATGCTATTTTGCAGATCATTAGAGATATGTTTCAATATATAATGTGGTGTCTAAAACCCATATACTTCGTACATGTAAGAACATGATCTATTCTTTAAATATGCCTTTAAGGAAATTGACGTCTTTTTATCCAAGAACATCAAAAATGATTATTCACAGGAAAGCATCTTAATCTTTTCCACGAATACGAAACCACCTTAAAATTCATTTCCAATATCCCAAGGGATCAAAACGTGCAAATGCACGTGAGTTAACTGTAACATTAGAAGCAATAAATTACCGAGGAACACTTACTTGGCAGGTATTCAATGTGGAAATACAGAACACGAATCGGAAGAAATAAAAAACAATAATATTTGCCACCGAGAGAACTTCTAGAAGGTGCCGATATATCACACAGAATAGATGAATACTCAGCTGCCTGCTTGAGATAAGGGCGTTGTCAAGGTCAAGGCCAAGTTCATTTGTACTGTAAACACGTGGTTTAGTAACACTAATCGTTTCTCATAAACACCGTGACCTTGACTTTCTATCTTCACTATATACTGTTTGACATATAAACAAAATGAAGCTGAGAGTTCAAGGTGATAGATGTATTGCGATAGTTTCAATTTTCCTTTCAACACCACATATACACTAGAATACACTGTACCTACATATATTTGTTACAGACATGCATGTTTATAGAAAATATGTTTTTCAGTGACGTCGCGTTCAAGGTCAAGGATAAGGGAGGGAGATGGAAACATTAGTTTTTGCATTAAAAATGCTGAAAAGGCATTTCTCATAGCTTCGTACAGTACCGTTTTGTGAAATTCTAGATTGCTGATATATACAGGAATACCAAAGAAAAACATTTTCGAGGTTCAAAGGAAGCACTTTTAGATAGAATGATATTAACTCAAATTACATTCCTCGACATAAACCTATGAAGCATATACTGTTATCTCGGTATAACGCCCTTCGTTTGTCACTCTACAGTATAATCTCGATATAACGCCCCTCTCGTGTGGCTACAGCAAAGCTTTTGGCCTTGAGTTGAGCGTCGTTTGCCCCTGTGATGAAGGCTTTGGGTTCTGTTCCCTGGCCGAGACATACCAGAGTCTTCAAAAATGGTAGTTTCTACTCCAGCATATTAGGAGTGGGAAGACTGATTCGCCCGTTGTCAGTATAATGTGACCGGGTGGGGTGTCCTGCTGGGTGTCTTCGGCAGTATGCCTAAATGAGGTAGCACTATAAATCGGCAAAAGTTCCGGCCTATCACAAGGAGACTTAACACAAACATACCACAGCCTCCCAAAACACACATACGCAATCACCACATGTCGCACGCACGGGAGGCCGTCTTTAAATGGTCTTAGCTGTTGATAGGACGTTAAACAAATCAAACCAAACCAAAATACAGCAAATTTTAATAAAATGCCCGTCATTTGTCACTCTACAGTAAAACATCGATATAACGCCCCTCGTGTGTCACTACACAGTGCAAACAGTAAAAAAAGTCCCTCGTTTTTCACTACAGTAAAATCTTGATACATGTAAAATGCTCCTTTCTTGACGCCCTTAGGTTAAAACTCGATACAATGCCTTCGTCTGTCATTCAACAAAACAATCGATAAAACAAGCCTCGCGTTTTCTATGTTATAGAAAAAAATCGTTATAACGCCCCTCGTTTGTCATTCTACAGAAAAACAGTCGGTATAACGCCTTCGTGTATCATTCTACAGAAAACAGTCATTATAACGACCATCGTTTGTCATTCTACAGAAAACAGTCGGTATAACGCCTTCGTGTATCATTCTACAGAAAACAGTCGTTATAATGACCATCGTTTGTCATTCTACAGAAAACAGTCGTTATAATGCCCCTCGTTTGTCATTCTACAGTAAAACAGTCGTTATAATGACCATCGTTTGTCATTTTACAGTAAAACAGTCGTTATAATGCCCCTCGTTTGTCATTTTACAGTAAAACAGTCGGTATAATGACCATCGTTTGTCATTTTACAGTAAAACAGTCGTTATAATGACCATCGTTTGTCATTTTACAGTAAAACAGTCGGTATAATGACCATCGTTTGTCATTCTACAGTAAAACAGTCGTTATAATGACCATCGTTTGTCATTCTACAGTAAAACAGTCGTTATAATGCCCCTTGTTTGTCATTCTACAGAAAACAGTCGGTATAACGACCATCGTTTGTCATTCTACAGAAAACAGTCGTTATAATGACCATCGTTTGTCATTCTACAGTAAGACAGTCGGTAGAATGACCATCGTTTGTCATTCTACAGTAAAACAGTCGTTATAATGACCATCGTTTGTCATTTTACAGTAAAACAGTCGTTATAATGCCCCTTGTTTGTCATTCTACAGAAAACAGTCGTTATAATGCCCCTCGTTTGTCATTCTACAGTAAAACAGTCGGTATAACGACCATCGTTTGTCATTCTACAGTAAAACAGTCGGTATAACGACCATCGTTTGTCATTCTACAGTAAAACAGTCGGTATAACGACCATCGTTTGTCATTCTACAGTAAAACAGTCGTTATAATGACCATCGTTTGTCATTCTACAGTAAAACAGTCGTTATAATGACCATCGTTTGTCATTCTACAGTAAAACAGTCGGTATAACGACCATCGTTTGTCATTTTACAGTAAAACAGTCGGTATAACGACCATCGTTTGTCATTCTACAGTAAAACAGTCGTTATAATGACCATCGTTTGTCATTCTACAGTAAAACAGTCGGTATAACGACCATCGTTTGTCATTCTACAGTAAAACAGTCGTTATAATGACCATCGTTTGTCATTCTACAGTAAAACAGTCGGTATAACGACCATCGTTTGTCATTCTACAGTAAAACAGTCGGTATAACGACCATCGTTTGTTATTTTACAGTAAAACAGTCGTTATAATGACCATCGTTTGTCATTTTACAGTAAAACAGTCGGTATAACGACCATCGTTTGTCATTCTACAGTAAAACAGTCGTTATAATGACCATCGTTTGTCATTTTACAGTAAAACAGTCGTTATAACGACCATCGTTTGTCATTCTACAGTAAAACAGTCGGTATAACGACCATCGTTTGTCATTCTACAGTAAAACAGTCGTTATAATGACCATCGTTTGTCATTCTACAGAAAACAGTCGGTATAATGTCCCTCGTTTGTCATTCTACAGAAAACAGTCGGTATAACGACCATCGTTTGTTATTTTACAGTAAAACAGTCGGTATAATGACCATCGTTTGTCATTCTACAGTAAAACAGTCGGTATAACGACCATACGTTTGTCATCTACAGTAAAACAGTATTATAATGACCATCGTTTGTCATTTTACAGTAAAACAGTCGTTATAATGCCCTTGTTTGTCATTCTACAGAAAACAGTCGTTATAATGCCCCTCGTTTGTCATTTTACAGTAAAACAGTCGTTATAATGCCCCTCGTTTGTCATTTTACAGTAAAACAGTCGTTATAATGACCATCGTTTGTCATTTTACAGAAAACAGTCGTTATAACGACCATCGTTTGTCATTCTACAGTAAAACAGTCGTTATAATGACCATCGTTTGTCATTCTACAGTAAAACAGTCGGTATAATGACCATCGTTTGTCATTCTACAGTAAAACAGTCGGTATAACGACCATCGTTTGTCATTCTACAGTAAAACAGTCGTTATAATGACCATCGTTTGTCATTCTACAGTAAAACAGTCGTTATAATGACCATCGTTTGTCATTCTACAGTAAAACAGTCGTTATAATGACCATCGTTTGTCATTCTACAGTAAAACAGTCGTTATAATGACCATCGTTTGTCATTCTACAGTAAAACAGTCGTTATAATGACCATCGTTTGTCATTTTACAGTAAAACAGTCGTTATAATGCCCCTTGTTTGTCATTCTACAGAAAACAGTCGTTATAATGCCCCTCGTTTGTCATTTTACAGTAAAACAGTCGTTATAATGCCCCTCGTTTGTCATTTTACAGTAAAACAGTCGTTATAATGACCATCGTTTGTCATTTTACAGAAAACAGAGATTATAAACGACCATCGTTTGTCATTTTACAGTAAAACAGTCGGTATAATGACCATCGTTTGTCATTCTACAGTAAAACAGTCGTTATAATGACCATCGTTTGTCATTTTACAGTAAAACAGTCGTTATAACGACCATCGTTTGTCATTCTACAGTAAAACAGTCGTTATAATGACCATCGTTTGTCATTCTACAGTAAAACAGTCGGTATAACGACCATCGTTTGTCATTCTACAGTAAAACAGTCGTTATAACGACCATCGTTTGTCATTCTACAGTAAAACAGTCGGTATAATGACCATCGTTTGTCATTCTACAGTAAAACAGTCGTTATAATGACCATCGTTTGTCATTTTACAGTAAAACAGTCGTTATAACGACCATCGTTTGTCATTCTACAGTAAAACAGTCGTTATAATGACCATCGTTTGTCATTCTACAGTAAAACAGTCGTTATAACGACCATCGTTTGTCATTCTACAGTAAAACAGTCGGTATAATGACCATCGTTTGTCATTCTACAGTAAAACAGTCGTTATAATGACCATCGTTTGTCATTTTACAGTAAAACAGTCGTTATAACGACCATCGTTTGTCATTCTACAGTAAAACAGTCGTTATAATGACCATCGTTTGTCATTCTACAGTAAAACAGTCGTTATAATGACCATCGTTTGTCATTTTACAGTAAAACAGTCGTTATAATGACCATCGTTTGTCATTTTACAGTAAAACAGTCGTTATAATGACCATCGTTTGTCATTTTACAGTAAAACAGTCGGTATAACGCCTTCGTGTATCATTTTACAGAAAACAGTCGTTATAATGATCCTCGTTTGTCATTCTACAGTAAAACAGTCATTATAATGACCATCGTTTGTCATTCTACAGTAAAACAGTCGGTATAACGACCATCGTTTGTCATTCTACAGTAAAACAGTCATTATAACGACCATCGTTTGTCATTCTACAGTAAAACAGTCGTTATAATGACCATCGTTTGTCATTTTACAGTAAAACAGTCGTTATAATGACCATCGTTTGTCATTTTACAGTAAAACAGTCGTTATAATGACCATCGTTTGTCATTCTACAGTAAAACAGTCGGTATAACGACCATCGTTTGTCATTCTACAGTAAAACAGTCATTATAACGACCATCGTTTGTCATTCTACAGTAAAACAGTCGTTATAATGACCATCGTTTGTCATTCTACAGTAAAACAGTCATTATAACGCCTTCGTGTGTCATTCTACAGTAAAACAGTCATTATAATGACCATCGTTTGTCATTCTACAGTAAAACAGTCGGTATAACGACCATCGTTTGTCATTCTACAGTAAAACAGTCGTTATAATGACCATCGTTTGTCATTCTACAGAAAACAGTCGGTATAATGTCCCTCGTTTGTCATTCTACAGTAAAACAGTCGGTATAATGTCCCTCGTTTGTCATTCTACAGAAAACAGTCGTTATAATGACCATCGTTTGTCATTCTACAGTAAAACAGTCATTATAACGCCTTCGTGTGTCATTCTACAGTAAAACAGTCATTATAATGACTATCGTGTGTCATTCTACAGTAAAACAGTCGGTATAATGTCCCTCGTTTGTCATTCTACAGTAAAACAGTCGGTATAATGTCCCTCGTTTGTCATTCTACAGAAAACAGTCGTTATAACGCCTTCGTGTGTCTTTCTACAGAACGTGTTGCTAATATTTTTATACTTTTTGAAATATCAAAATATTAGCCACACGAGTGAAATGTATTTGGTTTCACTGAAGTTACTATTAGATATTCTGTTTATTACATTTTGTAGGAAAATATACCGAGGCAGCTCAATCTCTCTCAGAATTCATTGCGGTCCCCTTTGAACGGCTCACAAATGTACAGTACGTTATGTATTCTATCTTGCATTATGACGTCATATCACATGAAGGAGAGCTATATGCAATTTTGTTCCCCCATTGCCGTTTGTAAGCAGTATCACTTTTATAGCATGAATACTTTTCGAGAATTCATTGGTAAAAATGTAATAATATATATTACACACACATTATACAATTAAGAAACAAATGCATTTCAAATTATCATTACTAACATCCAAGTTGGAATACAACGTTTGTAGATTTCAAGTAAAAGTTAAACTTATTTAAGTGACTGAACAATTAAGTTTTATTTATTTATTTACAATAACCAAAGTAATCCAAGATAATTTGGTTTGGTTTGGTTTATTTTGTTTAACGTCCTATTAACAGCTAAGGTCATTTAAGGACGGCCTCCCGTGCGTGCGACATGTATGCGTGTGGTGAGTGCGTATGTGTGTTTTGGGAGGCTGCGGTATGTTGGTGTTAAGTCTCCTTGTGATAGGCCGGAACTTTTGCCGATTTAAAGTGCTATCTCACTGAAGCATACTGCCGAAGACACCCAGCAACACACCACACCCGGTCACATTATACTGACAACTGGCGAACCAGTCGTCCCACTCCAAATATGCTGAGCGCTAAGCAGGAGTAGCAACTGCCATTTTTAAAGACTCTGGTATGTCTCGGCTAGGGGACAGAACCCTTCCTCACAGCGGCGAACGCTCAACTAAAGGCCAAAAGTGAGGCATTGTCAAGGGAGACCTTAGAAAGAAGAAAGTTGTTAAGAAAGAAGAGAAAAGATAAGATCCCAAGTTTAGTCGCCTCTTACGATCATGCAATGGGGGCAGCAGGTACAACCTTACACCCTACCTGCAGGGCAGTCCAAGATAAAGTTTCTGATTCATCTCATAAAGAATTCCTATAACATATCTTTGTCAGCGATGTTTAATAATGTAATTTGTACAACGACTTCTAGTGATAAGACATTTTAGTTTCAATGTAACTCATTCCGAAATGAAGAACTTTCTATTTTATTTCTTAAAGCAGTTTTCGTGCACGTAAAACCCGAAACCCTTCTTCTGTGGAAAGAGAAATGACCGCGGTGTCCGGATGGAAATCATGCGCCCTCCTTTCTAAAAAAATAACTGCTATTTCGTATTTCAAGGTCATGGTATCGACACCAGGTGTTTGGCATATATCTAGAACATGTTTGGTGGGTACGAGAGGTTCAAGGTTATCATGTCATTAGCTCGTGAAATTCCGGTAAACATGGTCGTTTATTTCCGCCTGACCAAACGTCAATTCTGCATGAATGTGCAATCAATGTCAAGGTCGGCCAAACTGAACCAGTTTTGGCTGCAACTACCTTCGTAGGTCGAAAAGAGCGGTACAGAATTACTGAATGTACATTAGTTTCGTAATAAACATCCATGTCGATTTCCATCGTATTACATGCACAGTGCGCGCGGGGACGCCTTAGAAATGCACTTGTTTGAATGACGGTATCTTGTAGGAAACCGCTCTGCTGTGCGTTTCCTAGTACATAGTGATAACGTTTAAACAGCATTAGGAACGAGAAGGGGAGTTCATGTTTCTAACTTACGAGAATAAAAAATGGACAAACCAAGCCTCCGGATCTTGACAGCACTGGATAAACACTCTCTGCTAACATGTGGAACATTTCTCACAACCGTGTTTTACGAGGGTTGGTCGCAGGAATTAAAAACTATCCGCAAAACAAAAATACATGTTTTCTTTTCGCTTTTCCTGTAGTTTTTATTTGTAACGTAAATATTTTGAAAATGAGAACATGTTTTGTTCACAAACGTGTTGCAAGAATACATGTGATTTTACGTATGTAGGTCATAAAACTTCTAAAGCGGTACTAAAGACGAAGAGAATGATTAGTCAAGTTCATTAAATTATAATTAACTATAGGTAAAACAACAATTTTGGTATGAACGTTAGCTCCACTGCCGAAGTCTTCCACATTAGTCGCCTCTCGCGATTACTTGTATAGATTGCTATATCTAAAGTGATACTAGATTGGACATTTTCGAAGATGTAATAAAATCACACAAAAATGTATACTTTACCTGTAAAAGCAGAAAATTATAGTTTTTCACGATTTCTGCGAAAATATACACCCTGAATACATCGAATGTTTCGGTATACTCGCGAAAACGTTATCCACTGATTTTTAACACACAGAAAGACACAACAGGCCTTTCCTGTCGCCAAAAATTGCAGTGGTGTATAGAAAGAGTATGGTTCTTGTATTAGGATTTTAAAAGTATTCGTTTTATGTATCTGAAATACTCATCTGATATTATCTAAGCCACGATCTTGGTAATTTGGAGGTTATAAGAATTAGGTAAGGAGAAGGCTTTAAAGCATTAACACTTGATGGTCTTGACAAGACTTCTTCAAACACTGGCTAAATCGCATACCCATGATCTTGGCTTGAATTCATTTTGAGATACAGCCACACCCATTTTTCGTAAACGCTACGTTCATGCATTTTTACTTATAAGTAGTGCCAACATTTTGATGCGGATCAGGCATGAAAGGTTTAATTCATATCGGAGTTGTACGCTTAACTATAGGTCATAGGTCACCCTCTCCTATCATCAAAATCGCTCACGTATATTAGAGAGAGAAACGTACTGCGCATTAACATGGCACTTTCTAAATCTACGTACCTTTTGTCCGAAAGACAACAGGTTTTTCTAACGATGTTACCAGCGGTGTTTCCAGCTGTGTATTGCGTCATAAGCAGTTTGTTCCACTAACCCTTTTCCATACCGCAATGTATGTGAAACAGTTTTCGGTCTGTATGCACTTAAGTTATATTCCTGACAAAAAAAATGGTAATATGAATAATATTGAAGGGGAGACAACTTGTTAATGAGTTTTCTATCCAAGTAATTATGACTACCTTATGTTTTAATCTTCTTTAAAGAGCCCGTATTATAATCGTATCCGGGGGATTCAAAACTTAAGTGCTCAGGACATTTTGATTTGACGATAATGTCGAAGTAATTGTTGATGAAACATATATTCCAGTTCATTTTTCATCAAATGTTCTTTACCCGTCTTTGACGTCAATGAGATATGAAATTCTCCACTTTGACTACCGGGTTGTTTAAGTATAATGGTGACTTCATTGTTAACCTTGACCGACTTTTCTTACCGGGATGTTAGGTTTTCGAATAATCTGACCCAGTGTAGGTGAGCGCGCGGTGCACCTTGGGTAGAGTTTATATCAGCACGTCGTGTGTACAATTGTGCGGTGATCTCTTAACCGACTTTTACTGCCTGCAACCAGGACGACACTTCTAGCTTCCGGATATTATCCAGATGTACAATGTACCACATGGGGTCAGCGCGTGCTCTCATCCTGTCCAAAACTTTCATTTGTTTACATATCCCCACATCTCTTATACGCCATATGTAGTACCTACTGTAATCACTCTACAATGGGTTCGCCTTTTATTATCTTGTTTTTAAAGAACTTTTCACGACCAGGTTTAAAGATTTTTTTTTTTTTCATCAGATAATTCTCGCTATGTTTCTCGTCTTGATCGCTGGAGTAGTTTTTGTTGATACTTCATCGGTGTACAGTGGTGGATCTCGCACAGAAAGCGTTATTGCAGTTTCATATTAATAAAAAAAAAAAGTGGCCATGACGTCATATCCGTTCTTAAAACCCGTAAACACCTTTTGCGATCAGGTCCATAAATTGATATGATAATCGAACTAGTTACCAGTTACCAGGGAAATGTCTTGTTTAAATTCCCTTTTAAGGTCAGATTGCATTGAATCTTTGTTGATAATAAATAAGCATACGTTGATTTAGAAGTTTGCGTGGTTCTTGCATTTTTCTTTAGTCTTTTTTAAATGTCAACAATATATTTCGATTATTGTAGTTCCTCTGAGAAAGCATAAACAAAACGTGACTGTTTTTGCGGTAGTCCTACGAGTACATTATGAATGTAATTTGCATTGTTCAGGGTTTTCATAACTGTTTTTCATTTGAGATAGAAAGAATGTCATTGTATACAAAGGGGTTTGAAAATACAAGATTGTCTTCGGATGTCTTTGTAAAGAAAGTCTATTTCAAGAAAGCTCTTGGTGAAAATAGCCATTTCCATTTGAAATTTAACGTTATGTGTTCATATGTGATATAACTAAATACAATAAAAATCATAAAAAATGTTGAAAAATATATTCAGGAAGTCTCCATTATTCTTGAATGAAATTATTCTAAAATACAAATTGCTTCTATTAGGTAAATATCGTAGAGAGAAAACAAACTGATTTAGTAAACATCATTAACATCAAAGCCACACAAGGCGATCTACTGTCTGTGATAAGAATTTTAAAACAATCAATTTGATTAAATCCAATGTTTCGTTTACATCGACTGTAAGCGATCTATTTCCTGGTGTATATCTGCTAGAGATTATGTGACTATTCTAAGATTACGGAACCGCTTAATGGTAAATATTTCCCACGGGGTTTCCAATTGGAGTTTCCAGTAAATATATATTAAGATGTCAGACGGTAATTGTCAGGGACATATATGGAATAACATTGAAATATATTTACATAATAGCAGTATAACGTTTTACCCTGGGGACGGGCTGTGTACGTCATAGATTCATGGCCATGCATGTCTGTGCCGACATCGTCTCCAAGATTGGATTATTGTCAAGATGAAAAGAATCCGGATCCGTTGGGATCCGCACTAGCAACCTTCCTGGACTGGCGTTATTATCAACGTTTGCTTAATGCTGTTGTGTTGTTAATACAGACTGGTGTCTGTAATCACTAAGGGATTTAAGAAACCTTCTCGTCATTGCTAATTACCATTTACATTTGTGATTTCCGGTCAGGTCAGACCGGTATACATGTAGCAGTTAATTTGGAGTAGGTATCGTCTGGGAAAAGCTTTGTCTATATACTGGCAAATTGTTCTTTCTTTCGAGCTAATTCGCCAGAAAGTAATCGTTCTGTTGGTAAAATGTACACATTAAGATCGATAATTGATTTATTTCTTATTCATCTATATGTTTATTTTCGAAGTTCGATTTCCACCCACAGTGTATCATGTTGTCAAGCCGGCAATTCCCCAGCCGTCCATTATTGAAAAGACGTTGTAAGGTGTCATCAAAATCTTATGAAGTCTAAAATGAGGATTTCTTTGTTTTTGTGTTTGTTTTGATTTTGGACTAAACGCAGGCGCAATTTGCCTTTCCATATGCGTCAAAATTTGAAAATTTATGAAAAATTATAAAATTATATTTTTTTGGCGCATCAGTGTCTTTCAGCATTCGAGCAACACGTTTTATATACAATTTTCTAGAAAGCGAAATTAAGAATGCATGAAAATATATTATATACTCTTTTAATATAACATACTCCCAAAAATTATAGAAACTATGAAATGTGAAAAATGATATGCCATTGTTCTTTATTTTTCCAAAGCGTCCAACAATGAAAACCATTAACTAGAAATGTTAAAGTAATATTAGAACATGTCGGTCGCATTATAGAGCATTTCAAAGGAAGACAATAATAAATGCATTTAAAAACACTAAGGGAGCTAACTCCAGCACAAAATACATGTATACACTGTACATGAAACATACAGCCTTAATCCATATTCATATTATATCAATCAGACCATGGGGCCAGTTTCATCATCGTTCCTTAACTCCTGGAAATGTATTCACTTAAAATTTTCCATGGGTAGGTATTACATAATTCAAGGAAGGAAACCTTAAAAAAGGATCTTTCCTTAAAAAAATTGTTATGCTTTCCTATGGAAAAATTTAAGTAAATGAATTTTCTTAAGTTAACGTTGATGAAAATGGTCCATGAACCCTAGTGAAAATTAGGGAGTCTGATGTCTGTGGTAAAATAATATTTTACGTTAAATATTCAAGGATGAATATCAACATCCGGGCAATTACTTAAACATCCGTGGGTGTTGTCCCGCCATATATGGTGGCATGACGACTACGCTGACGCTTTGGTCTGTAATAAGAACAGGTTTGGTATTTATCAGGAATGTTTCATTCATCTGGAATTATTTTCCTGTTAGTTGTTAAAGGTTTCTCGATAACTTTCATCATGGTAATAATTATCAGAGTTTATTTATGATGCTATTTTTAGAACGGGTGGGTGTGACCGTTAGCATGATGCGAAAAGATCAAGCGGTGGTTATTTACGGGTTTTTATGACAAAAACTCCCCAGTTACAACCCTCCTACATCATATTCATCTATCTCCCCTTTTCTCATCACCAAACTTGTTATACATGTACTTGCCGTTATATCATAAGTTTGAAGGCCTGGTAGAAGAAACTGGCAAGTTAAAAAATTAATCGAGATATTCTACACCAAATATTACCCCCTGCTGGAAACCCTTAGTAATATACTTAATTTACTTTTTGAAAAAAGATAAAAATAAGACGTTTTAACCAATAAAATACCACAATATGTACCGAAATGAAAAGTAAGTCGGCTTATTCATGTAACTGCAGTATATGTTCTTCACATCGGAACAAAGTCTCCCTTCAAAGGAGTAAGCCGTAGTCTAGAATTTGAACCTTAAGGGCAAAACATGCATTGTTGTAAACGCCCAACGCCCCACCCCGTCCCCCACCCCCCATCCCAATTACCCAGCCTGGCAAAAGAAAAAATCAAAATCATACCACATTTTTTTCAAGGGAGAGCACTCTGCTAAAGAATGGGTCATTTTTGTATATAGTAGCATACAGCCTTAACTTAAATGTTGGTCGATAAGGAAGCAATAGAATAACAACAATAAAACACGGTTGTTTACTTAGCGAGTAGCATTTTCTATTAAATTGAACCGTATTTTATGAATGAAGGAGAAAGCGTGTTCCCCGCTATCTCTTCACAGCCAATCAGCCGATAAATTCACCGTAAGTAAATGGCGAGTTCACGTGGCCGGGCCTTTGTGCTATTGTCCCACCGTTGTTGGCGATATATTGCGTGGGACGATTTGCCCTATCTTCAATGAATTCCGTATTGCTATCAAGGGGCTAATATTATCGGAAGTAAGTGTTTCGGGCTCGTTGACTCTTCCGGTTGTGGATCGCTCATGCGTGACCGTATGATATTATCGTTACATCTACACAGAACAATCCATAAAGTTAAAAAGATCTAATTAGGTTTGTTTGTGGATGCCTGAATATGTTAACATCTTCATCAATCGATTTATCCCGATAGTCACGTAGTCTATTTCGCAATGGGCTGGCAGGGTCCCAGCTCGGATAGGGACCTAGCTACATGTACAAGTACTTGTGTACTTACACGCACGATGTTCTACTGCAAATAACATCATTTTCGCGTGCTTTCTATTTTACGCATGATTCTTTTTATTTGCCAATTATCTAAATAGACACAGAAATTAAACTTTGAACATTATCAACTCGTCTTTTCAAAACTGCTTACTGCAATCGGATATCTTTTCGCGTGCGACTATTTCTCATCCATAGGACAACCAGTTTAGATTTTTTTAGAAGAGCTCTGTGATTCCAAAGGCAAATATAAGACATTTTCAGGAACACATAGCACAGCAAACAATTGTTTTTGGAGACAATAGAAAATATACATACAAAACTCGTAGCGTTTACACTATCTAATCTAGCGACTGTTCATTTCGCGAATGCAAATCTTCACTTCCGGAATTTGCTTTGTGCTTATAATATATATATAAAAAGATTACTCCGAGGAAATTAAATGTTTGACAGTTGTGCGTCTTTCTGATATTCTGTGTAGGAATTGTGCATGCGTAACATTTCATATTCTTTATCCTTGTTTATTTACTAAGCTAATGTTTTTTTCGGCATTCCATTTCCCGGGTCAGGCCTACAACTACGTCATCTAAAATATTTCAGTATAACGTCGTAACTGCACCAATCCTTCTTCCATGACGTAAAACTAAACATGTAAGCATGCATTTCCCTACAAAAATCCTGGGAAGATTGACATTTTAACTGTGAATATTTTTCATGTTTTTTTGGTGGCCCACATTCCGAAACATAAGGAATGTCTTCAACAAGACAAACGTCACGATATAGTAGCAGAAATACTTGCACTGCACTTTCTAACATTAGAACCATCCCAGATCTTTCCCCCATTCTGTAAATGACGTAGTTTCATCATCGGCTGTGTGAGGGCATTAAACAACCGACATCAAAGAACAAACGCATGCCATTTTTTTTAATGTCTCCCCATTCAGTAAAAGTCTTGATTCCATGGAAATCGATTTCAGCAATTTATTTTCTCCTAATCACGCGATGCTGTCTATATCGCGTAAACAATCAAAACCAAATCAAATTTCACTCTGACGTCACGTGACCACACACGCGGTGTGTAACTTCATTAAAATGAATGTTATGGGTAACAAAAGTTATTTTATAGGAAGTTATACAAAATTGCTTGTTATTATTTTAAATGTACCTTCAAATATGATATTTATGAGAGATATGGTTTTAAAATTAATAAAGATTAGATTGTTCACAAGGAATATGGCGGGGGGGGGGGGGGGGGGGGGGGGGGGGGAAGTGTTTTTAAAATTTTATTTAAATGTTGATTTTTTGAAAGATAAATCCATTAGCTACATGTACAATGTATATATCAATTCATTAACGAGTTAATGATTGAACTTTCCATCCCCCCACCCCCTATATATTAGATATTTTATTTATAGAATACATGTATAACACAAATGACGAATTTTATGACTCGTGCCCTAACCGGGCTTCGAACTCACGATTTTATACACTTAATCGCTTAGCCAGAAATACTCACAATTTTTACATACAATTGTATACAAAACTGTATGAAGGAGGAGCTACATGCCAAATATTATCATGTGGTTGGCCAGAGGGGCTTACCGTAAATATTATAAATTATTACCTATATTTTCTGGGTTTTTTTTTTGTCTTTTCGCCTTGCTAATTGTCGTCATTCGCAGCTAAATAACGAAAAGTCTCCATATTTCAACGCGAAATAACAAAAAACGTGAGGTCGCTTATTTGCGAGGCGGAGATTATCGTTCTTTCTCGGCACCAGAACGAAAAAACGAGATGACAGAAATCAGCCACCATATAGTCCAATGTTATTTCCCTAACCGAGACAAAACCGTATAACATTTATTTACAAATGGGTGACATATTAAGGGCAGCCCGATGTCAGTGAAATGTTATCAGATGGAGTGCCATTTCAGTATGATAACACTATAATTAGGATAATTCAGTGTCTCTGCCATCCGTTGAAAGTGTCTTCATATGAGTTAAGCTTTACCAGTCATCATTTAAATTTAAAATATTATACTTTTTTTCTAAAGCCAAGATACTTTATTCTTATTGCTCTCTTGAAAAAAAAAACAAACAAAAAAACAAAAAACAAACACAAAAAAAAACTGAAAAAAAAACACGAAAACAAAATATTGAGTATACTGTACTGGGAAGGGGGCATGCTAAAGAATGCCGTTCCTGCTGGCGGAGTGGTCATAACGTCATAGAGATGTTTTGGGTTCTCACAATTAAGACCCACGCAGAAAGATTCTCGATGGGATTAATGGCATTGAAAACATTTTAAAAGCTAAATTAGGTAACAAAAGCAAACATAACATGCAATGGACATTATTGACTTCACGCGTGCATTTTTAAGTCGAAATTCCACTTTTAACAAACTTATATAATTCTAATGTGTTTACCTCGATTTTTTTTTCATTTCACACACCTCTTTGAGCTGGAAGATACTTCATGTTATTAGGCAGTATTTCAGAGCTAGACAGGTGACAGAAGGTAGACTTTAGTCGAACTTTGATTTCAAGAACTCAGATAAACCGAAATTCACTTATATGTGTATTTTGCTGTCGAATTTTTCTTTATCTCTTTTTTGTTTTTCATTTCACACAACTCTTTGACAGAGCGATGTTTAAAGAAATTCTTCACTTTCCACTTTCAATGAATCAAATGTGGTTTTCGTATATAACCATATGCCCGACTCTCGTAAAACGTGGGAAGTTGTAACTAACGTACTATAAAGATAGGCGTGGCCATTTTATGAATGAACATGACTTACGGTTTTCTCAATGGTATTAGGTTGTAGAAAGAAGGTCATTAATAAACTATTCAGTGCCGTAAACCCATTCAGGTGTCTAGGCCACTAACCTCTGGGAAATCGTTGGCTGTAAAATCTATAGACAACAAACCCTGTTAGTGTCCGGCTACTCGTAAAAATCCAGAGGGATCAATGGACTACGGAAACAGGAGTGTAATGGTCCTCGTTAAAGAATTCCGGCATTTTAAACGGTTAGTATCCATCATCTTGATAGAATAGTTTTTACAGTTCGGTAAGGAGAATATCGTCCAAGGCATGTAAATATAGACAATTTGTCCTGACGAACAGAGATTAATTAAATACCAGTGTTTGTTCCATTCTTGCATTTTTTATGCCAACCCCGATGCCACCCAGTAATCCCCAACCCGACCCCTGCACCCGTTCTTTTTCTCTTCCCTGCACATTTATATATATATAAATAAATATATATGACATATGTATTATTAATTTTGTCAATATCGGTCCATAGCCTATATCTACATCAGGAGACGGATTAATATAAGTACCAAGTTCTTGTTTCTGTATCCTTATATTTGTACTATTTGTATGTACCATTGCTATAACTAAATAAAATACAGTTTAAACCAAATACCTGCTGCTAAATTGTACACGTATATTTTGTCCAAATCGCCCTCGGACCATGTTGGTCTGTCCGTACTCACTCAACATCCTTGTGGGGTGCATTAACCGATTCATTGCGTCAAAATATTTTCGTCTCCTATAGGAGACAAATTTTAAAGTATTTTTCTTTTTTACCCATAAATCAACATTAAATCTCACTGCGCATGTGCTTTTTAGCGACGGAATGAACGGAAATAAAAACAGATTTTGAAATTCTGATCGACTTGCGCCGTGCATCCCAAAAGTTTACAGACAAAACACTGCACCCCACTAGTCGTCCCTGGCCGTTCGTCCGTTTTCGCTCTTTTTGGTATAAACTTGATTAATTTACCACAGTTGCGAAACAGGTTACGTAGACTTATATTAATCACACTTGTTGGCCGGCTGGTGTGGGTGGAAACCGGGGTACCTGGGGGAAGACCACGCGGTTAGGCAGGTGACCCTCGAGTGTTACCACTGTGTCACCTGACCATCCGGCCATCGCTATTTCTTGAGTAGTACTGAAAGATCAGTCTTAATCCAAGGTCATGCAGTCAATGGACAAGGTCACTGGGTAAGAGGTCAAGGTGACTTGGTCTAAAGTCAATGTCATTTTTGTATCTTTTCCATGATAAACGTTTTGTTATGACACAATATGAAGCAATATGAGTCATAATTAAACGTTCAATTAAACAATGAGTCAATTGACCAAAGGTCAGTGTCACGAGGTTAAAGGTCAGGGTCAAAAGTCAAAGGTCAGGATTAAAGGTCAAAGTCATATTTGTTTATATGCAATAATTCACATTTTGTTATGTCATTATTTAGCTAAGTTGTTCGGACTGAAACAAGGAAACAGCTGACTAAATGCCAAATGTCATGGTGTCAGTAGTCAAGGTCACCGAGTCTGTTTGGTTCCAAAAACCAGGGACAAGGTGGATCTCTAACTATGACTATTATTTTTAGTGGGGAGGTATCTAGGTTTTGAATATGTAACCTGGTAAAAATACTAGCCGCAATATACCGCTCGGCCAGAGAGATCTTCTTTTTAGCTCGAACTGTTGAGCGTATGACGAATGTCCAGGGTTCGATCCCTAGCGGAGGCGGTGATTTCGATTTTATCAATCATGCACTCTTTTACAAATAAAACAAATCAAATCTAACAAAAAAGTTGTATACCTGTATTTTCATTTCCGTTATCCCGGCAAATATGGGGTTGGATGTGTATAATGTATATTTAGCTCCCTTGATTTTGAAGTCCAGATATCAAACATCAGTCTCGGTGATATGATTAATGATCATATGGATATTGTCAAACAACGGGGAACTTTCTGACATGTCAGGGTTCTAGTCTCCCGAAGACAACTCGGGTAATTTCATTTTGCGTGTTTTTCCTTTCAGTATATATATGACGTAATCAATGTATTAATGATGTAATCAGTATAAATGATGTAATGTAATCAGTATAGATGATGTAATGTAATCAGTATAGATGATGTAATGTAATCAGTATAGATGATGTAATGTAATCAGTATAGATGATGTAATGTAATCAGTATAGATGATGTAATCAGTATAAATGATGTAATGTAATCAGTATAAATGATGTAAGCAGTATTAATGATGTAATCAGTATATTAATGATGTAATCAGTATATTAATGATGTAATCAGTATATTAATGATGTCATCACTATATTAATGATGTAATCAGTATATTAATGATGTAATCAGTATATTAATGATGTAATGCGTATAAATGATGTAAGCAGTATTAATGATGTAATCAGTATATTAGTGATGTAATTAGTAAATTAATGATGTCATTAATATACTAATGATGTTATCAGTACCTTGTATATTAATGATGTCTCTCGTATATTGTCGAGTGAGGTACCCACCAGCTGCTACAGGCGACCTCAAAAAGTCTATTCACGCATCGATGAACCTAGAAAATAGGCAAAACGAACCAAATTCTAGTCGTATGATTAATAAATGCTTATTATAGATCTGTATGGGTTTTTTTTAATATCGGTTTTGTTTTGAACCCTGACAGATGTATGCCATTTTCTTACCCTTATCAAATTCGTCAGTTGTTTGGTTTATTTTGTTTAACGTCCTATTAACAGGCAGGTTCATTTAAGGACGTGTCTGGTTTTGGAGGCGGAGGAAAGCCGAAGTACCCGGAGAAAAACCACCGGCCTACGGTCAGTACCAGGCAACCGCCCAACGTGAGTTTCGAACTCGCAGCCAAGAGGTTGAGGGCTAGTGATTAAGCCCTCCACCTCTGGGTTCCGAGTTCGAAACCCACGTGGGGCAGTTAGTTGTAATAGGACATTGTTTTTCGTTGTATTTTGACTCAACCGTATCTAACTTTCAATTTGTTTTGAAAGGTGCTAATATTATGTTTGTCTTTTGTAGAATCCTTTGAAAAACTGAAGATCTGTAACTTAAAGTACATGTGTACATAGAAACACACAGTGAGGTTTTAACGCCCTGACAAGACATGCGCAGTAAAAGTGTAATTATTTCCTCGGGTTAATTATATTTACGTTATTTCATTAACTAATCAACGTGATATCTTAATTACGATGTAGAAGTTGGTCAATCTGTTCTTGGGAAAGAAGGAATTGCGCAGTTTGTTAGTACATGCTGTGTATTGTCCGACATTGATATGTAAACATTAGCAAGCGCATCTAGATACAATGTATGTAAGAATTAACACATTACTGATGTGAACAAAGTTGTTGGTGTTGCTGTTGTCGTTGTCGTCGTCGTCGCCGCTGCTGTTGTTGTTTTTGTTGTTTTTGTTGTTGTTGTTGTTGTTGTTGCTGCTGCTGCTGCTGTTGTTTTGAGGTTTTAGGAGGAAGATTAACCTAACACAAGTATCTAATGAAAATTTATCTATTTATTTATTTATTTATTTTTTTGTTTATTTATTTATTTACTTAGGGGTTATTAAACTGGGTCGAGTTAAATTGCGCTGTTGTGAAGACGTTTTGTGCCTGACTAGAACTCGTTTAATCCCTGGGTGTCGTCCGCTAACACATCTAATAACCCGTAATGAAAAATAAATGGGCCATAAATTCACTTTGTCCATCACTCAACGAAAAGGGGCATTCTTTCTAGGTCGTAGCGACTAATAATAAAGTGGGTGGATGAAAGAAAAAAATCCACGTTTCCGCGTGCGACCACCACTAAACATTTAATACTGAATTAGTATTTACACGATAATGATAAACATTCACGCGGTCACGTGACAGTCATCACAAGGATGGGGAGTAACTCGCATAATTTGGTAAAGTATATGGGCCCTAGTTTGACCACGGTTTCCGGGCGGTCTCTTCGTTAAGAAACACATTCTAGATGAAAAATTGTTTACATGATAATATCTATAATAGTATGTCAGTACGTCGCTTAGTCATCTTTGCCCCTCCTCTAACAAAAAACAGTTACATTTCAGTTTTTTTACGACCACCCTTAATTAAGGGGGAAAATGCCACAACATTGTCGCGTACATAACCAAAGTATTTGGTGGTAATGAGAAACATTTTTTTTTATCTCACTTTCCCTAGTACACATCAGTATTTATTTCCTATGATTGATATAATACACAGTTTTGAAACAGCGAATTGTTATTTGTTTTTGCATTGTATGAATAAATTTTAACTTAAGGTTTGTGAAACAATTTCCTCTTGCTAACATACCTTTTCGATAATAATCAATATTGTGCTTGATGGGATTTGTAAATTTTAATTGACCAGTTAACAGGGATTTTAAATGCGACTGATAATATTTAAGGGTAGTATGTTTGAACTTATATATTTGACAATGTGTGTTACGTTTCATTGATTCACGACACTCCGGAATTGTAAGCAACGGGACCGACGCAAGTAACAGGCTTTTACTTATAACCTATATTCCAAATCACAAAAATGTTTGGATTCAACGAACGATTCCTGCTAATGGAGCTTTTAAAGACATACATTAGCGTGGTATGTCACTTGGAGATCGTAATTTCATTAATAGCCATTTATTTTTACATTACTGTAAACAATTACTGTTAACATACAAAACATACATGTATTTATATATATATGGCCCAGTTTGATTTGCACATACCAGCGCGTGGTAGTCGCCGTTTTCACTGGTTTTAGCGCGCGATCCTGGCGAACAGTCGGTCAAATTACTGGTCACGCGAAACCACGGTTTTTATATCAGTTATATCATATCGGGGAGAGCATGATCATTTCTCTTAATCCAGTTTTCTGCCCTATATAGCATAATGTACAGTATACACGTTTACATAATAGTTTTTTTTAAAACGCCACAGTCATTTAATAATCATACCCAGAGAAGTCTACTAAGGCTAGTACGTGGACATTCCCTGATGGTGACCCAACTTCTCGGTTACACAATCATTTGTTTTACTTTAGCCGGTTTTCGTTAATGGTGAGCGGACCAGCTTACAACATAAAGGCCTGTTCAATTTATTTGATCCTTGCCCTTCCCCCTAGACTGGCCACCAGCCCCTAAGTTTTTTGTTAGAACTGCTCGACTAAATTTTAATACTAGATAATCTCCCCCTAGTTTGAAACTTAGAGTCTAGGATCAGACATATCCTTGTGACCAAAATCATTAAGGTCAATTTTATTTATAATTTTAATATTCTAGAGACAGGAATCCAGTCTACCTTCCCTTCAGTGAACTTTGCAGACGCCCGCTCGGATTAGGTCATTTGACCTTGAGGTCATAGTTTTGACATAACCGTGCAGTGTTTTGAAATTTGCGTCTGAACTACCTGTTTTTAATGTCGAATTCTGAGTTTATTGGCGACGAAAAGGCTGTCATTTTTGACAACTCGTACGAATGTTAAATATTAAAGTGGAGCGGAAACGGAAATCAGAGGGATCGAATCAAGACCTGTTTTTTCTCTAGTTCTGGACAAAGATATCCACATCTTTACCGGTATAACACACAATACGTGGAAGTACATCTCACGACTACTTTCACAATATAATTCTGCTTCAAAGAATATGAATGTTATGAATTTCCATGAAGCAATTGGGGAGAATATTCAGAGAAGAATCAACCAGTAAATTGTGATGGCAATTAAGATAGATAACACACGTGCACTCCAATAAACAAGCGGATTTTTAAAACAATGTTTATACGAAATACCGGAAATACTCCTCTTCGCACAACGAAATACCGGAAGTGCCTGTCATTGCCTCTGCAAGACGCTAGCTGGTACAAAAAGCCCCAACACATTGCATACACTGAAATACGAAATAAAAGTACAGTTGTATTGAATTACAACTTTTATTTGTGCTTTGCGTGTAAATAAACAGTAAGGTTTTTGCATCAATGAACTGTTTTAATCGAGATCCAATCCAATAGCTATACCACGCAATCAAGCTATCGCGAAAACGAAGCGGTTGTACAAATGTATATTACTGAGAAAAGACAGCGCGTGCATTTCTTATAACTTCACATTGGTGCAAGAAAAAAAAGATGAACTCACTGGCCACTCGATTAACTTCCCGTAGTGAATGACGAAACATCTGCTTCCGTTATCGTATTAATCATATAAGCATTAGAACCAAACACCGGTATACAAATTCCGGATTTTAATCCAATTTCGTCAGTGTCCCTTCAAAACTGCAGTTGTAGTAAATGATAGGGTTTTGAATCTCATTAAGCCCTTTATGCTTGTAAAATCTTATCATTTATATTTCAAACTGTCTGCTGTAGCAAGTTGTCTACAGGACGGTTTTATGTAGATCTAATATCAATTATATACCAAAATTAATTTGAAATTAATGTCATGATGAGTATCTGTACAATTCGTTATAATGCCAGTTGCTTCCAAAAAGGCTTATTTTCCAATAACGACCTTAACATTTTCTCGGGGTTAAGACAACAAACGTGTCTTCATTCTACATTGATTGCACTGTACTTTAGCACAGAAAATTGGCATATATGCATGTATCCGAAGTCGTTTAAGACGCGAATTTAGATACATGTGCATATGCATATAGTTCTATTTATATATATGTATATACATAGACGTACTGACTACATTTATTTATTTATTTATTTATTTATTTATTTATTTATTTTTATTTATTTATTTATCTATTTATTTATTCATCATTCATTATTTAAAATAAATGAAAAAAAAACATGTTTTTCTTTTCATATCATCCACTTAAACTATATATCCTTATTTTATGATGGCTGCAACTATGCGACAAAGCGGCATTTCAATGCAAGAAATGTTCACAAATAATCACAAATGTGACTTCATAGGAGAAGCAAACTGCCATTTTTACTGAGTTTTACTCATTTTTAACAGTGGTCATTATACGCAAAACTACTGTTTAATAAAGCTATAGCTTTTTATATAAAATATGGTAATATTTGAAAATATAAAAAGTCAGATTTTTAAAGGTATCTTTGCTTGGTTTCATAGTGTCATGGGCACAATTTGTTTTCAAGACTTGCGTGTCAAATATGTTCTATTTATTTTAGTGTTTGTATCAGACAGCATATTACGTAAAAGTATGTCATTCAAATACGTGCGGCCGACACTAATAGTGCAGAGTGTGTTATTTCAAGCACTGTGATGGCGTCGGAAGTACTAGGTTTTAGTCAACATTCAGACACATGTAGACAGACTGCCATGACAAATATGAAAACAAAATTGATACTTTTATTAATCCTTTTGTTTTTCTCAGATTAAATGGTTTAAGAGCTTGCATTGTAAAGAAATGCATGTATCCCTCAAGGATGTTGAACGAAAAAACAATTTAAAAAAATAACGTCAATATTATTCACGAGAAAATCATCATTCCTTGGAGAAATAAAGATTATTGCTACATATGAATTTATCTATTTTGAAAATCTGAAAGTGTAAAAGATCAAGGTCATTTACATTTTGTGTACAATAATGAGATATATATATAACCCAGTAACCCTCTAAACTCTCCGCGCGAGATCCGACCGACTAACTCACTTTCAGAATGTAGGTCGTAGAATACTTCATTTAACAACATTATACAACATAGTCAGTGCGTCTATAAATAACTCATAACGTGCATGGCGCGAGATGATGGATGTACCAGACCGAGGACGGTGTAATTACCGCTGTATTAAGGTGTTAGGAAGCAACCATAATTTTTTTATCCGTTCTCCCCCATCTTACCCCCCTCTTCCTCTCTTCTTTAACCATCAATCCCCCTCTTCCTTCCTCCGTGGACGTTTCGCTTGTAAAACACCTTGTGCCGTCAGCGTGTATACAATGGAGTTAAAGATTCATTGGGCATGACAGTTCTAAATATCATACGACAGAACCTCCCACCCCCGGGACCGCGCGGTGGTCGAGTGGTTAAGGTGTCCCGACACTTTATCACTTGCCCTCCACCTCTGGGATTGCGAGTTCGAAACCTACGTGGGGCAGTTACCTGGTACTGACCGTAGGCCGGTGTTTTTTCTCCTGGTATTCCGGCTTTCCTCCACCTCCAAAACTAGGCACGTCCTTAAATGACCCTGCAATGGCTGTTGATAGGACGTTAAACAAAAACCCCGCATCCCGTAATAAGTGTATGTAGTTCAATGAAGTATTCACCAGCTACTGCCCTGGTTATTCAACGTGTGATCAACTGAACAAGCTTTTTATTCTCTTTTTTATTGTTTTTAGAAGAATACAGACCGATGTACGTTTGCTGTTCAGAATTACGTAACACTCCTGTGGTGTTTCCGACACTTTCATTTCAAATGGATTCAACAGAGATTCTGTACAGGTCTTAAACTGTTTACCATTTTGTTTTACTGTAAGATGTTATTTCAGTTGCATAGAATGGAAAACTTGCATTAAATGCCGTTAGATAACGGACACATTTCCTTCTACATTTTACTGTAAGAAGTCTGGCAGCAGTCATGAACGCTTATAATCTGTAGATCTGCTGGTACAGACCCCGGTAGCTCTCTGATAATATTAAATGGAAATAAAGTCCCCTTTACGTTTTAATTACATGTTTTTGTTTTTTCAGAAGCTTAAGTTTTCGAAGTAAGGTTTCCATTGTTTCCGTCAAGAATACGGTTATTGCAAAGTACATACACCAAAAAGATGAATACAGAAATACGTTTAACCGGATAATCTGAAACCTATAAAGCATAAATGGATGTATATTCGGGACGTAAACTCTTTAAAAGATATCATTAATCCGTTGTTTTATTTATGCATTCAATTAATTTTCTTTGATTTATCAATTTTCTATGTTTTACGCTTCTTTTTCTCGAAAAAAGCAACAAAAAACCATGAAAACGTGCTTTTCGGTTTAATCGGTTAATATTGCTAACTTGGTTGATTAAAACATGAAGCGACCTCATATGCAGTTAACAATTGTACGATATATACGTAACAAATTAAGGGTCTTTACCATTTTGTGTCAAATTAAGTTTAAATCAAGTTTTATGAACATCAATCGGAAGATATTTGCTACCACGAAATATTTAAAACGACTTCATTGACAGGCAGTCATCATATATTATAATGTGATACTTCACCGTAATGAATAACTAAAAATTCACAGTCTTCTTTTTCCGGATGCTGGAAAAATAATATGCATGATTATTTTCTAGATGAGCATATGTTGAAATGTACCCATTACACTCGAGGAAAAAACATCACAACGCAAAATTATTACCCGGAAAAGTTGTTTTTTATTTCAAATCAATCACCAATCGGACAGAGACTGAAGGCAAATGTTGATCTTACGAGGAAATGATGTGGTTAAACTAAAACAAACACGAGTTCGCTACCTCTTTCAGCAACTGTACGTACGTATGATATATGGTAATGTCGTATCGAACTGACTCACACAGGTCGTGCGAACGGGCCCCTCCCTTCTACAGTTATTAGGTATACATCACATTCGATATTCCACGGTACCGAAGCAAAAATCAGAAGGTTACGTTGAAAGGTCTCGGATTTCCCTAGTAATGGACTCATCCTAGGAACCGATGGTGCATATAGGTCGATCGCGTGCCGGCCGAAGTGCTCGCACTTAGGAACTTGTCTATAAGAGGTTAGCAAGTGCGTTGATTTATATTGCGAAATACAAATTGACTTATCATACGTATGTAAGATAATTATTTAATTACATTTGACATGAAAACAATAATAATATATGAAATTGTTCATGATATTTAGAAGATGTTCTGTTTGAAGATTTCAAATACGAAACTAGCAGTTTGCCGTATCTGCTTTTAAGTCTTTCAGTCTTTTACAGAGACGTATGATAAAATTGGCATTAAAACAGGAAATCAGGGCGGGAAAACCGGCTATTCTTCCCACACAAATTTTCCGTTTCAAAAAACCCAACAACAAACTTCCGTAGCAAAATAAAAATCGTACATTTTTTATTCATGATATATCAATGGAATATGGATACAATGTCGCTGTTACCGTGGAACACTATTAGGTGTTCTTGTGCACAGGGGCTTGGTATGAATTCCAAACCCATAGTCTCAATTATACAAATAATACATATATATATAGGGACCATGGGTTGGGAGTTCGCAACAGATCCCCGTGTTCAAAACGACAACATGGGTCCTTGGAAGGTATTGCTTTTGTTTATTGCGATTATTTCTCCAATGAACAGCCAGTGCCATTTTGAGTTTCCAAGTAGCAGCTGGTGGCTACGTCACTGAACAACACACGGGAGGCTTGTCATATGCTTTACAGATGTTGTAGAATACTATCATTACGACAGCGCATGACAGTCCATGTTCTCAGCTTCCATAAAACACAAAGGACTCTGGCAGGGATCGAACACTCGCATCGGATTTTCACCTGCGGCTTCCTTGCCTTATGCTCTGCCGATTCAAGATGGCGACAACTGGTACACGAATTGCTAATTATGAAATAAAATTTCACAGGAATTGCGAAACTGAAGAAAATCAGCCTGCAAGCATTTTTTCAAGCTTTGTACCGTTCTTAAACTACCCTGTCACAGGCGTTGGACACATTGTATCGCCCATACCTCCCCGCACTTGGCAACTTTCTTTTCTCACCATTTCTTTACAATGTCGTTAACGTATCTGGCATGTTGTTGCTGTTGTTGTTGTTGCTGTTGTTGTTGTTGCTATTGCTGCTGCTGCTGCTGCTTCTGTTGTTGTCGTCGTCGTCGTCGTCGTCCACCTCCAAAACCTGGCACGTCCTTAAATGAACATGGCTGTTAATAGGACATTTATATGTATATACATATTTCTCTCGTTATAGTGACAATCTTTTTTCTGTTTATAATATACCAGTATTTTTTTTTTTTGCATTGTCAGTATAACGAGGGTTTATTATACTACACGTTTGTCCTACGGTCTATATTGACAGAGATTAACATTATAGCATATGCCGTATTCACAGAATTATATTATCTTAGTAATACCACGTTTTTGTGTTGCCCAAAACACATAGCTGGAAGAAATTTCTGGACTAACGGAATTCGAGATAATAAATTTCGGATTAACGAGATTCTGCCAATTCAACTACATTTATACGATTTGGAAACACCTGCCGTTTAAGTAAAGGAACATTTAGGAATGACAAATATTTCTACTATGCTATTAAAATCAGCTTGCACCGCAAACGGGGCAAATTGTTGTATGCATGCTCAAACATTCAGGACGGCAATAAGAACGAGGAGAATTTTCCCAGGGATAGACGCCGGTAACCGAAAACATTACTAGCACATAATAAATACTGCAAGCACGGCATGCTATACCTCAGATCGTCCACGATTTTCGGATTCTCGGGTTTTCTTCTATAGCGTTTCTCGTACACCTAAAATTACGATGTATAATATATATATGTTTAGTCAGTAAACCATATGCTATTTTGAGGGTCAAGGCTGCGGTAACTTTATGCTTGGAATTCAGGCCCTGTTGTTGGTCGTTCTTGAAAGACGTCCAATTTTTGATGAGATAAAATTCAACAATAAATAACATTGTTAGAAGATTTCCTGATCATTTGATACTGAAGACAATGTGTGAAGGTCAAACAGCTGTAGGTAATACCAGAACCATTCCTAACAAAACCCACTCCCCGTGTCTGATTCTATCTCTGACAGCTTCTCAGCTTGTGTGTGTTGTAGTCATGTCAGGGCACTTATGCTTTGATAGATGTAGAAAAACCTCAATATGTCGATTTTTTGTTGTCGTGTCAGGGAACTAATGTTTTGATAGATGTAGAAAAACCTCGATGTGTCGATTTTTTGTTGTCGTGTCAGGGAACTAATGTTTTGATAGATGTAGAAAAACCTCGATATGTCGATTTTTTGTTGTCGTGTCAGGGAACTAATGTTTTGATAGATGTAGAAAAACCTCGATGTGTCGATTTTTTGTTGTCGTGTCAGGGAACTAATGTTTTGATAGATGTAGAAAAACCTCAATATGTCGAATTGTTGTCGTTTCAGGGAACTCATGCTTTGATAGCTGGAGAAAAAAATGCTCGATATGTCGAATTTTTGTGTCAGGGAAGTCATGTTTTGATAGATGTAGAAAAACCTCAATATGTCGAATTGTTGTTGTCGTTTCAGGGAACTCATGCTTTGATAGCTGGAGAAAAATTGCTCGATATGTCGAATTTTTGTTGTCGTGTCAGGAAACTAATGTTTTGACAGATCCAGAAAAATCTCGATGTATTGCATTTTTGTTGTCGTGTCAGGGAACTAATGATTAAAAGATGAAGAAAACAACATTCGATTTCTCGAATTGTTGTGTCAGGGAGCTAACGTTTTATAGAGATAAAAAGAAATCTCGATGTGTCGAATTATTGTTGTCGTGTCAGTAAACCCTATTTAGATAAATGTAGCAAAACCCTCGATATATCGAAATGTTGTTGTGTTTAGACATTAATGGAAACTCATGAAAATGTACATGTACAATACGACCAGGTGTTTCGGAGGAGAACGCGTCTGATGCCTTTTAGGCAACAGCAATTTAATTCATTTTGTTTAAGCACAAAAATGAAAATTGGTCCGAAGAATTGACTTTTGATTCTTAAAAAACAGCTATCTTTATATTTGCTTGCAGAATCGACGTCATCCAAGAGAATAGGATACCATTGTCAACGGTGAGCCTGACCTTCCAATGTCGACATGATCCTCATACAGTAGGATACTACTCCACCTGGTCATTTGCTTGTAATAACGAGCTAACAAAGAGGATATGAAGGGGAACTGCCGAGAAGGTAAGAGAGACGAAAGGGTGTAAAACGGGTCAGAACATTTATTCCAATTTATCTGTGGAACAAGTTGGATGGAGAAGAAAATATTACTGCTATAGATGTGACAAAAACGTCGTAATCATGCAGTGGCAACGGACAGAGGTCGTTAAACATTGTCTTGATTCAAGTATTAGACATTGTTAATTGTAGATGAACATTTTATCTTAAACTTTAAAATTAGAATGTACTTTTATCCCGTCATCACCAGATACATAGTGGGTAATTCAAATCGCCCTAGGACAGTGGTCCGTCATCCATGCGTTTTGTTTTGTTTCATTTTTCTATTATTTAACGGCCTTGAACAACTATGGTCATGTGAGAGAGGTTTCCTTGTGATTGAGGTGCATTCGGAGGCGAGTGCGTGTTTTTTGAGATTCTTCGATATGTGTGTATTTGTCTCCCTGTAAGAGCACCAGTCGTGCTACTTACTATAATAATATGTCTCGGCAATCGGACACAACCCAAAGCCCCAGCTGTACCCTTTTAAATTTAGTTTTGAGCCTAAACAAAATGGCCGTCTTGGATTTGAAAGTTGATGTTTGGTACCACTATTATGAAGAAAAACTGGATATTGCTCAAACTAAATGTTAAGACCCCCCACCCCCCATACCCCAACACACACATACACATAATAAAAACCCAATGTATTGGTGTTATTATTTCTCGAGAAGCTTTTGAAGGATTTTTTTCTCAGACTAAAATAAAGGTACGACTTGATATCAATTGATTGAAATGAAAAGAGGAAAGTTGTGAAAAGTAGCGAAAATATCTACCAGTCTTACAAACAACCAATAAAGAAAATCCAATAGTGGGTGCTTAGATCCCGCTGAGGATTTTTGTTATTACGGTTCTTTAATGTATAACACGGTGTGTTTTTTAGAAACTGCCATATGAGGGCTGCCACATGTGGCGATGATAACAATAACACAATGCTTCATAACGCCTCGAAATAATTGGCAATATATATTCAGGCTTTATTATAAATACTAAGCATGTTCGCCAATTTGTTTTCTTTGCGTCTAAAACATCACCTTGGCTGATGGTTCTTTGGTGTGCTGTTGATAAATTTATTTGAACATTGTTAAGTCTAAGCAGGTTAGCAAACGGTTAAATGCGTCTGCATAACGGAAATGTACAAAACACTGAAATAGACTTCCCGAAACTTACAATTGAAATCTATTACAATTGTCACTATATACATCAATGCTAATTTCCCTTACACTATTCTCGCCAATGTCCGTTTGCGGTTTTGTCCACTGCTCTATAAATGAGCTTAGCGGAGTTATATATCAACAACATGTAACTGGATTATGTGGCTATGTATACAAATTCCCCCGTATTTAGAAGTGTAATCGAAGGCCATGACCTTATATTATCACAATCGGCGCTAGTTTCCAAAAGTGTACGGTCTTTAAATACATGTAAGGGTGTTAAACATAGGAAATAGGAAACTTCACTTTTTTTAACGTCACAACATCCTCTACCTTGCAGACAATTGAAGTTTCATTACAGACATTTCCAATCCATTTTATTGAAGTTAAACTGCTGCGATAATTCAAAATGATTCGCATCGTTTTAGATAAGCTGAAGTAAGATTCCGGATATATTCGGCACATTTTTATCATTTCAAATGGTACTTAGTCGGTTCTTTTCCGCAAAATAGTATTCGGGTGTTTTCGGATATCTTTGATCCTGTGACAACCTCTATTGCCTCTTTTGCCTCACGTTACTACGGATGTTTGCTGATCAGGAAAAAAAGAAGGTACCAAGTATTTTAAGTTTTGATATAGACCATTTTCGTTTCAAATGTACACTTACTTTCTTCAATAACATTCCCAAAAACGTAATATTGCAATACATTTTACTCAAATGGAACTTGAGGTATCTATTCTAATTTGCTTTTAGAATAACCGTCCTCTGTAGCGGTTGTTGCCTGTCCATATACTCCTTCTATAATGAACGTCCTCTGTTGCGGCCATAGTCTACTTTTGAAAAGATAGTATATACATGTACATTGTACTATGCATTTTATCCGTTCTTGTTATTCCTACTACCCGCCCCTGGATTTCGAGGAATGAAAAATATGCCTAATTTATATGATTCTGATGTGAGGGGCACTATATACATTGGAAGATTTGATTGTCCTCTTTTTTTGCTTTTCCCAATTCTGTTAAGGGATTTAAAAACAACACAAATTGCTTTTTTACATGAGCTGCAGCCTTTTGTTTAAAACTATTTTTCTATCATTCTTCTCATAGGGGTTCTTACCCCAACCAAGGGTCCGCTTTTTCTAAGTAGACTCATTTTGCCTTGCGGCCGGTACAAACCATGAAGTCCATGAAGTTCATAAATGGTGCTCTCTATTTTGCTTCAGTTTGAAGCGACTTTCCTTTACGACAGGTTTGCTCGTTCCTGGTATAATGCTATTAGCCTCGGTGTTGTACTATCTTGTCCTAATAATATTTACATATATTGTTGGTAGCTCGTTCAAGCGGTTCTAACCTTATGATATTTTTCGACATATTGATAAAACAGCAACCTATACCTCATTGTCTATTAAAATGTCGGGTTAAATGATTTTGTTGCTGTTAAATTGGCCAAGACATTCATATCTGAGGTATTTCTCTCTGAGTAGATTCGTCATGCTTCCCTAATTACCTGCTGCAAACACCATTCTTATCTTTGACCTGTTCTATTTTTGTCACGTGCATTAAAACGTGCAGTTAGACACGAACTCAATTGGCAGTAGTACACTGAACCTTTGCCCATTACAGAAACACCCAATAAACTACATTTTGTGTAGCCTTACAAATGGTAAAATGTTGTTTTTTTATACAATTCTTAACTGTATAAATCCTATCAACAGTATTAGTTATTAAAGAAAATTGTGATAAAAAAATGTATAAATTAGCTGCAAGTATGCCACTTTCATATTTTAGTGGTGACTCTATTCTAGTGGTAACTGTATCTACAAATGTATTTAGTTGTATCCCGATCTGATGGTTGGTATAATTAAAGTGCTTACATAGAACTTGCAATTACAAATGTGGTCGTAGATATTCAAACAAAGGACTTCAAATTGACAACACACTTAAATTTTATCTCGCCTGCATTAGTACGGTTGCAGTATAAGGATTTAATTGGTTTTATTTTTTTTAGATCCGTCGTCATCCGTCGTCTCTCAGTAAATAGCTCACATTTTCAATTTCGCATGATAAAAAAAAAGGTCCAAATATGCACCATAATTGCTAACTATAGGGCCCTTGGAACCAAAAATTTAAGAATCATTCTTCCAAGACGGAAATATTCTTAAACCTTAAATCTATATACTTGGTATCAGACAAGGCAGTGTTTTGTCAACCTTAAATCTGTATACTGGGTATCAGACAAGGCAGTGTTCTGTCAGCCTTAAATCTTTATACTGGGTATCAGACAAGGCAGTGTTCTGTCAGCCTTAACTCTGTATACTGGGTACAGACAAGGCTGTGTTCTGTCAACCTTAAATCTTTATACTGGGTATCAGACAAGGCAGTGTTCTGTCAACCTTAAATCTGTGTACTGGGTATCAGACAAGGCAGTGTTCTGTCAACCTTAAATCTATATACTGGGTATCAGACAAGGCAGTGTTCTGTCAACCTTAAATCTGTATACTAGGTACGGACAAGGCAGTGTTCTGACAGTGAAAACTGCAGAGTAATGTGTATGTTGTGATGTGAGTTTGAAGCGATACACAGGCAAAATGCTTTCGTGTCAACTTTGGTCAATCGCGAAAATAAATGATCTGTGGTTTATATCCAATCGAGTATTAAATGTCTTTATATACACACCTAAAGGTCTGGAATGTGTTTCGTGTTTGATGCAAAAATTAATAAATGAGAATTAGCCTTGGCTGCAACAAACATGAAATATCAGCCTCGCAAAAATTAAATAATCATGAGATCAATAGCCTGGCCAAGATGCAAATACGTACGTGTTTGACCTTTACTGTACGCATTTTTGGTCAGAGAATGGTCTTAAATAGACCTTGGTAAAGTTTTCATAGCCCGTAGCATGATTACTTAGGTGACTGGCCTTCCAGACCAATCTGCACGTGCCATTAATCAGAGTAGAATTTTAAATTGGGCCTGGTAAAGTAATAAATAACTTACTGTAACGGACAATGCATTGATTACGTAGGTGACTGACCTTCCATGACAGCTTGCACGTGCCGTTGATCACAGTTGGGTGACGTCACGATGACGTCAGAAGAGAGCTATTACGTTTGAAATACTACTCGTTGACAGCGTGAGCCACTTTAAACCTAGTATCGGTACCGCCTCATAAGAAACCAACTCACTGTAACAAATTCCCGCCAAAACCTATCATTGTTATCCGATTACCAGAAAATCAGTGTCCTTTTCAAGTGGCCGCGTCCGAATGGTCTTCTTACAGAAGTATGACGTTTCGGCAATTTTGTTTGTTCCTTTATCCAGTGCTCGGTAGCCGATTTTTTTTATCAATCTACGTGTTTTCTAGATTTACGATTCAACTAGCGTTTATTTTTGGGATCAAACCACAAAACCTTATAATAATTCCCCAAATCAAATAAAACAGACAACAATATTCACAGGTTATTTAATTTTAGAATATACCAAATCAGGATTTTTGTAATGTTGACCTTTAGTTTATGATTTTCTGTTATCTATTTTCTTTAACTAACATGAATGTAACAAAGTAATTATTTTTAAGATTATTTAATTTTTAGAAAGGTAGAAAATATATTACCTTTATATTACAAAACTGTACATTTCTATTTTCTTAGACCCGTGTCAGTTTTCCTGAGATAAGAAATCTATGATATGAAACCTTTATTGAATTTACTTTCAGTCCTATGAAGGATTTAATTAACAACAACAACTTTTGATGTGGAATCCCGTTAGATGGTTGATGATTGTCATGTACATTGTAACTTGTTTTCAACACGTACAAGGTAAGCATTCAATTTTGCACGTGCGTTTCACAAACAGATGGAGAAAACGTGCTTGGAAACACACACGCACCAAATCTCATTATATTAACTACACGATATGCGGCGATAAAACTATCAAAATTCTTCTGACGTCATCATTGATATCTTGTCCTAATAGTTCTTTTGAAATATCATATTTTTGTTGACGCACTCAGAACTACGAAAGTAGCATGTCCGCCTCCACGTCAGGGCGTACACCTGATCGTGGTTGTTTGAGTGTGGTCTACGTTTCAACTCGTCGAAGCTAGCATATGATAGTATTGTGAAAGGGTTGTTCTCGTTCATGACCCCAATCACTCCTCCTCCAGAGGAAAACTAGCTTCTCTAAGCGATAACTGTTTTGAAAATTAATACAATTTCTATTACATCCGCATCTTTATAATCTGTTTACTGTGCTACATAATCACGGCGGTCCTGATATTAAATTGAAAGTAAACAGGGATGATTATCCCTAAAACAAGCAATACTACGCCGGGAAAAAAAACCAAAGTAATTATACCTTTTAGAAATATATTAAAAAATATCCAGATTTGTAACAAAAACTTTCGATACGCATTCCACCGAATAAGTTTTGCAAAAACACATTTGGATGATTAGTAGTAATTCTGGATTGCTGCTAATGGTCTTGTTGTTATGCAATCAGATTTGGCGCACTCGTGCATGAGCAATTACTTCCGGTTTCTTGCCATGCGAACTAAAGAGATAGCTCTACCTTTGTTCATTCTAAAACACAATGAATAATTGATGTTAAGCTTTATACACGAGTTATCTTGGTAAATACGAAAATGCAGAATAAATTTTACTCTTCTTTTGAGAGAATGATACAATCAAGTTGTTTTTTTCATTCATGAATAGTACTCGTGTAACAGTAGGCGTGGGTAAACAGGCGACGCAACGTAAACTGGCGACGCAAATCTATTTTTACGTGTGATAAATAACGATTTTTTTATCATTTTATTGTCCTGTTTTTAAGCAACCAGCAGGTGGTATCTTCTTAATTCCTTCTGGCACTCCTATTGCTGTTCACAGTTTATTTTGTCTTTTTTTTCCCTATTTTGAACAAAATACATCACCTGTGGTACCATGTAATGTTTTTGGTTCTTCAAATTTTCAAACCTCACATCCGGTTTTCCTTATCCTTTTGTGGTTTCTGGTTATCTTTACTATTCGTGTGTATTAACTTTCGTGGACAGGTGATTTAAGATTATTTCATGGGTATACATTTTTGTGTTTAGCCCCTATAACAACAATATAACAATAACACATACAACAATATGCATTGTATTGTTCTATATTCGTGGCTCCATATCAATCACGAAAACAATGAAAGCTTTTATATAGCGAAAGTTTCATGATTTAGATATTTTTTTCAGACACGTTTCCTGCTTTGAAAATAGAAAATGTATGTAAGATGCGAACCCATCAGCTTGATTAACTAAAACATACTATAAGCATTACTTGCAAATAGTATCAAAATTTTCGAAATAAACAAAAGGAGTAGAGAATGTACCACCAGTTCACAAGGTAAGTAGTAAATTTGGCGCATGTGGCTATGTCATCAGTTCAGGAAAGACAAAATGACGAAGATTGGGCATTTTATTTTAATACTGGTAATTTTGATAAAAACTAGAAAGACTAATGACATTTAATTAATTATCAAGTGATATACACTGTATACCAAAAATGAAGATTTCGTATACGGATATAGAACTTTGATTGACAATTTGTGTTTAAGTACATAGATTCGCACTGTTGTTACCTGAATGAATATCATCATCTCTTTACTTTGTCTTGATCCATTACATCGACAAAAATATTTCAGATTTGGAACATGCGTGCAAGTAAACAATTTATTAACCGTTCACTGTCACGATCTCATCAAATCCCCATTAATTTGCCCAGGAATTAGGAAGTTTTTTGCTTGTTTTATTATTATTTTTTCTTTATCCCCGTTATTTATAAACCAAATGACGTTTGTTGGTAAATATCCACTAATTATCGCATCTTTAGATTTCGTGTGAAATTATCAACCTCCACTCGTAAACGGTCCGAAAATTGGTATTGGATAGTTTAACGTCATGCTTATAACCTACAATTAGCAAATAACTGCAATGGCACTGAGGGATATCACGTATTGCATTTTTACCAGTGAAATATCAGAAATTATCAATCTGATGAAAAAAAGAAGAAAAAAATCTTATATTGTCACTGCTTACACATTTATCACTAGAACTGGTATTAGAGTGGTGTAATAGTACTATTGATGAAATATATCTTATTGGCCAATCAGAGCAGCGCTTCCTTTTCACGAAAATTAATTGAAAGAAGGTATACTCAGTGGTTGTTTTACTGCATAAATTTCTATTTTTAGATTTGTATTGTTTCATTAGCCAACCATATCATGTAACAACAACAAAATAATGCTGAACATGCGTAGAGCAGCCAGAGCAAAACGATACTATCTTGTTGTCAATGTAACATGATTAGACGTACATAAGACGTCAAAAATTATCAATAGCACTGATTCTTCTACTTTTCCGTGAAGTGATTGTGTATCTCTTTTTTTATCTTGAAAAAGAGATATATATTATGTAATGGTTTGCCGTTGAAAACCAGTGATATTACATTCTTATGACAGAATATACTAAGATATGATATTCCATGGAAAACAATTTAAGGATTCTCTGTCTATAATCGATAGGATGTTTGTTTGTTTGTTTTATTAGCCCCCTACCTGTGATCGACTGTATGTTTCCTCTCCCGTCCATCTTTTCTCAGCCATGCTTCAAGGTATGCTGGTGAAGGTATGTAACTTCAGTATGAGTAGCTACAGATCAATTTCGAGTTTCAGAGTTTTTTGATAAAGGTCAAGGTCAATGTTTCTTTTAAAGTAGAGGCCGGTAGGGGACATGTATTGCTTTAGCAGTATCCAGCATGCTTGTTTCTCAATCAAAAGCTGTGTCTTTCATATAGACTATAAATGTCAGAACGGGAGAATTTCTTGGTAAAATACTCAGAGACTATTGACAAGCATATCATAACGGCGCATATTATAATTGTTTTCTCCGAGCTGTGTGAAGGGATGAGATCTTTCGTATTCAGGTCGGTTTCCAAAGGTAAAATCGTAAGTAGGATCTTGGTTGAGATTTACGGGTGTCGTCGATGGAGAAGAAATCGCTTATCCTTCCGAAACATCTTGTCTTTGTCTCATTGAGCTATTGCTAAGCTCCTCTCTCCTCTCTCCTTGAACTGTTACAAGGACCTTCAAGCAAATTGATATTTTGTTGTTGTTTTTTTTTTACCCTCGTTTACCAATTTTGAGTTAGAATCACGGTTTTGTTTGTTTGCCGGTCTTCTCTGTCGCTTTTGTTGGAACCTGTGTAAGACTAGAGCACTGCAGTACCTCATTGTTTTGTCACTAATAATTGTTTCCAGTAACAATGCTAAATAACGTGGATTAGCCGTTGATAATATATGTTTGTTGTCTACAATAAAATATGAGGATTCTGTGTTGCCAAACAGAACGGATCACTGGAACCTATTGTTCAAAATGGAACGACAGGACTTTAAAATCGAAATATTTTTAGATATTGATATGTGTATATTTAATTTTATAGGAGCACATTGGTAGTCTAGACGTATCATTGTTTGGCGTAAACATTATAAGCATTGTCGTGTTACAAGTATGGACAGTCATAAACATAACCTTCATCATTTGAAAAAAAAGATTCTGCTATTTGACATTTCATTGTTTAGCTTTGTTACGTGTACATGTGTATTGTTTTCGAATTTTCAACGCACGAGACACTATGATCGTTTTTCAACAGCTTCTGTAAAATGTTAAATTTGATGTGTCAGCTTCTAAAATTAAACATATTATGATGCAACGAGTGAAGAGTTTTATTCAAAATTCCAAACGGGTTACCATTATGACACATAGAGACTAGGTGTACCATGAAGTTATGATAACATATCGTACATCCTGTTTCCCTATCAAAAATCAGAAACTCGTCCTTAACAATCACCCTAAATAAACTGTGAGTCAAATTTCAACATTCTCCCATCATGAATAATATTTTATAAAGAATAATTTCCCATGAAACAAACGAACATAGATCGATAACTCATGATTTAGATAAGTAAAAATATTACCTACATACTAGAAACATATTACTCAAAAAGCTTCTATATTAAAATGTTGTAAAAAGAAACACAAGCGAAAACAAGTGTTTTGTATGAATTTAGAAATTGACTGTGCTATTACTAACAAAAGTAACACGAACCTCCATCATACAACTGTTTTCTCAATCTATGACCCGATAGTGACCATCATCATCATCATCAGCAGCAGCAGCAGCAGCAGCAGCAGCAGCATTTTTTGAAAATCATCTTAAATCTTTACAACACTTTGGCACTTTTTTTCTCCACCATGTACTTCCTGTATGGTACGTAGATATTGTGCTTATTGATAGTATTTCGTATTCATATTGCTTATTTACTGGAGTGTTTGTTTTTTTTTTTTTTTTTTTTTTTTAAGATATTCTTACTTTCATCCCATACGTCCCTTAAGGAAGTGACATTTTCACACACAGTTACAAGGTTAATGGATTTTAACAGCATGTATATTTCTTTTATGTTTGAAAAAAGACTGAATGCGCTATAGATCTTTAACATTACATCACGCAAACCAAAGATAATGATCACTATATTAGCTGTTTCATTGTGTTATTCGCTTGTACATCGATTTAGATATCTTAACAACATTTTTCGTTACACATATCACAAAGGTTTTCATGACAATAGAAATGTAATCAATCTGATTTTACCCACATGCAAACTGGTGATAAGTCAACCGTGGAATATATGTGTGACGGTATATCAATTCTGTATAAGATATCAATAAGTGAAAGAACAATTTGAGTATATCGTTGTACTTGTTTGTTTGTTTTTGTTTAACGTCCTATTAAAATCCAGGGTCATTTAAGGACGTGCCAGGTTTTGGAGGTGGAGGAAAGCCGGAGTATCCGGAGAAAAACCACCGGCCTACGGTCAGTACCAGGCAACTATGCCCCACGTAGGTTTCAAACTCGCAACCCAGAGGTAGAGGGCTAGTGTTAAAGTGTCGGGACACCTTAACCACTCGACCACCGCGGCCCCAAAATCGTTGTGCCTATTGGTGATGCGACAATGATTCTTTAAAGCGACTATAACTGTAAATTGTTATACTCTTTAAACGGTGATACATGTATCTTTAAATGGATAGTGATATGGGTTTAAGATATAATAATACAAGAGTCTATGCTCTAAAAGGTAATCTATAAATATATGTTTACACGCTGACCTCTTTTGATGTTTGTAACTAATGCTACACGGAGAAACCCGAATGGAGTCACGTGATGCCGAATGGTGTTCTGCTCACACGAGCTTTTACATACATTCTTGTAGGATCCAGCGAAATGTAATGGTATTGATTTGCACGGATCGAGGTATTCAAAAAACATGGCCGTGGACACTTTTTATTTTGGTAATTAAAGGAAAGTCTTTTTATATAGTTTTTAAAATTAATAAAGCTGATCTTCCAATAGCGCTTTTTTCGACATAGCCGTATAATATTCTTTTGGCCCCGGATATGACGCGACAGGTGGCGTTACTGGTCAAGTTGAAGTATGTGATTGGTCAATGTAGCGGTAAATGTAAAATGCAGATATGCAGTTAAAAGCGAAACAAAGTTAGGGTTGAATGCAAGCAGAAAATTCACGGAATATATATAGACCGGTAGACCTATATTAAACAGAAACTGTTGCGTTATCTAGCACACAAGTTCCATTCTGGGCGATTTCAGGTAACACGATTTTGGCAACAATTTATTACAAGTACAGTATAATTGTCTTCGTCATGGACCGATATTGGCTATAGTTATTTCGCCGCGGGATGGTGGAAGTCCCTAACGAAAGTCCCGTGCCAGTATTGATAAGACTGTGTTCCGGAGCAGTGTTGTGATAATATAATTTTTAGGATGGGCAGAGTTCTCGATCGACGGGACGTGCTTAGGAACACACTTAGATAAAGAACAATTTTATTTATCTTAAAACGCCTACGGCCAAACCAACCCTATATGACAACTATCTGTATCTGTAATTATGTAATGTTGCATCGATAAGGTGGCGATAAAGAGAGCGTTTTAACTTAATGAACACAGCTTAGTGAAATCAGTACAACGTGTATCTATCAACGCTGATAAAAAAAATACTGGATTATAAATAACCTTCGGTCATGTTTAGTTGAAACTGGACATATTTCCATGAATGTGAATTATTTTGTGAGTGTATATTAATTTTTTTTTTTTTTTTTTTTTTGTGAATGAATTAAATTAAATAAAAATAAAACCAATGCCAAAAGAATATATCAAACCCTTTTTGATAAGGTTCATATATATATCCCCCTAGGGTCTGCCAGTTTTATCTGCCTATTCTAGACAACTACACTGTACCATTTGAATAGTGATAAACCTATGTGGTCTGCAATGTTTCAATAAGTCATTATGGCCGGGCACACCATCCTGCTGTATTTTCTGACCATGCTGTTACATACTTCAGTAAGTATATCAAATAAACAAAATGACTTATAATGACCTGACTTCCTTGCCTTGCTAATTAAAGAATCAATAAAAATATTAATTGTTTCACATTTTGTATCTAAAAGATGGGGTTGTATTTTTTGGTTCACCGGAGACAAAGTCTCAAGTGACCTGTTCTAATCGCCTTTTGTCCGTCGGCGTATATAAATTGATTTACATATAAGTAATGTTATACATAGATGTAAATAAAGAAATAAAAAGGAAATTTGTTTTTGTTGCTATTCAATTTCCTTACTTAATACTAGTGTGACAATACATTTAACAAAAAGTATATGGAATTTTTTAATTGTCATAAGATCACAAAATATTCCAAAAACTGTAAACACATTTAACACTTTTTGCACTGAAATCCTTTCGGTAAAACCTTAATTGCGCTGATTGGAGTTTCTGTATACTTGTTTTTTGTGACAGGTTCTGCACCATATGATCGTTTCGCTAATCTCTATGTAATTATTTGCGAAACTAATACCTTTATTATAACTAAAAGCCATTTTATAACAAATATGTTTTTGTACTAAAAAGCATCACAGATTCCGATAAGATAAACATATTGTTTTCTACCTCAAAAATCCACAACTAGTTATCATCTCAAAGCTCCTCATCATAGGCCTTGTAAACTAAAAAGGAACACACAGGTTCAAAAGCATACGATAATATCTTACAGACATTTGTATAATTATTCTTAAATGGTAGCTATTCGACACTAGAAATAAATGCCATGTTGATGCTAAAATAAATTTGAAGATTTATATGGAATGTGATATTAATTGAAGATTCCCCCTACCATCCCAGTACAGGTGGTGGGAGGGGATTCATAGTGGGAAGGAAAACTCCCACGCGACCTCGTGTTAGTTAACACAAAAACTACCCGGTAACTGTCATAGATGTTCTCAAGGTGACTGCGAGACGAGGTCACTCCATCCCTTCTCTGTAATACAAGATTCTAGTCTACCTGTTCTCACCTGGGAGTAGTTTGATATTACGATGTTACATACCTCGACAGATATCCCATACGTGGTAGAAGCCTAAGGTAGTTAAGGTTACTTAGTACATAATCTGTCGATAACCACTGTCAGTATTTCGTCACTACCTGGCAAATTAGGGCGGTATTCAAAGGGGTTTCTAATCCAGGTATTGACAGACATTTTGAATTATTGGTTTATGGTATTGATACAATCCACAGCTAATCAGTTGTGACGTAATAATATTGTAGTTGGCTCGTTGACAAATGGATGCATTTTAAAAGTGCACAGAATTAAGGAAATATAAACTACGTGTATCGGCTAACATATCAAAGCATAAACTTTGATATTTAAGGTTGACAGGATAGTCGTGACATTCACGAATTGGTACGCGCCCACCCAGCACATGGTGTAACAATCGTTCTTGACACTTTTGAAAGGAATACCGATATGTATTGTGTATCATGCTATGATGTGTACACTCATCTTTTTTTTTTTTTTTTTTTGTTACATATTTTTAAATAAAAGGAAATCAAATAAGTGAAAAGAAAAACACTTTAAAATGCTATATTGTCCTTTTTGTATTTTTTTTTTTTGGGGGGGGGTTTAAACAAATGACATATAGATTTGATTTTAATAATTTTTCATCTGATTACTGTTATGAAGCGAATCGTATCTAGCTGATTATTTTTCAATGTTTTAATCATTTGGATTTAAGCAAAATTCCTATCCAGGAAGTTATGGTTATATGTACATGTAGTATGCATTTAACACAGAAAAAAAACTTAATGGAAGCCTTTTGATAATTATTGATGCTATTACTGCCGATTGGCGCAATGAATTTGCAAATAATCCAAGCATATACCTTTAGGAACAAAGTTTTTTTCTCTCCATCTTGACTTGCCGTTCTTAATTTTAGTTCTATTGTCTTGTGAACCGACGTCACCTTCCTAAATTGCCTTCGTGTTTTCACACTGTAGGACCTCTTAAGTTTAATTTTCGTTAAGTATTTGTATATTCAAACTTTATCAGTGATTTACGTATGATATACGCTCGTATGACTTTCAATAAGAAAAGCCTGTGTTGCAAAGCCACGTGGTCGTACCTCGAGACCCCCATCCCCCCTGTGACTCAGACAGAAGATGCTAAAGAAGAGAGATTATTTGTGCCGATAGTGGGAATCACACAGATTCCTACCTCAGGACATATATTACTGTTTTAATGAGAGATACACGTTTTGGTACGTTTTTTGCCACCAGCCACAAAGTGGGCTGATTTCGGCGTCATTCAGTTGAACAATTTCATAGTCATTAATCTCACAAAACTGGTCATAACCTCGATGAACTTTGTGTCATATCTGAACAATCTATCATTACTCAATAGGTAAAATAGTGTGTAAAGAGACAGGTTTTCCGTGTGTTGTTCAAAAGAAATATTAAAGAAATACCCAAAGACCATGAAAAACTTTTTTTTTTCCTTACGCATCGTGGGTTATGATAGTAAATCGGCTTCAAAGTCAAAGCGAATTAGCAAAAAACCATTTTACCCTCCCCCAGTTATTGAATTGACTTCATACACTACACATCTTCGCTTGCTATTACCTTCTTTGTGTTTACGGTAACATTTAACCCTGAGAATCTAATGGCAAGGGACGGGGGTCAAAGTAAGAACCGAGAAATCATGGTACAATATGTAATTTTGTTTTATCGGCCCATGAACAGCCAGGGTTATTTTAAGGTAGGGGTCTTCTTGTAGTAGTTTGTGACTACCTCACTGAGCAACACACGAGAGACCCGTCCCATGCCATCTAGAGCAATTATGGTAAAGTGTCTTGTCCAAGGACACAACCACGACAGTACTCACCGGCCCGTTTCTCAGATTCACGAGAAACAAAACTGCCACGGATAGGAAGGGTCGAACCTCGCACCTCGGACCTTGGCCCGAGATTGCGTGGCCGGCACAATATGATGAAACCAAGAAACCACGAACTTGTGTATTTTGTCAAGTATGCAATTTTTTTTATATGTTGTTGATATTTTACTCAGCTTCAGCGTCCAATTGAATACCGTTTAAACCGAATGTCTGTATAATCCATTGAATTCGATTGATAAAACTCATCTCGTTGATCCGGAACAAAAATTAACATGAAAAACCGACTAAGGAGTTTATTAGCCATGTCATCTCCCGGGTTTGATGATCAAATTCACCAAGAACTGACACGATTGGGATGAAGTGGGCTGGAATAATACCAGGACTGATGAAAAGTCAACAACCTGTCATCGAATTGTCAAACCAGTGACAATATCTTCATTGCCTACGATAAGAAATCGCGGAAGCAAGGGATGAAAGTGTTACCTTTAAGATGACTGTCGCTGAAGTGTTGTCAGCACTTCAATGTTGAGTACCTCCTACGAGCTTATTGCTAAGAAAATATTATCTATCTTAATTAAACCAACGACTCTCGTCCAGATTTTAGTGACCAGCGAAAATGGTCATGTTGGGAAACTGGACATTATAGTTTTGCGTCTAGCTGTGATTCTCAAAAAATACCAGTGCTATTCAAACCAAATTATGAGTAGTCTGTTGCGTATTGAATCAACTTTAAGTTACATTATAGACAAATAAATACACGCCCCGTATCAGATTAGCCTTCTTTTCTTCTCAATTCTCATTATGAGTATTTTTTTTTTTATTTTTTTTACATATATAAATTTCAAGAAATACCTATAACATATATTTGGTTCATTCATAGCACTTATTGTTATTGCACTTGTCTACGGTTAAACTCTGCTGTTTCAAAAAGGGTCCCAGTGACGTATTTGTAACACCTATTTTAACCCGCCCTACCCCTTCCGAATTCAACGGGAGAGGAGAGTTATAAATATGCTATCCAGATGAAGTGACATAGTCCCTTAAGTCAATGATGAAAAAATATCCGTTGAGTTGACGTCATGATGAGGTCAGTCGCGTCTTATCTCGCCGTGACATAGGATGAAGCACTTTGACTTCGAGATTCAACACCCCACGAAACAGCATGTTGTCACCTATTCATGTTTAACATATTCCACTTGAAAGGGCAAATGAAGATTCTAGCTTGCGATTGGGTCTCGTTTCTTCGCTGGGCGCCAAAGAGGCGACATCAGACGTCATAGGCGTACACAAGGGTTGAAATTCTGATGAAAACGTCTTTGGAATCTCATTGAACTCAGTCCAATTCCCCAGTCACGAGTTAGGTAAGAAACAAATTGCATTTTAATAGAAAAATCTCAAGAGATGTAGTCCTTCATTTCTTGCAATTATAGTCTCGATTTGTCTGATTACATTACATTTGCTCTAAGAAAGCTAAGGAGTGTTTTATGAATAAAACTGGTTTCCGTTATCAATATCATAAAAGATATTTTTGTTAATACACAGCAATTATATATATATTGCCTAGATTTTTTGCCCCTTTTTTAGCAAGTTTGTATTTTGCACAAAATCATCGAAATGCATTCGAAAAGTTTCTCTTCTGTAGAAATATCGTTATAGTTTCTTTGAAGATATTTGAGAGAATTTATCATTTAATGAATAATTCAATGCAAAAACAGATTTCAAAAAGTGTTTTGACATGATGTTCTATAAATCGTTACTCGATACACAAGACGCTCGTCAAGGCGACAGAAAACCCGAGATATATAATGAACTTTTAATGTTTATACATACAGGAATATGATGTCTGTCATTGACGAAAAGCTGTGAAGAGTCGTACAAAAACACGCATGATATTAGCACAATTCAGCATATAAATCGAGAGCTAGATACAGTTGAGCCAAAATAAATTAAACTGCCTGATACAGCTGTTTCGTCCCTCTAAGACTCAATAGAGATGCTAATGGTTTAAAGTGTTGAGCATAGCAGGCGACGAAAATCTCGAAATATGTCAAACTCTGGATAGGGAGACGCAAAAGACCAAAATATTGAGATTATAGGGTTATTTTTCTTACGTCGACGTCGCCAAAGTCAACATTTCAACATCAGATCAGTTTCTCAAAACAAACAGTAAAGGTGAATCCATATTTGATATAAAGTTAGATTAATAGATTTGACATTTCAGCTCACCAATCATCCATAATTTCTACGACAATGGTATGTTGTTATTTGATCAAGCTGAAACACATTAGAATATTTTATGGAACCGCGATGGTAAAGTGGTAGGCGCAGGGCAATGAGACCGAAGTGTCGCTAGTTCGAGTCTCGGAACGTGCCCTGTGGTGTTCCTTGAAGAAGATTCAATAAACTCCACATACAACGAAATCGTGTATTATGAGACATCTGCTGTAGAGAAATTAAATGAAATCCTGGGCAGAACTCCTCCTTAACCTTTGTCTTTTACCGCTGAAACAACGAGACTGTCTATATCAAAATACCCCTTGTGTTCTACTAGACCCGGCTCTAAATGAGTATACGATAGCGCAGAAATGTTACGTGTAAGATGTTATCGACAAAATGGCAGCTCTGGCTGCACGTTCCTCGGGCAGTTGAGAATGACATTTGCTGGTATTTAAAGGTCCAGTTCCCACGGATACATAATTTGTGCTATATTGCTGACCTTCAAATATTATGACTATTATAACTTGGTGTTGGGAATTTTTTTTTTTTTTTTGAACATTTTATTTTTCAATTTGTACAATAGGTGTTACACGAGTAAAACGGGACAAGCGATACATGTTATGACGCGGGAGGTTTTGTTTTAACATACACATATCATTGTTTACATTTATGCAATTCGAATTTTTCGAAAACGCAAGGTCGTTGCTGTCAAATTCCTGTATGAAAATATAATCATTGTCAATATAAAATGTATGTTTATACAGTGATACAGTGAAAATTCGTTAATCCGGAAATCTTGTTTATCCGAACGATTCCGGATATTTGAATTATATTTAAGTCCGGATCGAAAACATTTCGTTATCCATTTTAATATCATGGAATACTAGTGTAGCTAACTATCTACCTGAAATAAAGACGTGGACACTTTATTTGATAAAATGCTGACATGCTGCAAAAATGACCAAGGTAGCAGTACTACAAAACAGCAAAAGCAGTTAAAGTCCTGGTGCATTTTATAGGTCGGTAGCACCACACAGTATACACTAGCTTTGTTCTAAGGCCGAGTGGCCGCTGTAATGATTTGCTGCACGCGATTATACCACCGAGTTGTGTATTATCGTCAGTATTCGGGATGTTCATTGCGTGGACAAACAGAAGTATGGTAAACTTGCTGTTTGGGTGTACGAGTGTTAAAAAGAGCATTTTCAGTTATAAAAAATGTCTGGGTCAAATGTCGATATAATGCCCCAGGTTTATATAGATTGTCATTCATATCTTTATAAAGGAAGACATCAATACAGCAATGTTCACATACTATAAAGAAGCTCTTCGATTTAATGACATTTGTCTGAATTCAGTAAAATTCTATTTAACGCCTTTCCGTTATAGATAATAAATGTCTTATCCGATTTACTATACTATACATGGCTAGACATCGATATAACGCCACCTTGGTCCTATTCCTTATAGTGAAACTTCTTTATAGTAGCCTCACTGTAGAGATACATTTCGATACAATGTACATGACCCTTGGTTACTCACAGGGAACCTTCGATATAATGCCGCTTATTCATTCGCATTCAACTTTGATATCCGTTTAATGACCATCGTACATTGACAGAGATTACCATATTGCGAGACTTCAATACAATTTACATTTCACAATTAATTCGACGGTCAAGGGCTGACTCCTAATGTCATTTTTCTCGTACTATATAATATAAATACTATATTACTGACAAAAAAAAAAAAATATACAGAAAGTCAAGATATGCTGGTCATTTGAGGACATTTTGAGATCACCGTCATGGTCTCTTTGAGAAACATTATCCCACGGTTTCACTATTCAATACCACGGTTCTCACTTTGAGAACGTGACATTAACGGGATCTGTCCAATTAACGTAGCACAAGCTGATGAAGCAAAAGGCTTTCCTTTTTATAAACTTACTTAACTACAGTCAATTCGCCATTTTGCATATCGTTTATTTGTTTTCGTCGCTGTCTTTTTAACAAAGGCTATTGCATTCTTTTACATATCCAAAATCCCGTTTTAATTTTCATGTAGCCACTTTTATGATAATATCGTTTGTTTGTTTGTTTGTTTGTTTGTTTGTTTGTGTGTGTGGGTTTTTTTTAAGATTTGTTCACACTATCGATAAGAAACCAGTTTTTATTTGTTAGAAGTACAGCACTGCTGTTTCTGAATGAAATCTTAATTAAATAGATACCAACTGCATTTCGATACATGTAAGAAGATAAAATCTACCTCGCAGGTATCCATCTAGTTATATATATATGTGTACAGACCACGCTGCACTTACAGACAGATAGATCACCATTAGGTAAGAGGTAAAGTGTTGAACGTTCGGGCAACAACCTTCACAAAACAAAACATCTTATTTCATCAGCTTAAAGAGAAAAGACTGACGATTTAATGACAGATGATTCAGCAGTTTATAAGATTTGAAAGCAAAACAAAAGACAGGCTGTTATTAAAGGTAAATATGTAGATATTAAATAAATAACAATAATCAGATTTGTATATCAAATGTTCCGGAATAATTCGTCTGTAGGCTTTGCTGTAGATTTTCTGAACCTAAATAAGCTCTAAACGCCTAGGTCGAGGACGCCAACATCATTTTACTTAACCCAGAACTACTAAGACACATATGCCGCTTTCCAGATGCTTACTTACCACTTGTTACAGTTCCGGTTAATAGCTGACTGTGAAACGTAAACACTCTATGATTTTGTTTACCAATTCAAACGAGTGTTTCTCTGTCCAAATGGCAACCTGAACTTTAGAAAGGACGTGGATTTAATATCATAGACGCCGATTGTGGATGTCAAGTACAGAGCTGAATCATCGGACTTTTTCACCTGAAGTTAACAAAAACAGTTTATTCGATTAATAAAACTTAAATGACGCCATTTGTTTTCAGTAGAGACGCCAGGAAGAAGGCTGCGTAGCCTTTTTTTTTCGTATTTGTGGCATCCTCGATTTTCATTCATAAAACCATCGTAACGTAACTGTATCCCGATCATGGTTGCTGTTTTCAAACTATTTGTTATTTTGAATTTACAATGAAAGGGTATGTACATTTTCAATTGTATCCATGGATGTGTCATTGTTATTTCTTGCTGTCGCTACCCCGCTTTTCTTTTTGAGAACATTGCATTCCTGATGTTTCATCGAAATGTACTTTCAAAGTATCGCAAATGACGTGGTAAGAGCTAAGTTTAGGCCCATAATCAATTGGTGTTATTTACCTTGTATTTGAACAAATACACGAATCATTGGTATTTGATCAATTGAGATCGGATAGTGATATTGCTAGTTTTCTTGTTTTCTGTTGTAGACAAGCTACATTGATGCAACTAAATTACTTCGGTAAAAACACCGACGATAGAACTGCTTTTTATATCAATTCGCTTCTTGATAGTAAGTCGACTCGTGCTTTGCCATTTATCAGCAAAACGTGCATACACGTGTGAAGTTTGTCCCCTGATGTAAGTTTAGCGAACATTTATAAGCATTTTGCATCTTTATTCGATCAACTAGTTATACGGTTCACGAATTGATCAATGTCATGTTAATATATGTACATATATGAAAGCTTGGACATTTTAGAACACCGCTGTCATGATAACGAAACCGTCATATTGTAACTTAAAATGGATCAGAAGAGGGCAAAAAGATGAACAAAATGTAAAGGATGTCCATGGAGTGATCAAGTCCCCTTAAAAGTACAAAGAAAATAGACCACTTGTACAAAGTAAATAAGACCAGGCTGTACTAGAGGGATCATCAGTGTTTGTTTGGACATCCTTCTTGGTAAAGATTGAGTGATGATCTATGATGTATATTGCCCTCTTGTGTCGACGCTTTAGAATATTTTGTCTTTATTTGTTAGCAGTGTGGTTATATTTTTGTTCTGATGTGTTGATGCCGGACTGTATTTTGTCGTTGTGCTTCGGTTTCTCCTCATTTGTGTTGACACTCTATGATTTGTCTATATGTGATAAAGATGTTGTATATTACGTCCTTGCGTGCTGATAATGTGACGTCCCTAAGTATTGACGCTATGGTATACATTATCCTGTGTGCTAAATCTGTGGTATAGTTTGTGCCTGTGTGTCGACACTGTGTTATACAATTTATTTTGTCTGTGTGTTGACGCTGAGGTATATTTTGTCTCTGTGTGTTGACGCTGTGGTATATTTTGTCCTAGTGTGTTGTGTTGACGCTGTGGTATATTTTGTCCTAGTGTGTTGACGCTGTGGTATATTTTGTCCTAGTGTGTTGACGCTGTGGTATGTTTTGTCCCTGTGTGTTGACGCTGTGGTATGTTTTGTGACTGTTTGTCGACGATGTGGTATATTCTGTCCCTGTGTGTTGACGCTGTGGTATATTCTGTCCCTGTGTGTTGACGCTGTGGCATATTTTGTCCTGCGAGTTGACGCTCTGATATATTTTGTTTCTGTGTATTGACGTTTTTGAATATTTTTTTATATTTCCGTATTTTGCTGAAACTCTACATCAGTCTCATTTGATAACTCTGTGACGTGATACTTATTGCAGTATCACCTATATTTGTTGATAATATCAAACGAGACATGGAAAGTGGATTTCTGTTTTAATAGCACGCAGATAATTTGAATGTCTGAAGGAACACACATATTTTAATATCTTTATCTAAAGGTTACTTTATCAATAATACTATCGTAGCAAGAAGGAACATACACGGTCTGTTTTCCGAGAGATAGAATCCCCTGTGTGTTGGTGGTAGTTATGGGATATTGTTTTTTTATTGATTTGCTGCGAAATAGGGTTTAAATTAGAGCTCATCGCCATTACAATAATAATTAAATGGTAATAATGGTAGGTGTCTCTTACGACTTTTCAAAGAATTCTAAATTGCCAATTATAAAAATGTAAGGTTACCAAAAAGCAACCCAGAACAGTTTTTAATTAAACATCTCTTCATTTCAAACCGCATGTCTATCCTGTGATTTTAATGAACATTTCTGTCATCGAAGTTAATGATAACCGTGACCTTTTAGGATGTTGAATAAAAAAAATAAATCTATAAATATCATGGGAACTATACTAAGAGTACCGAATGCGTCTTCATGGGGAACTCCTCTATAGCTTGTGTGAATAATATGAGGAATATAATATTATGATGATGTCATAGAGTAAGAGTTTCATGTGATAAATCAGCAAAAATGCGTTTCGTTATATAGTAAATGTGACACGCAAGTTAAGATTATAATAAGTAAAATATTAGATAAACCTCTACACAAAAAGCTCACAAGCAGTAAACGAAAACACGAAGACGCCAAAATGAGGTAAGACGCAACCCCGTTCTGTGTACACGATTCTCTGAGGTGGCGAGAAAACCATAGCTGTGAAAACGGTGTTACTGGCAGAATCGTTAATTAGACGTGAATAGGCGGTATTATACAAATACCTGGTCATATCGGTGTGTAGTTAGTTTATCACGGCATATAAATGCAGAATTGGCAATATACCATTGCCATATATTATATTAGATTTCATCGCTAGATATTGATATGTTTTCTCTCTTCTCTCTAAACGCACATAACAAACAAAATAGCATATATTTATAAATAATTACACAAACTGATGTGAGAAATTTGACTGATATTTTATTTTGTTATTTTTTTTAAACATTTTTGCTTTCTGTTAAACTAACGCAAGATATCAAACGGGTTGTATCATACCTGATGTGTATATACCGCAACGGTCCTCTAAATAATCAATATATTCGCCAAACGGCCAGATCAAGCCAGGCCACGTACTATATTGCATGTTAATTATCACAGCGCTCTAGATAACCCTTCTTTTCGTCAGTCTAACTTCGTCCACTGTAACGGCAAGTGTCCTCGGCAATCCCTTTTCAATTACACGAGACGAGTCACATTCATACCGCTAACGATCTTATAAGTTGGACGTAAGTAATCTAGGTGAATGATAAGGGTCATTTCATGTCCGTATTCAATGAATCATCTCTATATTCGTTGTCGGGTTTTTCCTTTTCAAAGTCCATCCATATAATCATACATTATCAGTCCAAATGTCGGTCTTCCCACGTTAGAAACACTGGTTTGCTTGTTTAAGTTTTAACCCAAACTGTGCATTGTCGTTATAGAAAAAAAATCATGATTAAATAAATATATGTTAAATTCCTTTTCACATGCCGTCTACCAATAAACGAGCACTTATACATCATGAAATGTCAAAATGCCATCATTAGATAAATTTTGGCGAATTAATCATAAATATTCTTGTTTTTCAGAAGTAATTTGTTTTAACATCCAAAACGATACGGTCCGTATTTGTACCCAATCGATATATACAACCCATTATGTTACATGTCAATTTCATCCACCCGTCTCGCCCCACTTAAACGTACCAATGGGATGGGAGATGAGGGGATAGTTGATGTTAACATGTTAACATGTTATGCAAATTATCTAGGTTCATTATTGATGGCTCCTTCAACGTCTATTGTGAATACACGAGGAATATATTAAATAGCTATCTCGATACGCCACCCCCTTTCTGCGAGCCACAGGATGAGAACCACTGGCCTTGGTATATAAAACGACTGTAGAGGACTCGGCAGGCCAGTGTTGTGTATAATTTGCCAGAGGTATATATCTACGGTCAACTGGGACAAGCTGCTATACTCTGTAGGGGAGGAAACTTCAGCAACTGTATTATGTCATAAGATTTCACGGCGATTGTGTGTAGTAAATAGTTGGGAAGAAATCCAGTTGAAAATTTCTACTCGACTTCACCAGAGAAAAGGAGAAGAGAAAATCGTGTTGTTCTTTTACAGACGACATCTTAGGGAAGAAATACATTCATTGTAAGTATTCCTTTATTTATATATACATATATATATCATTTATACTTTCGATTTGAAATCTTATTGTTGTCTCTGATATTAATCCTAACAAATAATATTTTCTCATTTTATATATTTGTTCTGATATTTTATTAACAATATTTTATCTGCGTTGTACTTAAATGTTTATACACATCACCACACATACAGCAGTAAGACTGAAGGTCACCACGATCGGGGAGTTACAGCCGGTTATTCATGAAAAAAAACACGTTTATGCGGTTCAGTGGCGTTGGCTAATGATCAATTTCCACGTCAATGCGTTTATAGCTACTAAAACGATGATAATTTTAATGTATGTACTTAACTTATTATTTCGTTGCTAGTAGATACAAATGATTAATTATCAATAGTTGATTATTAATTGATTATTAATTATTATTAATTGTTATTTCTTTGTTTAAAAATCATTTTTGTGGAAAAAATAACAAACATGTATCCGTCATCAATACAGGTACACATAGTGTTAATGTTACGTATGTTTCATTAATCCGGAAATATTTTCCGGATGTCTTCCTGAATCGAAAATCTTCGTACAATGTACATGTAATTGCAATGTGGCAATATCAATTCCGGTTAGAGTCAAAAAGTTATCAATATGTTGCAATTTTAGACTTGTCACCAGAAATAAATCGTTCGGATAGGACTCGAAACAATATGTATTATGTAAAAATACCAGGGCACCTGTATATCGCTATAAAATTGGGCTAATGATTCTAGAGAAGGCGTTTTACATAGAAACGATTAACCGCGTAGGGCAACCTGTGAAAATGTATATTAAATTTTTATCTTGTTTGCATTTTCGGGATTCTTGAAAATGTTATCAATATAAAAAAATAATAAACAGCGTTATGTAAGAGCATTAAACAGGAATATGTAATTTAAATAACCTTCCGTTAAGAATGTGCATCAATTCATACCAAATACCACTTGTTTTCTTTTCTAACGGAGTAGGATTATGTAACGAGTATGTGGATATGGAAACAATTTCCTTTGTGAAATTACTTACATAAACAAAATTCCATTCGAATCATTTAAAACTCATACCATATGTTATGAATAAGCCCATCACTCAAAAATTATTTAATTCTCCGATCGGTTATTGCCAAATCTTAGAGTAGGCAAAACGGTATCCCCTAATGTTCATTATAAACTGATAGCGATACGGCGGTTATAGGGAAACCAGAGCGACAAGTTGGCTGTAACGCCAAAAACGATATCACTTTTTCATGTGCGAGTGGAGTTATTTTAAGATTGCTGTCGGCTTAATTTATCAGTCATATAGCTCGTCCTAACCTGATTTAAATGGAACATTGACAAAGCAAACTAAAACAATCTTTAGTCAGGACAATTAGATGGTATTTAGCTTGAGGATAATGATTTTATCTTCACTCTTTACGTAATTTCTTCCAGCAAATTCTGCCTGTACGAGTATTTGTATTTTGATTTTCTTGCTGTCGACAGGCATTCTTTACTTAAACGTTTCTTACTGTTAGAATATTTGCTACTCAGTGTTACTTAACCACTGCATAACGCATACCATGCATTGATGTTTAAAGCTTACCGTACTTATGTGACTTTCTAGAGCTTACCGTTTATACATGACTGTCAAGAGCTTACCGTTTGTACATGACTGTCTAGAGCTCACCGTATATACATGACTGTCTAGAGCTTACCGTTTATACATGACTGTCTAGAGCTTACCGTTTATACATGACTGTCTAGAGCTTACCGTTTATACATGACTGTCTAGAGCTTACCGTTTATACATGACTGTCTAGAGCTTACCGTTTATACATGACTGTCTAGAGCTTACCGTTTATACATGACTGTCTAGAGCTTATCGTTCATACGCGATGGTCAAGAGCTTACCGTTTATACATGACTGTCTAGAGCTTACCGTATATACATGACTGTCTAGAGTTCACCGTTTATACATGACTGTCTAGAGCTTACCGTTTGTACATGACTGTCTAGAGCTCACCGTTTATACATGACTGTCTAGAGCTTATCGTTCATACGCGATGGTCAAGAGCTTACCGTTTATACATGACTGTCTAGAGCTTACCGTATATACATGACTGTCTAGAGTTCACCGTTTATACATGACTGTCTAGAGCTTACCGTTTGTACATGACTGTCTAGAGCTTACCGTTTATACATGACTGTCTAGAGCTTACCGTTTATACATGACTGTCTAGAGCTTACCGTTTATACATGACTGTCTAGAGCTTATCGTTTATACATGACTGTCTAGAGCTCACCGTTTATACATGACTGTCTAGAGCTTACCGTTTATACATGACTGTCTAGAGCTCACCGTTTATACATGACTGTCTAGAGCTTATCGTTTATACATGACTGTCTAGAGCTTACCGTTTATACATGACTGTCTAGAGCTTACCGTTTATACATGACTGTCTAGAGCTTACCGTTTATACATGACTGTCTAGAGCTTACCGTTTATACATGACTGTCTAGAGCTCACCGTTTATACATGACTGTCTAGAGCTTATCGTTTATACATGACTGTCTGGAGCTTACCGTTTATACATGACTGTCTAGAGCTTACCGTTTATACATGACTGCTAAGAGCTTACCGTTTATACATGACTGTCTAGAGCTTACCGTTTATACATGACGGCTAAGAGCTTACCGTTTATACATGACTGTCTAGAGCTTACCGTTTATACATGACTGTCTAGAGCTTACCGTTTATACATGACTGTCTAGAGCTTACCGTTTATACATGACTGTCTAGAGCTTACCGTTTATACATGACTGTCTAGAGCTCACCGTTTATACATGACTGTCTAGAGCTTATCGTTTATACATGACTGTCTGGAGCTTACCGTTTATACATGACTGTCTAGAGCTTACCGTTTATACATGACTGCTAAGAGCTTACCGTTTATACATGACTGTCTAGAGCTTACCGTTTATACATGACGGCTAAGAGCTTACCGTTTATACATGACTGTCTAGAGCTTACCGTTTATGCATGACTGCTATGAGCTTACCATATATAAATGACTGTCTAGAGCTTACCGTTTATACATGACTGTCTAGAGCTTACCGTTTATACATGACTGTCTAGAGCTTACCGTTTATACATGACTGTCTAGAGCTCACCGTTTATACATGACTGTCAAGAGCTTACCGTTTATACATGACTGTCTAGAGCTTACCGTTTATACATGACTGTCTAGAGCTTACCGTTTATACATGACTGTCAAGAGCTTACCGTTTATACATGACTGTCTAGAGCTTACCGTTTATACATGACTGTCTAGAGCTTACCGTTTATACATGACTGTCTAGAGCTTACCGTTTATACATGACTGTCTAGAGCTTACCGTTTATACATGACTGTCAAGAGCTTACCGTTTATACATGACTGTCTAGAGCTTACCGTTTATACATGACTGTCTAGAGCTTACCGTATATACATGACTGTCTAGAGCTTACCGTTTATACATGACTGTCTAGAGCTTATCGTTTATACATGACTGCTAAGAGCTTACCGTATATAAATGACTGCTAAGAGCTTACCGTATATAAATGACTGCTAAAGCTTACCGCATAGTACCTACCGTTCCTAAGTGACTATGTTGATCTTACCATCTCTAAAAGATCGTATTCTACTAACTTAAACTGATTTTGATCTATGCCTGGTAAAGAAGTTTAATATCCAAACCGTTCTCGTCGCTCTATTACAAAATTTCATTACGCTTCAAGGTAAAATTATGTAACAGTGAGTGAAATAAGAAACTTAGCATCTCATCCGACATACCTTCAAATTAGTAGCTGTTGTGAACTTGACAACGGCGCCCACACAAAGACGGGTGTAATGGTGGCGTGTGCGATCTTGTCATTGACCTTGCTCTTCGTTAAACACGTTTAAGTATGATGCATTTTCATTCAGTCTCATGTTATATAAATCAAGTGAACATGTATTTCTGTGAATGTTTCGCGTTCAATTGTTGGTTTAATTCGAAATTTTGAATTGTTTGTGTTTGCGAGTTTGTATCGTCAGCCATGGTCCAAAGAAATAGTAGATTAATTTTTTATCATAATACCGATTCGGTTACGCCAAAAATCTCTAAGGAATGGTACTTTATCATATATGTTCAAATTTAAAGCTCAAACTTCTTTTATTTTCAATATACTCCATATTGTTAATTCATACTCACTACACTTCATTCGTCATACTTACCAAATAGCATTTGTAATTGAAACTTACTGTTATTAATACTAAAAACTATCGTAAGTACTCTCTTAATACTTATTACTGTATATATTTATATGTATTTTTATGTACAAAGTATCAGACAGAGCCTATTCAGGTATAGGCTATGTCCTTGCTTATTTAAATTCATAACGATTAACGGAGCTAATGTGTATTGTGTATAGCTCTCGTTATGATCGCGTTTCTTTCCGATAGTTACTTGTAGCTTTTTGTCGATCTTTCTTGAAATGCATATTTCTATCACTTCTTTGCAAATGCATCCCACTCGTTATGAAGCGAGTGTTCTTGTTTTCTCCCAGCCATGTACACACACCTTATCAGCGTATTCCATTCGTATTAAAACGAATTCTAGTTCTCCCTAATACTGTATAACACGTTTTAACACCGCATACTCGATCTCAAATGTTGTTGTATAAACCATCGTATTAATTACTTCTCACACTGAATTATTTTTGACTCGTACTTAAAGATTTTCTCAAGTGACCTCTTATACCCTCTTCAATTCCTATTTCTATCCCCACCGAACTACCCTCTCAGCGATTCGCTGTTCGCTGCTATTACCGTAGCGCTCTCTCACAGTGGCGTGCCGCCACACAGCTATCCCCTTTTACATTGTATTGTAGGGCATGTTAAGCGATGGAAGCCTTTGCCCGTAAATGCGTGACTAGATGATATAAACAAACAGTAACATAAACAGTAGGGTACACCTGTCAAGGGATGTTTGCGTTTATACGAGATTATGTAAGAACTTACAAGATATACGCTAATTAAATACGTTTTTGCCACCTAAACAAAAACCCAGTCCAGTGTAGTTGATTTAACCAAGAATAAATATTTTCTTTGGTTTCTTTCGGCTATATGCACTAGGCCATGACCTACATACACACAGAAAGTGTAGATTCTGAGGTCAAGGTCATCCTAAGGTGGGAGGTCAAGGGTCAGATTAGAGGTTTGATGTACTATACACTGGGACGTCATGCTAAGAGACTGATTAGCCAGTTAGTTGTATCTATGTTATGATTAGGAATGGCGAATTTTCATCTTAGCCAGTAGTATACAGTCAAAATAAAAACGCTTTACAAAGCACGAAAGTTTTTTTCCCATCAACAATGATGATGTATCGAAAATTAGTATTTATTTTAAGGATAAACGATACCTAAAACACGTAATGCGTCTCCTTTTCAAAAGAGCTCTATCAAAAATGAACACGTAAATAAAGAAGACAATCAATGCAGCTCAAATCAACGTTTATCTTGTAAAGTATCACAGCTATACATGTAGTATAGCCATAACCGTCTGTCGTGTTGACCTATCTCGTGTTGACCTGTCTCGTGTTTACCTCTCTCGTGTTGACCTCTGGTCACTATAGTAATTATAACTGTTCTATTATCTATATATGGAAGCTATATGTAATTTGATAATGAAAAAATGAAAACGTCACATGCTGTATATGTGGTAATATTTAGTGGGGATTTAATTTCGCTGCGTCTACACTCTTTGAAATGAAGCGCGAACATATATACCCAGTGAATATTGACATATGTATATATAAATACATACTAACGTTAAGAAGCGTTTACTGCACCATGTTAAATAGGCATGTGTTTCCGCGAAAATTAATACCCGCGAACAATGCCTGATTGGGATAACCACGTGATGGAATGTTCCGTGAAATGTAACAACTATATAGTACATGTAACATTTGAGATTTCGTTAAGCTAATATTGTAATGAACAAGACGTGAATATTTATTCGACAGACTTGGATAAAACACAGGCGTGCATAATTGAAAATATGTGATCGCTCAATATAATTACATCATTTTGCTCTTTTTTTCGCCATGGTATTCGCTGATCACCATTTTGGTATTCGCGAAATCTTGTTTGGTACTGAAACCTTTCCAAAATGAAATTACTAAGCACTTAGTTGCACTGATGGTTTGTCCGGAGAATAATCGGTCTTCATAGTTAGATTCCTTGGTCTGGAACTGGAACAAGAGTACAAACATTTAACGTCATGTTATGTATTACGTCACGTGAATCGGTTGTTATGATATGTAATGTCGTTAGATTATGGTGATCGGATGGGGATTCCATTTGGATTCCCAAGAACATTTGATATATATCACCTGCTTCACATCATTCAATGACGTGTGTCATTAGAATTACGTATTTGCTCAATGGAGGTTTATTGATATTTCGTGAATATGAAAGCAAATGTCCCTCACAGCATATTTCATTAAAATTATAATTAGATTATATTAAATCTCCTTTTGTCTCCCTTGGGACTATCTAATTTCCTTGGAATCAGGCCATGTATATATATTCTGTATATATTTATGTATTAGGGACAACATCCTGTCATAAATAACCTTATGGACTGTGACATTGGATGTCATCTGCCTTTTCTCGGACTAATATAATATACAGAATCTGTCCGTGAACACCGTATATTAATGTTGTGATTTTCATGTGATCATTTTCACACCTAAATATTTTGCAATACATCACATGATGCATTTGGCAACTACTGGGTTCAAAGGTCAACTTCACATATCTTCTTATCTTAGTTTAAAATCCAAATGACGTCATTATCTCGTGCAACACCTATCACAATGACGCGAAGAGCTATCAAATACCGATATGAAGGTGTTTTCTTATTTACGTTTTTTTCCCACGAATTTAAATACACACTGACATTTATATGTATACTACGCGAAAGGATACCGTGAAATGCGTCAATGATAGTCTTCCAAAGATATGGTGAATTACATTAACACAAAATGATAATCATGAATGTAATCTTGAATATCAGTGTCTAAGTTCTAAGCAATATTCAGTTTCTCATGAAGTGGTACGGTGGGTGACAACTGTTACTATCAAAGCGTACTTAAGTGGATCGTCTGAATGCATAACAGCCCCCTTACTTTTCCCGTTTGACTCTGTTTTATCATCTTATGTTCTGCAGTTATAAATCATTACATCAACTGTCTGTGTGTAGTACGTACGTTTTTCTCTTTGGCACTTGTTGGTCATTCATGCTTCGTAAATGTACATCACTATCTCTTCAGTTGTGAACGTATCTCAGTGGTTAGCACTGCGAAAATATGCAACAGAACACGGTTCCAAATGATTACCACTATCGGAGCAAAAGTAGATTATGCATTTGAGACGCCGAGGTTGAGCTTCACAGGCGCAGCGCAGATCTGTACTGCCAACAATAACCTATTAATTAGGCGTGCCATTGTGAATTGAAGTTAGTTAGTCTACCTTCCACTAAAGATTATTTTTGGTGAAATATCCAGCAAACCGCCCCGCAGATTATTAGCAATATTTGCTTGATGTCTTAAAATTGGAACATCCTCTGTTATGTTGCAAAATGGTCTATCTTATGCCTGAAAGGTAGAATTTCAAATCTGTATCAATTGTATAAAAGGTGTTTTCATATGCTAGTTCCAAATAAGAAGAAACCGATCCATTGTTTTGCAATGTAAGCTTTCTGCTTAAGTTAATCCGAAATTACTTTTCAGACGTCAACATTAATATTGTGAAATACATGCAGATAGATACTTCTTCCTGCCATTTGGTTGCCACCATATATTCGCTAATGCCTTGATAAATTCGAAAAAGTTTTGGCGTTGTTATTTATCGTTTAACAGTTCTTTTTAAATAATTTTCACCTTATGTCAAATTCGCACTAGGGCACTTTATATTTCTGCTTAAACATTTCGTAGCCGTGTTAAGCTGAAATATTGCTCTTTCCGCGGAAATCGTGAAAAGTACATTGTCGCAAAAACTTCCTTTGAGGCCGTTCTTGTAATTTGGTTATATATATATCCATGAAATATTACACGCTTATGGGTCAACTTTGAATTGACATCCCCTACAAACAATCCTTACATAATCCTCTGTCCGCAAAACTAATACCGAGTTCCTTTTTATTCAGAAACATTTATTATGTATGTTCTATTTCCTGTCAAAGGAAATGTTACTGACATAAAATACTTTACTTCCTGGCTTGGCGAACTTCGATTAGGATATTACGTCCGGAAAAGTAAATTAGCAATTATATAATTTTCTCCATTGCCACTTGCAACAAAGAGGTACTGATCGTTTGAACACTTCCAATTATTGTTAATTAGGTAAATACACAACTGAAAACAAGTATCAATGAAAGAAATGGCATTCATAGGCCAACAGTGACATTCTTAGATATCAAGGAGAAAAAAGGGTCGTTAAATTATGTGTTTCTGTATAATCAGATTTTTAAACAAAAAAAGAAATCATTTAAAACCATGTTTACGTATTTTATTGTTAAAATGTTGCCCCTTCTTTATGTTTTTTTGTTTTTTTTTCAAGACTAAATCTCCTATACACTATATAAAATATATAATTTATCAAATCATATGAGCTATAAGCCCCCGTGATATTACTGAAGCTTAGATATTGTATTATATTTCTATTCTTGATCAAGTTATTCCACAATACATCAGTATAACATGATAACGTACATTGTTCTGAACAACTGATATTTTTGTATTATGAACTGAATATAAATTAATCATATTTTGTAAACAAAACTACCAAAGCAAGTCAATTCACGCAGCAAAAACTTAATTAAAGCATTTTCTAAGCATTATATAAACTTAATTAAGCTCATTGTATCCGATTCCCAAACGCTGAAACCATTGTTTGATACAATATGATTGATGACTGACTCCATTTAGTGAGTAGGAAGTATTTGCTGTTTACGGTTGTCATGTCGCTGGCTTGTCCTTCATTATCCTCTCATTGTTAGTCATTTAGTAGAGTTCAATATCCTGTTGACGGCTTAATGGGTATTGAAATAGCGTCATCCTTCTTCCCATGTGACGTTCCTGGATATGAACGCAAATGAACCATTGTTACGTTATGGAGTGACTTTTAAAGCACTGTGATGTACAATGGTCGGTAAACATGGATTGACGTGAAGAGCGTTAGAGTTAGAGATGTCTCTCTGTGTCGTATCACTAAACGAGTTACAGCGGCTGTGACGTCTATGTAATGGTACTGGGTAATACTATGATATTATCGGTAATCTTAGACAGATATTGCATTAGGGGTGATGTTAACAGGTCATATCATGTAAACATTCCGTATCATCCCGTTGAAAACAAGCTTTCGTGTCAAGCATCGGGTTCGCTGAGAATGTTGCTTTAAAATCTCATAAGTTCACATCCGTTTTCATTAGAGGTACTTTGAAAACCCAACGTATTCAAGAATAACGATCTTATTTAGACATCTACAAATATTATATAACCTCCAATTACAAAACAAATGTTAAAATCCTTCATGTATCATTTTACCTGAGGGAGAACATTTTATATATGTGAGAGAGCCATGCTGCTGTGTTGAGATTGCCGACAAGTTTCGCGTTTGGTTCTGCAACTTGTTGGATACATTCCATATTGTAACTACAGAGGAATCCTTTATGTCTGCAGCATAAAGACTGAAAATTGGTATTTTATCATAATGTTGCTATCGAGCTTATTCATATTGGGGTCAATGGGCGTGAGTCCTTCTATAAACTGCACTGGTGTCACATCGTGAACTAAATAAAACCACAGACATGTACTGTAGTAATTACTCTTTCAGGAACAAACGTTTTCGTAGAAGGGTCAGCTTCATGGTTTTTACTTAAATATCAAAGATGTAAAAAAGTAATCTTTAAATCCTGAACATCAACACTTTTAGAAAAAAAACTACGAAAGTAGTTCAATATTTACGTGCGCATATGCATTTTAAACACCATTAATGCTGGCTTTTAATTTTGATGGTTTTAATTGAAAGCTGATCATGGTACTAATATTGGAAGGTCGGAAGAAAGTGGAACACAGAAAAGCATAGTATGGAGAGGTTACGTTTGATGTATTTTGAACCTCCTTTCCCGAAGAGCTCTCACATTAACCCTAGAGACAGCTAACAAGAACACTTTTAATCGCGGCATCTACGATATCAAACACTATCAGCAATAAAAGATAAATAGCATTTCCATCATATTTATAGCAGTAGATAATTATACATAAATACGTTTTTGGCGGGGGTTTATTGCCTCGGGTATTGAATGTATAGCCTGATAGACTTGACAGAAAAGCATGTGTTAATAGATCATAGAGTTAATTATATTCTTTTCTTCTCGAATCTCCTCTCTAAAGTAGAAACGGTTTTATTCAACAGGAAAACTGTATGACTGGAAAACGTATTTAAATCATATTAATATTTTCTCAACTTTCCTTGGTATTGGTAAAACAGGCCTGTTTTCTTGTTTTGGAATGAGGTTGGCACTGACAATAAAACAGGTTCGTTGGTTTACACGTGTATGGAGTTATGTTAACACTGCCTGACATGATTATTTCCAAGACAAGCACGCGAGGTCGTTGTTTCAATGAAAGTTCAAGGTCACATGTCAAAGGGTTGATGTTCTTGTAATGTCGGAATCCCCATCTGCTTTAGACTGGGTAAATATCAGCATTCCTGACACAATTCTTTTTGTTTTCAGGTGCTTTAGGTTATGAACTGATTAGCTGACAAAATGAATGAGGATAATTGGTACTTATATATATATATACACTATATATATATATATATTACGAGACATATTAACACTGTTGTGAATACTTGAAGCAGGTGCGGTTGATCTCCGAATATGAATATGTAATTCATTTATAGACGCACAACCGCATACTGCAATCCGATTACCTATAAATTGTATTTCATACATTAATCTACACTTTTGCGGGGTTTTTTTTTGTTTTTTTTTTTTGTTTTTTTTTGGTTTTTTTTCATTATTTTTTCTTCAAACAGCGTAATGGCGCGGGATATATAAAGAAATAATGGCGTTTTAAAGAAAATAACAAAGAGAAATGCATTGTTAAGTGTAATCAAAAACAAATTGGACAATAATGGCGTTTTCAACATTCTTGACAAAGAATGCTAGATATGAAAAGTAAATAATTTTAAACCAAATCACTTAAAAGTATATTTTTGTATCACATATCTGATAGCTATGTCGTTCTAAGCATATCGATATGACGTCATTGTAAAAAAAAACGTTAAGTATGTCACTAAAACTGTAGTTGATGAAAATAGCAACATTGATGAAAATAATAACATTGGTGTAAAAATAACGTTGATGGAAATGATATTAAGAAACTATATAACATTGATGAAAATCGTAACATTTCTCATGTGTATTTGGGAATGTTTAACTACAAACTCCGTATCAATATTAACAAGCGTATATGAAGAAGTCCTAAAAACATCGTACAAGTGTATACTTTCTCAGCGGTGTCGCTGTGATTCGTCCTACATACTTGCGTAAACCACAGAATGTTCAGCAAGGATGTCGACATTTCCGTCAGCTCTCTGACACAGAGACGCTAGCCCCTGACAACTTACATCGTAGATTTGTTAATTACAAACAGCTTGCGGCCTGGATTGGTCTTTACATGGGCTCTATACACTTTAATTTCCATTATTATAACAACCAAGTGATTATCTCCCCCTGGAGGTCATGTGTGATAAGTGTCTATCTGACAGGGCCTATTTTACTTGCTGCGCATTAATATTTACAGCGATAAAACTAACGAGCGTAATATACTCCTACACAATTCACAGTGTTTATCAGTAACACGCCACAACCAGGTTTAAGCCATCAAGCTAATTTACATAACACTTTAAAGCGGCATCGTTTAATAAACGAAAGGCGAATCGGTATTTCTACAGGGAACACGTTTTTTGCAGATTAAAAGGATATTGAAATATTACCTGTAAACCACGTCATCAATCAGGTAGAATGCCATGTCTCCCGAGGTAGTTGATTGTATCAGGAATAAATATCACGGTAAATATTCCGGCGACGACTAAACAAGCTGGGTTATCAGTAATAGTTCATATATAATGAAGAAGAGGGACACTTTCAATAAACAATCAATAACATAATATCAGTTAGGACCGGTAGGAACGGGATGTGTAATGTCTGATGTCATTACTTTATATAGTGTTTCAATACAAAGAGTAGTCAGGTTTCCTACCGTAATTTCTTATATCTACGCTGAAGAAAAGTCCAGGTCCTCGCTACGCAAAAAGATATGAACACTAGTGATCAAAATACGTTCACGGATGTATGAAAGACATCAAAACTATAATGTAACTCTTACATGTGAAAATAGTGTCGAGCGAATATTTTCGCGGTTTAACACTCTTCAAACTTTGCTCTGTTATTTATTTTATGCTATGATACTTTAAGGCCTCATCTATTGTGCGCGGAAACCAAAACAGAAAACATGTCCATTCAGAGTTTATATTTCTTTATTTTAGACAACATTTAACACAGTACAAAGCGATTATCAACAGAGCTCTTAGAGGACATCATAATAACGCAATCGCTCGCAATTATTATCCTCGCTGCGTTTGTTTCATACGTAGTGCATAGCGAAGCAGTTCATGACGTTGATCAAAATGAGGTAACATCCACGTCATGTGATCTTGACTCATAGATGCAGTCAAGATTAACATTAAGGCGATGGGAGAATGTGGTGCCAAATGTAAATATTATATCAATAAATATGCTGTTCTGTGTAGAATTATCTCACAATATAGGATATACGATACATATTGAGTCAATTACAATAGAAAATACAATGCGTACAAGGCTGGAAGCTAGACTATAGTCTTTCTATACAATCATATTTTCAATTTCGTTTACATCTTAATAAATACCGTGTATGACAGATCCAAGCAATAAACGTCTAGAAAAGATGTTCTTTATTTTAGTAATGGCACAAATCACTTTTAATCTATTAACGAAACCAATTCCATTTGCGGTAATGTACCGGTCAGCTAGCTAGCTAGAAACAAACATCATATCAATATCCTGTACGCACTGTTTGGTCTGCTTAAACGCTCGCGATTTCTTTCAGCTTCGCTCAAATATCATAAAAATGACTATTTTCCTACTAGTTCAAATCTATCTGGGAACGGCTGGGGGTAATTTCAAGCATTTTATTGCATTTACACAAAAGATGTCCAACTCCACATTCTTTCAACGATACGGCAATGCTCCTGTTCCTTGCTTCTATAGGAAGGGCTGGTTCCGTCTTCCTTTACCAAACCGAGGCTAATATTTGGTAATGTGCAATTGATTACTGCGGATAACACTGTTTATCTAATTGATTGACACATCGCAAGTGTTCTTATGATTTAACAGCACGTGGAGAGCATTGTCCTGTCGAGTGCTTAAAATGAATAACAATGAACTATTGTAATGCCAATCCCATTGAATGTTTGTTTACAAAAAGCCGTTAAGCAGCTTCTGTATACACTGGGCTTAACACGTTTTATTCCTACTTATCCGACCCCGTATATCTATTTTCGGAGTATAAAGGTGTCCTCCATAATACGTAAATTGACCATCCCTGTTTGTCATTGTTGGTATTATCGCCTCTACAATAAGGTCAATTCGAGGCGTGGTGTCCTGGTGACTCGCTGACTGAACAACATACGGGAGGTCCGTTACATGCTGTTCATAGCAATTGGGATAAAGTGTCTTGTCCAAGGACACAACCACAACAGCAAATGATGGCTTATGGTTTCATCTGCCATGAGAAAGACAAATAAACCCCTACAGGGATCGAGCCATATATCTCGGATCTTCACCCGAGATAACAAGAAGATTATATCGACAGAGCCATCTTGGCCCTTTCCCTAAGAATTTATCTACTATCTATCTTACAAACTGCTATTTATCATTAGTATAAGATAGTGTAATGCATATCAATTCGTTATCAAGTGAAAATCTCAGCTGAGAGACAAACATTAAGTCTGGATTCAGATTTGACTGTAATGAATCCAATTTACCCATCTGATACAGATTAAGGCTATATGCAATCGAAACCATACAATTTTCTGTGGTTTATATTAAAGTTATTTCCCCTTCAAATACCTGCTAAATATCCTTCATTTCCTCGTACGTTTTAAACATGTCAGCAGGTTTTGACTAATTACGGATTTTAAATCTTTTCTGTGGCGTAGAAAACGTTTGAAAAGAAAACGTACAATGTATGTCAATAGGAGGATATCATATATATCCTTAAGTTGATATAATACTGAAAAAAATGATTCTTAAATGTTAATAGACCTTAAAGTTATACAGAAAAAAAAGTCTGTCATTTAAACTTTTCATCACCAGAATAAACCATTACCAAACCAAGTCGTTGAATATATAAATGTGGAGTTCAAGTTACAATAAAATGAAATTGCAGCTATATTAAGAAAATTGAAAGTGTATCTGCCGTCTGATCATAGTGGTACATTTTTACATCGCAATGATCTTTGACTGCGTGGCACGTCTCAAATAGCTCTGACGAAAAGTGCATTTTAAGGTGAGGCGATGCCATGTAAAGTATGATTGATAGGTTTGTGTAAACCAGTGGTTTCCGAAATTGAATCCTGTATTTTAATTGTTTACTGAGAAATCCCATGATCAATCACGTAGCTTGTTAATGGGTATGTAGGGAATTGCAATCAAATTCGTTTGGATTCGCTTTAATGTGGGTGTGTTATGTATAGTAAACCGATGATAGCCGACCCTTCCAAGTACAAAAAATAAGAAAACGACAAAGTAACTATGTATGCAAAAATGCATCATCGATTTAATTACATCCAAGAATATGGAAGAACGTGTTTTCAGATGTTAGTTAAATTTATTGTAACACATGTAAGTAAAACCAGCCTTATTCATTTATAAGAATTTTCCTTATTTAAACACTGAATCATTTTAGCTGTATTTCGGGATATTTCAAATCCAAGATATATTATTATCATTATCCAAACACAAATATGAACAAGAAAACCGCCATATAACAGCAATGGAATTGACATGGGTGACATCTTCGCCTCGCAATTGTTGTTACTCGTGAATTACATAAATGCACAATATCAAAATAAGAGATAAATTGCGAGGCGAAGATGTCACCCATGTCAACTCCATTGCTGTTATATGACGGTTTTCTTGTTTCCACGAAAAGAAAAGAAAAATCTTATTCAATTGTGTTGTCGCTTGCTACATAAGTTTAGATTGAACATAACTGTATATTTTTCTTTCATTTTTTGCCGCCTTGATAAAATTTCAATGTAATGACAAGGTAACAGAATAGAATACAGAGTAATTATGTATGTACGTTTCAATGGGCGAAAACAGAGAAATTATTGACAATTAAGAACAAAAGATTGACAGAAAGGAGACATTTTGTTCTATTAACATGGAATTAGCGGTATTCTGAACTTCTTAAAGATTTTAGATCTTAGAGTTTAGAGATTTCCAATCACAGCAACTTCAGTATGTTTGAAGTAAAATTTAACTATCAGTAACTTAGATGAAACAGATGAAAACATTCATGCAATATGGACCTTAAACATGGAAATCCATCCCGACTTCTCGGTCAATATCGTTTATAAAATCATCACGCCTGCAAACCTGTTGCTGTACCTTTTATCGTATGTAAGGATAAGTGCTCTGCTTTCTTTTGGCTTCCTCGATTCTACATTTAGTTTCTAGCGGTGAATGACCTATGATTGAGTCCTGATGAAAATCTACATTTTCTATTGTTATAAGGTTTTTATTCATTCCTTACGTCCCTTCTTTGCCATTTCTGGACCATCCCCTTTTGCATGCTGATTTCAGAACATGAGTTTTCCATTTCTCTTGATTTCGAATTCCTGTTCTATCTCAAAGAGGATGAACGATACAAGATTTAGGTTTTTAAGCCGAGACGGTTTGGGATGCAAATGGATATAAAATTAACGAAAAGAAGAAAATGAAACATGTTGCATTTGCACGACGGCACATTAATGTATATTTTTTAAGATGGCGATGATTTAACACAGACAGATATGAATACAGTTGATTTCTAAAACAAATTGACCTTGGGTGTCGTTAAGGGACATATAATATTAGACAGATGTGTTTCCTTCTTCAGACTTCTAGATCAGCGATCATCATTGAATGAGAGGGAGTGTCCTCAATGTTTGTATTGATTTAAGGAATGCTTGTTCATTCAGGTTGCGACGGTGTTGACTATAAATTCTGCATTGTATACTTCCAGGCACTGAACCAATTCAACAGAGATGATGCTTAGGACTTTAACGGTTCTCACGTGCTGTCTAATAGCCGCTGCATTTACACTACCTTTGAAATCAGAAAACAAGGATTCGGTGTCTTCGCGGCAAAAGGTGAGCATGGTTTCATTCATAGTTTATGTATACTGTTATATAAGATATATTCCGTGTCGTATCTTTTTTCGTGAAATGTTTATTAAAAATCATTAATCCCGCGATTTTCTCACATATTTCAAGAACATTATCACGAGTCTTCAGTTATTTCCCTGAACAGACATCGTCGTGTTTACAGCGATTCAAGAACAGTCGAAAAAATAATTATCCGCAAAATTTCAGTTATTTACAGCAGCAGAATAGAAAAAAATGTTTTGATAAAATGTATTGATTTAAAAACCATTTCAAACGCGCCAACAGCATCAGATGACCAGTTTACTCAAATTCTTTGTTTCCAAATAGTTTATATCATCGTATTTTTTATTTGAACTTCAATATTTCGCTGATATGGCATTTATTGGTACTTTCATAAGCGGCCACAGGGATATCGAACCTGTTGCTGATTTCACGCGATATATATCACGCTAAGGCAATCAACAAAATATTTTATTTCTGTCATTTGAATAGTTTCATTTGATGTTCCAAAAGTTCTGGGCCGTTAATTTGGAAATCTAAGCTACGATAATGAAATGCTGTTTCCGGTATCATATTATATTTTCTAACTAAAAATTGATGTCGTATGAAATATGTCCTAACAAAATTTTATTCTTTTTTCGTTTGTTTCAACATGTCGTTGTGTTTTATTGAACAACAGTTGCGGTCAATATTGACTTAATATTTGTTTTAATGTTTGTTTCTGTTGGGATTGGTATATTTCCCTTAACAACACATGCAAAGTCTATGACATTTCATTAGATGTTTAAATGAGATGCCGGTGATAATTAACGGGCCCATTGTCAGTACAATGTGGTTGGGCGTCACGCTCGCTACCAAGATGCAGCATTTCATGGCGATGACGTATGGCAATAGCCTTTAAGTGGTTTCGTCATCTGATTGACGTAATCACATATTACCTTAACCATTGTAATGACGTAAAACAACAAAATAAACAAACAGAAGTTGTAAACCACCTATTTTACCAAAAGATTCATAAACATATTCATAACATTAGTTATTGTTAGCGCTAAGGGGACTTGAAGTATTACAAAATCGCTCAATCCTTTTGGTTAAAGGCGGGTCGTGAAAGAGCGAATTACGTTACTTTTCCCAAGCATAAAGCTACACACGCGAAATTCATAGAACCTTCAAAGGTTAAATAATCTATTTTTTTTTATATGTACAAATGAGCTGCCAGTAAATTTAAAGTGTTACCAGAAAAGCTTTCCTGTGGTCAGTGACCTTGCTAACGACTGTGTGATGTACTTCGAGTCTATAAATAGTTCAGACAAACACTTGTTTAGTTCCGTACTCAGCGGGTTGGGAACGGTAACTTGAAGAATTAAAGAGCACCCCTGCAGTGTTTTTGGCTCTGGAATAGATGTCTTGTCTTAAGAGTGCTTGTTTCGACGAATAGGGTTCGCTAGACAGCCTCCCTGGTAGAGCATCTGGACAATGATATGCTGATGTTGTTAAATTCCGTACCATATTTATTTTATTTTGAATAAAAAGAAATTCTGCGGTGATTTCCGAATGATGAAAATGCTCCTGCAGTTGAAAGCGGATAGTGGAAGTGTAGTTTAGAACCATATTTCTTATGATTTGTCAAACTCAAAATGATATATCTGTAAACTTTCATTTGTATCTTTTTAGTGTTAAAGTAAGCTGTTTAATTGTTTGGTATTGTATTTAAATATATATTTCATTTTTTTTTCAAATGTACTTACATTAAATTTGAATCTAAATTCGCTGAAAATCCTTTAAAACTTTAGTGAATTAAATGTTTGCTTTTTTTCCATCAGCGATCAAGATTTGGTGTTTGGGATCCCTATGGACACCGGAAGAGGTCGAGGAGGGATTTTTTTGACAAACACGACTTCAATTTTGACGGATATTTGGATAAATTAGAACTCTCACTTATGTATTTGGCAAATGGTGCATCATGGGAAGAAGCATTGAAATTCGGGGCACAGCAATTACGTCACGACCTTGACCACAACGGAGTGTTAGATCGATGGGGTAAGTTGCTAGAGATGCCATGCTTAACGTGATTCATTACTGTAAAACTTCAATATAACACCAATAGTTTTGTCAATCTACAGCAAATCGTCGATATACTGCCCATTGTATGTCACAATATATGTACATTAAAACTAGGAAGAACTTAGTATAACTTAGATAAAACAGCCCTTGTTTGTCGCTAGACAGTAAAACTTAGATAAAACAGCCCTTGTTTGTCCCTAGACAGTAAAATCTAGATAAAACAGCCCTTGTTTGTCGATAACAGTAAAACCTAGATAAAACAGCCCTTGTTTGTCGATAACAGTAAAATCTAGATAAAACAGCCCTTGTGTGTCGCTAGACAGTAAAACTTAGATAAAACAGCCCTTGTTTGTCGCTAGACAGTAAAACTTAGATAAAACAGCCCTTGTTTGTCGCTAGACAGTAAAACTTAGATAAAACAGCCCTTGTTTGTCGCTAGACAGTAAAATCTAGATAAAATAGCCCTTGTTTGTCGCTAGACAGTAAAATCTAGATAAAACAGCCCTTGTTTGTCGCTAGACAGTAAAACTTAGATAAAACAGCCCTTGTTTGTCGCTAGACAGTAAAGCTTAGATAAAACAGTCCTTATTTGTCGCTAGACAGTAAAACTTAGATAAAACAGCCCTTGTTTGTCGCTTGACTGTAAAACTTAGATAAAACAGCCTTTGGTTGTCGCTAACAGTAAAATCTAGATAAAACAGTCCTTGTTTGTCGCTAGACAGTAAAATCTAGATAAAACAGGCCCTTGGTTGTCGCTAGACAGTAAAATCTAGATAAAACAGTCCTTATTTGTCGCTAGACAGTAAAATCTAGATAAAATAGCCCTTGTTTGTCGCTAGACAGTAAAATCTAGATTAAACAGCCCTTGTTTGTCGCTAGACAGTAAAACCTAGATAACTATTTTACTGTAATTGTTAACACTGCTATAAAATGGTCGTAGACGGTAAATATCTACCTGTAGCCATGTGTTCCTCTTGTCACTAGATTGCGGTGCTTACTAGCATCGCACGGCCGTCTGCTGTGGCGTCACAATTCAAATGCCATTAAATGGCTATACATATGGCGCAAAGCCATCAGATGGTGACTTTGGCCGTAAGCAGTCTGTGTCAAACACAGTTAGCTAGTACTGTTAATAGCAAACTATTATTTTACAGGTGCATTCTGGGATATCTTTACGAGACCGCAGAGTTTCCACATATTTTAATTTGCGATTAGCCCCAAAACACAAACAGATGGTATATACGTTTATGTAATAAACGCCCGGTTCCTTAACACAAAACAATTAGTAATTTTCGCACGAAACTAATTACATTGTTCCCTTAGGCTTGTTAAACCAAAGCTCCGATTCGAAGGATGCGAAACTACGGCTCCGGGAAGTACTTTTACATTGTTTTTTTGCCTCCTCACAGTTGGAAATTGTCGTGTCAATGCTCGCTCGGTACTTCAACTGTGTATACAATTTAAGTACATCTAATTGAATTATGGACGATTTCCCCAGAGTTGTAAACCATCGCCTTTCGTATTTGTCAAATCCTTCTCACGTTAGCGCTTGTACAGAAACGTTACAGCAGTACACCTGTACAAAACGCTCTGAAGATCAACAGAACTGGCAAGCACAGTGCTAGTTTGTATTGGAATGTTATCACCTGGAAAGAGAAATACTAAAACATATACCTTGTATTGATGTTTAGATCTTAAACCAGTATTCGTCATATCAAACTATATCTGTAACGAGTCTATCTACATAATTTTCGGAAATATACTAACGCGCACGTGATTTGCACGGCAGGATCAGTTATTAGTTCGGATAGGAGCCACATCAAGTAATAATTACCTAAACACCGGGGAGCAATAAATTTCTCTTTGATAAAAAATTATGTGTGGAGATTGGAAAATGCATACAATACTATTGGCCTATCTGGCCTTGTACTTCAAAACAGGATCTGTTTTTAGTAGCATGGTTATATTTGGGTTGAATATCTCCATTGATCAAAGGGTTACGTAAATATAAACATATAGTTTTTGATAGCCATAGCTTTTATAAATGTATCTGATCTTTTTAACGAGGACTTGAAACGTTGCCATTTGTCAGGAAATAAACGCATTACCACCAGACATGATTTGCCCGTGCGTCGCCTGATTTTATTTGGCCTGTGGTTCAATTCATTCCGTAC